>NW_026913749.1:727898-1455796 GCF_034315485.1 Pezoporus occidentalis | reverse complement strand
CTTCCTGCCCTGCAGGGACTGGCACAAATAAAGACTTGGTGAGCTAAAGAAAAGAGGTTTCCGTCAGCCAAGAAGGGAAAATCAAAAGGGGAGCCCAGGGAAAGGGGACTACAAGACCTCCGCCATAAGAAGTCTCCTCTTCTTCGGCGGTGGGCCAGAGACCTCCTCCTCGAGTGCAGGTGTGCCGAGGCTGCTGCCTGCCTCGAGCCGCCTCTTCCTTGGGAAGGAGCCAGTGGTGACCCGGCTGGGCACATCCCTGCAGCAGAGAGAAAGGTGGTGTGAGGGGTGGTCATGGACCAGCACTGCCCAGGGGGGAGGCTGGGTGCCGAGGGGCTGGGCTGGGGCAGTCCAGAGCAGGGGAGCAAGATGCCGAAATCACCCCCGAGCCAGCGCCGAGGCCAGAGTCACCTCGAGGAGCCCCCCGAGGCTGCAGGTGGCCTGGCTGCGGTGGGCGCTGCTCACCTGCACGTGCCCAGAGGCAGCAGAGCCGAGCCGGGGCAGCTGCTGGTCGGTGGGAAGTGGCTGCCAGCGACTTGCGCGCGAGGCCATGCGTGGTGGGCACTCCTGCCCAGCTTCCTGCCCTGCAGGGACTGCCACAAATAAAGACTTGGTGAGCTGAAGAAAAGAGGTTTCCGTCAGCCAAGAAGGGAAAATCAAAAGGGGAGCCCAGGGAAAGGGGACACCACAGGGGGAGGGAAGCGGGGTGGTGGAAGAGGAATCAGAAGTGCTTTTAGGTAGGAGCACCAAGGAAAAAAGGAAGCAAGGAAGTTTCAAGGCCAGAAGCCCCAGGGCCTGGTGCTGAGCCCCGGCTGGACCACTGTGCCCAGAGGGCAGCTCTGAGCCCTCCTGCTCCTGCTCGCCCCACGGAGGGCTGGCGAGGCTGCCCTGTGTCCTCAGCACGGCAGGAGCCATCTCTCCTGCGTCACTTATGGAAAGCCCTGAGTGACTACAAGAGCCCTGAGTGACTGCTGTCCAGGGCTTGGCTCCTGTGAGCCCCAACAGCCCCGAGTGATTGCAGGCCCAGGGCCTGGCACCGAGCACTCACTACGGTATTGCAGGTAGCCGCCAAAGATCTGGTGGACTAATGTCGTTGTCTGGGTCTCACCATCCAACCTAGAGACTGCTGAAGTGAGCATTGGACCGAGTGGAATTTTATGACTGTAAAACATGAGCGCGATTTGGCAGCAGTAATGCACAAATGATCAGAATACTCACTCCCTGAGCAGGGATTACAGGTAGCAGATAGTTGTAATCCCAAATTGCAGTGGAAAGGGTTGAGATACCTTGCAATTGTATCTGTATTGGAGCAAAGCTGGCACATGGATCTTACCTGGAAGAGAGGAATATATTAGAATAATACCTGTCTACTTTTCTGTTTCCGTCAGGATCAAGTTGTATGGATACTGAGACATCTCCCTGGCAACAGGATTCCTGGATCTCCGTCTGCCCCCAAACTGTAACCAGATATGGCCACACTGGTAAGGTCTGTGCACATACTGAGCAAATACAGCTTCCTCAGAAAGGTTCATTACAGTCACATTGAAGATGTGAACGTCCCTGGTGATGGTGGCAGCTGCATTCCTGTTGTTACAGCATCTGTGGTCCAGCTTTTTGACCTTCTTCCATCTGCACATCCTTGGTGTCCAGCCAAAGTCATTGGACAGCAGAGGAGCTGCAGAACAACGCTCTGGCTTGTATGGGAGGCAGAGGTGCCACCTTCAGCACAGCTCAGCAGAACCTGGAAGGCTTGGGAGTGGACCTTCCCTTGGATAGATACATTGCATAGAAAACTGGACATATCATACAATAGTTTGGGTTGGAAAGGACTGAGATCCACTTCCAAACCCCTGTGTGCAGCCGTGCACCACTGCGGTATCACCAGGAGGTGGCGCAGCACGAATGGAGATGCTTCGGGGACCGCCGCGGCTCCGCACCCCGAGGCGACCCGCAGTGATTCAGCAGCAGGGCGGTTCCAGGAACGGGCAGAAAAGTCCCCATCATCGTTCTCGGAAAGGCGTTGTGCAAAACCCTGTTACATGGGAGGGAAGGAAAACAGAGGCACAAACCCCACGTTTGTATGAGGAGAAGGAAAGAATGAGCGCGTTCCACTCTTTGAGAGCGTGCAGAAGTCAGGACAGCCACTGTCCTGTGTCCCCATGGCCTTTCTGCACGAGTGGAGCCTCACTGGCTGGTGCCCTCATTCACTGCTCTAACACCCCATCTGTCAGTACAGTCTTTAAGGAAGCTTCGTTTATAGCTTCTATTCTATTAATGATACATTAATAGCTTCTATTGCTATTAATGATACAAGCTATAAATCGTTTATATGCTGTAAGGCATAAATGAAGTTTGCCCAGAAATATATAGTTTACAAAACTTAAAAATTCAAATAAAATACACTAAAATGTATAACATAGGCTAACTCTAATTATACATGATGTTTACATTTTAAATTTTATTTCTAAATATATATTCTTATAATATATGCATGTCATTTTTCTATAAATATACATTTCTATTTGAATAACAATATGTAAATTTCTATTCATATACAAAAATAATTATGGATTTATATATTACTTTATATCATATATTTATTTTTATATACTCATATGAATACATAATATAGAAATATATATATATTCTATATAAATCCATAAATGTAAATATGTATAAATATATTTACATAAATATATATTTACATTAAAATATATAACTTTATATACCTATTTTTATTTATTACTATATATTTCCATGTTATATATATTTTTTCTATATTGCTATATATGAATATGTTTATATATATAATGTATAAATTATATATACCAACTACAGGTATACATATATAAAGAAAGATGCAAATATAGTAAATATATATTTACATATATTAACATATGTATATGTATATGTATATATACATATAAAAATATACATAAATAGAAATATAGTTATCTATATAAAATATTTTAAATATATTTACATACATTTATTTCTATATGAAAACATATTCATAAAAATACATATAAAGATGCATAAAGCATATTTTTCTATATAAATATAAAATATTTATGTGTTGATATATGTTTATATAAAACATGTTCATATAAATTAATATTTAAATATATAAAATTACATAACTTCAATTATGTAGACTTATGTTTAATTTGTATATACTTATATATCCATATGAATATAGGTAAATATAAATAAATACACGCAAATTATATTTATGTATAGTTTTACGTGTATATGTATACATGTGTGTATATATACATGCATATACATACACATGTATACATGTATAGGTACATATACATCTATAAATATATATAGCTATTTATATTTAAATATTTATGTTATATTTAAATACAAATATATTTATAAATTTATACATAATATATAAGATATATTTGTATATAATCTATATTAGTTAATAGCTATGAAAATATATATTTATAAATACAGATATATATTTATATATATACATATTTTTCTAAATATCTATGTATAAATATATGTGTGTCTGTAAAATACATATAAATATACATATATTTATTAGATGTATATCTATATACACACTCATAAATACATAAAAATAATATATATTAATAAACATATTATATGAAGTATAAAAATATATAAATATTTAATATAACAATATCTGTATATCTAAATATACATATAAATGTAATATATTTATGTATTTTATATAATATGTATTTATATATTGATATATTTAAACATATTTTTATAATTATATGTATACATATTATGTATTAATATATTGATATGTTATACAACATATTACATTAGTATATTTAAATATATATTTTAATATATTTAAACAGAAATGTAGATAAATATACATAAAGTAAAATATAAATATAAATACATAATTACAAATAAAATTTTAAATGTAATTATGTAAATATTATAATTAATATATAATTAATTATAATTCTATCATATCTTCTACATTTTTATATTATTTTTTATATGTTATTATAATCTATATATTTTAAAACATAATTTGTATTTAGCTATGTAAATATATAAAGATAGATATTAAGTATAAACATGTATGGATATATGATTATATAGAGAAATACATGAAATACATAAATTTCTATTTATAATTAAAATTTAATGATGTAAATATAATTCAATCATTATAATGGCATAAGTTGCTATTAATAGAGGTTTTCCCTGGAAAACCCATATCAGGAGCAGTGTGTGGCTGGAGGTCTCAGTGACTGAGCAAGGATGAACCCTGCTCCCCAAGCCCCAACCTCCAGAGCTCCATGTGCTCATCCCCAGATGGGATCCAATGCATGTTCCCCACGGGACATATTTAGCCTATATTCCCTTGTAGGCACTCTCATTAGGCACTGGTGGCTGAGCCGATACTGGTTTGCCATTTCCAGCTGTAGTTTTTTTGCTGAATATTAGCAATTTTCCCTTTCCAGCAAAGAACAGGGGATATGGAAGGAAGAGTTCAGCCATTACAGACCAGATGGAGGATTTGCTTGCAGCGAGGCACTGACCTACAGCACTTCTGCTACAAACACTGCATTTCAAGAACGTTATTGCCTGTACTTTACTTGTGCAGATGGTTTTACAATGCATTGCTATCATTCTAAACCGTACACCATACACCCATGCCCACTTTGAAACCCAAGAAAAGCTGGTTTCTTCCCAGAAAAGACTTCCTGCTCTCCCAATTTTCCCTAACATCTCGCAAGTTAACCCAGACTTAATGGGGTCCAAGGGAACAAGGACCAAGCACCTCTTCTGGGCTCTTGGGGTCCTTTGGATGCAGAAGGAACAGCCAAGTGGCTGCTGCTCCCTCCCCAGCAGCTCCCCATGGGGAGCTTTGTCTTGCTCAGATGCTTTTTCAAGCCAGATCAGCTTTTAGCTTTCACAGCATCCTTATAGATACAGTTCCATGCCATGCCCTCCAGTCTGAGCCTGGAAGAGTTGTCCCTATCACTGCCACAGCCTTTTACTATCAGTAAAAAGCCGAGGCCAGGGCATAGATGTTCCGCAAATGCAGGAAATGAGATGTAGAAGATATTGTGCAATCATTCACTCACCGGAGCCCATTTCTCGCTTTTCAGTCCCTTGTGAGGTGCAATCACAACTCCCCACGTGTGATGTGGTATAGCTCTGTGACATGAGGCTGGCAGGAGCCTTCTCTCCTATCCTGAGAGGGGAAAACCCATTGCAGTTTCAAGGCCAGTTATTTTTCAAATTAAAGCAAAAAAAAGAGAAATAAATCTTATTTGTTTTTGTTTTTCCTGCTTCGCATCCTGAAACCCTTTGGAGGATTTGTGTTTAGAACATGAAATGGATTTCTCAACATGAGGCCAAAGAAAACCACGTTCTGTGGGTGGAGGAAGCGGTGGCCTGTGCCAGCAAGTAGATGTCCTCAACTGCCCAAGGTGAGGCTGAGCACTGCCTCAAATCCTTGAATCCCACAGCACTTGCTTTAAAGTCAGAATCAAACTCATGGATGAATAGAACTCATAGAATGGTTTCTGTTAGAAGGGACCTTAAAGCTCACCCAGTTCCAATCCCTGCCATGAGCAGGGACACCTTCTACTAGGGCAGATTGCTCCAAGCCCCATCCAACCTGTGTGAAAAAAGCTCTGTTCACATGCCTGGATGAGGAGGAGGATGTCTTAGATGATCTTGGTGTGTTTTGTGGCTGGAGGAGTTCATGGCTGGGCTGGCTCCTGGCTCTCATTTGGGACATGGAGCATGAAGGCTGCTGCAAGGTAGGAAGCTGCTTGAAGTTAGGGTCAGGCTGGTGTGGCCACCTGCAAGAGAGATTATTATTTACTTATAGGCATTACAGGTTCCTATAGCTGCATCCGGTTACCTGGGAGAGATAATGTGGATGGCAGTGACAGTTCTTCCTGCAAACCCATGGTGTTTTGCTGCCACAATGACACAGAAAGACCTGCACCAGCTTAGCCTAAATCCAAGGGAAGTGTTTGCCTTTGGTATCTGGGCTCCAACTGATATCCACCACCCATCTCTGACCCAACCCAAGACCTCGCCGGGGGCATTAGTTACTGGACTAGATGACTTCTGATACTGTCAAATTCATTCTGGAAAGCCCCTGCAAGAGGGCTGTATTCAGTGCTCATGCTGGTGGCATCCACCATGACCCCAGACACCCATGTGTGTTTCTATCTCCTCTGCTGCACAGCCCATATCATAGAATAGTTAGGGTTGGAAAGGACCTTAAGATCATCCAGTTCCATACCCCCCCTGCCATGGGCAGGGACACATCACACTAAACCATGTCCTTCCTTACCTGTCCATAAAACACCATCTGATGTCTGCTCTGGGATAAGGATGCACACGGACAAACCAGACACCTCCATTCTGTCCAGAACATAAGTTCATGAACTCCTGTTATCATTCAGGCATGACCTAATTGAAACACCAGGACTTACACAATCATCTCCTTGTCTGTCCCCTTCTTCTGCTCCTTTAAAAGCACACTTCCTGCTTTTTCCAGCTGGACAAGCTATCCTTCTGCCTGCTTTGAAGTAAATATGTTGTTGGGTTTGGCTGCTGTCAGAGCCACACATAGTCTTCAGCTTGATATTTTATCCATCTGCTGCTAAAGAGAATAGTTTGAGCTGCAAAGCTGTTTGAGGGGGTCAGTAGAATTAGGGAGAACCAACGCAAGAGGAAATTCCCAGCTTTTCATGAGTAGTAAATTCAAGCTGAATTATGCCTTGAAAGTTAAATAGGCCGAGAGATGCTTGTTGTGACATCCTGGTACTCACATGCTGCAAACTGGGGTGCATACATTGGTTCGCATTAGCTGAAGGCCTGATCCATCCTGCTCACCCCCCCCGCAGATATAATCCAACCCCGATTTCCTCTTTTGTCTCAAGCAAATGGAAAAAGGGAATTGGACTCCTGCATCGTCGAGGTTGCCAACATCTGCCTTGCCTCACTTCTGCTTGAAGAACATCTGGCTCTGCTCTGGGACAGCCCTGTATGGCCAGTTGTGTTGCACGGGAATGAGCTGGCTCACTGTGATAAAGCCTCTCATCTCCCTGTCTGGAGATGCTCAGTGCCTTCATGGCACGGGAGGCTGTGTTCATAGTGCCTTTCCTTCCAGGGCACACACAAATAACTGTTTGATGCTGTCAACCTATTTCCCTCTCCGTGCAGGTTGCTGTAAAAAGGGGATGGGTTTTGTTCAGTTGAAATCCAAGATCTAGAGGTTCCTGCCTGGGAACAAGCACACATACCTATGGCACTGCTGCTGTGAACGGGAGGATACAGCTGTGATGAGCTGCACAGGGCTTTGGTACATTGCCTTTACTCTGCAGGGTGTCTGCAGGCAGGACACCACCTTGTAGGCCATCTGCTGTGGGCTTCCTATAGAAAACAAGCTCTTTGCTTAACATTGCTCAGCTTTACCCTCCTCCTTCACAGGAGTTAATGTCAGCTATTTGCACCTTGCATCACTGCTTTTTGTGAAGTTCCTTGAAACTCTCAGAAATACCACGTTGTTGTTGTGGTTTACTTGCACTTAGGGGGAGTTGCTTAACTAGCATTTGAACTAGACAACATTCATCTCTCTATCACTGCGAGAGGATGAGGAGACCTGGAAAGCCCTGTCATTCCTGCCCAGACATTTTGCAAGCCAGCCCTCCCCAGCCCCTTGCAGGGTGAAATGCTGCCTCTGAGCTCCCAAACCTTGAGCACACGTGTGCCTTGCTCTCCAAACTCAAGCACTACTGCTTGGCACTGATTTCCCTTATCTAACCTCAAAGGCAAAGCCTGCTCTTTGCTGCTGCTCTGGGATGCCTGTTTGGGGAATGGTGCTTGAGGACCAGCCCTGAAAGCAACTGGCGGTGAATGGCCCTTTGTGTGCTTGCTGCATAAAGAGGACATTATTAGCTCTGATAAATAAGAATCTCCCTGTTAATAAGACCAAGTTATTGCATGAGTTAGAAGGTGCAGCATCCACAACACGAAGCTGCCTCATCCTCTGTGCTGGGCTGATGGATGCACCCTGCGGCACGGCCAGCATGCTCTGGTTCAGGTTTATCAGCAGGGACACCGTGTGCATGGAGGGCTCCTGATGTGCTGGAACACAAGGAGAAGAACCAAAATGTTAGGCCAGATTTGGAGCTGGTTTGCATGCTGAAGCAGGGCATTCCCACCGCTCACAGAGCAGGTACAGAGACCGCAGCTCCTGGGGATGTTCCCTGCCACCCCCCCCCCCCAGCCCTTCAGCTCAGGGCAGGGCAAAGGAGGGAGGTGGAATTCCTCTGAAGGGATTATTTCAGCAGCCAGTTCATTTCCAGGAAATCTCTCTCTTGTTCTTTTTGTTTTTCAATGGAAAAGCCAAGTCCTTGTGAACTTCTGCTCGTTCCCTTTTGCCAGCAGAGTTCCTCTTTGTGCTGGTGACAGAACCTCTTTCTCCAAGCACTGGCCACAGGCCAGGACCTGGAAATCTTGACTGTGTGCTGCCAGTGCCATGAGCCCTATCCCCCTGATGCCCCAGCTCCAACCAGCTGGCCTTTGAGGGACTTCCTGTGGGTCCTTTTCCTTCTCTTCCTTGTGCAGGAGATGATGGAACCAGCTCTGCTTGCTTCATCTTCCCCTGTAATGAAAAGACCCAAATACAATGAAGAACAGTCTGTCAAACCTGTGGTAGCAGAGGATGCAGTGGGTTGGTGGTAGTTCCTTGCAAGAAACAACTATGCAAGAGGGGTTGGAAGGAATAGCCAAGGCAGGAAATGCTCTTCACCCCAGAGGAGGAAATGCAATTGCCACAGGGTTTCATACCTCAGCCCTGCTCTCTGCTTTCATGTCTTGCCTGAATCCCAGTGCTCTCCTCTTCATTCAGATGCCAGAGGTGTTCCCTCTGGAACAGGGCTTAGCTGGGGCTTTTGTTGCTGTTTGTTTCTTTACATCACTCAAAGACCTCTTCCCTTTCCCTGAGCTCCCATTTCCTGGAGCTGAGTGTGTGCACAGGTGACTGCAGTGTTGGTGATTGCACTTCCCGGGGTGGGGATTACAGATGGAGCTGTTGTGCAATCAGCAGGGAAACAATCACGAGCCCTCTGTGTCCTCCAAGTGCCAAAATCTGTTTCGAAGCCAAGTGGGGAGCAGACCCAAGCAGTGATTGCAACACAGCCACTGCTGCAGATCAGATAAAGAGAACTCTGCCACCCTTGTTCTGGGAGTTTTAACCTTTGCAAAGGAGCTGGGCTCAGGGATAAAATGGGCCTGAGTTGTCAGGAGGAGAATAATAGAATCATAGAATGGTTTGGGTGGGAAAGGACCTTTAAAGGCCATCTAGTCCAACCCCCCTGCAGTGAGCAGGGACATGTTCAACTAGAACAGGCTGCTTAAAACCCTGTCTGACCTGATCCTAAATGTTACCAGGGATGAGGCACCTATTGCCTTGCTGGGCAACCTGTTCCAGTGTCTCACTGTTCATTGTAAAAAATTCCTTCCTTATATCTAGTCTAAATCTACCCTCTTTTAGTTTAAAACCATCTCCTCTTTTCCTATCACAACAGGCCCTGCTATAAAGTTTGCCTCCATCTTTCCTATAAGCCCCTTTAAGTAAGGAAAAGCTGTTACAGCATCTTTGCAGAGCTTTCTCTTCTCCAGGCTGATGGAGACAGCAAACAGGAGGGACCACAACAGCCTGACCAGTAGCTTTTACACCTCTGTAGCCACCTCCATCCCCATGGGAAGCAGTCTGAGTTGTTTCTGATGGTCCACAGCAATGATGACATATGAGGCTGTAAAGGCAGTTTCTATAGAGACATTTATTGGAAGGGTATAAAAATAGAGTGCAAATTTCATTAAGATGCATTTAAACACATCGTAGGTAAATAACCCCCCACACTGGTGGGAGAGGAGCCCAGAAAGTTGGCAGCATGTTCAGAATTCCCTGATGCACCCACATCTACTGAGCAAAGCAGAGCCCCGATCCCTATAGATGGGTTATGATCCCTGCAAACCTCTTTGTCCCTTTGCTGTGTGCTGCTCTGTTTGATGAGAGCTTTCGTCAGTGCAGGCACTGCTTCATCAACCAGCCATTGGAAATGCTGGTTGGGGTCGGGCTTAATGTAGGCACCTGCAATGTCCAGGTGAAAAGTCTTCTGCATTGGAGAGGACCCCTCAGCAGATGCTTGCTGGAAAGGTAAAGCTGCTCTTTCTCTTCATGGTACGCTGATAATGATAGTAAATATGCACAGTATCATATTGGGTTAGTATGGAGTAAGGCGTAAATGAGCATCTTGGATCTTTAACAGTCCTCCTGCTGAAGCTGATTCCATTCAAAAGCCCCATCCAAACTTAGGTCAAAATTATCCATTTCCTGCTCTCGGGAGAGTTCCAGAAACACCTGAAATGGACAAGATGTGCTGTGCTGACTTGGGTGAGGGGAGCCAGGCAGCAACAATTTGCCTACACTTATTCCCATTACGTGAAATCCCTGCAGTGCAAAAAACCCAGCCCATTTTCCACCACTTTCCCAGGAGAGGATCCATCACCCACCACCCCCCAACAGTCTTTTGGTGGAGCCTCATTGCTCCACCAGATATCACTGCAGCTTTTCTTCCTGCTCATGCCTTTACAGCATATCCAGCCTAGAAATCACCCACCTGAGCCAAAGTGTTCAAAGAGAAGCTGTAGTCCTCGAGGTTGCAGTTTTGTTTGGCTGTGGAGAAACGGAAAGAGAGTCAAAAAATGACAGTCTGTGTTTCACCTTCTCAGAAAGTCACCTTGTTTTGCTCTTACCTTCCTCTAGCTTGGAGAAAGATCGAGACAGGGGCAGTGCATCTTCCACTGGGACCTTGTAGACGAGCAAAGAAGGGAACCTTGAAGAAAAAGAAGAAAAGATGATTCCTGGTCTGTACTGAGGTCCTGGCATCAAAACTTTATGTCATGCTATGAGCTGGATATGTGCATGTTTTGCTGCAGTGGTCACAGCACGGTTGGATGTGGTGACATTATCAAATCAGATCCCCAGACAGGGTCTCTGAGCTGGTCATCCGTCTCCAGCTGAGATCCTGAGTCTGGCCATCACACTGGGCACATTTTCAGGGATGAATTTGTGTTGAAACCACTGTTCATCCCATATTGTATAGTTACCGCTCCTGACGGGCTGCGCTTGGGAAAATCCTCAAAATCTCAGCATGGAGAAGCTCAGCGTGCTCCAGATCCTTCACCTTAATTTCCAGCAGATAGCCCTTGCCAAACTTGTTCTTCAGGTACTGAACGGAGCCAATGCACCTGCAGGAGGGGAGGAAAAAGAAGAGATGCGCATGTGAAACCATTGGTGCCTCATCATCTGCTCCTTCCCAAACTGGTGAAATCACAGGGAGCACTTAGTAAAGCCCACGGTGACGGGCTCACGTAGGTGAAGCTGGAGGAGGAGCCCCTGTTTTCTAGCTCAGCTGCATTCCCACCTTAGCTGCCCCGACACCAGGATGGCCACACGGTCACACACTGCCTCCGCCTCCTCCATGTGGTGTGTGGAAAGGACGGCTCCTGACTCCTTGGTTTTCAGGGCGGCACGAAGCGTTTTCCTGAGGACCAGAAGGGGGATAAAAAAAGAAGGAGAAATAAAGTTAAAAGTTCCCTAGGAGTATTGGACACTTTTTCTTATACCTTTGTCCCTCCAAATGCCTCTCCCCTAAAACAAGTGTAAAAATTCACATACAGCAACTTTAGACTGATGTGCACATGATAATACTTTGAAATAACACTATTAGAATATATGTGTATATATATATATATATACACATGAATAACTATTTTGGACTCGGGTGCCTTTATGAAGGTTTGCAATAAGGGTGAAAGTAAAATGTTTTTTCTCTCTCCTTGCTCATGTTTTAGCTGGACAGAGCCAAGAAAATGGAATTTCCAGTTAAAACCATTGGCAAGTGATAAGCAGCACTAACTGCAGATGGGGTCAAACACTCTTTACCCGGCCTTAATCACTGCACCCTTTACGACTGTGGTGGCACAGTGCACAACATCCTACTCACCAGACACAGTGCTGCCCTTTGGGGTCCATGCCAGTTGATGGCTCGTCCAGGAGCAGGACCGCTGGGTTGCCCAGCATGCCCACTGCAAAGCACAGCTAGGACAGGGAAAAGGGACTGGATCAATCCTTTTGCAGTCCCTGGCACTCAGTCTACAAAAAGCTGCAGCAGTGTCGCTTCATTTATGGGAATAAAGGTTTGAGTTGTAGGCAGTGTGGTCTTGGAAAAGGCTGATTTTCCATCACCCCACCATGGGAGACAACATGATGCTCTCCCTGCAGCTCGGAGCCCAGGTAGGTCCCTCTGCTGACAAAGGGGATGTTTGATTTGTGCTATGAGCATTGCAGTGCTCATTGTACGTAAAACACTACAAACCTTTCTGGTTATCCCAGCAGATAATTTTCTGGATTTCTTTTTTAGGTGGTCTTGAAGCTGTAGAGCATTTACTATTCTGTGGGGAGAGGGAGCAAGTGTTAAAAAGAAAGAACATTTTTATTATTCCAAATCAATACTCTCATCAAGGACTCCCAAAATGATAAGAAAAAGGAACTTTCTTCCCCTTGCTTTTCACTCCTGATTGTTTTCATTAAACATTTATTGCATTATTAAAATGGAAGGGAATACTTGAAGCAAAGTGTACTGAATAAGCCACAAGCTTTTGTCTAAACCCAGCATTAGTGTCAACAGCATTATAAATCCATTCCACCTTGCCAATGTCAGCTGAGCCTGCAGTGCTTAAGCATCCTTTCTTGTAGTTCCCAACTATAACATCAGATTTCAGAAAAGCTTCCTAAAGATAACACACTTAAAAGGGCATTAGTGGTAAATTTATCCTCAGTAGATGCACTCAGGCAAATTGGGGATTTTCTTAACCCACTCACTTAATCACAGCATTTAGCACAAAATCAGTTTTGCAGCTCCATTCCTGAGCTTCTTTATGGCTTAGAGTGAATTTTGACTTTCTGGTCCCCTCCTTGTGGCCTAGGAGTGGGGATAAACCATTGGCCAACCCCTGAAGCATCCTACATCCATACCGGTTGACAGCAGCAGCTGTATCCTCCTTGGGCACCCCTTTCACAGCCGCATAGACCTGCAGGTGCTGGTGCACGGTGAGGTCTGGCCAGAGTGGGTCCTCTTGTGGGCAGTACCCCAGGAAGGAGGGTGCATGGTCCTGGAGGTGGGAAGTTGCTCCATTTCCTTTCTTCATCAGCACCTGCACAAATAAGGTGATAGTTCTGCTCTCATAGCCTTGCCCAGATACAGATACAAGGGCAAGACTACTGGGATTTAGATGAGGAAACCCAAAGAGCAAAGAAGTGATTCTGCAACCCTCATTCGCATTGCTTCTAAAGATATCCATGGACAATTAAGGTAGATGCAACTGCTTGTCAAAGTCAGATGTAGCTCAAAATTTGGTGCTGAGGCGCTGCACAGGGTGCCCAGAGAAGCTGTGGCTGCCCCATCCCTGGCAGTGTTCAAAGCCAGGTTGGACACAGGGGCTTGGAGCAAGCTGCTCTAGTGGAAGGGGTCCCTGCCTGTGGTAAGCAGTTCGGACTGGAGG
The DNA here is from genome assembly GCF_034315485.1 of Pezoporus occidentalis. Lineage (NCBI taxonomy): Eukaryota > Metazoa > Chordata > Aves > Psittaciformes > Psittacidae > Pezoporus > Pezoporus occidentalis. The sequence goes on along the minus strand of NW_026913749.1, from coordinate 1,442,188 downwards.
AGCTTTAAGGTCCCTTCCAACACAACCCACTCTATGATTCTGTGAATATCTTTAATCAATACATTTAATTTAATACAATCAATACAATTCAATAGCACAGTGAATGCAGTTAAAACCTTGATCACTCATAATGCTTTGTAAAATAATGATAGCTTAGCCTAGGAACAAGGTTTGCACTCATGTTTTTATCATGGATCTCTCCCCTTTCTCCTACCTGCCCAGCAGTCAGTGTTGTCTCTCCAGTGATCATTTTCATAGTTGTGCTTTTACCAGCTCCGTTGGGCCCCAGCAGCCCTAATACTTCTCCTGGAATAAATGCGTATAATTTCTTAGTAATACTTCCCATTCAAGAAATACATCAGGCACAGTCCCACAAAAGAAAAATACAAATAATAACAAAGACATATAAAGGTAAGTAGTATAACTATATGCCCTGAGAGCCCATAATATTTCAACTCTAATGATGCTGGGAGCCTGAGCACTGCTCCCAGGGCTCTCAGAAGCCTCTGCTCAAGTGGATGCTGGAGCTACGTTGTTCTGGGTAACAGAGTCAAAGGTAACTAATAGGATGCCTCCACCTTACACTGTCCATTATCACATCAACCACAGACTGAACATGCCCTAACCACAGAACAAATAGATTTGACCTTTACATCCTTGTTCAGATAAGTGAGAATTAACTCTCTGGGTATGATCAGGGTCCAAATCAGGTCTAAGGAGAACAGTTCCAGATCTCACCTTTTTTAACATGGAAGGAAACATTTTTGGTGGCCATTTTCTTCTTCTTCTTCTTAAAAATGGAACCAGCTTGCTTTACTTTATATTCCTTACATAGATTGCTGACAATGATGACTGATTTCTGAAAGCGAGGAGGGAGAAGAAAGATCAGTCTATTATATTGGATAGCATTAAGCCTTCAGTAATATTTTTCCATTAAAAAAAGGCAGAAAACCTTCTAAAAATCTTTTGTTTTCTAATTCATTGGGAATCTGAGGTGCAAAAGGACACTTTACGGTTCGTGTTCCTCTTAACAGCTTTCGTCTCTATCCTGATGGGGCCCACACTGTACATACGGGTGTTGGATTTTCCCTATGAGGATAACACAGCCAAAACACTGACCTGTGCTTATTAATACTTGGTGATTTGGTTTTTACCAGCGGACTTTTTATTGGTATAAAATAAGATAGATTTGGTCACACCTCCTCCTGACTCAGGGTCGCTATGGCATTTCTCACTGCTGCTCTTTCAGCTTTAACATCTTCATCTTCCTCTCCAAGCTCTTCAGGATGCTGGTGGCTGCTTTGTCTTCTTGGGGAAATCCTACAAACATGAAACACCATATGGAGGTACTAGCAAGCTTGAGAGCTGTTTTATCACTCTGCAGTGTTTAAGAGGTTATTTTAGTTATAAAAAAATCACCAGTATTTAAACATATATTTAAAAATAGGGACACAAAGTCAATGATATCTGACCCAAATGTTGTCTTCAAGGTAAAGCAGTGTGATAGCAGTTTAGATCTCACATGTGTCTGAGGTGTACGTGTGTTTATACCAACCTAAATATCGGGTCCTTTCTCTGAACTGCTCTTCCATATTTGATCTCCAAATATCGAAGAAGAAAAATGAAACCCACAGAATGGATCAAAGGCTGAAAAAGAGAGGTTGCCACATTAACAGCTTTGCCTTCCACCTACTGTGGCTGAAACTGAGACGGTGGTGGCGGGGTTATAAAATAAGTGGGGGAAAACCATAGTGTGTGAAACATCTAAATTTGGGGTGATCCTGAAGGAGATGAACTGCCAATACTCCAGAAAATAGCAATAGAAGAAAAGCATCATTCATAAAAATAACAGGGCAGCATTAAGTGATCTGGGCTTATTCCATTTCCCCTTCCCCACTTCAAAGGAGCAAGGCTGTTTTTGCACAGGGAGGTAACCCATTTTCATCCTGCTGCATGAAATGAGCCCAGGGTTCTTGCCTGTTTGCTGATACCTGAGGGCAGGGTTTAGTAGGCATGCATTACTACATAAAAGTAATCTTAAATGTTTTCTTACTGCAAAGACAGTTATTAGTAGATCGGTCTTTGGAATCAAATCAAAAAAACTCTCATCGTCTACAAAAACCTGCAAGAATAATAAGAAAATACATAGTTAAGAGCTGCTGGCTAATTCTGGAAGGGTTAAAAGCAAATAACAAATACTTTGAAACTGGAGAAAACCTTTGGGGTCCCAGCAGAGAAGAGGTGGAGGTGAATGGGACAGGACAGAGGAGGAGTCTCTTCCATTTGGACTCACTCCTAAGTAATTTGGGGCTCGTAAGTGGTCTTGTATGTAGCTGGAGGGTGGTGTTAAGTTCCTAGCTGACTTTCCCCCCCCCCCCCCCCCCCCCCCCCTTAGCTGACATGAAGTAAAGCACCTTGTGAGTATTCTGAATTCTCCCTCTGTTTCCATGCAACATCAGATGTGTAAGTTTCTCTTATGATTGTTCAAGCCAAGTTGCTCAACTCCACATGGGAAGATCCTAATCTACAATCACAGCTCAAGCACCAGAAGTATCCCCTGACCATAATGAGCAGCAGGGAAAATCAAATCTGATCTGAAATGGATATCTAATGATGCGCTCCTGCCATTGGGAAAATCCCACCCGTGAGAGAAAACTAAGGAACCTTCCCAGAGCACGATGTGTAGGTATCACCAGACTTTGCTCACAAGGACACATAGTTGTGTTCTATGGTGGGGTGCCTTTCCTTGCTCAGCAGCATTGCTTACCTGCATGCAGCTCATCGTTAAACACAGCAGTGGGTACAAGGGAATCAAGAGAGACAGAACATAGAGGGTGGCTCTGATACCCACAGAAAAATCCATGACTTTGCTGATGATACAAGTAACGAAGCATACCTAAGAATAAAGTAAGAGAGCAACTTAGATGGTGGGGAAGATCATGCTCATCACTAGCCTTTAAAGTTGTGTGGGTTCTACTTTTTCAGTTCCCTGATGGATTCCTGAAGGTGGACAAGAGATATAAAGATGAGAAACAGTGAGGGATCAGGACATTCTCAGCCATCTCTGCCTGAGGGTAGGATGCTGATTTGGGTCAGCTGGGGAAACTTCTTCCCAGGCAGATCAATGAAGCATGGCATCCCATCCTGTTCTTTCCATCCCAAGTTCATGCCAAATAACCCAGATCAGGCTGCATCTAACCTGATGGCTCATATTTCAACACCTTACATCTCCTGGATGCAAAGTGTTGAACAGAGCAATAAATAACTTTTTTTTGCCTTCATTCCTGCACCAGAGCAGGGTATATCCAAGCATTTCCCTGTGCCACAGTAGGATTATAGGAATAGAACATGGTGTCAGGAATTTAATACAGAAGTGACTGCTATAAAACACATGCTCATATTTATGTTCTTCATGTGTACTTGGTGTTTTGACATAGAGTTCATCCTTACAATCTCAAAATACATTTCTGTAAAGCCTACAGCACATTTTCTAACCATATGCTTACCGCTATCATGATAAAAGACCAAAAATCACAGTTCCATCCTCTGCGAAAGACGAAGGAGATCACATAAGTGAAGAGAACAATAGAAATTCCATAGCTAAGAGCACCTGTGATCTACAGAAAGAAAGGGCTTTCATTAGAAATTGGAGTTGTCTAAACAACCAGGAATATATATATAGCAATGTGGTTCAGTTTAAACGATCATACGTTAAGATCAAGGTGTTCATAAATTACCACAACTCTACTGCCAAGTGTAAAGGAGTATATTAAAGGCAAGATTTATTGCCTTTTATTTCCAGCTGGGAAAACCCAAACGACAGGAGGTGAAACAAGGAGAAGGTCAATAAGCACCTGGGGACGCAGAGGTGTCTCCTGTATCTCTACATGTGCTCAAAATACTACCTCAATCCCTCCCTTGGTGAGCCAGCAATCATGAGAATGGGATGTACCAGCAGGAAGAGGACGTCGGTGTGCCAGGAAGTTTTGGTGCTCAATGCAAACTGGAGCCCAAACATCGAGAAGAGAAGGAGCCAGCACAGTGGGATGTCCACCAGTGCCTGGCCACACCAGTATGCTGAGGGAAAGAGCCCTGAGACCCTCAGCTGGGCACGAGCTCCTGCCTGGGAAGACAGAATGGAAAGAGCAGTCTGTTGCTGGCTTCAAAGCTGCTCATGGCGTCATACTCAAACTTCCTTGTGTCAACTCAGTTGTAATCCCTTCTGTGCACCCCAAATCTGCCTCCATTTACCTTGTAATCCTGCATATAGCCCATTGCAAAGTGTGGAGGAAAACCAGGGAATAACAACAGCATATAAAAGAGGTAAAAAGTAGCAAAAATATTCCAGAACTGTGGTTCGTCTACCTGAAAAAGAAGAACAAAGCATTGTGTAAAACATATGCCATGCAAAAGGCAAGATGCAATGATTTGTTTTACTGCATTTCTCATGAAAGACAGGACAAACAAAAAGTGAGACTTGAAAGCAAATACTGTCAGGAGGAAGGTTTTCCTCAAACCACAGCCCTGCAAAGTGAAGTAGAGAATAAGGAACCTCCTGAAGAAGCCCTCCCAGCCTTCAGTTTGTCTGAAGTCAAATGGTCCAGAGTGAGCATTGAGGAAGGGGGGCTTACAGGCACATACAGCCCACAGGCTTCCCTTTTAAATCTGATGAGTTACTGAGGCCTTAATCAGATTTAAGGACTATTTTCTGACACCTTCTGGCTCTGGCACTTACAGAGAAAAATGGATGGCTCCAGATCCGAATGTGCATGGTGGAATTGAAGGCTTTCAGCAGAGCGTTGCTAATGACATTCACAAGCACCGGGAAGCAGTTGACAGTCTCCAGGTGGCATAACACGGTAAACCTGTAGCTCTTGAAAGAGCGAGAAAACAAGATAAAAACTCTTGGCTTCTCTCATCTGCAGTAGAAAAGGAGCACACCAGGAGATTCCAAGCCTGGAATAATTTTGCTTATGCTTTGTTTGCTAAAAAAACAGATTATAAGTTATTAGAAGTTGGTACTACAAAAAATGTGAAGTTTGAGGTGGAGGATGAAGGAGATAAGGTCTCCTCTATCATGTAGTTTACTGGTTAAAACACTTCCACATCTTTCAACCCTCGGGCCTTATTCAAGACCATCCCACAGGTAGACCAGATGGATGCATCATGCTAAGTCATTCAGTTGTTGGGAAGAAACAGGAGAACAAAATTCCTCACCTGACCTTTGCGAGACACCTTTATAGCCCCATTGTGTTTTAGCTCCTCTGTGATGTTTTCCTCACTTGTTATTTCCACTGTGAGGTCTTGGCTTTCGAGCACGTGGATGAAGTCTTCAATGGCTGTGCCTGGTGTGAAAGCCAAAAGCAGAGGAATCACAATACTGGACAACAGGAGAGTCTTTGATAGGTTGGGGGTTTTCTTCAAATCCATGACCACCAAACAGAACCTGAGGAAGTCTAACAACCATGGATATCAGACAGCACACACGTGGTGGATCATTGCACATCAATTCTTGTGAAGTTAATGGATTTCAGTCTCACTGACTGCATTTTTGCATTGTCATTTTTTCCCCTGCCTTTCCTGAACTGCTACCAAATATATCCTCCTTTGTGGTGGTCTGATGAAGTCAACAGTCTCATACTCTGGCCAAATAATGTTAAATAGCATCCACTCATAGGAACATTGAAGATAAAACTCGAACTAGATCATTAATTTTACTCAGCATTTGTGTGCCTTTACTGGAGTGTGGTTTGAGAATCCCATGCTCTGAAAATGCAGAGACTTTTGGATAGGGGTCTAGATTTGGGGCAGGGAAAGAACTGGGTCCCTTCTAATCCCATCTGCTATGATATCCCTTTTCACATCATTGCACCAGGATCTTACCCAGTGGGTTTCCTTCACAACCCTTTAAAAGTGACAATTCCCATGCTTCTCCATCACAAAACCCTCCATCATGCCTTAGATCCCCTACATCCTACAACCGTCTCCTCTTTCACTATTTTCCTTTGCAAAGCCAAGCAGGCCCAGCATAGGAAAGGATGAGGAAAGGCTCGTTGTCCTCACCGGTGTTGTTGTGGACCAGGAGGCTGGTTGTTGTCTCTGACCAAGCCCTCTTCCCCTGGGGCAAGAAGTACCGTGCAGATGAGAGCTCCCAAACATTCGCTCTCTGCCACACAGCAAGCAGGGACAGTTGCAAAACCACAGGAAGCAGGAAAACCACATAGAGCAGCAAACTAAAGAGAAAGATGGATAAACACTCTGAAAACAGACCTTCAGCAGAATGAGGTTCCCTATTGGGAATGGTTAAACTGTATTCAGGTTACCCAGCGCTCCTTCTGTTAAGGATATTTGGCAATTTTCTTTTCAGAAGTCTCAAATTTGATCATTCGCAAACAACCTCAGAATGCATCAGGGAGAGAAACCTTAGATCTGCAATGCTCAAATTTTAGAGCCATAAAACGCTTTTCAGATTTCCTTAAAGATGCATAAATCAGCATCTCCCATTGGTTTCTTGCACCCCAGCAGGAAATACCAGCTTGAAGATCAATGGGGCCAAAATAGTTCAACATTGGCAACGTGAGAGAATTTTAAGTTAAAAGAGGAAGCCTGATAGTAGCATTTTTCCCTCTCTCTGTACACAGTGGTTTATTTTGAAACTTCCCCCTCCATCTGAAATAAAAGTGTTTCTAAATGATTCTTTTCTTCAGAAAGAAATTGGGTTTCCATTGCATAAATTACTCAGCACAGAAGGGAAAATGCACAAAAGGGAGATTTTGTATTACTGGCACTGGAAAAGAAGAAGCTTTTCTCTCCTCTGAGTGCAGATTACCAAGATCATTCATTGCTAAGACCTGACACCAACTAATCTAAATGCTCGTTGAAACAGCCTGCTGTGATTGTTCAGATCTGCAAGATAGAATCACCTTGGTACTTACATGGACCGCAGGCTTTTCACTGAGCTCTTCAGCTTTAAGAAGTGGACCCACGCCATGGCAGAGACCTGCTGCCTCCAGAGAGCCAAGCCGACGACTGCCGCCTTCCCAGAGTCCGAGAGCAGCAGGGAGCACGGCTCCATCTCATCAGGGCATCGTGATCCCACTTCTGCACACTCTTCCCGGAGGACGTGCTCATCTGCAGAGAGTTTTCCACGTGCACGTTTATGTCTAAGACCAGCTTCTATGTTGTAAGGTGTGAAAGCCTAAGAGCCATCTAGTAACCAGCTGTTGGAGGCATAGCCAGGGGGTATTGCAAAGTAGCCGCTCCCTTTGGCTGCGGGTTGTGCGTTTGCAGCCACGATTGTACCTTCTTGATCCACTGTGGCTTCTTCCTCCAGCCTCAGGAAGACATCCTCCAGGGTTGTCATGCTAACTCCATAATTGATAATTCCCTGGTCAGAGCAGCTGTCGAGGCCACTGAACAGATCTGCAAGAAGCAGGTAACACGAGTGCCTCCAAGGTTGCAAATATAAGCACATATAAGCTCCATCCCTGGCAATGTTCAAGGCCAGGTTGGACAGAGCCTTGGGTGACATGGTTGAGTGTGAGGTGTCCCTGCCCGTGGCAGAGGGGCTGGAACTGGATGACCTTAAGGCCCTTTCCAACTCAAACAATTGTGTGACTCTATATTCTATGATTCTATGCTAAAATTGTAGGGCAAAACCATAATGGAGCAGTTCTAATTCCTTATGTGACTCCTATAGAAAATCTCTCCATTTCTTTTTCCCCACATTTGTGATTATCTCGTTTCCCTATGGACAATTCTGAATTATTTTAATACACCTTACCTGGGAATTTGTTCATGTTTTCTAGTGGCAGTTTATATCTCAGTTCACATTGACTGTGTTCTGAGAATATGACATTGGGGATGTACCGTTTAACCAGAGATGTCACGTTCTTTAAGTCACAGGACTCATTGACATGGATCCTGTTCAGTCATAAAAAGAGAGATGCTTAGTCTTGAAACAACAACAAACCAACCCTAGCAACCAAACAAGCCCAACAAACCCAAACACAAATAATCCCCCAAACCCAAACACGACCCCAAGCTCGAACAACCACCACCACTGGGTTTGCTTGGATGCATACAAAGAATGTTCCAGTGTATTTCATTCATTCCTTCCTCGGGAGTAAATTCCTGCTTCAGTTTATTTAACTGTATTAATCAAGTTCATTTTCTTGGTTTGAATGACATCTGCAATATGATTTCCCCCTGACACTCATTCTGGTGGCTCCCTGTAAATGAATATTCCCAGATACCCATTGCTGGGGCTGAAGTAGATACCTTAAATGGTAGCAAATCCCCCATTTCTTCTTCAAGAACAGAGAAGAACCAACACACTTCAGCCTCCCATGTGAGATGAAAGCCTTGCGGTCTAGAGGAAAAATAAGCCAAAGGGATTTATATTGTAGAGCTGTGGTTCAAAACTGGTTTGCAACTGAACCTCATGAGCTTTCTGCTCCAGGGTTGCTCTGCAGAGATGCTGCAGGCTGAGCCAGTGCTTGCCTGCGAGGATATCAGCCTCATCCATGAACTGGGTACTGAACAGGATCACTCGTCCAGCTCTGTGCTCCTTGAGGAGGCTCCACACATTGTGCCTGGAAAGAGGATCCAACCCAGCCGTTGGCTCATCCAGGAGCAAAACCTGCAGAACGGATTAAATCAGACGTTCCTCATGCCAGGGTTACTGCACATCTTTTGGGTTTGGTGTTCTGAAAACCTCAAGTCCTGAAGGCAAGAGACCCAGGCCACCTTTTGTGCAAAGGCATCTATTCTGGGAGCTGAGGTCAAGGAACTGTCTATGTGCTTTAAAACTAAACTAGCACGATGGATCAGCAATATAATGAAAATTATTAATATTAGCAATTATGAGAACTTTAAAGATGTCTGAAGTCATGCAAGAACTTGTAGCCAAGTACATGACAAGGTTTTACTTATGTTGGACCTAAACATTCCTTATATTACAGAGCCATGCCTGCTGCTTTACCTGGGGGTTCCCAAGCATGGCTATTCCAATGGATAACTTCCGTTTCTGCCCACCACTGAGTTTCTCTGCTTGAGTGTCTTGAATGTTACTTATATCCAGCAGTTCCAAAATGTTTTGCACCTAGAACAGCACAAGGATGTCCATTCTCAGCACCAAGTGTCTTTCCATCCTTTACTAGTCATGAAGGAGATCTGGCTGGGATTGAAGGTGCAGTTTCTAAGAGCATGGACCAAGGTCTACCATCACCAGCAAGAGATCATCCGCTCATCTCCTTGGGTGGAGCAGATGTAGTACTGTGGTTGCATCAAGTTCACAAGCTTGCCTACTAACCTGGTTGATGGTCAAAACCAGCTTTGGTTTTCAGAAGACACAACCAGGAGGACCCTTTGAGCTTCCCAAAGGAGCCTTTGCTGAAACATGATGCATTCCAGGGGTGTGCTCACGGGACACACACTTACCTCTTGCTCTACCTCTTTGGACCTGATGCCCTTGATTTCTGCAAAGGTTTTCAAGTTTTCTTTCACTGTTAAGACACTGAACTGTACATTGAACTGGGGGCAGATGCCAATCATCTCTCGAATCTCTTCCCTATCTCCTATTTCAGAGAGTTTGTAGTTGTAGATGGTTGCAGAGCCTGTTTATAGGAATAAAAGTGGTAAGGTGGAACAAACTGGTCTTTACAGCTTTTGAATTAAGCCCACTACTTGCCATCCTACCTTCGGAAGGGAAAGTGAGCCCACTGAGCACATTTAACAGTGCCGTTTTTCCAGCCCCACTGTGGCCAAGTAAGGCAGTGATCTGACCCTCATAAATATTTAGAGACAAACCTAGAATGAAAACAACATCAAGTTTGGGAATAAATAAGGTTTGACTTGGCTCTGCTCATTGTTGAAGGTAGGACAAGTTCAGGAGTATAAGGACTAGGTAGCAATAATTACTGAAAAGTGCATTAAACAATGTGGGGCAAAGTTCTGCAAACCTTTAACTAAAGACAGAAGAAATTGCTGTATTTCACAGATAAGACAGAAAAACAATTGAAAAAAAAATCTTTGATCTCTTTAAGTCTTATTAAATATGGAGAATCAGTGAAAACTGAACAAAATAGTGATCAGTTACATCAATATTTGACATAAATTTTTAAGCAATGCAAGTGTTGTATTTCTTTGACCAAAATGTTTGCACAACTGTTTTCCCTCATCTATAACAGGAATCAGTATCAAGGCTTTCTCACCTCTTAAAGCTTCTATCTTCTTGTCCTTCTTCTTATATGCTTTTTTAATATTGCTGAGTCTAAAAGGAAGGTAAGTAGGATATTATGGTTTGGTTTGGTATGCTCTGTATACAGGTGTGAACATCTCTACCTGGCACAAAATACTAGAGCATCCAGCCTTGCAAAGACAAGGCTCCTAATGGATGTTTAACCAGGTCTACACCAAAACCCCTGCTATTATCTATTTATCTGACCTGCATTCCACCTCTAATATTTCTCTGTGAAATAAAGTGTTTTGCAAGAGCCTCATGAACACAAAAACTGCCTGGATAAATCAAAACAAAGCTGATGGTGGAAGCGGTGGGAGCATTAAACCCAAGCTCCCCAGATGAAAAATTCTGAACAGCAACTCCTCTCTTTACCTGATGGCCTCTTTCCCCATGAATTCAGAGGGCACCGGCTCTACATCATCATTGAGGAGCTCTTCAGGGTTCACTGGAGTTCGGGGCATCTTCCTGGTGGAGCCTCTCCTGCTCCGCACCCAGTATGAGGGCTCCAGGCAGAAAAAAGGGGAGTCTGGGATGCCGTATTTGCCTGACAGGAAAGCAGAGAAGACGATCTGTCATTAACCAAAGCCACAACCAAAACACCATCTGGGACTAAACCTATAGGAGGGTCTAATAAGAACCTGGCTGCCTCAAAATCAGTACTTTGAGGGGTTAAAAAGAGAGGTTTGGAGGCGGGGTTAGGAGAGGCAAGAAGGCTGGCTTCAGGCATATACCTAGCATTTACTTAATGAATTAACATATTATCCGGCTCTGTTTTCTCATAAACAGCTCAACAGCAATTTAAGAGAAAGAAAAACCACTAAGTACTTTGTTGTCTTTGATTTGGGACTTAAGAGTGTGTGTGCCAGGGGCTGAAAAGTCACTCAGTAACATAATATAGGTTTTTAGTCCAAGACCCATTCTGAGAATGGAGCAGGCCCTCATTTCCTTGACAAGCTATTACAGGCAATCCTTAGAAATCAAAGGTATAAAATGAGAGAGTATAATCATAAGTATAAATTATACCTACCTGGGAGAACTTTGTCGAAGTACATAGCTAACAGCATGTACAAGACTGAGTCAAAGACCAGCATAATGTAAGTTGAAAATAGAAAGTATGAATCCTCCATTAGGTTAGAAAAAGAGAAACCCATTCCGTATTTTTCTAAATGGAAAACCTGAAATAAAAGACAAAGAAGGATAATTTGCAGGCTGGAAAACTATGGAGATGCCATCGAACTGCAGGTGTAATTCACTTTGTTAACCCAGACTTCATCTGCAGTACTGACCAGTATTCCTTCCTTTCTATCTAGTGAGGAAAGGAAATACATTTACTCCATGCAGAGATCTTATGGCTTCAGTTTGAATTTTCCAGAACAATCTGGAAACAACAGTCTGTTGCCAGGAAGAGTCGCTGCAGCAGGAGGGGAATGACCGGGTTGAGAAGAGCTGATGTCCCCAAGTCAACTCCCATCTGCCTGGGGTCCAGCCCCAGAGGATAATGGTGCTGTTGTGTGCGGCAATGGGTTTGCTGCAGCTTCCTCGGGTTCACATGGGTGCTGCTGAAGCGCACAATGATAGACTGTGAGGAGGGCTGTGGTTTTCTTTGCATTCATCAGCTTTTAAATAGGGGAATGGGATGGGAGCATTGGAGCCCCTCTTTGTTGCCCAACAGCAGCTCGCCTCTCATAGGTGTGAATGAAGAGTACTTGAAGATTTTACAGATGTGGAGAAACTGGTCTTTTGCAATGAGGACCGTGACTTCCCATGCCTTTTTCTACCAGCAAAGCACAGCAGGGTCCTTTATGGCCTCTGTCTGTGATAAAATATGCTCTGTCCTCACTGTTTGCCCAGGACAGCAAACTATTGGGAAGGTTTAGCTGCAGAGGTGACGTGCCATACCTTTGCAATGCCAGCGTTAAATGCAAAAGGACAGAAGAGACCAAGAAACCATTTCGCTGGTTCTGGAAGCTTTTCTATCAGCACCACAAGGCTCAGGCATCCGAAGAGGAGGGTGATGAGGAAGGCCACAAAGCCAGCGAGTTTGGAGGTCCTTAATAGGGAGCAGAGCATGAAAACCAGGTGGATCTGTAAGAACAGAAGTTTCCGTCAATCGCGGAATAAATCTCTTTTACCATAGCGCCTCCATTTGGCAGGCAAAGAGATCGCTCCTGAGCCGAGTCCATGTCATAAAACACACTAAAATCCTTCTTAGTGAGTTGATCTGACTTTCAAATCAGGTCTTTGGTAGCCAACCTACTGCCTGTCAGACCTTCAGGCTGCGACTGAAATCACTGCTGCCGAGCCAGAGAATCCACACAGCTATTTCAATCAGTATGACCATACAAAGGATGCAGTCCTGAGCACTGTGCAAAAGGCTCATCAGCAGTGTAATAAACCATGTAGTGAGAAAATGTGGTTGTAAAACCCGACTTACACATGCTAGGCCATAGAGGAAAAACAGCAATAGGACCGAAGGGAAGCTGCTGAGGTAGAAAGAATTCTGCACCATGACAGCTGTCAGCAGGCAGGAGAGGACCAGCACGTAAACAGCATACAGCAGACTCCAGGAGAGCCTGAGGATGAAAGGGGGCATGGCACTGTCATTTAAATAAGAACTGTTGTTGCAACTTAATCTGCGTGCCAGAACCATTTGACATTTAGGTATTAATTATTTCCCAGGGTCAACTCATTCCTACCCTAGGCAGAACAGATAGCACCATACACCTGAGGAAGAAACATCAAGGAAGAAGAACACACGACTGCCATGCTCAGCAATTCTGGTTTGTCCTTAGAGTACTGGAGAAAACTTATGAGCTCATTTAACTTATTAAGTGACTGCTCAAGTGCCCAGGCATATACTGATTTCTGGCAAACACACCTTCGTTAAAAAAAGAACTCACCAAAATGCAATGTCCTGCAGCCCCATTGTCTTCATCAATACTTTGAGCTGCTTCTTTTCTCTTGCAACATTCATTGACAAGAAATACATGAATGGGGAGAAACACATCACGATAGTAATCATGAAGTAACTGTAGTTTAGTGTGATGGAGGGGATGACGCTTCGGGACTTCATACGGACACCAGCAATTGATTTCATTTCTTCCCAAACAGAATGATTTGCCACTACCTAAAGGAATTCAAGGTCAGCACCTCAGCATTTATTTTCTACAGTGAGATGGATTTATATAAGGAACCTTCTGATTCACCATCTTTAGGTGTACTTTTGAATGCAGCTTTATAGAAAACACCAACAAGTAATGCAATAAAGCCCAATAGAAAGGGCTCATCTGACTCATTTGCATCTCTGCACCTCAGCTAGATTGCCTCCTTCGTCTAATTGGAGAGATAAATCCTTCAAGCTCACCCAGAGGTAAGGATCCAGACACACAAATGATTCACATTCCCCAGTGCTCTGTTTCTCTCCCCAGGTACAAAACCAGCCTGGACAACTGGAGATGCACAGCCAGGAGAAATGACGCCTATCCTGGTATACTTTTGAGGAACAATTTGGAAAGGAAGGACAGGAAATTCCAGACATGCCTACTTTGAAACCAAATAATTCAACAGATAGGCAGAGCACCCCAGTCTCCTGCAAGAACTGCCTTTTCCTTGGAATCTGGGTAATTCCCTAAATCAAATAATGGTATTACACTTGGTTCCCAGCCTTTAAGAGAAACTAAAGCCAGGAACCACTGATTGCATTCAGGTTCCCACTGGCACTGCCAATAGTACTTGGGTGGCTGAGTATTTAAAAAGGTTATTTCTATGCAGAATTTTCTGACTTTGCTATTGCCACAGAACAATTTGTCTCTCCTATACCAAGCTTAAAACAAAAGGAGACCTACATCAGGCCATAAATCCCATTTACCTCTATAATAGCAGCATCGATGCTGGCCTGCAGGGACAGGAAGCCTTTGTACCAGTACCTTGGGCTACGACAGCTCGACCATGAGAAATCAAAACAGTTATCTGCAAGGTGAGAAGTGAAGGGAATCACAGGTAAGAGCAGTGAAAGGTAAACGGTTTTCACTGCAAAAGCTGATGCTAAGATGCATGTGCACTCTGGGGACTCTGCAAATGGACAGTGCCCCCCCGACCAAAAGCATAACAACTTGTTAAATCACTGATCAGATATGGATTATTCCAACAAAGCAATTCTGTCCATGCCAGGCAATCACCCACCCATACATCCTCATTTGGTATTACCTATGTGTCCAAAGTTGTCATTTGGAATAGCCACATTCTCAGCAGGAAACCTGAGGTGATAGGAGACGTTGTCCTTAAATACAACCCCTATAATTTCTCTATTTGAAATCCAGGCTTCTTCCAGGGCTCTCTCACTGTCCAGTGCTTCTAATATTATACCTGTGGTGTGTAAGAAAAGAACTGCAATGAGGTTTTTTAGGTCTGGAAATACATGCCCAGACACTGGGGTTATATCCTGCTTTTTTAGCATTGCAGCTCCTCCTTCCCAGTTCTCCTCATGGGATGGGGTGGCACTTTAAAATCCTTCATACTTTATCTGTTGAGAAATGTACCTCAGAAGAACAAACCAAGGTGTCTTAATAGTATTAGTCTACATAGTGAATATTGGGAAAGGTTCAGCTTTGCTGCTCTAAAGCACTCAGTAGCAATTTAAATACTAGAGAAGAAGTATTGATGAGAATGGAAAACTTGGGACAAATTTTCTCCCCTGACCAAAGATATTGGGGAGCCAATAAAACACAAAACTTGTACAATAGGTTAAAAAATGACAAAGTTACATATTTAGCAAGCCAACCATACCTGTCATTACCGAGTTCAAGGCCACTTTATTCATGATCTGCCTTGTGGTCACAGTGATGGGTGTATAAGCGATGGTGACCCCAGTGGCATCATAGGCAGGATCATCCAACTGCCCGAGGTAGCCATAAGGCACTTCAGGGTAGCGAATGCTCCTCAGGAACATGCACAACAAGAAAATCAGTGGCAGAAAGAGCAGAGACAGCATCCATTCCTAGGAGAGGGGGAGAGCAGAGAAGAGGATTTAATATATAACAGTACAAAAGCATATTCTGTGTGGGATTAAAATACAAGAAGCACTAAGTCACACAGGTACCGTAGATGTTAACTAACCAACGGTCTTTGCATCGTGCTTGTTACCTCAGGAAATTACCCAAAGAACCCATCTGTGCTCTCATATTTCACATGAAAGACAGAAATACCAGTTAAGAAAGTGAAGTCTCAAGGTGTCTATTACCAGCCAAGCTTTTCAAGACTACTTTAACTTAGGGCAGGCAGGGATTGGCCACTCTCAGTGGCTGACTACTCACTGTTGTCTTTCTATTTCAGCTTACCTGAAAGCTCTGCGTCTTCATCCTCCACTTCGTCAGGATATTTTTCCACAAGAGAACTTTAGTTTGCTGGAACACACTCATATTTCTCTGAAGAGTCTTCATCTTTGAACCTAAAAACATGATTTTTTTTTGCCCCAAATCACTTTCAAACGCAAGAAAGGCCAGAAAAACAGTGATGCTTTCCCTCTGTTCTTGCTGCAAGGAGCAGTTCAGACCTCATGTGCTGAGCACAAGCCAGCCCTGCAGCACAGCTTCTAACATGGCAGGATCTCATCATCCTCAACATCCCAACCCTTACAGTGGTAAGACACTGATTAAAACCAGAATTTCACACTTCTGTGCTGTAGCATGGTAAAACTGGAGGAGTTATTTGTGAAATGAAAGAGGGAAGATCATTCCACATGACCTGAAATGGGCATGGGTGCCTTAATAGGCAAGAAATGACAACACGGTCAGTTAAAATCACCAAAACCTTTCTGCATGTCATCTTAATGTGCTGAAGGCTTCACACCAAGAAGCATTGAGCAACTCCTGGCTATGGTGTAAGCTGAGCTCACAAGGAAAACAGCGTTGATTGAAGGCAACGTGGAGCTACGAGAGAACAAATTCTTGGAAGTGTGTGGGGAGAGCTGTTGTTGCTGGGGATATTAATAGAAAACAAGGGAGAAGCAGACAGTCACAAGCCTGTTTTGGTGTGTTACTCCAGCAGACCTGGCAGCATCCTTCAAAAGAAGTGGTCAAAGCAAAACAGAGATATGTTGCCTGGATTAATGCTGGTGCTGATAACTTAAAGAAGCAGGCACAGAGCTGGCTGCCAGAGTAAATTTTGCAGATGAGATACATCCATATTAACCATCAGTAATTAAGAGTACCTATAATGAGGAAAAGGATTAAGTACCCCCTATGCAGAAGAGCAACACTCACTGCTCCGCTGTCACATATATAGATAAACTATGCTTTCAAACAAGACGCTGATCTTCTATATGTGACGTCTCAGGTAGAAATAGCAGAACATTTATAGATCTAATCCCTCCAAACCTTCCTGTCATATGGAAGGAGGATTTACGTTGTGCTGTTCCCTTTGGGGGATGATGCCTCACAGCGCTGACAGGCAAGACAGAGTTGATCTTCTTCCAGTTATTTATATGCAGCCCACAGGAGAGGCATGATCCGTGTAATGAGGCAGCAGGCACTGGAATGCTGGAAAAGCAGCTGCAACAAATGGTCTTCCCTCAGTGCACGCTGCAAACACGTGCACTAGCACAGCATGCCAGGAGGACGAGCAGGGACATGGGCTCAGTGACAGAAGACTCTTTAAATTCGATCCTTAGCTTACACTGCATGTCAGGAAAGAAATCTGCTCCTTGAGTGCTGGATAAGCTAAAATACAGATCTGAACTGATCCTAACGCATCCCCTTAGCACTGAGAACCTCTGGAAACAGACCTCTGCCATAAACTGAGCTCCATTTGTGTGTTATTGCATATCACACTGTCACCTTTAAGTAGTCACTAAGCTTCATCACAAGCTTAACTCAGCCTGTTGGAAAGATGCCCAGTGTCCCACCTATGCATTCATATTCTCAGCCAATATTAACAGTGTTATTAATTACTGGATGTTTTCATACCCTTTAAGTAGCAATTTTTACTTGCTTGAAGAAGAATGCTTAACCTTACCTTGATAGAAAGGTTTGAAAGGAATCCAGAGCTCATCCTTTGCAGTGTGCCTATAGAAGTGGAGGTGCTGATCCTCCCTGGGATGGACTGGCCTCGCTGCCCCAGTGGCTCTCAGTGCTCCTTTGTCCACGCACTCATTTCTTCAGTCCAGCACTTCTGCCGAAAGGCATTCCTCACACCATCACTTCTCTTTTCCCTTGCTTCCTCCCCCACCTTCCTCTTTGGCAGATGTTCAGATTTATTTATGTTAGAAAAAGCAAACGGAGCGTATTGCTGTTGGGTTGCTGGAGCGGATTCTCCGAAAAGTTACTCAGCAAATTCTTGAGTCTGGGCCAAGAGAAGTGAAATGAGCCCAACAACAAACCACACAAATATCCTTTCTCTGGCAAACTCTGGTGTGTTTCTCAGTGCAGCAAGGGAGGATGAAGACAACAGTGATATCGCAGCACAATGCTACAGGCGAGGAGCAAAAGGTGACTCTGGCTCATCCCTGAATGGCAAAGGTTGTGTTTGTAAGTAAGTTACAGTGTCACCAGGGTGGGAAGACTGTTTGGGGTGGCTGCCTAGGGGCTTCTCCTGGCAGGAGGGGCCCAAAACTGAGCCATGGCAGCCACCTTCTGGTACCTGCCTGCCCACATCCTTGCCTGCATCCCTGCCTGCATTGCCCAGACACCCGTAAGTGCCTGCGTAAGCCACTTCATCCTCCTTGCCTGCATCGCCCATACCTGCATCATCCATACCTTCATCACTGGCATCACCCACATGAACCAGAAGAGCTCATGGTATGGGTGAAGGTCTTGCTGATGCATCAGTCCCATTGGATGGAGTTGCCACTGTCCTCTAGTGGGTCCCCAGCCCAGCCTTTCCCTGAGGCTGGGTGGGTTGAGAAACAGGTCAACAGGGCAGCAGGGGAAACACCTGATTGCCCAAATGTAGGGAGTTTCTATGTTATTCAGTTGTTTTAATTGGTTATTTAAAACTAGCCCTGGCTGCCAAGTGTCTGCCATGGATGAGTGAGGGTTTAAGAGCCTCCTCTGAATTTGTACATGATTCTCTCCAACAGCCAAGCCACCATGCACAGCCACAGTGCCCACCTTGCTGCCTTGGGACCAGCAATTCACCCCAGAAGGGCTATTCCTCAGCACAGCAAATCTTCATAAGGGTACAGTTGAAGGGAAGCATCAATTTGTCAAAGGATAAAGGCTTTATTTATTAAAGTAAGATTTGTTTTCTTTGCGAGGCAGAAAACCTGCAGAGCAATGTGTGTTGTGACACGGGTAGCCAGGTCCCACAGCCACAGCTGATCACACACATCAGTAACACTGATGAAATACACTGAATATTTCCTTTGTGGGTCCAAGGAATCAGGGGTGAAGCGGTCTCTGCTCCACAGCCCCATCGGGTGCTGCATCCAGGTCGTGCTCCTCCAGGTCCCTGGTGAGGTCTACAAACACCTGCAATATGCCACATCAGAAACAACCCCACTATGGCCAGGCTTTACACTGGTCACAGGCCATTTCTTCCTTTTACACAGTCAGTTTCTAACCTGTAACTTCCACATCAGCATACCTGTTGCAAAGAATGCAATGACAAGCTGTAATCCTCAAGCCTGAAATTCTGTTTAGCTGCAGAGAGATGGAGAAGGCATCCGTAAAAAACAAATCCATATGAACAATCTGAAAGCAATCTTCTTGCCTAATGGATTGTTTCCTTTTACCTGCTTCTAGCTTGGAGAACGACTGGGACAGAGGTAGTGCATTTTCCACTGGTATCTTGTAGATGAGTGAAGAAGTTGTCCTGAAAAAGTAATAAAACCAATTAATTCATCATTGTGTGACTCAGCACCAAGGCTTAGGGGTGCTTGGAGAGTGAACTATTGAGCAAGGAACAACAGAGGGTCCCAGCACAAGCCCGGGCTGGGTGTGCAGCCCATGGGCAGTGACCTTTCTTGCCAAGAAGCGTAGGGGAAGAGGTGCAGAACTTCAGCATGGAGAGCATCGCTTTGTCCCGGGTCCGTCATTTTGACTTCTAGGTGGTAACTTGTGCCAGACTTACTCTTCAGATCCTCAAGGGAACCGATGTACCTGCAGAGGAGGGAAACCATTGCTCCAACCATCATGATCAGCAAATAAAGCAGTCACTGGATATGAGCAGCAGATGTCTGTCCTCTCATTCACCTGCTGTTTGATCTGTGCTGCTAAAACAGCCTCCTCACCAAACTGTTTGTTACATGCTTGGGACAATCCAAACCAAGATTTTCTATTAGATTAAGGAGAATATAGAACCATAGAATGGTTTGGGTCGGAAGGGACCTTAAAGCTCATCCAACCCACTGCCATGGGCAGGGACACCTTCCACTAGCCCCCATAGACCCCAGTGCCTACCGTAGCTGCCCTGACACCAGGATGGCCACGCGGTCACACATCGCTGCCGCCTCCTCCAGGTACTGCGTGCTGAGCATGGCTGCACGCTCCTTGCTTTTCATGGCTGCCTGAATCACTTTCCTGGGGACAGAGATCACAGTTACTTCCCAGGAATAGCCACAGGAAATCTCCTGGTTTGTGTCTCACAAGCCCCAGCTGAAGTGATAGAATCATAAATAAGAGGATGACTAAAAGCCGTCAGCTATCTTGTGTGAAGATGACATGTGGATGCTGATGCTGTGTTGCAAGTTGTCATGTCAGCATCCCTCCAGAGCTTACACCTTCAGCATAAACTGCTGATGAAACGCTGGAGCTAAGCACTAGAGATCAAGGACGAAAGGGAAGAGCTACCTATAATTTTTTCTGTTGCTCAGAAGAAAACAGCAACTTTTATCTTTTATACCAAATACATGGGTTCAACTGGTGCTTACTCAGATTTTTTGGGGTGCATTACCATCAAAATCACACCTGGTGGTTCTGCTTACTGCCTGCTGAATAAGGGGTTTAAGGGTACCCCATCCCATGTGCTTTAGGAAAACAGGGAAATAAAGATGTGCTCTGCCACCAAAGCAGAACCTCTTTGCCTGCCCAATGGTTATTACAACAGGGATGGTAAAACCCATCCTGTTAAGTCTGTCACACACTTCTCAGCTCTGCTAAAACATGGCTGCTCACCACATACGGTGCTGCCCTTTGAGGTCCATGGCCACTGATGGCTCATCCCAAAGCATTATCGTCGGATCTCCCAGGATGCTCAATGCAAAACACAGCTGAAATGGGAAAGACACAGAGGTCAGGTCAGGTCTGCTTTTACTTTACCAGCAGAACAGGCGAGTTGTCCCTCTACGCTTTAATCCCTGTGAATCCCCTAGAAGCTGAAGCTCATGATTCCAAAACACAGGAGGAACAGGGATTTAAAAATCCCCATCTCAAGGTGTTCTTAGTTAATATTTTAAACTCCTAAAATCAGCTTCCCCCAGAACTCCCAAGCCTGCCAAAGATCTGAAAGGGGTTTTCCATCCCATTTACTGGAAGATGCACATGAGGGGTGGCATGAAGAAGAAGTGATTACCTTGTAAATCCGATTTGTGGTTAGCATTTATTAAACACACAATGTGGGAGGATGGCAAAAAAAGGAGAGGGAGGGATCCTGCCAGGCTGGATTCAAAAGCTACTGATGGAAACAGATCATTTCTGATGAACAAAACCATTCTGCTCATGGTTTTCTGCGCACAATGTTCAAGGAGGAAAGCAGCTTAAGAAAAGCTAGAAGCAGCCAACACACATCTAACACAAACCTTTCTGGCTTCTCCAGCAGATAACCTCCTAGCTGGGGTTCTTAAGTGCTTCTGGAGATCCAAGGCCTTTTCTATGCTGCGGGAAATAGAAAGGAAAGACACTGAAATGACCATCTCTGTTTGCTAAGGCAGGATACTGGGTCAGGGGTATTGAGGAAACAGACACTACCATACTTGTTTCAGCTGATACACATCACCTTGGGTTACTTGGTGATCTTACTGCTAGCTTGGATGGTAAATGAAGGAATTTTTGCAGGAATTCTAGGCAGCCATCACAGCTAATGGGAAAAGCGAGTTACTCATGTAACTGGCCATGAACTGGAGCAAGTTTAGGGTTCTCCAGATAAAGGAGGGCTAAAATCTTCATTGACAAGGAGCTGAGAACAGTATAAGGTAGCAGATCTCATCAGAAGGAGAGCCCCTTTCTCAAAGAGGCATAGAAGGTGCTGCCTCTTAATTACAGCAGCCAGGTTTGCTACCAGAAAATCCTTTCCCTGTCCTATGCATCCAGCAGGAGGAAGAACCAAAAGCTGAAATCATTTGGCTTTGTACCGGTTGATGGCAACTGCTGCATCTTCCTTCCTCATCCCTCTTACAGCGGCGTACACCTGCAGGTGCTGGTGCACAGTGAGGTCCGGCCAGAGCGGGTCCTGCTGTGGGCAGCATCCCAGGTATCCCGGGATGCTCTGCCCTGAGGTGGAGAAAACTCCATCACAGCCCTTTAGCAGCACCTGCAAACACATACACCTCTGTAGCCGCAGAGTGTTATTTTGGCGTGAATCAGTGAACCCCTTGGAGATGTGGTTGTGTTTTTTCCTGTGTCATGAGGAACCTCATGAGCACACAGAAACATGGAATGGTTTGGCTTGGAAGGGCCCTTAAAGCTCATCCAGTTCCAACCCCTGCCATGGGCAGGGACCCCTTCCATAGAGCAGCTTGCTCCAAGCCCCTGTGTCCTTGAACACTGCCAGGGATGGGGCAGCCACAGCTTCTCTGGGCACCCTGTGCCAGCACCTCAGCACCCTCACAGGGAAGAGCTTCTGCCCAAGAGCTCATCCCAATCTCTCCTCTTCTAGTAGGAAAAGGAAGGAAATGGTAAAGTTCCTTCATGGAAAAGGAACGCCAGCATCATTGGACTGATCATCTCCACCTACCATGTCTTCTGCTCATCTGAATCCAGACCAGCACTTCCACAAAACTAAACACACATATTTACTACCATAAAGCTCTGGGTAATAGGTACCAACACGAGACCATTTTTTCTTAGTAATTCTTCTCTATTTCAAACATTCAGTCCCAAATCTGTAACAGCAATGGTATTTCCCCTCCCCCAGCACATGCCATTAATCATCCTGCACATAATTAAGTGATGGATTTTTGCTGGCCCAACCCTGTTCCCATTCGGTTTCAATTTCCTGGGTTTGCAAGGCTGTTTATGAAGAGCGTTATTAATACATTTTTTAGATGTCAACATTTCTTACAGGGCGTGTGAAATTTCGATGGGTTTCGAACACACACCGAAGATTTTGTGCAGCTCAAATCCTTAACTCTGCAACACTGATTTTGATGTAAACTAGAACGTGCTCGGACTAAAGCAAAGCACGTCATTCTCTTCTTCTTACTTCTGTAAGCAGGGTTGCATGTACATAAATTCCCTGACTGTCAGGCTGCATTGCCAGCTTGCCTCATCACACCCTTAATTCATAAGGGCATCAAGGTCACCCCCCCCGGCTGCCCCAAAGGAGTCACCTACCTCCCCAGCAGTCACTGTTATGTCTCCAGAAATCATGTTTATAGTGGTGCTTTTTCCAGCTCCGTTGGGTCCTAACAGACCTAATACTTCCCCTGGGAAAATGATGCAAACACTGTTAATAATAAATATTGTTAATAAAACTGTCTTCCCTGTGTGCTAGGCAATAACTGAAAGTATAGGAGGCGGAAAAACTGCTCACAAATCCCCATAAATTAAAATGTAGGAGCTCAGGTGTGTTGGGTCTGGTCACACACAAGAATATGGTCTCCAAATGCGACCTTCACATTAGTCATTTATAAGGAGTTCAGCAAAATACTTGAACCTTTTTTAACAGTAAAAGAAAGGTTTTTGACAGCAACTTTCTTCTTTTTCTTAAAGATGGAACTGGCTTTCTTGTCCTCATATTCCTTGCGCAAACTGTTGACAACGATCGCTGACTCCTGTGAAGAGATGAAGTGGGAAATAAAACCTGCTCCTATCCCACAAGACAGCTCATCTGTTCTTACCATTAAGTATGGCTCTTTAAAGACAACACTCCTAAATTAAAAATCCAGAAATCAGAGCAACAGAATGAAGAAAAGCAGAATAGGAATTAAAATGCAGTGCCAGCTAAACTGCTCCTGGTGCCAGGGTGACGCTGGGCTGGATGGCAAGATGTGCACTGGGACATCAGATCAGTGAATAACAAGTGTATGAGCTAAGAAAGCAGAGAGATGGAGAATGAAAAGGAAAACAAGACAGAAGGCTGGTTTCACCTCTTCCTGCTGCAGTGAGGTCATCACACTCCTCACCCTTTCCCTCTCTGCATGGACTTCTGGGGGCTCCTCTCCTGGGTGCTCCCTGTTCTGGTGGGCGACCAGTCTCCTCTTCTGGATCCTACAAGTGGAGGCAGAGAGATGGTGTCACTGGGAATCACTTCCAAAAAGGATTGGGTTTACAAGTTAGTTCCCAGTGCGGTGCTAATGCAGCACCCTGCAAAATGTATTTGAGTTCAGGAGGAGTTGCACAGGCAGCATTGACTCAAATATTTATTAATGGGGGAAAAATAACTCTGCTGGCATGCATGAGAAAATAAAGGTGAGATTTAGCTTTTCCTTCATCAGCAGGCATTGACTGGTCCTGTAAGTATTGATCAGGTTGACACCTTCCACTAGACCAGGTAGGACAGGGCTTGAAGCAAGTTGGTAGCGGGTTGGAACTGGATGAGCAACTTGCCCATGGTAGCGGGTTAGAACTGGATGAGCTTTAAGGTCCCTTCCAACACAAACCATTCTATATGGTATCATATGATTCTGTGGTCCTTTGCTCAACACAAGCCAGTGATCTGTTCAAGGAGAATTTATATAAACGTGGCAGATTTTCAAAGGTATTTGGTCATCTCACTCCTGAGTCATTTGTCTCAGCTGTTTCTTACAACAGAGAGTGGGTTGCAGACCCCAA
Source organism: Pezoporus occidentalis (assembly GCF_034315485.1). Classification (NCBI taxonomy): domain Eukaryota; kingdom Metazoa; phylum Chordata; class Aves; order Psittaciformes; family Psittacidae; genus Pezoporus; species Pezoporus occidentalis. The sequence goes on along the minus strand of NW_026913749.1, from coordinate 1,418,020 downwards.
CCTGGTGAAACTTATGGGGCAGTCTTCATCCTGCAGCAAGCAACACTGACACACTTGAAAAGGAGTTAAAATGCTGGATTTCAGTTTGTAACTCTCAGCTTGGCCAGCTGGAGTGAAACATCCCGAAACCTCAGCTATGAATCTTAATGTGAAAAAGCTTGAACCACATTTGTTATTCTCTCTAAGACACTGTGGGCCAACTAACCTTCTATTGCAACACATTGGGTGGGAATTTGCCACCAGACACATTCAAGGAAACTCCAGTAAGTTGAAAAATGATAACCCAAAGGAACAAAACCCCCCCTCCCTTCATCCTCAATATCATCCCTTCCGGATAAACTGATTAAATCTAAAAGTATGACTTTAACCACACTTTGTTACAGGTCTTTAAGTTCACTTGTCCCCTCCTCCTGCTGTCAGGGGCTGAGCCAGGAGGATCCTGCCTGGTTGTGTAGCCCTGAGCCCATCCCACAGACTGGGATAATCAAGCTCACAAGGGCACCCTGGTGCCCAGGACACACCTGAAGATGGGATCAAGTCTCGTAGCTGCTTCTCCAGATCTCCTCTCCAAACAGCGCAGGAGAAGAGCAAAAATCACACAATGGATGTAAGGCTAAAAAGGAAAAAATTAATTAGGTTTGTATAGAGAGAAGGTAACATCACACTCGATAAGATTCAGCGATAAGGGGATGCAGGAGCCTATGTCATTTACTTCAGCTATTGAAAAGGCCCAGAAGGGAAAGAAATTAAATTGATGCTTCACATACATTTCCATCTCATATGCAGATCATTTGCAAAGGCCTTGACTTCATACTGCAGTTTTAGCTCAGATAATCTGCACCCCAACAGACAACCCACAGGATCAGAGAGCACTCCTTTCTTTTGCAGAAGCAGCATTAAACTGAGTAGCTGATTAATAAAATCCCGGCTTCATACACAAGCTCTGCATAATCCTCCCACTTCTGCTCATATGATGCAGCATCCAGGGGTCGCATGGGACACAAGCCCATGATAATTTGGATGTACCTCCCAGACAACATTTAACATGAAACTTTGACCACATAGCCCATGCTTTATTTATGGGAAGAGTTATACAAGCCCAGAGAAAGTCCATCACATTAGAACAGTCATCCAAAAACCCATCATCAAATTGCTCCTTACTGCAAAGACAGCCACGAAGATGTGATTCCATGATTCATAAAGACTGATGCTGTGAAACAACGAGAAGCGCTACGAGAAAAGAAGATCAGTCAGAAAAATTCCCTAGCACAGGGCAAGTGTGAGATGTAGGATGCTGAGCTTTTCCTCAGGATGGGATAAAGGAGCTTTGATCTGTATTTATTCTTGTGGGTTCATACTGCCTCAAAGAGCTGAGCCTTCCTTGGCTATAGCTAATTCAGAGATGCTTCAAACCAGCCAGGTTAGATTGGTCTTTTCCATCACTCCTTTTCTCTTCCCAGTCTTTCACCTCCTTCTGTCAGCTTACTTCATCCAGGCCTTTTCCCTCCATCACCTTCCCCTCCCATGCTACCCTGTCTGCCAAAATGCAGTCATTGTAGCAGCTCTTTGTAACTAAAACCACCCGAATCAAACAAAGGGTTAATAAATCCAATCTTGGCCCCTTCTCTCAGTCCCCAGCCTGGACCTTTTTTTACTCCCGTTGTCTTTTGACAGTTGGCACTTTGAGACAGGGAATTTGCAAAGTGCCTCTTGCTCTTCCAGTTTGCCCCATTAGGACTATTACTGAATTTTGCAGGACACGTTTACTCACTGGTGTACTGAAGATCAACCAGCCCAGAGGTGGAAACACAGGAATCAAAGTGGAGAAGGTGAAGTAAAGTGCTTCGTGTAGGTCACTGATCATATAGAGAGTGGAATTCACCTGGAATAAAGCAGAAAAAGTATTTCTAATATTAATGGATCCTTGCTAAAAATTGGCTGTCACTAAAAATCAATTGGATTCGGGTTATTCTGCTGAATATTGGTATATGTGAAATGAAATCTCCAGTGGCGAGATGTGTAAATCAAACGCTTCAGATTCACTTCACTTACCAGAATGAAGATGAAAGACCAAATGTAACGATTGCTTCTTCCAGCGCGAAATTTCAAGGCAATTAAATAGACGAGGAGGACGAGAGATACTCCATAACCAATGGTGCAAATGATCTGGAGAGAGAGAATGGTGTCAGCGACAAGGAGATGGATGTGGGTACGTGAAAACCTGCCTAGGGCAGTCTGTTTAAATGAAAGCATTTAAAGGACAAACTCACTGTGAAAGGAAGGGGTGTGTGTGTGTGTGTGTGTGTGTGTGTGCAAGCAGAGCTCACCAGGGACAGCAGGGTGCTGGCCTGCAAGGGGCAGATGCGGTTGAAGAGCAGCAGGACTCCAAACATGAGGCACAAGAGGGTCCAGAAGAGCGGGACATCCACCAGCACCTGCCCACACCAGTATGCAGAGGGGAAGAGCCCTGCAAGCCGCAGCTGGGCGCGAGCCTGGAGCTGTGAAACCAAATGGGATAAGGGAGGTGAGTTAGAAGAGCCTAAATTATCATTGCTGCTCCTCCTTATCCGTTATCCTCAGTCTTCCCTTCCCTGGCTCAGCCTCCCTCTCCATTCCAAGCACTTCCTATTCTCTCTTAGTTCTACTGTTGTTTTAAACCACATCACTCTTAAAAAAAAACCAAATCCTCCTGACCCCCAAAAGCTTTGACACCCCCCAGATTGTTCATACCCCCCACTCATTCCCGGAGATGGAGGGTAATGCACTTTGTAACAACATTGTGCTCATGTGGCTGTAATTTCTTCTCTATATTATATCTAGATGTATTATATGTAGATTATTGTGATATTATTCTATAGTCTATAGGTATACTATATATCTAGATATAACATATCTAGAAATGCCAGACAGCCCACCGGTATGTGAACCGCTCTCCAGAGACATTGCATTTGCACTTACTCCCTGTGTATGACTGCTTCCAGCACGTGCTTTTTACCTTGTAATCCTCCATGCTGCTCATTGCAAAGTGAGGAGGCAAACCAGCAGCCAAAATCAGCATGTAGCTGAGGCAGATGAAAAAGACGTCACTCTTTACTTCTGGGCTTTGTGTCTGTGGCAGAGAAATATGGAGTCATATCAATAAACAGCTTCCCAAGGAAAGTCTGGCTAGCTCAATGCTCTTAGGATGTTTAAACACACAAGTGAGTGACAATACTAATGGTAAGTCATTTGTGTTTAAGAACATAAAACAAGGCAATAAAAAGCCCCAGCATTTAGCATCTTAAAATCTGCAAAAAGTATTGGAACTACTGTAAATTGTTGAGGATAGACACCATCTTTTGATGCTGATTCTTGCCATACGGATGTTGAAGAAAAAAGGGGGTTGCAAGAATTTCTTGTGAAATACTTATATGCATTCCTATATATAATACTTATATATATTCCTATACTAAAAAATGCATTCCTACCACATTGCCACATAAGACAAGCTTAACTGTCTCACAGCACTGAATCCTTGTAAAGCACTTAAACACTGCAGAAGAAATTGCCATTAAATAGTACTGCTTTTGATTGCTAGGCAATGCTCCCAGGAACTGGTCACCAGCTGGACCATTAACCCCAACCCCTGGAGGTTGTTCAACCAACCAGGTATCTAACCCATCCAGTCCTTATCACTTCATCATGGCTATTCAATTCATTTTCAGCCAGAAAGGCAGGACACTCACACTGTAAAAGGGCTCGCTCCAGACACGGATGCGCGCGGTGGAATTGAAGAGCCTTAGGAAGGTGTTGCTGAGGACGTTCACCAGCACTGGGAAGCAGTTGATGGGTTCTGCACTGCACATGACCGTGAATCGGTAGCTCTGAAGATGTGAGAGCAAAAGACGTTACCTTCACACCCATGGGAGGTGTGAGGAGGAGCTGACAGCAGTGAGGGGTTGAACAGAAAGCAATAACAAAGGAATTAGCGTTATTGGTGGGACCACGGTGACCTGAAAATGTGCTAAGAGGAACCAAAAGGAAAATGAATGATAAAGATATCTGGAGAAGAGCACGAAAGACTTGCATTAGTGCCTTCCTCTAAAGGTCATTGTAAGGCATCATGCAGTGGCAACAACCAGATAAAATCCTGGTTCCCCCAACACAACTACCAATATTTAATCTGTCAAACAAATATTCTCCCTTTTGCTGGTGTCTGTATTTTGCTGTGCCTCATTTAAACACATTGCAGAAAATCCTGTTGATGCACAGGATGAAAGCAGCAAAAATATCCTTCACCTTGCCTTCCAGGGAGATTTTTATGGCTCCGCTGTACAGTGGAATGCTTGTGATGTTTTTCTCCAGAGTTATTTCTGGGATTATGTTTTGAGTCTTCAAAGCAGCAAGGAAATCCTCAATTTCTGATCCTGAAATCAAGCCAGGGACAGAAATGAGAGTAGTTAGAGGTGTATTTAAGTATAAACAGTTCCATATAGGCAAGTTCTCACTTGCCGAGCAGAGACATGTTAAAACCCCAAACATTCAGAATACAAGCCAACTTTCATTTTCCCTACTTTTTTCCTATTATAATTAAACTGGTTAAACACAATGTATGTTTGCACAGTTAGGGTGTTTATTTCCTTTTAAAAAGGAAAATAAATGCCTTCCTTATTTTAAAAAGGAAATAAATGCCTGATTTATTACTCTCTTAAATATCAGCTACTCAGTTATCATCACCAACACTGGATTTGCTTTTAGCCAGCAGAAAACACCTCCCAAAGCCACAAGTATATAAAGGGACGTACAGAAATAGCAAGGCAAGGTTGGTCTATCAACTCTAAGAGGACTCAGAGTGGTGCAGAAAGCAAATCAACATCACATGTTCTTCTTCACCTGTGTCATTGACGATGAGGAGGTTTGTTGACTTATCCTGCATTTTCTCTCCGGTGGGAAGGAAATAGGAGCTGGCTGTGATTTCCCAGTTACCGGAGCTGTCCCACAGTTGAAATACAATGAAAATCGTCATCATTGGAAGGATGAATATTCCAAAGAACAGCAATCTAAATGGAAAAAACAGGCCAGAAGTGGGTGCAGGGTAACTCCACGTTCAAGAGTGTGATTTATGCTGAGAAAGACAAGGGGGAATTTAAAACTTGAGCAATTCAGATCTCTACCAGCAAGTCCCGACTGTCCTTATTACTGCAGCTTTTAAATGTTTTTCACCTACTTTCAGCTTCTAAATATCATCCTAAGTATTTAAGTGTTCCCTCAGTCACCCAGAGGAATGAACACATTGAAGAGAACCAAGAGAGTAGGTGAGAGCTCCTGTACTTACATGGACCTGAGGAACTTCCCTTCATGCTTTAGCTTTAAGAAGCGAACTTTCATCACAGCACACACTTGCTGCCTCCAGAGCTCCATCCCGCTCACTGCTGTGCTTCCATGTTCGGAAAACACCAGGAGGCTTTGGTCCTTCTCCTCCAGGTCTCCATCTTCTGCATAGTCAAGAAATACCGTTATCCACAAAGAGCGTTCAAGGGACACATTTTAATCACACACAATCAATACGAATCTTCTGTTCTGGATAGAGGAATGCTTTCACTTTTCATCCAGAAAAGAAACAAGGGCAAAGAACAGGGGCTATAATCTATCTAGAACATAATTTACACCACCGAGTTCAGACTGGCTGAACCTGGGCTCATCTGGCAACACATCCAATACCTTCACTGCCCTTGTGAAATGCTTCTCTCTAGTTTATTTCTTCCCATCTCCTACTCTGGGCAATGCACCCTTCAAAGGCAAATCCCCTTCCAACACCAGCCTTCAATTCTTGTGCTTAAAAGCATGTAGGAAGCCAAGACTGAATCATCTAGACTTCTCCAAGAAGACATAATTCACTAGAGGAAAGTTGGATACAACTCTTGACCTACCAAAACCTACTGAAGTTCACATTGAAACCAATTAAACATTCAGTTAAAACATACTTCTATATGGAACCTTAACCATACCACACTTGCAAATCAGAGTCACTGGTTTACCTTCTTGACCAATGGCTTCCTCACCCTCCAACTTCAGGAAAACCTCTTCCAGGGTTGTCCTGCTAACGTCATAGTTAACAACCCCCTGTGAAAGGCTGCTCTCGAGATGGCTGAAGAGATCTGCACAACAGAAACAACAGGCTCAGCCCAGCGCCCAAGGCTGATGTTGAGCAGAAGCTCTGACTGGCATTGTTGATGCTGCATGTTCTAGCATTCACATCATGCATCTCCATAGCTTAAAAGCCATGGCAAAATTATTGCTCTCTTTAGAGGTAAGTAGAAGATTCAGAGTCCTTGATTACCATGGGCCACCCTGAAACCAGATTGTAGTTTGTTGATTAGTTGGTGGATTTTCTTTTGTTCATCTGTATTATTATTATTAGCATGTCCATTAGAAGCTGTCTTTAAGGATAATGTTTATGCATTTGGTTTCCAAATCCCATGCAGTATGGACCAGGGAATATAGTTCTTCCCATCACAGCAACTTTGCTTTCTGCTTTTCCCACCACTTCCTTTACCCTGGCATAAAGGACTGGATTTTCTTACCTGGGAAGCTATCAGTGTTTTCCAAAGGTAGCATATAACACAGCTCTCCCTGCTTCTGTCCTTTGAGCACAGCATTGGGGATGTACTGTCTGACCAGGGATGATACAAGCTCAGGGTCACACGGGTCATTTATGTGCATCCTGTTTATATCAGAAAGCAATTGCTATAATATTAAATGACAAAACCCAACACATACATCACCCATTTAGAAGAGAAAGCCAGCAGAATTTTATCGAGCCATAGGGAAACCTCCAAAACTGGGCAACATTTCAGTGGGGGTTTTCATTGACATCTGCAGTGCCCCTGGTTTTGCCATAGCTGAGGTTAAGAATAATGATCCTGGCCAGCACTGCTAACCCAAGGACACAGAAATTAGAATCCAAAGGAAAACAACTTTACATTAAAGCAGTTGTACATCACTTTGACACCACAGAGGAGGTGGAAATTGCAATGCTTCGTACTCTGGTCCTGTTTTGGCTGCAAAGGAGGTTGCAAGTCTTTTTAGCTGCATTCACAAAGCTTTGAGGATTGGGGTCCAAAGAAAAACAGCTTCCTGTCCAAAGCAAGATACTTTTGGCAGCCTTGAAAGGCTTCTAAATTGACTTGTCAAGATTTCTATTACTCTATATAGAGACTCTATTGAGAGACACAAACCCTACAAAATAAAGGACATCAACTAGAAGCTTTTCATAAAAAGAGAAATGACCAAAAAGAAAAGGATTTACCTCAAGTGATAGCCAACTCCCCATTTTCTCTTCAAGTACAGAGATGAGCCCACACACTGTAACCTCCCATTTGAAAGGAAAGCTTTCCGATCTAAGGAGGCATAGATACAGAAGATTGAGGCAGGATTTACAACAGTGCAGCAACCTGACCTCACTCTGCTCCTTCTGAACTCAACAAGCATTTTTATAGTGAACTTGAGAGGAGTAAGGCCAGTGCTGAAGGTTCTTTCTTTTCAAACTGATTCCTTTCTCTTAAGCATCAAGGTTAATCTTTTAATTATACATTCTTATAGGCTTGTGTAAGATTTCCCATGCAGCCCGGGAGCAATAAGGAGACAGGGAAGGTATTAATTCAAACAATATCACTAATTCAGGTGGGTTCTGCTAGTGGTATGTCCAGATGATATGTAAGTGCTTCATCCTGATGCAGAACACAAGCAAGGTCTTGGAGGAGCACATCAGGCCAGTTTTAGCCTTTGCTTAGAGTGGGGTAGATGGTTGCTGGCAGACAAAATGTGTCCCATGAGCACAGACAGCATCATGGTGGGACCCATATGAGGGCTCTGCAACAGGAAACTCCTGTTTGTAAAGTGCATTCAGCCACAGCGTAAAGATCAGGGCTCACCAGCATGAGCATCAGCCTCCTGCATGGACTGAGTGGTGAACAGCGTCACACGTCCAGCCTGGCGCTCCTTCAGCAGGGTCCACACATGGTGCCTGGAGCAGGGATCCAAGCCAGCTGTTGGCTCGTCTAAAAGCAGCACCTACAATGGTGAATGAGATTGGACCTCTGTGTGTCCAAGCTGGAATTTCCATGTTTACATCCTTTCATTTCATGCTTTTTGATGATCTCATTCCAAGGATAAAATGCATCCTCAAATATCAGCCATATTTATGCTTTCTCCTACTATAATATTATCACCCTTTTAATCTAAGATAGAGTTCTCGTTGACCTAGAATCCTTGATCCTTCCAGCAGAGAAGTGAATTAGTAGGCCAGCGGATTCTGAATGCCAGGGGAAAAGCACAAATGTGTGTGTGCCAAGTCAAAATGCAAAGCTACGCGCTACAACAGCTCATGTTGTGTGTGTATAAATATGACAATTCCCTACCTTGGGATTCCCTAAAATGGCAATTCCAAGAGACAATTTTCTTTTCTGTCCTCCACTCAGAACATCGGCGTGAACATCCTGAAGGTCAGTGAGGTCCAGCATCACGAGAACCTTCTGCACCTTGGCAATACAGAGAGACAAGAGCCAGATTTCCAAAGCACTGGTTGCATTTAGTTCATACCATCATAGAATCAGCTGGGTTGGAAAAGACCTTTAAGATCATCACCTTCACCCCAGGACCACCAAGTCCACCACTAATCCATGTCATAAATGATGGTTATAATCTATAAAGCTCAAACTGTCCAAGATGCCGTAAAACAGAGGTCAGTGACTGACAAGCACATACCAACCTCTTGCTCTACTTCTTTCTGCTGAATCCCCTTGATGTGAGCAAAAATTCTCAGGTTTTCCTTCACTGTTAAGGCTTCAAAGTGCAAATTTAACTGAGGGCAAATCCCGACCATTGCCTGAATTCCTTCCATATCCCATACTTCAGAAACTTTATGGTTATATATCATTGCAGAACCTGCAGACAGGAATGATGGAAACAAATCTCATATGGTACAGTATTTCCCAGTTAGAGGTGGAAAGCAGACTGCTTTGTGTTCATGCCTTGGACACTAATTCCAGCATTGTGGATGCTGCTTACGAAATAAAATACAAAATAACTGTGTTGTCCAAAGCTTTAATACCACTTCAGAATATTTCAGAGCACAGAATCTCTCCCTTCAGAACTAGAACGTATCTCCTATAGGTATGCAGTTCATGGAAAGCATCAGGACATCCAGATTGAGAAATAACCATCCGTGCATGCTTGCACACATGAGCATATCCATAAGGGATGCATTAGCTCTGAAGCTCATGTTGATGAAGCAATCTGCACTGGCAACAAGCTGGACTGGATGACTGAGGGAAAATGGGGTTTTGCATCTTTACCCCTTTACACTTGGAAAAGCAACCATCTTCTCCTCTTCAGCACCGGCGTCCATCACTTTACCTGCTGAAGGCTTGGAAAATCCACTGAGCACATTTAAGAGAGCAGTTTTTCCAGATCCACTGTGACCAAGTAACGCAGTGATCTGGCCTTCATATATACTTAAGGACAAACCTGGAAAAGAAATAGGATAACATTTAGGATAACATTGGCATGAAGTTTGTAAGAAACAGACTTGTACCTGTAGCTCGTTGCCAAGTATGACAGAGGAGTGACACTTCTGAAACTGAGAGGCAAAAACACAGATACAAAACTATGGATTACATCTTCAGAAGCTGGGACTAAACTTAGCTAGGAACTTGCAGCCGTGAAGGGAGAGAACAAGTGTATTAACTTCAATATACAAAGAATTCTGGCTTTGGTTTTCTATGGGGTTCAGAACCTTTTATTTTAGCATGGCTCAAGAGAAAGTCCACAGAAAGAGAAGAGTCCATAGCCTTTCCAACACGTGAGATTTCAAGTTATTCCAAAGCAGCCAGACTTTGCTACCTTACTTCCTTGAAAAAGAAAAGGCTTATTTTGTATTTCTGTGGGTTGTGGGGAGTTTTGTCAGCCAATATAAACCTTTGAGACCATATTAATGCTTTCACCATCACTTGCTAAACAAAGGCATCTAACAAACATCCTATACGTACCTATACCGACCACCTGCATACCTGCAGCTGGCAGATGCACAAGTGCGTGGAGAACACGGCTCAGGCAGTGACAGCAGCCTCAGCTACAGCCAGGGACCAAAGAAACAAGTTCTGTTTGCCCGGAGTAGTTTACAGTTAGAAAGGGAGCTTTGAGAGGGGATTTCTCAAGTGGTTCATTGCTGCAGAAGCCACAGCTTTTAAGGACACTTAAACTGTTGCAAAGAAGTAATAAATATTTACTTCCCTGGAGTGAACAGGAAGAGAATAACCAGGTGGAAATGGGACAGTCATTTACCCCAGCAGCAATAACCAATGCAAAACGGCTTTTGACAGTGCTGGAGGCAGCTTTAAGAACATCCAGTAAATTCCAAAGCAGTTTGGGTTCGTATCTTGTGGAAAATGAAATTAAAAGCATTACAAAACCTCTCTTACCCCTTAGAGCTTCTGTTCTCTTGTCCTTCTTCTTGTATGTTTTTTTAATGTTGTTTAGTCTAAAGGAAAGGTAAGCAAGCCGTTACCATTGGATCTCACTACTCTGGCATGTTTCCTGCCTCAAAACAACCTTGGAAAACTGCTGCAAGAATGGTTCTCAACCTCCTCCTCAGACTGGTCCTGCTCCTTATCAGCTGAAGGGATTGCTTTCTGGAATCCATTTCTTGTACTCTTAGAAGCAGAATTAGGGAACGAGCTTTTCTAAAAGGCACTTAAAAGGTTTCAAAGTCAAACTCAGTGAACACTTACTGAATGAAGCAGAAAGCCCTATGGAATGTAGCAACACGTGCTCATATAATTAAAAGCAATGACCTGGCTATTCTTCTAGCAGATTTATATTTGCTTTCTAGGAACATGCAATGGATAGCAACAGCAATAGGCCAAACAAGCTCCATAAGGATGTAAATGACAGTACTGTATGCAGCACACTCCATCAGCAATGTTTTAAAGGTGATGGTGAAGGGGTCAGACTCACTGGTGCTGTTCTGCAAAGAGGAAAGTGCAGGGTAGCGAGTTGGTCCCTAGCACTGAGGATGCACATGCCCAGAAAACCTTCAAATCCAGCTCTGGAGTGGAATGAAACACCGAACAAACCCTCCCCTTTTCACATGCTTATCACTAACCTTACCTATACATGTTAAGTGGCTCAGTCTAACATTTATCGGTGCAATATGGCTATGCCCTCTAGAGTCGTACACAACAAGTAGCATTGTATTTGTCATGCCTACAGGAGTTTTTACCTGATTGCTTCCTTCCCATCAAAGCCTGGAGGCATCGGCTCGATGTTATTGCTGAGGACAGGATTGTGGCTGCTGTCACTACCAGCTTCTACCCCCATGTATCCACTCCTGGGCTTGCACCAGTATGATGGTCTCAGGAAGAACAAAGGTGGGTATGGTACTCCATACTTGCCTGGTTCAGAAACAGAGGGGGTGAAATATCAACCAAAACCTGCTCACTATCAGGACACCTTTTTTGATGCTCCATGTAGATGTGTTTTCTCAGTCTATCCATGACCCCTTTGGCAACTTTCTCCCTATGAAGGGAGAGGATTATTGAACAAAAATGCAAGGAAATTTGTATTCTTTCCCTCACATTTCTACTCACCAGGCAAAACCTTATCGAAGTAGATGGCCAACAGCAAATACAAGACACTGTCCAGGCTCAGTAGGAGGTACAAGTTAAAGAAAGGGTACAATTCTGGCGTAAAGGCTGGTCCATATTTGTCTAACTTTAACATCTAAGGGAAAATGAAATAGCGCAAGTCAGATGCAACACTTCCTTTAGCCAGAAATACTATGTGCTGTGTAGTACTGTAATACACTGCTGTGTCATCATGACCATTTTCATCAGAAAGCCACGTCCACTCATAATCATGATGCTGTTTCCAAGCAGGGCAATACTGTCTCATGACCACAAGTATCAGAAGTGCTTCAGTAAGCTCAATTCAAAGTTGTTGCGCCAGAAGAGTGATGCACATAATATTTGCTAAGGCAGCACTTCAAGACCTCATGGTTCTTGCAGATGTTGGTACCCACCAGACACATCCCACTGCTGGGATAATTTTCCAGAGATTCAAATTAAAGATATACACAGAGCTGATAAATTCAGGATGCAGCTGACATACCTGTCATACTTGCGAGGTTGACATACCTGTGAGATGCCGGCTGTAAAGGCAAAAGGACTGAAGAGATTTAAAATCCATTCCAAATACAATGGTAGCTTTTCAAACAATGTCAAAAAGCCCAGCAATCCAAAGAGGACATGAAGGACAAAGCCCACAAAGCTGGCAATATTTGGCTGCTGTAACAATGAGCTGAGCATAAAACAGAAGTGAATCTGCAGCAGAGAAAACCGGCAGTTAGCAGGATGCATTTCTGCTGGTGGTTAAATACACCAATATGAAAATCCAATGAGCAAATTCAGAGCCTCAGCTGAGTTTCAGCTGTCCCCTACAGATGCAATTGGCACATCCCAAGGCTTTTATCTTTTAGCAAACAGGCCTATAGGGGCAGAGAGATCAGACCCCTCATCTTCCTTAGGAGGCTGGATGCCAGGTGGTAGAGCCCCAGCCTTCCCATTAATGCTGGTGTTACCACCTCTCTTTACTCTGATTTCAAGCCTGAATCCCCCAAAATATAATGAGGGAGATCTTAGCCTACACATTATAACAATAAATCCCAGTAGTGAAGTATTTGTTACTTTCTCATATAATGCCCAGCCCCAGAGCACTCTGTAGCCTTTGAGATTCAGGTGTTTTACTTAGGAAAAGGTTTGTGCATCATTTAAGAAAACAAAAGCAGACTTACAGATGCTGTGCCATAAAAGAAATAAAAGAAGTATATTTCAAAAAAGCTGTGGTCGTGGATAACTTCTGAAATGGTAATCAGTGTCAGCAGAGTTGCTGTGATTGAAACATAAACGGTGTACAGCAAGCTCCAGGATAACCTACAAACGAAGGCATGGTTATTTTTGCCATTGTACATGACAGCGCTTGCCCTGACGTAGCCAACGTGTGATATAAGACACACTTGAAATACTGCAAACACACTTCTATTTGCAGTTTCCAGAATGGAAAGGTGCAAATCATAGAATAGTTTGTGTTGGAAGGGATCTTAAAGCTCATCCAGTTCCAACCCCTTGCCATGGGCAGGGACACCTTCCACTAGAGCAGGTTGCGTAGATATATCCATGTCTTGTGCCTACCTAAATCTCTGCAGATGCAGTGGTGCCAGCAAAGAGCCACAGGGCATCTGATTGCCCTAAGGTGATTGCAAGTGATTGCTGCTGGCTCTGAGGAGTTACTCTTCTCAGCTGAGCAGTGCTACCAGACCCACATCCATCCCACAAGCTAGTATACATCTTGTATACATAATTCCTGTAGTTACCCTATTTATTTCTATGAGACTTACCAGAACGCAATATCTTGCAAACCCATTGCTTGCATTAACACCTTCAGCTTCTTTTTCTCTCTTATAACTTTCATTGATAGAAAGTACATGTATGGGGAGAAGCACAATATAACGTAAACAATGAACCAAATATAATCCAGTTTATAGACAGGCTTGATTGAGGGCGACTTCAGACGAACGCCACTGATTGACTTCATCTCTTCCCACACAGAATGATTGGTTTTCATCTAAAGGAAAGAAATCAGCCATTCATTTAAATTGCTGCAAGGAAACAGCCAACATCAGAACAAACAGATTCTCCTAAGTGTTTATGATTAGTCTGTCAGTAACAACATCTCATTTGTAAGTGGCAAATGACATCAGTATTTAGTATCTCTTTGTATCGCCTTGTAATAAAGACTAACGCTGCCTTGAGCAAGGAGAATGATCTATCGTTCTTTTTTCTTTTGAATGTCCCTGTTTAAAAAGATAATGGTCACAGAAAATGAACTGGTTTGGGTTTGGTTTTTGTTGTTTTTTTTTTAAGTTTACAGATAACTCTGGAATAAACAGAAGATGTTATTTGCCATCATGATCACACTTACTTCTATCACTGCTGCATCGATGCTGGACTGCAGCGATAGGAAACCTGCATACCAGTACAAGGGAACGCTGCAGGTACCTGATGAAAAATTGGAGCAGGTATCTGAAAGAAAATAAATGAAGAATTTTATGTATTTCCATATATATAAAAATTCTTATGTATAATCTGTAGGTTTGAAAATGTAATTGACCTAAAGGTCAGGAAATCAAGAATCAATGCTGAAAGCAGGAGAGAAGCTCTTTTAGGAAACCTTGAGCACACTGGAGCTGGGGTCATATCTGTAAAGAGCTTGCGTAGACAGGACAAACGACCTCTCCAGCATTTCCATTTTCCAAGACCAGTCCTTAGCAAAATGCTTCTCTTTTTTCCCCCCATCAACTGATGAACTCACTTGATTTTCATCTCATAATAAGGCTACTGTTTGATTTGGATAGTTTACTACTTTGAGTCAGTAAATAAGAATGCTTTTGGTCACAGCAGTAGTAGTGTGGACAAATGTGCGTGTAGATTTATGCTTTAATCTATTAAATATATGCCCATACAGTATATGTTAGATGCACATAAGTGCACACACAACGCTCATTTTCCAGGCATGATCTGACATGGCGAGACATAGAAAGGAAAGGAACAAAAAGGACTGTGGCTAACGTGTTCTTAAAAGCTCTTCTCTCTGATATTTGTTTCCTTCTAAATAAACAAGCCCTCAAATTCTAATTAATATCTTTCAAAAGCACTTAGCATATAGAGCCTTTGATCCCTGCTCAGTGGCATGGTATCACAGAGATCCATCTAAGCACTTCTCAATGTAAAATCAAGTCCCCTGGTTCCGTTTATTTTGTTACCGATGTGTTCAAAGGCATCATTTGGAGACACCACGCTGTAGCTTTGAAATCTGAGACAGTAGGAGAAGTCATCCTTAAAAACAACACCAATGATGTCTTCCTCCGAAATTCCTCTTGTTTCCAGTTCTTGCTCATTGTCCACCTCTTCTATTGTTATACCTGGCATTAAAAAAGAAGGGAAAACAGAAGACTAAAACCACCACAGCTGAGACTTTGATTATTTTACATTATTACATTTATTAAACATGAAAATGGGCATCAGCCACAATCTGTACCCTCAAGAACTGTGCTGTCCAAACACTTCTCTCCCTGCACACAGTGACTACACAAGGGTCAGTTCAGACTGTGCAACTATATCGAGGATTTAAGAGCACCGTTACCTGCCATTGCAGAATCTGAAGCCACTTTGCTCATTATGTGCCTGGTGGTGGTTGTTACAGGCGTGTATGCGAGTGTAACTCCCGTGGTGTTGAAGGCTGGATCATCCAACCGTCCCAGGAACTCGTAAGGGATTTCTTGACGCGGGTAGTGGAATATCATAGTTGCTGATGTTTGTATTATTAAGAGGAAAACCACTGATGTGATCCATTCCTAGTGAAAGGGAGGCAATGCAGAGGTGAGTCACAGCCCAGTGACTTGGGGGGTGGGTGGTATGGGAAGCATCTTCAAGGACCCTCCTCATCCAGCTCTGCTATGCATGGTCCAGCTCCTCCAGCCATTAATGCTGCATTTCATAAGTGATGAAGAACCATTTCACAGGTATAATAACTTTAAAATATGAAGATGTTTGAAGTGAAAAACATGTTTTCTTAGCACTGGAGCCAGTGAGGACTGCTGATGATTTTATACCCGTAACCATGAGCTGGACACTGTGTTCCTCTGGGCAGTGCAGAAACGAGATCAACAACCAAAAGCCACAAGCCAGCTTTGTAACAAGACCTTCTTACGCTGTGATATTGTAGTGTCTGACATTTTCCAGAGACCCACATTACCAGCTGAGGTTTCTCATGTATCCCCCAGCATAAAAACAGTGCAAAGTAAAAATCATCTGTAGTGGAAATCCTAACCTTTGAGAGAACCAATACTTGCCTGAAAACTTTCTGTCTTCCTTCTCCACACCAGAAGGATATTTTTCCATAGGAGAGCTCGGGTTTGCTGAAGTATTTTTGAGGCTTTCTTGAATATCCTCTGCATTTTCCCATCTAGGAAGAGAAAGAAAATATAATTATTAAGAATACAGTCATAGAATAAAACAGGTCACTGGAAGTGAATATATTTATCCAGGTAAACACCAATACTATGCCAAAGGTTAAGAACTTCCCTCCATTTTACAGTTTGGACAAACCAAGGAGAAGTTGGAAGGAAACAGTCCAAGATAACCCAAGGGAACAGAGACCTTGGTCGGACTAAGCAGCCTTTTCCACTTGCACAGATTCATCCTTCATCCAGAGAGGCTTTGCAGAAAGAGGCATTCAAATGGCTATAGTCTGATTCTTCATGCACACAAAATTAGCAGGGAAAAGCCAGTTTGTCCTGTACTAAAGATGTGAGAAGATTGAATGGCATATAGAATAGAATCATATAGAAGAAAGCAGTTCTACCTTTTAATGTTCTTTTTTATACAGTTATTCAAAATACTTAATACATGCATGATCTGCTGCAGGGTCAAGTCCAGCTCTGAGTGCTAAAAGGAGTTGATTTGTTCTGTTTTCACCCAAAAGCTAATATAATGTATTATAGCTCTGGGATAGACAGGGCAGGGCAGCATTAACACACCAATGTGTTTCTTTATATCCTTCGAAATACTAACCAGGGGGTATCTATTGGGGGATATTCCTATTTCTACATATTAACCATGCGGCCAAGCAGCAAATATCCTGTGCAAAAACAATAGCAACTTCAGAGCAACCAGTTTCACAACCTCCCCAGGAAGAGAGCAGGGGAGGGAACCTCAGAACATGTTGTTATATTTTAATCCTTTATAATGGCTGGAACCAAAAGAAATCAAAGCAAGCTCAAAAGCTCAGTGCTCTTTTCCCCTTGGACATCACTTCCCGATTGCACACATTGGGCAGCTGGAGTTAATAAATGGTTTTACTACTCTGTTCCCTTCACTGTTTGTTTTTGGAAGAATTCAATATTTGCATACTCCAGGGGCAATGGATCCAGGATCCCTGTTTATTCTCTTGCCTGTTAGCACAAGGCTTATCTCCCTGGCGCTCTGCTTTCCCTGCCTGGAGCTCTTTCCTGTGCTTCCCTGCTGCAGCCTGCAGTGAAGGTTAAAGGCAATCCGGAAGGGATTTCTAGGAAGCATTAGAGATTTTTTGCCCAGGTCTGGATTTCAGCTGCAGTGAACTCAAGCAGCAGCCCAGGGATGTTGGGCAGTAAACAAGGGTTCACGCTGGAGTATTTGGATAACATGGAAAACGTTGTGCTCTTGCAAGAGCTGACTGAATGTCTGCAGATATAACAAACACTTCATTAAAACTAAAGATGGAGCAATTCTGAAAGCTTTTAGGAAATTCCAACTAAATTTCTACTAGTTCTAATCTTATTTTTGCCTGTGGAGCAAGAAGCAAATACTGGGAACACAAAGCCAGAAGTTCAAACAAGTGATGCTGCCTGCAAATACTGCACAGACTGCATCAAGAAGAATTTAACTCTCAATAAGGTATCAAAAGACAGGAAACATAAGTGGGACTCACACCTCTACAAGACCTGAAATTCAAACTTGCTGATTCAGAAGACAAAACCAAGCATCAGAAATGTATTTAGAGGCAATGGTGTTTGAGAAGCTTTAAACCAGTAAAGAGCATCACCTGTTAGAGACTGGATGCCTCTGGAAGCATTTCCCTTCCCCAGGGCTCACTAAATGCACCCAAACTTCTTGCTCTCCAGGAACACACTCCCCTTTTACTGGGATGCTGTGTCTATCCTTGCTATTCCGAAGGTTGCCCCAGAAAGCCATGTCCCAAAGAACTGCTTTGTTTATTTACCATCGCAGGGATTTCCCATTTGCCACCTCTTCAGGCTTCTTTTCCCCTCTAATAATAACCTAACAGAGCATATTGTGATGAGCTCCTAAAAGCTCTTCGGGAGCGCTGGCAGGAACCTTTCGATGCTGGCTATGAAGAAAGCAGCGTGCTCCTTCCCAGAGGAGCCACCAGCATTCCAAGAGCCAACGATCAACCCCTGCACGTGGAGAGCACAGAGGTGAACGTGCTCACTATAAACCCTGCTGTTTGCCAACACAACAACAAAGACGTGCATCTGACCCCTACGCAGCCCTGTCTAACTCCTGGTAAACATGGGAGAGGTTTGTACTGGCTCCGCTCTTTAACACACAGTTTTAAATTCCAAACTGGAGGAAAAACAGCTCTAAGCCTGCTCTGCACCAAAGTTCAACACTTTAATTCATAGAGAAGTGAAGTTTGGGGGTCTGTGCTTGTAGAAGCCTTTATATTGGTGATGGCAAGGCTGGAGGCGGGGGGGAGATACTTAACTGGAAGGAGCCTGTGCTCAACCTGCAGCTTCGTCTTGAGCCAAAGTACATCAGCAGCGAGAACCAAAATCACAGCCAGAAAAGCAGAATAGTTTTGCTTCTTTGCCTCTTAAACATTTTGATGTGAAGCTTAGTGTTTGCCAGAGAACAGAGCTGGAAAGTGCAGCTCTTACAGCATGACACGATTAAAATAGTAAGGACGGAAAACGATCAAATGCAGCTGCTGCGGGAAAGTGCCATAGGCAGAGTTTTTCCCTTAACAAAAGAGGGAAATGAAGCTCCTTACCTGGTAATGTGCTTTCCATCGGGAACAGGTCTCCTCCAGCGCTGAGGTGCCTGGGTTCTTTGCCTCTTCGCAGCCCTGGAGAGGGTTCAAAGCTGTATCACAGCCCGATGGCCTTGCCCCTCTCCAGCCTGACGTCAGAGCCTGGTCCCGGAGGTGGGAATGCTCTCAGTGCTTCTGGAGCAACGACCCAAACTGGGGAGCAACACCTGCAGCCACCCAGCCTAACGCCTGGGTATACTAACACTGCGTTGTGCAGCGCTTAACAGAACGCGTGCATTGTGTGCAATACAACAGCATGTTTCTACCAGGAGCTGGTGTCCTGAGATGGGGTGAATGCAAGCTCCTGAGGCAAAGCAACCTCGTCCCTGCCCGAGCTTCTCTGGAGGGAAGCTTCACATCTCAGCTCCCCAGAGCCTGAGCAGAGGAAGCTCCCTCCTTTCCAGAGGCAAATCCGGCGCCTAAGGACCAGTGGGATTTTTGTTTCTCAATTCTGCTTTGGTTTTAATATATTTAGTTTTCCACTCCTTTTCCACAGCTTTCCACTGTGGCAGCTTTTCCAGCAGCTGCCTCACAGCTGGAATCAGGATGGGGGTTGTTGGGTGCTCTAAGAAACAGCTTCCCAGTGCATCTGTGCTCACAACAGGCAGGCGAGGAAGAGATATGCCAGGGTACACTCCAAATGAGTGCAGAGCCACACAGTTCAGCTAACTGAAGGAGTTTGGTTGTCCTGGAATTTCAACAGCTTGAAAACGCTGCATCTGATCTGCAGAGCTGACTGAAAACCTAAAAACACAAAAGCCATCTGGTTGTTGCTTAACAAAAGGCTGTAGATCTGCAGCTGCCAATTTCCTCATTTACAAGGAATGAGCTTATTTAGGAGAGGAGCAGAGCCTTTCCCTGCATTACTTCCCATTGGGCAAAAGGGGAGAATGGGGAAGGTTGCTCATTGCTGCAGAGAGCACATCTGGGATGCACTTCACTACAAAAACACTACTTGTCTGACACAAACCCTGTGCCACAGTTTGCTGGTGCAGTGTGGAGCCCTGGCACACCTGCACATTACCTACAGAAAAATGCATTTTAACCCCAAAACTACACCCAAATTCAGATTCTCAAAATTAATTTTTTTGGGGTTGTTTTCCTCCTCACTGAGGGGTTCAGGGAGCACAATCCCCTTTCATTTTGCTAGGTCCTGAAGTGACCCATAGGGCTGAAGGTGGACCTCCTCCTCCCCCTCAGCAGCAGGTCATGCCAGTCCCACACTGCAGCCGAGGAGCAAGCAGGGTGCTTCATCCCTGTTTCATGGTCGAGCTTCACACACCCCCATAAGCACCCAGCCAGCCAGCCAAGCAAGCTCATCCTAGGTTCCAACCACAAAAATGGGTTATTATCTTTTCATTGGGGTTCATTGTCAAGTGGATGAACAGCTTCATCCTGCAGATGCAGGACACGGTGTGCCAGGAGCACGCAGCTGCCATGGGGTCACTTCTAGCCTGAAGCTGGGCTGAGTTCATCTGTCTGTGGGTGGTCAAACCCCAAGTGTCTCAAGGCTGCAATTCCCTGAATTCAATTTAAAATACGGAATTATTGGAGCCTGACACCCCCAGCTGTATGTACCCCCCATGCTCTGCCTGAGCCCACTCACCTGCAAGCCTTACTGCACCCCAGGAACAGCAAAGGCTTTTGAAATCAACCCCCTTATTTCTAGCATCAAAGCACACGCATGATAGAAACACAAGCATTTAACAAGCCAATCCATCTTTATTTTGGTAGTACTTCCTGCTGGGAAAGGAAAAACCTCGACCTTACAAACACAACAAAGTGGTAAAAGACACACAAGTGGATAAATTAAACTCCAAATGACTCAAAGTGCCCAACAGCAACATCAGGAGGAGCATTACCAATGTGTCACCTTCAGACCTGCCTTCTGTGTCTGCTACCAGAGTACTGGATGTTGCCTGCACAAGAGACATTACTTCCTATACAGAGAGCTTTCTAAATAAAGGCTTTTCTTGGGGACATAAATGAAATCAGACACATTAAATTCCTCCATAGAAAAATACAACCTTATAATAACACCACAAAGCAAATGCATCTTCCAAGTTCTGGATAACTATTTCTCACAACCACCCTGCAAGGTAACTAAACCCATTGGAACTGGTAACAGTGGCATAAACTGAACTGATTTACTCCAAGTCCCACAGTCAGCCTGAATCCAGCTGCCTTGCCTTAGTTCTATCTGCTAGAGCACAACCTGGGTGTGTGTATTGTGCGGCTGCGATTTGGCATGAAAAAAGGGACTTAAAATTGCAGGAATAAAGCTCTCAAACCAGAGAATCCCCTGGGAATGTAATTTTGCGTGTTTTCCCCTATTCTGGCAAGTGTAGCCATCGTATGACACTCTGAAAGACTTCTGATACAATCCACTATGATTACATCAGTGTTTGAGGCGGCATCTTGTCCCACATTGACTCTATGTCCCCACATCAAAAAGATCCCACTCAAACACATAGTTCATCTAAGGAGCCAAATTCTTTGGATGTGTAGCTGCATAAATACAGTGCCACCATCAACTGGGTAACTCCAGAGTAAACAAGATCAGTACCAAGCTGAGCAAATAATGCTGCTAATAGAAGCTTTCTTATGATCCAGTTGAAACATTAGGAAATAAGAAAGCGTTTGAAATAGGGTGATGTTATCCAGGCAGTCCAGAGCTATTTTACAGACTATTAACTTTAAGTTAAAAGAAGGCATCAAGGCTAATAGGTCACAGCTGTACTTTGCTAAATTCACAGAGAGCTCTGTACATTGCTGGACGGATGTGCACATGACAGCTGAAACACCATTAAAAGGGAGATGGAAGTAAGAAAGGTGGGATTTGGAGAAGACTCCTAACTTGTATGTACATACATGGGAAAGCATCTTAAGACAAAATTCCGGGTCCCACCTTTGCTCCAAATAAAGGAAAATGCTCAGAGATGGCAGCAGCAGGGATGCAATTGGGAGCAATGGGACGGGGGTTCCCAGGGGCTAAATAAAAGAGATGAATTTTGGTCATTTTAGTTTTCTTATAGGGAAGCTTCGCCCCTAGAAAGGTTGAAACTGGAGCTGCAGTTTACATGCTGGTGCTTTAACCCCATTCTTTACCTCCATTCTGTTTCCAGCACAGGAGATTAGGGCGTATGCAAGTACCATGGCTGAGGGCTCCTCAAAACAGCGAGGTTCATGGTCTGTGCTCTTGACCTTCCCCTGGGGAAGCACATGGGATGTCCACATGTTCCTGCAGTTCTTGGGCTCAAATGTTAACTACAGAACAAAACCTGAACATGTTGATGCAATCTCTGGGTACAGAAGAGGAAGCAAAGGTGGTACATAAGGAGTTCACATCTCCCCATAGTAAAGTAAGAAATTAATGACAACAGGTTTGGGCTCAATATGCTGACAAATCACTATCAGACGTATAACATACATTATTGCCTGATAAATACAAACAGTTGGGACACACAACTCTGCCTTAACCCATAGTTTGAGTTTTTGCAATTAAAACAAAGGTCTCTTCTAATTCTAATGTGAAGATACATAATTGATATGACTTATGAAGCCAATGTCTTGATATAAATGCATCTCTATATTTGTTCATTGCAGAACACAATGAACTGTTAGCAATCTTTAATCTTACCTTATAAAACTAAAAGAAGTGATGACAGCTTTGTGTAGAAAGCCAAAAAATATATATATTTTCTTACATCTGCCATACCTTAGGCTAAAGGACCACCTATTCTGCTTTTCTTAGCACTTCTAAGACAAAGCAAACGTTCCTGTGCTGAGCACACTGCTGCATTACTTACTGCTATCACAACAAAGACGGATTAGGAAATACTGTTGCACGTACTTATGAAATCACTGTCAAGGAAAAGGAAGACATCTAAGAAGGACTGCCTCTAAAAGCAACTGGCAGGATACATGTTGTTACACCCAACAAAAGAATTCGGACTTTATAATGAAGACAGGGAATACTCACATCTCTGCAAACCCCGTAGCTAGACAGTTATGTCCTTGTACTCTCACCAAGCAGGGGAAAGAAAGCATCCACTTCTGTACACCCCTTGAACCCTACAGTGCATGCATTACAAACACCAGTGCCTCCCATATCAGCTGCAGAAATCATCCACAGCTGACAGCAGAAAGGAATGTGTGTGTCAACAAGTGCCATATCATATGTGTAAAGGAACATTTTCACATTGGTTGGATACCAAGCTAAGCTCGCAGTGGTATTCAGAACCTCTTTGCAGTGAATACAATTACTTTGGAGTGGTTTTGCCCCTCTCTTATAAGTAGGTACATCTTCTAAGCATAAGCAGGTACAGAACTACCGGTGGAATAACCAGACCTTGCAGGGATATGTCTCTGCATGGCACCTCGTTGGGCAGGCAGCAATACCCAGCCAAGGGCATGGGGCAAGGCAATACCCAGTGAGCAGGTCCCACAGGGCAGGATGCTCCAACAGCAACTGGTTTAGCTCAGATGCAGGATTTCCAGTAAGGATCCCAACCTCAGCACAGCACAGCTGAGGGAGGAAGGCAGGCTGGTGCTCCTGCACAAGCCACCAGCACCAGGAGATGACCGACTGTCGTGGCAGCATCTTCTTGCTCAATGCAAACTGGGAAACAGCAAAGGGAGGAGGAATTTCAGGTCAGCCAGAACAACAGCGGGGATGCTCACCGCTATTGCAGTGATACTCCTAAGGCCAGGGTGGTGCAACGTGCTCCGTGCTTCCAAATACAACTCCCTTCTCCATCCCAGCTCGGGTGTTTCCCACACATATGCCCCGATATCTGCACAGAGGATCACCACTGGCTCAACACACCGGCTGCAGAGCAGGTCTGGACCATGAGGAGCTCAGAAAACAACTCTGTCTTCCTGTGTCCTCTCCCACCACAGTGTGCTGTTCAGGGTGCCAAAGGTGCTGTCCTCCTCCTCCTGCTCTTTAGCAAGCTCCACAAAAACCTGGGGCAGACAAAGGGAGTGAATACACCATGCTGCTTGTAGGAACTTCCTTAGTAGAATTCATGCTAAAAGCCTCACAAGTATTGAAAGTCTCGCTTCATGGCCAAGTAGGAAGTTTTTAGTAATCTGGGGTTTGTTCTCCTTGCTCCTACCCTCCCAACTCAGTTCTTCAGGAGAAGAGTGAAAAGGAAGCTGAACCAAACATAAGCTGAAGGACATTTACGGTCAGCAATAACTAATACAGAATAAGCAATATTAAGCCTCAGCTTTACCCTCCGTTTCAAGGAACTGGCTGTCCCAATTTGCTTTAAAAAAGGGAATTTCAGGTACCCAAAAATACCCAAACAGGCATCAGCAGAGCGGCCCCAGCTGCCTGAAAGCCAGGCATAGGGCACAAGCTGCCTGTACAGGGCTCCCCATCCCCTCTACCTTCTATAGAGCCAATGCAAATTGAATCCACCCCAGATGCCTGCAAAAACCCCATCAAAAGACCTGCAACACCTTTGCCTGGCAGGGTTTACTTCCACAAAGTACCATTTGCTTCAACATACCTGTTCCAGTGTTGCCTGAGAAAAGCTGTACTCCTCAATGTTAAAAGCATGTTTTACTGTTGAAAGAATTAATGAGAGCATATTTAGGGATGCTTCACTATCTGACACCTTTGGATTTAAAGCATTCTAAGCTGGTACAAGTGCTTACTCTCAATTTCACACAAAACAGAGGCGGGACAGCAACAATAACAGAAAACATAAATGAAATAGATTTGGAACAGCAATGCAGAAGTGCCACCTCATGGCAAATGTGTTGGTTATGGGGGGCAAAATGATTTCTGGATGTGATGCATGGCAAGTGCTTAATTACCTTCTTCCAGCTTAGAAAAAGAATGTGAAAGTGACTGTACATCTTCTTTAGGAATTTTATATGCCAAAATAGAAGCAAAGCTGCAACACAGAAACAAAGAAGATACAGCTTCAGGTGAGACTACTCAAAGCAACAAAATTAGCATCCAACTGAAGGGATTTAAACTCATTTTCTTAAGGTTACTCCAGGCATTTTGACTAGTTACCATCATACAAGACAACAGGAATGATGCAGCCCCAGACCAGCTGGTTTATAACCCTATCAGAGACCCAGGTCCAGGTGCATCAGCTGTGATCCCCTGAGACCGCTTTGTGTTTCATGCTCTTCAGCTTGGATTCAACCACTTGTATTCTCTTATAAACTCATGAAAGAAAAATCACTGCCTGGAACTCCTGTGGTCGTGAGGTTTTGCCTTTCAAATGAACTCCAGCAGAGGCCACAGGGTCTACCGGGACTCTGCATCATGCAGTGGTTCCCGCAACCCACACTCCAGAACAGAGAGCTGCTCTACCCCACACATTTGCTTCTGTAAACTGAACCCTCCCCTTCAGATCTCCCCCATTTGAGGAACACTCCTTACACAATGTCCCCAGTGCCCTTCTGGAGAGTTTCACCAAGCCAGACCCTTGAGTTCGTACAGCAAATCAAAGCTGTTGGCAGAAAACCACCCAACCCACCCTCAAACCCTGAGGTACCCCCAAAAACGCTGAAGCACTTCCAGACAAGGGCCAGTGACTCAGATTTTACCCATTTCCCGAGGGCCCCAACTGAGGAGGAAGCCGTCAGGCAACAGTTATGCAGAAATGGAGTTTTGCTTCCTCCGTGCTGAACATCTGCAAGCAGGGCTCGCAGCCATCGCCTGGCAGCTTCTGCTGGCCGCAAAACCCTCCCTTGTCTTGTTTTTTAAGCCATATGTAAGTATTTGGTGTAAGTTTTACCATCCTGGCACTCCCTCCTCAGTGCCAAGGAACTGCTGAGGAATCAGGGGCTTTAATAACATCAACCTTTTTCCATGCACTTGTTCAACTTCACCTTTCCTGGCGATTTGCGTTCGGGAAGATGTGCAGGATCTGGCTCTGCAGATACTCCACCTGCTGTACATCTGCTGTTTCTTTGAGTTTCATTTCCAAGAAGTATCCTCTGCCAAACTTACTCTTCAGGTGTTGGACCGTACCTATACATCTACCAGTTGCAGACAGAAAAGGAGAGTCGCACATATTACAACACACTCAAAAAGCAGCTTAACCCCTTACAGACCATTTACTGTAGCTTAAAGCTTAATTTTGCTCCAAGTTTAAGGTGCATAATAAACTGTCTATCTATAGTTTTAGCAATATATTCTAGTTAGCTGCTGTCCTACCCTCCCTGCAGGAAGGGCTTCGCTGGTACCTGAGCTGCCCAGACACCAGGATGGCCACACGGTCACAGACAGCATCTGCCTCCTCCATGTAGTGAGTGGTCAGGATTGCTGCTCTCTCCTTGTTTTTAAACGCTGCTCGAATTGCTCGCCTGCAAAACACAACCAAGAAAACCCCTGAATAAAACATTTCTCATGAAACAGTAAAGCCTGGGTTAGCAGGAAGAGAGGACTGTGACGGTCAAACGCAAACCCTGTATTTTATGGGCCAACACTACTATAATTAACACGTGAATTTTTCACAAACATGACACAAATCTACACTCCTTATATTGCTTTGAAGATTTCTTTTCACTTCTAAGCTTTAAATCTCCAAGCTGTTCTGGAAGAGGACACAGATGAAGTGCACCTGGCACTAAGGATGCATTCATTATTCCCTGTCTTTGGCTCTCCCTAGTGTTAACAGGGATAACGCACACATAAAACTGGGCAGAGACAAGCCTGTGGTCAGCATAGCCCTGGCAGCACTCACCACATGTGCTGCTTGGCTTTTGGATCCATCCCAGTCGAGGGCTCATCCAAGAGTGTGACCCGTGGGTTGCCCAGCATACTGAGGGCAAAGCACAGCTGGCAGGAAGGCAAAGGAACAGGGTAAGGACCCCATGGATGCTAAGGACACCTCACATGGGCAGCTTGAGCAGCTCCCCCGTACCTTGCGCTTTAGACCCACTCCCAGCTTCTTTGTTGTCTTCTGCAGGTGATCTTTTAAATCCAGGGCACTTGAGATGCTGCAGAAGGGGGAGAACCGCATGTGAAAAGCTGAGAGTGATGGCCTGGCTTTCCCCTCATCACACTGCATGCAAACAGTCTCATTTGAAGAACACAGTTACAAACATTTGGATATAAGGTATATAAAAAGCAGAGCAATAAGCAGAATTGGAGCTGGGTGCTTCCATACAAAACCCACCATCCCCCTCTCCCAGGGGAGCCTGTGGTGACAGCCCAGAAACACCTCTGAGCCCCAACTCCCCATCCTCTGCAAAGGTTGTTGATAGCACTTCTTAACTTTAACAAGAATATGAACCTACAAATGCCAGTTGAATTTTGCATGGTTTAACCTGTATCTCCTCACCTACAATTCACACGTGCTGAGTCTGCTGGAAAGATCCAATTAAACTTAGAGGGAAAAAGGATTATATTGGGGAAAGCAGAAGTAACCTCCAACAAACCAACCTGTAAGAAAAGCATCGCTAACCTTAAACATGCCTATAACAAACTACTTACCGTTTTATGACTTCCTTAACATCAGATGGACTCATTCCTTTGATAGCACCGTAAATTTCAAAGTGTTCCTGCAATGTAATATCTGGCCAAAGAGGGTTTGTTTGAGGACAGTAGCCCACAAATTTCACTGAGTCATCTTCACTGGGCAGGCCAAAAGCATCATCTCCCATCAGAACCTGCGAGGAAAAAACCACAAACCATACTCAGTATTGTAAGTTTCAGAGGTGGTTTTGTAAAGTTTTAGTAAAAAAACACTTGGGAATGTTTGCAATAATAATAATAGTAATAATAATACATTCATTTTCTGTTTGTGGCACATAACGTACTTGCCCACTGGTTGGCTCAATCTCTCCAACGAGCATATTAATTAAAGTGCTTTTCCCAGCTCCATTGGGTCCTAACAAACCCAGGATCTCCCCTAAAGAAAGGAGGACACAAAACATTGCCCATGAAGTCAGGTAAGTGGATTCAAGAGCTGTTGCTGTAACTAAAACAGCTCAACAGCAAGTAGCTGAACTCCAACCTTTCTTTACGCAGAGAGAAACATGTTTTGTTGCCACTTTCTTTATTTTTCTCCCCAGAAGAAATTCCTTCCTCTCATCAAACTCTTTGTGCAAGCTGCTGACCAGGATTGCTGGCATCTAGAACAGGAGGGAGAAGAGGCTGTGGATATCAGCAACTCTGGGAAAGCTCCAAATCCAGGTTCTGGGTAGCACCACAGCGTTACCTCCTCACTTTTGGGGCTGCTCAGCACTTCTTGTACTCGCAGCCTCTCTGCCTTCACATCTTCATCTTCATTCTCATCACGTGGCACATCTGGAAACTTCCAGGTTTTGGCTTTGGTAAAGCACTTTCTAAGGGGAAGAAAACAATGTGATGCCGCTGCTCAGCATCCAGCTGAGATTTGCTTGCTGCTCTGATGCAGAAAGCAACTTGTGTTTGCCAACCCTGGGAGTAACACGTTTCTGCAGCACATATTAGAAGCCCCAAAAGAGCAGAAAGAGATGTCAATAGCTGCAACTATGTCATCTTCATGCTGAGCTCTTTGTTGGTAAAGGGAGTTGTAACGGGAAAGGAAGTTCCCCTGTGTTTTTATAGGTGATGTCCTTACAAACCTCCTGATTTTGCACTGGTATAACTTAAAGGAAAGTAAAAGTCCCATTTCTGCACTTTAGTGGCTGAATTTCAGACAACTAAAATTAGGAGAGCAAATTCTGTAGACACCTGGGATAGGATATAACCAAAGGTATTACATTTTCTGCAACATCCCCCATAGCTATACACTGCATACTCCACTTTCATCACCAGCATCACTTTCAAAAGCAGCTCCTTTGGATTATTACTTTTATAAAGTCTATTCAACAGAGGCAGACCTGAAAAATGGATCTTCTCTCACTGTCCTCCCTCCATTCTTCAGCTCGAAACACCGCAGGAGGAACAGCCACACCACACACTGCAAATAGGGCTAAAACAGACAAATACAATCTGGTTACTCAGACAGCCGCTGGTCCTCCAAGGCTGGTGGCCCTATAGATGACCCTATAGGTGATCCCACCAGTGTAATGAGCGAAAAGAAGCCCCAGCTCTTCATAACCACAAAAGTGCTCATGTTTCCAAGATGTTCCCTGTGGATCAACACTGAGGATGTGCAACCAGAGCCTGCTTAGATTTAACAGCAATTATGTGGGGTTTCTGGAGAGAGAAGGGGATGTCCCATGCTCTAGCTCCTGCTCCATCAACACGGACTCCCATAATAACCAGGATAAATACTGGCACCACTGATGAGGCTCCTGTAGCATCAGACATTGACCTGGTAGGCTCAGCAGCTTTACTGGTACTGTTCACACTGCAACAGGCTGCAAAAGCTGCGGGCTCCAGCAATGCTCAGCATTAGATCAGATCTTTATTAATAAAGATGCCTGAACAGAAGGGGCCTCCCAGCAGGAGCTGGTAATGCTCTACAGCAAACATGGCAAATAATCCAATAACCATGCTTACAGCTAGAACTGCTACCAGGAGCCGGTCCCATGGGTCGTAGTATCCGCCGTTCCTCCGCTTGCCTTTCCACGAGACCTGACAATGAGGAAAAACATATCCAGGTAAATAACCACCTACCAGAGACTGCTTATTCGATACTGCACTTCAGTCTCCAATCCACTTAAATCTCCAATTTAAGTTTCACTGCTCAAGCACTTTCTGAGCTCTGCAAAGACCCTGCTTGCACAAGTCCAACACCACTAAAACTCCATCAAAGTCCCTGCGGCTGCTCCTGGTTTAAAGCCACCAGCTCCCAGTCAACCCCTCTCCCATTTCTGGGTTTGTTCAGTCCACAGGCTGAGAAATCCATGGTTCTTCAGGCATTTAATGGAAGAGTTGCTCCTTTCCTTATTTTAGAGCTGCAACACTTCACTTTCAGGATAAGGTAACTCTTCACCAGCAGTTGCTATTTTTCACTTGTTGAATGGCTATAGATGATGTTACACCACTGCTGCCCCGTTCTCATTAAAGACACCCACCAAACCCCAGTCATTTGCAAGCACTGTGGAGATGATCTCCTGTATCCCCCCTTACCTTTATAAAACAAATCAGGCAGCCAATAAGGGGGTAAATGGGAATGAAGATGGAGAAGACATAATGCAGGACGGTGGTTATCAGGTAATAGTCCAGAAAAAAGGCCACTTCAGTGACAACAGTACAGAGCAAGGCTGTCTGTACAAAAGAAAAGGGGAAAAAAAATTAATTTTCCTTTAGTTCAGACTCTCTAAGCATAAATAATCTAATTTGAGGTACGTTATTTAAAGCTTTTATCATGCAGGATATGACAGGAATTCACATTAGCGAGCGGTTCAGATTTCCTGTGCATTGAGGACACAGCGCAATAAAATAGCTCTGGAGATAACCCATCTCCCCAGCTAGCCAAAACGGAGGTAAAGTTACTCACCACTGAAAATATAAATGACCAAAATTCCTTTGTGTTCTGGACTTTTTTAAAGGTGAAGGAGACCACGTAAGTGAAGAGCACGACTGATGGGACATAACCAATCAGGCAGAAAATCTGCAACAAGAGGAGAGGTTTCTCAGGAAAGCAAGAGTGGATGTTCTGTATAACTGGAATTGCTTCAGTGTGCTTTATAACTCTGGATTCATCTGTGTTACTTCACTTGATATATTTTGCCACCTTGGTATATACAATATACACTATTAAAGACATGAATAAGAGTATGTGGATAGGCAGGAACACACTCAGTTTCCTTTAAACCATTTCCCCTTGTTTAAATAACACAGGCTCCCATAAATGTGGACCTCAAGATTTTGGCAAATATTAGGAATTCCATCTTCAACCTCAGCATTTGCACAGCAATGAAAGCAAGGGTAAAGGATAAACCAGCCCTGCAGCACAACAGTCACATCCCAAACCTGATTAACTCAAGAGCTCTGGGAAAGCAGCGAGGAGAATCTGATTCTTCTCGATTACAGCCAGCATCTCAGGGAAGCCCACAGTGAATATGAAAGACATGAAGACTTGTAGCCTCTTCACTTCATTCACATACTGCAATTCGTTGTGGAGCTGCTCCGTGTTCAAAGTCACTGTAACCTTGTCATTAGCAGCACGCTGATGCAAAGGGAGCAATTATCAATCAGCAGCAAAAAGCACAAAGCAGACTGAGCAAGCAGGGCAAAAAAGGACGGAGCGTTTCCTTGGAAGGTCCTTGTATGTTAAAGCTTTGTTTTATTCCAGTTCTGAATGAAACTCCAAAATGTGAGTGGTTTTCCCCATGAAAAGTACTACTGTTTTGCCTTTGGTGCAGCCTGGCTGGTGCCTCTGCTCCAGCAGCCTCAATGAAGCATTTTCACAGAATCCCAGACCGGTTTGTGTTGGAAGGGACCTTAAAGCCCACCCAGCTCCAACCCCTGCCACGGGCAGGGACCCCTTCCACTAGAGCAGCTTGCTCCAAGCCCCTGTGTCCAACCTGCCCTTGAACACTGCCAGGGATGGGGCAGCCACAGCTTCTCTGGGCACCCTGTGCCAGCGCCTCAGCACCCTCACAGGGAAGAGCTTCTGCCTAAGAGCTCATCTCAGTCTCCCCTCTGGCAGGTTAAAGCCATTCCCCTTGGCCTGTCCCCACAGGCCCTTGTCCAAAGCCCCTCTCCAGGTTTCTTGTCACCTTAAAGCAGTCTTTTAGTACCTATCTAAAGGGAGCTTACATCCCCACTGCACTCACCACAGCAAGGAACTTGCCCACATAGAAATAAACACCATAGTGGAAGGCAAAGAGGCTGCCTATCATCAGGGTAAGGATGGAGAAGAACAGCGGGAGGTCAACCACAGCTTGCCCAGTCCAGTAAGCAGAGGGGTAAAGCCCTGCTATCTTCAGCTGTGTGTATGCTTTGATCTGCAATGGGACGAGAAAACACCACGTTAATTAAATACTAATTAAAACACCTCTTCAGATTTTTCCTCCAAATCCCAAGTTCTTGTGCATTCTCTGAATCAACACCCAGGAGTTCACCTTATGGTTTTCTGCATTATCCATGGCAAAATAGGGTGGCATTCCCGTTATGATGATTCCCAGCAACACAGCTTCAAAATAGATCTCCAGCCTGAAAATTGTGTCTGGAAGGTTCTGAAATATAAAGCAGATCTCTTCAGTACTAGAATGTGTGTGACCAAAATAAATGCATTTAGAACTGGAAAATGACTGTAAATGCTGATATATTCTGTGTGTCTCAAGATCATCTGAGCCACAGCAGGAAGAAAAATACCTATGGAAGTTCTGGAGTATTTGAAAGTGTGTATAATAAACTGCTAGTGCATTTATCTCCTGCAGTAGGCCCTCTCCTCCCCTAAAGGCTACCTTAGCTCTGCACAGGAAGCAGCAGACCTCCAGCATCCTCACATTCAGCCCCCAAAAACTGCAGATAACCTGTAACGAACTTGTAATGAATTCCCAACAGAACATCCTCTTTCCAAGTCCCTTTTTCCTCCTCTTTCACAAGATTTTGCAGAGCCAAATCCTGACACCTTTCACCATAGAATGGCTTGGGTTGAAGGGACCTTAAAGCTCATCCAGTTCCAGCCCCTGCCACGGGCAGGGACACCTTCCATAGAGCAGCTTGCTCCAAGCCCCTGTGTCCAACCTGGCCTTGGACACTGCCAGGGATGGGGAAGTGCCCTCTTCATGTCACTCCGATGCTTTGCCACCTACCCTGTGTTTAAGGTGGCAAACACCCTGTTTTTAAGGGTGGTTTCTGCTGTGCTGCTCACCTGAATGAAGGGGTTGCTCCAGATCTGAATGCTCTCTGTCACGTTTAAATTGCGCAGGAGCAGGTTGCTGATGATGTTCATCAAAACTGGCAGGGAATGCACCATGGTACTGTTGAATACGACAGTGAAAACATAGTTCTGGAAAGGAAAGTATGTGCTGGATTAATTCTTCTGTATGAAGGATAACACCCTGAGAGGGGTCTCATATGGGCTTGATTAAACCTGAACATGGGGACAAATCTTTGCACAAGAGGATGCTCTGCAGGAGGCCCTGGGCTGCTCAGGGCGGTTTTAACACACCAGGGTGGTTATAACACATCACCTAATTCAGGAGAGCAGTCATGCTCACAGAGAACAAATTATTTGGGATAAATTCCCAGCATGTTTTATGCAACTGCAACACCGTGACAAATGATGCTCCAGACAACTACAGTCTGAAAAACAAACCCCACAGCAACCCACACTTCTATGTTCTTCCTAATGCATTTAGAAACCAGACAGGCCCAAATTCACATTAGCTAAGGTCACACTGGTATCAACAGTTTGTAATGAATAAAAAAGGGAACAAGAGGCAGAGCTGGCATGCTGCAAAGCAGTTCCTTTGCTAGAGATTAAATATGACCCCAATGTTGAAATCTGTTTCACACCCCTCCAGTGACCATACTGAAATGAATACTTACAATCCAAGAAACTCATTTTCTTTACACATGAGAGCACAAGGGAATTATACCTCTGTCAAATTGTACAGTTCAACCAGCATAAGAAAAAAAATGAATCCCTGTGCCACGTCTCTTGTAAAGTACAATATTCCTCTTGGCTATTTGTATCCTTGGGGGCAGAAAAAGGGGATGGAAGTTTTACTGGTCTACCAAAATTATCATTATGGGAGAACATTCATTTTGATAATTTGATAATATTTCCATTCCGTTAATACAAGTCCTTGTTACAGCCCTCTTGTATAAGCAATATCATATGATATTGTTTGATTATATGACTCAATATGTGCCATTCAGGCTGGAGAACAACAAACCCAGCTGCTTGCCTGCTCCCTGGGGCATGACTGAGCCAGTCTGGCTCTCTTACCTGTCTGGATTCAAGATCAAGCACATTTAAAGCTGCGCTGTGAGGTGCTACCGAGACGTAATCACTGTCATTGAACATCTCCAGGAGGATGTTCATGCTCCCGAGAGAGTGGACAATGTCATCGATACCAGATTCTGGTGCAAGAGAAAACAATGTTGAGTCAGGAAATTGTTTAGCTTGAAAAGCCCTTTTAGATCATAAAGTCCAACCATTAACCCAGCACTGTCAAGCCACCACTAAACCACGGTGGCACTAAACCATGTCCCTAAGCACCACATCTACGTGTCTTTTCCAAACCTCCTCAATGCTCACTAATGCATCTTCTCAGTGGTACAACCCTATGAAGAAAGATCGCTGTTTCCTTACACCCCAAAGAGAGTCCCCTGCTATTCCAAACAACATGAATGGCCTTATTTTGGTTTCCCACTCAACAGCCTCCAAAGAACTCAAGAAAATGTTATGGTTTTATTCTCCAATGCATTTGTGCAAGTCCAATGGAGCAGAGCTGCCAATGAGCACTATCAGGAGACTCAAAGTTTCAACTGAATAGAGAATTCACTAAAATAGCAGGAAACCAGCAGCACTTTGATACGGTGTCCAGAGAAATTCAGTCGCATTAAGCACAAATTCCTGTAGCTCAGACACTCATTCCTATTGCCTGAATTTGCTGCTATGCACATTTAAAACACCCCAAGTTGAGGCAAAAAGCAATTTTCCAAACTGTTTTCTAGCAGGATTTTCATGTTGATGGATCTAAATGGCTCTGGGGCCAGTTCCTTCATATAGGCCATTTTATGACATAGTGAGCATAAAGTTACCAAACATGGAGGAGGAAGACGGTGTCCAAATCAGTCCCTGGGGCATGAAGGATACCCACTCTCTGCTGTCTCTGGGCACTTGGAAACTCTTCGTTTGGGTTAATTACAAGGAAAAGGTTTGTCCCCAGGCCCAAAACCTGTACACATCATCCCTCCCCACCTTGTAAAACTCTATCTTAAAGAGAGAAGGGGAGACAGGAGCACCTCTGCCTTCCTACCTGTGGAGTTCTGCAGCAGGAGACGACTCCTGTACTTGTGAGAGCTCTCTCCAGGCTTCAGCAAGTACAAATCAGGGGAGAGTTTGATGGCAGCGACGGAATTTTTGATGATGTGATGTATGAAAAACAGTAAAATCTGAACTACAAGAAAAATCAGGAAAAGCAACAACCTGCAAGAAAGGGAAGTTTGGGGTTTACTAAAATCCAGCCAAAGCCAACCCAATTTCTGTGCGTACTACTAAACATCACCTCCCTCACCCCACAAAAGCATGCATTCAACAGTAATGGATAGCATCACTTATTATGTTTTAAATATAACTATGGGGAGAACATTAATCACACCCTGCCCTTTCTTTGTGTCATTCAAACAAGGTTTGAGCATTTACGTACAAAAATGAGAAAGCCCCAATACTCACATCACTCTCACACACTTATTTTCTCGCTTGAGACTAAGGAAATGAACTTTTGCTATGGTGGCAACCTGCTTCTTCCAGAGGGCTGTATTGCTCATTGCTGGTGCCTTTGTCTCTGACAGCATCAGGAGGCTCTGCTCCATATCATCCAGGGATTTTGTATCCAGTTCATCCTGCACTTGCTGGGAATTGAACACGCTGTAATCTGAAACAGGAGAGTGAAACTCTACAATGTGATGCTCTGGCAGAGCATAGTTTGAAATGGTAGGGCTGGAGGAAGCTGGGTGGCCATCAGCTCCTGCCCCTTGCTATTGCAGAAGCCATCTCATCCCGTCCCAGTGTCTCAGCTTAACCCCAAGGTCAATGACAATGACCTAGCCAAAGCTCTGAATCACAACAGAACAGCTGGTATAAGTTTCTCCCACTCAAAAGGTGTATTCACCCCAATTTCTCACCATTAACCTATGTATGCACTAGTATTAGTCAGTACCAGCGCATTCAGCTGTTAAATCCTCTTATACCCACACAGAAACTTTGCAGAGCAGGATAGGTTACTAGTCTGTATCACTCGGAAAGCTCTAGAAAGATTAAGATAGCTTAAACCACTCAAAGTAAACATCAAAAAGAAGAACTGATTCATTCTGGAGTAACACTAAGTGATCCCAACTTTATTAGAATTGAAAGTTAATTTAAAGGAGGGGGAAAAAAAGAGACAAGTTCATCTATTTCAGCCTTAAGTGCAGGCTGTTAATATTACTGCTCATGCAGAAAGCTGGAAATGAATTTTACACTGTGCATTTACAACTGCTTGAAAGTAAAGCTCCATTAGGACAATAAAGCCCATTTTAAGAAGCGCCACTACAAAGGAAAGAGCTGTAAGCTCCTGAATGAAAAATTCACTACTGCAGACACAGCAAGTAAGAAGCTTTTCCCTTGGATCCTCCCAGAACCACTCCACACCCAAAACCACTGCTTTTTAGTGGGTTTTGTGTTAAATGTTTCAGAAGGCTGGAACCGGCTGTGAGAGCAGAGGAGCTGATGTGCTCTGCAATAGGACTTGTTATTCCTGCCTCCAAGGCAAAACTCCTTCTGGCAGTGACGTGGGCAGTTCTACACTAGTGAAGGCTAAAACAGATATGAAGGAAAACAGGCAAATAGCCATGGTCCACCCCACCTGCTTGATCAATCTCTGCCTCAACCTCCAGCTTCAGGTAGACATCCTCCAGCGTCGTCATTGAAACGCCATAGGTGATAACGCCCAGGTGGGAATGGGTGTCGAGGTCAGAAAACAAGCCTAGAGACAGAAATGAAGCATCCTGCTCTGAAACAGGGTTACATTGCCTCCCAAGAGGTCTTCGAGCACACCAGAGGCATCCCTAAAGCCTTTTGCATGGTGGAGAAGAGGAGGTAATGTGTGAATGTGGTTGTTTAGTTATGAAGACACAGGTCGTGGCTTGAGAACCAAGGTTGGGATAAGCCCCTTTTAGCACAAAACTTCAACGTCTGGTCAGAAATGGGCATGTTTTCCTGAAACTGCAGTGTTTATGAAAAACCCCTCAGCATCCTAAAGCTCCCAGGCTCAGAGCTGCCTTCTGCCAGTCCTATGAAGTGAAGGACTTGATAAACCAAGGAGCTTCAGAGCCAAGATCACACTGAAGGGAAAGGTAAAATGGGAAGAGCAGCTGGATACACAGCAACGCTCATCACAGTTCCTTCTGCCCTGTGGCAGAGGCATGTTCCCAACCTTGGCTTCTCCTGGAAATGGTTTTGGGGAATTGATTCAATCCTGCCTCTTTTTCCAGAAAGTTCACACAGTTTCTGCTAGAGGTGAAGCAAATGAATTATTAACTGGTTAAATGCAATGGGGAAAATGCCATTTATGAAATATGAGCAGCATATTCACATCAGTATTGATTCTCCTTTAGCTTTGCACAAAGGGGACACTGTTTCTTCCACACCCTGGGAGGCGACCAAGGAGCCCAGGGTAGGACTGATGAGGTAACTGCTGCCATCTAGTGAAATCAGGCACATGTGCTCTGTGCTCCCTCTCACCGTGAATTTTGAGGCAGTGACACGATGCTCTTTGCGGCTCACAAGGGGGATCGATTTTGGTAGGACTTGGGGCTTTCTGGCTTCCTGCTGGAGGCCAACCCTGCTCATGAAAACACTCTGTGATAAGATGATGCTTCTGCAGGACAAGGGGATTCTTGGACAAAGGGGTCTCTTCACCCTTCTGCTAACAGCATCTCCCCAGCCCTCACTGTTGGGTACCTGCATCCCTCTCAACACACCACACATCCCCTTGGGGGATGCAACAAGGTCCTCATTCACCTAAGACCTTACTTAACAGAGCATCAGCCAAATAACGAATATATATAAATACATATAAAAACACATCAATGCAGAAGTCACAACGTTAATGAGAACTGCAAGTTACAGCCATGCTTGATGGACTTCTCTTCTGCAGCCATTCAACCCTGCAGCACCACAGGACCATCAGTACCTGCAAACTTGTCCATGTCCTTAAGCGGCAGCGTATACACGAGCTGCTCATCGTTCTCCTGGAGCAGGCTGGCTGCAGGGATGTGCTGTCGTATCAGAGAGGTTGTAGCTTCTGTGTTGCAATAGGCATCGATGTGCATGCTATGAAAACACAGGAAAGTGGGGTTTTAAAGCTTTTCTCCTTCCACCAGCATAGGAGAGCACCAAGCATTCGGTACAAAGGGGTTGCCACCTTACAGACTGCAACAGAAAGCAACTTAAAAAGTGATACATGATGTCAACACAACAGGTATCACACAAAAATAATACCTCAAGCGATAGCCAATTCCCCACTTGCTCTTGAGAAAGAGAGAGGATCCAAGGCATTTTAACATCCCTTGAGAAATCACGGCTTTCCGATCTAGAAACAAAAGTCAAGAAGGATCCTGAATCAGAATACTGACAAAATCTGCTCCAAACCCCCTGTATTTCACATGGAAGTGTATTCCATGCTTAGAGAAGCATCACTTTCTGCTGTCCAGTGATGGGACTGTCACTGCCCCGGGCTGGTACCCAGAGGGTGGCAGCAGGACTCACCAGCGAGGATATCCGCCTCATCCATGAAGTGGGTGCTGAAAACCGTCACACGATCTGCCTTCCTGTTTTTCAGGAGGTTCCAGACGATGTGCCGTGAACACGGGTCCATCCCTGCAGTCGGCTCATCCAGCAGCAAAACCTGAAGTGCAAAACCAAGAGCGTTTGTAAAGCCACATCCACTTGCATGATGCTGACCTCAGGAAATCCTACCTAAGTAACAGATACAGGGCTTGTCGCCTGAAGCCTGCTCATTAGTCCTCTAAAACATAGAGGAAACATCCTAGAGTAAGCAGGGCAGCTCCCTTCATTATACATGGAAGAAACTCACCTCCTGTTGTGACAAATGGGAAAATCATAATAGTAAGTTAATAATAGTAAGTTAATGCCAGCCAGTTTTATTCTGTTTCTAAAGTCACATTTAGCTATGGATTCACTCCTCCCATTAAAGGATGGTTAAATACACACACATGCTTTTAAAATCCCAGTGAACTGTCACACACATCATTTTTAAATACAGATCTAAAGGCAGCCCCCATTCTTAAAGGCTAGAAATAATAGAACTGTAACCCAAAAAAAGAGCTCTGGCTCCATCCCTGCTCCAAGTGCCTGGAGGCAAGGAATCTGGAGAGGGAGTTTTGACAGGGGCATGTAGTGACAGGACAAACGGGAATGGCTTTAAACAGGGAAGCTGTGGCTGCCCCATCCCTGGCAGTGTTCAAGGCCAGGTTGGACATAGGGGCTTGGAGCAACCTCCTCTAGTGGAAGGTGTCCCTGCCCGTGGCGGGGGGTTGGAACTGGATGAGCTTTAAGGTCCCTTCAACCCAAACCAGTCTGGGATTCCACAGATCTATGGATTTGCAAGGAAAGCCTCCAACAGGTTCACTCTCGGGAGCTAAATCTTACTTGTCAGAAACAACATAAAGTTTGCCATGCTATTTATTTCACAAAGAGGTCAAATCCAGAACCACTGCCATTACCTAAACCGTTAACATCCTTAATTACAAAGGTTGAGCTACTGAAGTGATTTTAATTGTTTAAACCATAACCAAAGAGAAAAGGAGAAACAGATGTTCAAAGTAACAATCTCTGCCTCTTACTTATTAGTAGCATTATTATTACATATATACATACTTAGTACTACATCTTATTAGCATTACTATCATGGTTCTGACAAGAAACACCCACTCTTATATGTATTACTGACACCAAGTGAGGAACTTCTCCATCACACTCACCTTTGGGTTACCAAGAACAGCAACCCCCACCGAAAGCCGCCTCTTCTGCCCCCCGCTTAATTTTTTAGCTTGGTTGTCTCTGATAGGCTGCATATCCAAATCCAACAGCACTTTCTGCACCTGTAGAACATACAGAACACAGCTATTGTTAAAAAAACCTATAAGTTTTTTAACCAGATTATTAACAATAACACTCAAATTAACTGTTCCTAATTCTCTGTATCTGAACTGCACACCCTGCTAATGAACCTGTACATCCAGAGCAGGGTCTAAAGCTCCAGCAGACCAGAAGAACTTAAAAGGTGTCTATGCTTTAATACCAATGCTGTGATTTAGAACACTTCATGAGCATTTTAGTCTCCTACAAGTAACTGACAATTTATCTTTGTAAAGATCTCTGCCTGTACCTCTTTGTCTATTGTACTGTAGAACAGTATTTCACTGCAAACTTGTCTTAGGGAACTCCCTGCACAGTGTAAGGGTATTTTGTCATACAGGTTAAAGTACAGACAGTATCTGCGCGCAGCTGATTACCTCTTGTATCAAATCATTCTGAGGGATTCCTTTAATTGCAGCAAATATGGAGAGGTTCTCCTCCACAGTTAGTATATCGAAGTGGATGTCAGACTGAGGGCACACCCCCGCTATCTGTCGCACTTCGAGCATCTCATCGATTTCAGAGACTTTGTGCCCATAGACAGAGACAAACCCTATAAAAGAAAAGCCAGGAGCAATCAATGGAGAGGTGTTGTTACTGCCAAAGAGCAGGCTAGCATGGACACAGACCTGAAGTGGATGTTATCCAGAGAAAAACCTGGCGCATCCTGAAATACCAAAGGTCAACAGCTTTGGTTTTCCAAAGCAGGATGCTCAAGGTCTCCTGACACTGGAGAAGCTCACCATCTGTTGGTGGACACAGCCCACAGAGGATGTTCATCAGCGTCGTCTTCCCCGTCCCACTGTGCCCAAGCAGAGCCGTGATCTGACCTTCATAGATGTCAAAGGATAAATCTGGTCCCCAAGGCAGGCACAAGAGGAAAAGGAGACGTTAGTGATGCTCTCGTGGTACCTGGAGCTGGCTCCTACCACAAAGGCACATTCAAATACTAGCATGTGGGGTATGCTCTGCTCAAGGGGACACCTCACCTCCATGCCCTGGGGTGGCATGGCACTGCTGGGGCTGGGACAGTCCCTGCACCACTCTGGGGTGGCCACGTTTAAAAGCCACATAGGGAAGGGAAAGAACATATCACTAACAACATGGGCACAGGAGTAACAGGGATGACATCAGTAGGCTTCCTTTGGTGGTGGAAGGGCTCCCCTTTTGGGGTACCATTTTAAACAAGATTACTCTCGATAAGGACACACACAAGTACATCTGGCATTCATGCTTTAAGGCCCAGCCCCACAAAAAGAACCAAAAGGCCCAAAGTGAAACACAAAAGATCACTCAACGGTTCAGCTATCGCTGCCCTGCACCTGGTAAGCAGCTATAAAGCTAAAAGGTTCTTACTTCTGAGAGCCTCCACAGTTTCCCCCTTTTTCCTGAATGTTTTCTGAACACAGCTGATTCTGAAAGAAGACATGCCATTTTATAAACCATTTTAGATCTTTGTATGTCATTTTGAATGATCAACACTTGGCAACAGTCACAACAAGACGACCATACTAAAATGGCAGTAGACATGTTAAAGACCCATAGAAACAAGTCAAGAGACAGGACATCTTGTCACAGAACACAGTCCACCTTCACCCTGGTGTCAGAAAACCTTTTCTGGTCACCTTCTAAGGTATCTCCTATGATAATATGCTAAATTATTTCAAATCTGTGTTTCTCAAATCACAGCAATGCACTGGAGGTTTCCCAAGCTAAAAAAGGCAACAGCTACTCCCTAGTAACTGCACAATACAACAAAAGACTCAACAGATACGATATGGAAAAGAGGTGTTAGCAGAACAGACTCCACAGATTTGACTACTGGCAGCTCTTGATCAAAATTAGGCAAAAGAAAGTAGGTATCTCTCTCTAAAGAAAGGCAAAACAGCTTCTTCTAGCCCCACTGCTTTCCAAAATGAAAAATCCCAACCAGTTTATCTGAAGGCACCATGTGAAGGCTGCATTTAGGAAGCCTGGCCAGCCTGAAAATGAGGATGGGGAGTGGATTACAGGAGTGAATAGCAAGGAGAACTGGGTATGAGAGAAAACAAAACCTGTACATATACAGATGACAAGATAGTGCAAAAATGATGGAAGGATGCTATAGCAAGAGTTCAGGGTGAATGAATGAGGCAAAACCAGCCACAACATTATAATGTGAAAATCAGGATTAAAACTGGACCCTTCAACCTATAGCAGATGCCCAAAGAGATATGGGTAGTGTGGACAATACAAGACTCATCCTAGTCACTAAGTTCAAATAGTTATTTGAGGCTCGTATAGCCAATCAGGAGGAGTGAAGATGCAGAGTTCTCCAGCTCACATCAAGCTATGCCATTGGAAAACAATGGGAACCACGGGCTAAAAAGCAGATACAGAAAATAACATCTGGGAAACACCAATAAACACATGACAGTGCAGATGTAAGACATCAGGTGACACAAAATGCAGCAAAAGATAAAAGCACTGACATCCTTTTTTCAGTTCTGTTTTACCCTCATATATGGGTAAAACCACCATGAAGCTCCCCCTCTGGTCTACAGAGGACACATCAGTCTTCACACAGACCTAGAACTCAGCTTTTCCTCCTCAAAAGCGCATTACCAGAAACTAAACCCTCCCAGAAGAGCAGGCGTTTCAACATCTGCAACCACTTATGCCTCTTGTGGCCTCAGTGCAACTGAGGGAATGGAAAACCGGCCGGTTTTGAGAGGACTCCAGCTAAAGGAATACAATCCACAAACAAACCCTTTCTTTAAGCCCAGTGATCTATCCTTGGAGGGCATCCATGTCCTTGATGATGGGCCTTCACTGAAGATGGAAAGTAACCGTGGTGCGTGTGTGGAGGGCTCTCTGCAACGCATACCATATGCTATTTGAATCCAGCATAGGCTGGATAAATAAGTGGCTTTCAAGTTGCACAATGAAACGTCAGGATCCAGGTGACCTGTTAATCTGCACGCGAGACAGGGCAGGAACTGTACCTGATGGCTTCCTTCCCCTGGAATTCCGACGGCACGGGTTCAACTATCTCACTGAAGCTTAAACTGCCATTGACGCTGCTCTCGTACAATTCCTTGTAGTTCTTTCTGTGCTTGGACCAAAAGGAGGGCTTCATGAAGAAGAACGGCGTGCGGCGCAGTCCAAACTCCCCTGGCCAGCAAAGGGAAAAAGCCAGTTTCTTAACAGTAACTGCAGATATTCCTCTGAATTTGGCTTTTAGCTCTAAAACCCATGAGCTACGCTGCTGAAGGCTCAGGAGCCAGCCTGCATCCCATTCTGGAAGGATTCCATCAGCAAAGTTTACACTACCTGCATTTAAGCTGTGGCTCCCATCAACACTGCAAGCAGGCTCCAGTTTTAGCTAAGTATTTAAATACACGTGCAAATCTCTTTCTAGGCAAGAGGAGAAATCCCCAGTGCTGAAAGAAAAGTGACTTAAACACAGGCTTAAAAACCAGAGAGAACAGAGGCAAAGGCTGCTAAAGGGCTCAACCAGGCATTAGCCACAAGACAAACAACTGTATTCTGTGTTTCATGTTAAACTACTGCTGCCACAGGGAAAGGTCTGGAACAGCAGAGCAGTCCTTAATTATCAATCCTATAAGAGCAATTTGCAAAGGTTGAGGCATTGGTTAACCCAGTAAGGAAGCTCTTCCTCTAGAAAGAGGGAAACAGAAGTTAGCTGGCGTGCCTAATGGCCACTGTGATTCTAAACATGTTGATACCGCCCCTCACATCTCACACCTTTAACAGGAAATAACTGAGTTCAGCTTAAAGTATTCTGAGTCACAGTGTAAAATGTATTTGCAAACAGCACCACCTCCTTTCTCCACAGTCAAAATTCAGACAGAGATAGAATCCAGACTGGATTGTTTTGGAAAGGACCTTAAAGCCATTCTCCCTCTCAGCTTAAAGCCATTCCCCCTCTCAGCTTAAAGCCATTGCCCCTTGTCCTGTCACCAGCCATGTCAACCTGGGGCTCAGGACCTCAGGAACTGGTGATGCTAGCACAGTTCA
Source organism: Pezoporus occidentalis (assembly GCF_034315485.1). Lineage (NCBI taxonomy): Eukaryota > Metazoa > Chordata > Aves > Psittaciformes > Psittacidae > Pezoporus > Pezoporus occidentalis. The sequence goes on along the minus strand of NW_026913749.1, from coordinate 1,374,578 downwards.
GTCCAATTTTTCTCACGAACATACCTGGCATAATCTGATCCAGGTAGACAGCTACAAGCAGATAAAAGATGCTATCCAGCACCAACAGAATGAGAGAGATGAAGAGAGGGTAGGGACCGTGACTTAGATTTGAAAACGTTGCACCATCTTCATAATCTTCTAGATGCATGACCTGCCAACAACCAGAGACAGAGGGAGATGTTAACACACCAGCACTACTCCAGCCTGGGTAGACAGAACACCTAACTTAACACAGCAATAAATAAAACAATGAAAAAGCGACTGAGATCACAGCGATGAACACAAAGAAAACCAGCTGCTTGATGGTGCACTTGATGTTAAATTGCTATGGTAAGCTATTAAAATAGGCATTTTCCCCCAACACCATCAGTTTATGAAAGAAAATCATCAGAATTTAGCTACATCAAGACCTGGTTGAAGATGACACCAGACAAATGAGCACGGTGAGGCTGCGAGCTGAGCAGAAGGTGCTGATTTACCTGCGCGATGCCGATCAAGAAGCTGCACTGACACAAGGGACTGAGGATCCACACGAAAGACTTGGGGAAATCTTCCAGCAGGACAATGTTAAGGCCCACAAAACCAAAAGCCAGCGTCGCCAAGAACTCCACTATGCCCACATGTTTTGACTTTTTAAATAGAGGTGTCAGCATAAGTGCAAAGAAAACCTAAGAAGAGATTACAGAAAGAAAGAGGTAATAAGGTACTATATTAAGAGATATTACAGGGTATATGAAAACCAAAGTAAAAAGACCATAGCTTCAATTTTCCCTCTGATAACCGCATCGTTTTCCTGGTAGTCACTACAGCATTCACCCACATCCCACATTTCCCTTACAAACAGACCACTGGGAGGGGCAGAGGTCCCAAAGATGCCAAGTGACAGAGTGCAGGAAAATATTATAAGGGAAAAATTTGCTATATAAATTAATTGTCTGACCCTTAATTAGGTTTTAACATTACACTATACAGCAACAGCCAATGTTTAGAAGAGGGCATGGGTTTGGACTTCAAAATGGTGCTGTACAGACAGTGTTCAAAACCACATGGTTATAAACTCAGGTATTTCAGTAAGGAAAGGTGTTTCTCATAGAGACCACTGAAACCTGTACAACATCCCAAACTGGAGCAGACCTGGGAATGGGATGAGGATGAGTAAGACATTCACTGCCAACTGCTCCTGCAGATGCTGTGTTTGTTCCAGATGCTTTAATAGAGAGAAGAAGATCAGATGGGATGGGATGGATGAATTCAGTGAGACCGGGAATACTTACTGAAGAGACTCCATACAGGAAAAAAAGTAGGAATATCACAAAGGCACTGCTCTGGGGAAAGAGGGAAGAGGCCGTTGCGATCACCGCCATAAGAATAGACATGACAAAAATCAGGCTCATGTAAAGCAGCACCCAAGAAAGCCTAGGAGCAAAACAGGGGAAAAAAAGAACAGAAATCAGTCAGTGAATTCCCAGCCCGAGTTATCCCCACATACAAACAGCTAAAACTACCCTTCTTTAACATTCCAAACAGCTGCACCAGAGGACAAGCTCGCAACAAAACAAGAGCCCCCAGATAAAGAGCTCTCTTATAAACATCCCTGTGATTGTTCCAGGCATTAGAGCACACACATAAAAACCCACAGCATCAAAGTTCCACAATCAGATGATTCACGACTTTTATTTTATTTAAACTTGCGTCATTAATTTTCTGATATCACCAGAAGAGAGTAAGTGAGCAGCAGGCTTCAATAATTAAAGAAATCCTATTTAATATTTAATACACTGGTCATTCCAGTAGCCAGGCTGGGTAATAAAATCCTTTTCTCTGCAAAAACAGAGCTGCAAGCCTGGGAGCAATTCTGACCTCAGGAAACGAGGGGGGTTGTGAACAGGCAGCGAAAAACAACACAGCTTCCATAGCAGCCAGTTTCTGAGTTACAGGCAGTGGTTGATCAGAGCTGTGCTACCAGTGTGCCATCACACATCGCTCCCATTGCTCCCTGGACCAGAGATGCTCAGTGCTCATGTGCAAAGAGGCAAGTGGTGATACATGACAAACGCCACAGGTGATGGGTCAACTAAACAGGATTTATCACTAAGGATGTATCATAAATAACCAGAACTGGCAGGAAAAAGCTTGGGTGCAGAAATCAAACAAAAGCAACCAGACAAAAATAACCCAACTGGCTGTTAGGGTGTGAGAGATGCTAAAATGCTGTCAGCCCCTGCAGCCAAGGGCAAAGCGAAATCCATTTTTATCTCTGCAGCTACCGATGGTTTCAAATTAGCACATCCCCTCATTTGGAAAAAAGCCCAAATATTACATTGCATACAGTAATTTCCATCATGGTATGGAAACAAATTAAAGCCTGTTGCTTAGACTGCTCTGTCACATTAAGATGATAAGAGTTAGATTCATTTAATCATGTGTTGGGGAAGCTGCTGCTCAGCTCTGAAGAGAAACTGCAGGTTACCTGCAGAGCCTCCAGAAAAGGAGGCACTGAGCCAAAAATACTCAAAACCAATAAAAATCAAACTGCATAAAAATCTCACACATCATCACATTTAAACCCTCTAAGTCAGGCATACCTTCCCCTTCATAAATGCAACAGCATCGCTCTGGTGTTTACTGATTAAAATGATGCTGCAAGTTTCTCTTTGAATAGATCTTACAGAGCATCTCACTTTTAGGCTTCTTCCCATTCATCAGCCTGCAAACAACTAAAAACCTGGAGGATGGGATAGAACTGTTTTCTAGAAAGTGTTAGTTTTCCTATTTCTTTATATATTTCACATTTCCTTAACCAAGGATGGGTTATCTCAAACACTCACATACCAAAAGGCAGTGTCGTGAAGTCCCAGTATTTTTAAGAACTCCTTCAGCTTTCTCTCCTTTTCTGCCACAATATGAATGGCCAGATAATACCCAAACGGTGAGAAAGCGATCACCAGGTAAATTAAAATGATGGCACGGGGAAAATTATCTATTTCCACCACTGCAGCCTCTCCCATAACCACGGCTCTTGTCAATTCAAGTTGCTCCCAAACAGATTGATTGGTCTTCAGCTGGAAGGAATGGAAGGAAGAGTTAGTTTTGCATCACTCCTGCTTTTGCAGCCCTATCCAACCCAGCAGCAGGAACTCCAGCTCAGCCCTTAACTGTTGTCACTAACAGGCAGAGGTCTGGAGAGTCCAAACCCCTACAGTCCCCAGATCCCAATTCAAAAGCACAGAAATTGGAGAAAGATATAAAATTAACAACTTTTGCAATTCCTATTGCCTAAAAATAAAAGGCTGGCTCTCACTGCAAGCAGCACGATGGGAGAGCAGCAGGGAAAAGGGCATTGCTGGCAAATGATGACACCAAAATAGTACAGCAAATTCTGCAGCGCCTTTCGGTCCAGCATTTGAAATAGTTTTTGGGGGCGAGTAATGTCATATGTTTTGATGTCTAATGCAAGGCTCCAGCACTGGACACAAGTGAAGACAAATGTCCACATTATTCAACTGGGTATGAAGAACCTCTATACAAAACATGGCAAAACACACATAAAATAGAATCATGGAATGGTTTGTGTTGGAAGAAACCTTAAAGCTCATCCAGTTCCAACCCCCTGCCATGGGCAGGGACACCTTCCATGAGACCAGGCTGCTCTTCTCATTTGATTCAAGCTCATTTTTGATATGGCATTTTATACCATTAACAGATAACATCACAAAACCAGTCAGAGCCCAGGCAGTCCATGGATCTGAACCTCTTGCTTTAATGACATTATCAGCTTTACCTGTATAATAGCAGCATCGATGCAGGCTTGCAGAGCTATAAACCCCGAGCTCCAGTACGTCACCGATTCACATGCTTTCCGCAGGTTGGAGCAACTGGCTGCAGAATGGAACATGGCATTTTAAAATGCAAACAGCCAGCGTTCATCTGTCCCATCCCCAATGTAAAGATGGGAATGACCTTTCAGTTTATCCCCTTACAGAACACATGTCAGAGTGTGCACATTCACCTCTCGATTCCATGTAGATGGAAGACATAGCGACCGAATCGTGGAACCTCAGCTGGTAGGACATGGCATCATTGAACACAACACCCACAAAGTTTGAGGGTTTAAAAGCACTGGCCTCTTGCAGCTCCTCTTCACTTAAATACTCCTCGGTGATGATGCCTGTGAGACAGAGGACATTATCACACTGATTTAGGTATCAGCACAGCAGGGAGAAAAACTGTACCAGTTGTAAAGAAGCATCATGATAATCATTAATGATTTATTTCCTTTTGGAGATAGAGCTACAGATGCATAAGGCTGTATTTTTGTCCCAGTGAAGCAAGTATTCTCCTAAATAGAAACTGTTGCTCAGTACCAGGATAAAATTTAATCTTATCCCTGAATCTTCCCTTTCCCCCCCCCTCTATTTTTTGCTGCTCCAACAGCTTCTGAGCCCCAGTCCTCTGCCAGCTATCCCAGAGTTTATTCTCCAGCACCAATGCTTTTCAAGAAGGGCAGATTCAGTGGTACATTGGGCTATATATATGAAAACATGGCATTTGCACCAACTTCAGCAGAGGGTGGGAAGAAGACGGGTTTTGAAGGAAGAAAGTGGAACTATATGCACCCATAAGGAAAACGCAGATGTTGGGCTGGTTCTCCAGCTCCTCTGAAGCACGCCCAGCACAAGGGAGAGAATCAAAGACGCCAAACTATATACACCAACTACATACACCAATACATCAGAGGGGCTTGGAAGAGATAAGTTCCCACTTACATGCAAGATGTGTAGGCAGAGCACTTAAAAAAGGAAAACAAAAGTAAATCCCTTTCAAAAGCAGAGGTGACACAGTGGTAATAGCAATTAAACAGAAATAAAGATGCTCTTGTGATAGTAACAACAGGATAGAAACCACAACTTAAAACACCTGCAGGACAGCATCATCTCCTGAATCTGCTCCAGGATGTCACAGGACAACTATGAATTAGCCCCTGAGCTGCCCAGGGCCTTTCTGTACTTTGCATTGGGGCATCCCAAATCCTTTCCTGCAGCCACACAACACTTGCTGGCCACAGCAGGAGAATGGGAATCGCTGTGTGATAGCAGTGCCACAACATTTGCCAGCCAAGCAGAAAAAACACCTTCACAGTCTCTGTCTGAGCAGAAAAGAAAGACAAGAAATGCTTCTTTCCTGTCATCACCAGTGACAAACACAAGCCACAAGCCGCAGCGCGAGATATACTGGGGAAAACAAGATGCTCGGTGTATAAATACCATCTTCAAAGTTATCAAAAGCCACTTTCTTCATGATTTCTCGTGCCATCCGGGTCGGTGGGGTGTACCCGATGACGAAATTCACCAGCATGGAGGTATCCAGGGTGCCGAGGTTGGTGTTGGCCACCTCACCGTACTTCCTATGCGGGTGCATCATGCTCATCAGAATGAGCCAGAACAAGAAGAAGAGTGGGAACAGGACCTCCTGTGTGAGGAAAGGAAGAAAGAAAGGGCAAAACTCCAAAGAGCAAGTGTAGAAATGAAACCTTCCACCAGTTTCTCTTAGTTACACAAAGCTGAAAGAGGGACTGGGTTTAATCACCTTGTTCCTGTAAACTTCCCTGAACATTTGCAATGCACCAGCAATTTCAATGCCAAATCCTTCCCTGGCACTGCAGCAGGATTTTAATCGCATGCATTAGTAACCTAAGAAGCCACTTTAAGGCACAAAGGGATAATTCTACATGCTTTAAACATCAGCAAACTTATGCTGTTTGGGTGGAAAGTAGCAAAACACAAAGCATGAACCGTTAAACAAGTTTAGCCAAGCACTGAACGGCCTCTTCTTTACTTCAAAATGACTCTTACAGTATTACACACATCACCTATGCACAGGGGTGAACTGTCAGGAAAGAGAAAACCTTTTTGGAGAGGTCAAATCCTGCTATAATGCTCTGATATGGGTGCGAACGTGCACTGAGATTGCAATATTAATATAAGGATAACTGCTTACACCTCAGGATATGTTTTCAACCACAAAATACCTTCTCACAAACCCTATTCCACCCCAAAATTCAGAGCACCGTGAAGCTTCAGAAGCACTGCAACAAAGCTCTGGCTCACGAACCACTTGACTGCAGAATAACAGCAGACACAAAGGCAGCAGCAAGTGTTCCACTTACCTGAACGCTGCTCTTTTTAGTCCTGCACTTAATAAGACAGTTCTTGAATAGGAGAGCTCTCGTTTGCCTCCATACCCCTGCTTCTCTGGGAGCAGCTGGTGCCATTTTTCAAGAGCAGCTTGTTTAAGAAGCAAACAAGAAAAGATCCATATTAAATGACAAAACAATTTAAAGAGCAAAAGCCAGGCAGCTGCGTCATTCAGCAGCTCGTATTTCTCTATTTCCATATAAACTTTTCAGTTTCTCATCTTTTAAATGCCTTCCCATACATATGCTAGCTGCGGTGACAGGCACGAATTGGTAGCACTGATTTACAAGCTTTACTGATTTACCCCTAGCCATCCTCTGCACAAAGGTGGGATCAGCTTGATGCAAACAAGACTTGAGCTAACCTGGGCTTGTTTTCAGTCTGCTACTATAAACTACAGATCAAAGCCTTTACCTCAGAGCATGATGCCAGTGTCCATCACATGGCAGCCGGCCAGAGCCGTGCATCCAAAAACAAGAACCACCTCACCCCGGGCAAACTGTCCAGTTACCCGTGAGTAACCCCTTTGCATCCTGGAGTAGATCCAACACTAGTGATTTTCATTACTTTATCTCTTCTCATTAGACCACCTGCACAGCACAGTGGTGCTGAACATAATCTTTTAGCAATTAAAAGAAGAAATCAAAATGGAATTGAAGATGTTTTTCCAGGAGAGAGCATCCCATCCTACCCGGAATACCTGGTGAGGGATGGCAGGCTGGAGAACCACCAGGTTTCTATCCTGTTTCGCCACCACCTTGCTGTCCAAGGTTCGGAGTCACTGGTTAATCCGCATCTCTCCCCGTTTCCTCATCTGTGGGGATGAAATACAGCCGTGAGTGGCTAAACCCAGGGGTCAGCGACGGTCTGGACCGAACCACCCCTTCCAGCCATAAGACCCACCTCCAGCAACACCAACATGGCACAGGTTGCAACCAGGTCATTTCTCCTTATTTCAACTAGAACACAGTGTAGATTTCAATGGATTTCCCATATTCCATGCTTTTCAGCTACCAACACTCATTCCAGAAGCAGACTGAGGTTTCTGGTGGCTGCACACTCAGAGCAGCCCTGCGTCAGGACCTGGCTTTGCTGTTATCTGTTAGACAACACATGGCTCAAGCTTCCTTCCCCAGCTGTACTTTAATATGGAAACCTATTTTTGGAGCACAGGCATCACCTAACTACAGAAACACACGAGGCTGCTGACATGCCAGCGCCGCTGCTGCGAGCTGAGCTCCAACAACTTCATGTACATGAACTGCTCCTGCATTTCTCCGGGGGTAGGAGGAAGGAGAGGAGGGGAAAGGTGTCTGAGAGCACCTGGACCCACTGATCACAGCTTCCATTGCTGGGTGCTGGGGTCCTTCCTTGGGCAATGACCCAACACTAGGGCCCGTGATAGCTGTAGGTCACTGGAAGCAAAGCCTTAGGAAAAGATCCTACCTAGAACCTGGATAAAGCCCTATTGAAACTACTCCAAAAATGAAAACCATAAAGATTTTGATAGAAAGAATAATGAATGCTTAAACATGAAGCTACGCTAACAGCCGATCCTCACACGACACATGCATACAACTCCTCTGGGTGTTTTAGAGCTTCAAAATGACAGCACAGTGGTTTAAAATTAATCAAAAGCAGCAGCTATTGCTTACAGGTCATAAAAAATAGGAGGCTGCTGCCCTCTGCTCACACTGTGCCCTGTTAAGTGCTTGGGCTGCCTCTGTTTGCTTTCAGGAGCAGGTTTCAAGAGTTCTTACAAGAGAAGCTCCACTGAGGTCCTTAGTGAACACTGCAACTGTATTAAAGCAGTGACCCCTTTCCTTGGTCTTCTCTATTTTAAGCAGCAAAAAGCCCTGGCAAAGATGCTTTAATCAGAGTGAATCACCAACACCAGTTACTGCTGCTTTAATTATTTTCTATCCACTTATAAACTAACAAACAGCAATACTCCCACGTCCTCCCTGGAGCCTTTCCATGCTTTAATTACATCACCTCGGTTGGAGGAAGGGTCATTTGCAGCCTGTCAATTGATTTCTTGATATTCCACCTGCCATTTCCACTTAAGCTAATGAAGCCACACGGCACACAGGGAACGCTGAAGAAGTATCACTTGAATGGGGAAAAATGGTTGGAAAACCAAACTCAAACCCTTCTAGAAGCTCCAGATGTGGAAATGAACCCAAAGGTTGAACAGAAAAGGAGGTGCCAAGAGATTTCATTCAAATAAGACTGGAGAAAAATGAAAACATTCCAAACCTGTGAAACTCCCCCACAGTTCAGCCACTTCCTTATGACCTTATCCCCACAGGAGAAACAGCTGAAACACAGCTACTTGTGGGCATCTCAATCAAAGCAGTCACTGGGTTTGTACCTTAATTCCACGTCAAGGATGCTTGTCCTTCTTACAGGGCCTTCCCCAGACCAACCTGACACTGGTCTTGAAGGGTCAGTTGATGGGATTTAGTGCTGCCCCTCAGGTTTCCCTTGGTTTTTAAGATAAAATCCCAAACTAGGGATGGGGTGAACCTCAGCTTAATGTGCTTGAGGAAAAAGCAATCAATTTATCAGTGAACAACAGATAAGAATATAAGACTATTGATCTCGCTGCAAGCAAACAGTAGCCTAAAGGATACTTAAGGAAAACCCCGAGGTGCTCGTTACTGGTCTTAAATTATTTAAGCTCGATGCTTTATTTATGCATTCTTAAAACGGGATGAATTTTCCTCCTTGCCTGAATCCCGAGGGATACAACCGCGTCTCGGGCTGAGCACCACCATGAACCCCAGCACCGCAGCCTCCAACCCTCCGGACCGATACGGAACTGCAGGGCGAGGGAATGCCCGGCTCCCGCATCCACATCCCGCACCCCCCCGCCGCAGCCTGCATCCTTCGCATCCCGCCCGAACCCAGAGCTCTGGAGCTCCACCGGTCTCTAATAGCGGGTACGGGATTGAGGGCACTCCGTGAGTGTTCCCATCCCTCCCCTTCCTCCCCAAAAACCCCTTTCAAACACCCGCTCCTCACCATTCTTCGCCCAGCCACGAAACCTGAATGAACACATCAACAACGACCCAAAGCCTTCACTCCGGGGCAATGACGCTCTCCGGCAGGTACTGAAAACTCCTCCTCTTCCTCTCCTTTCCTTCCCCTTCCCGTTTTACACCCTTCGGGGGGGGGTGATTCCCCCGCTCCAGCCGGTCCCCCCCCTCCTCCCGGTTCCTGCCTCCATCCGCAGCGTTACGGAGCCCCCCCGGCTCCGGCACTCACCGCTCCGCTACCGGCCCGGCGCAAGGCGAAAGCGCGGCTGTACCGCGGGTACCACCGCCCCGGGGCGGAGCGGGGCTGCCCCGAGGGACCGGGCGGGGCCGCAGCGCCGGTACCCGCCTACCGAGAGATTACGCCCCCCCCACGAACGGGACCTTTCGTGCTAGGGACCTCCCCACCGGGGATGCTTCTCTCACGGGAACCCACTCCTATGGACCCCTTGTTCTGGGACCCCATCTTTTCCCAGGACCCTTCCCCTTCCATGGATCCCTACCCTGGGGACCCCTACTTCCATGAACACCCTGCTCCCATGGACCCTTGTCCTAGGGAGCCCTCCTCTGGGGATGCCTTCCTCCTGGGAACCCTCTCCCCATGGAACTCCTGTCCTAAGAACCCTCTCTTCTCACCCCCACACCTCCCCCCTTCCCATGGACCCCTATCCCAGGGAGCCCCTTCTCCCTGGAATCCTCTTCCATGGACCCCTGTCCTGGGGACCCCCTCTTCCTGAGACCCCCTTCTCCCATGGATCCTTATCCCAGGGACCCTTCCTCTCAGGGACACCCTGCTTCCATGGACTCTTGTCCTGGGGACCCATCTTTCTGGGACTTCCCCCTGTCCTCCCCAGGAAGCCAAGGAAAAAGGGTCAGAAATAAGGCCCAGGCACTGTGGGTTGGCTGGGAGCCACATGGGTACACCCGGGGCTGCTGGTTCCTGCTTGCATCCAGAAGGTCACTGGAATTTTGTTGCATTACCCAAAACACAATGAAAATGCTGCCTCGCATATAAACGCTGATCTCCTCTTGGTTACATGTGTTGGTTCCTTGGTGTCCTGAGGGTGCATGATCCCACTGAGTTATTCCCATTCCAGCGAGTGTTCCTGTCACCCTCCGGACAGGCCCTTGTCCATGACCGGCCTTTTGCTGACAAGGAGGATGTGATCAAAGCCACTGAGACATCAATTATCCCATTCCCATCCCTGCCAGTGCACTGGAACGTGCTCGTTTTCCTAAATCCCTCCTGCAAGCTGCTGGGAAAGGCTGAGCTGAAAGTGAAACCCGGAGGTGCCGTTGAGCATCTGGAGTCCTGCGTCAGAGATGCTGCATGCTCGGGAATGGTGCAGCTCCCTGTGCTCCCTGAGGAAGGACAGCTCAGCTTCCTGCGGTTGGATGGAGCAGGGTTTAAATGCCCTTGTCCGAGTTGGTTTTGTGCACCCAGGGAGCTTCATGAGCATCACGCATGCCTGTGCTGGAGCACAGAGCTGTAACGATGGTGTGCATTCAATATTTCACTTGGAAAACTGAGATCAGGAGATGGTGTCCTCATCCAGTAAGAAAGAAAGGATCTCAAAGGACGGTTTAAATGAGGAGGTATCATGGCCCAAGCCACTGTGTTCATACATCCACCTACAGTTGTGATTGGAAACGCCCCAGACGCAAGCCCCAGCCATGGTCCCAGGGCCCTCTTTAGGCACAGACCCCTATTCTGCAGCCTGAGAGCAATCCAAATCCTATGGGCTGGCATAGCAAGGTTTTGGGAAGGAGGTGCGGGGAGAAGGTTTTTGGGGAGGTTTTAGACACAAGGTTTTGGAGACAAAGTTGCTTCCACCAGGTGTCCCCCGAGAGCGGCAGTGGTGGGTCCAGACTTCTTCATATACCCCATACAAAACATGATCAAATCCCACCTGGTCACCTTGTTTTATGCCTTCTTTTAGGGGGAAAAGAATTAAAACGAAAAAGCCATCAGCAAGGCTTGCTTTAACTGGAAAAGTTCTTTTCTTCATCAGTTTCCACCTTAACAAAGAGCACGAGATAAAAGCACTCTCATTAAATAATGCCTTTTAGTTTTGCCTAATGAATGCTGCATAAACACAATGGCATAACTTCAGCTTCTATAAAAAAAAACCAAAACTTTTTATCTTCATCCATCTAGCATTAAACAGAACAGAGGCCCGTCTGGGGCTGGATTCTTCTGGTCACTTTGATGTTGGTTGTGGTCTCTGTTTCTACTTGAAAAGTTTTAACTGCTCTTATTCATGTTCTACCTGCAAAGTTTGGAACTCCCTGGATATTTTAGCACTACCTCCCTCCTTCATCGGTCCACGGCTCAGCTCACCTCGAGCCCCATCCTTCCAGGGAAGAGCCTGGAACAGCAATAACCCCCTCAGCACAGTTCATAGAATCCCATAGACTGGTTTGGGTTAAAGGGACCTTAAGGCTCATCCAGTTCCAATCCTGCCACATCACTCTCACAGTTCACAGCGAGGTGCTCAGAACATCAGGCTATGTCCAATGGGAAGATAACATCACCTACAACACATCTTAGTGCCAGATGATGGGACACCCATGGCACTGGTGCTGCTTGCATCTCCAGAGCCATGGAGCTCATGCACAACAGCATCAGTACAAGAGACAAAACCAACTGGCACAATGGGGAGAGAGCCTCCACAGAGCATCACCTAAAGCACTGCAGCGCTTTTCATCTTCAAAATACACCAAAACCACTGCCTAATTAATTTTTACAACAGCCCTGCATACTCAGATGCCTTAAACATGATCTCCATTTGCAGATCTAAAAAGCCAAGGGTGATGTAATTTGTTCAAGGCCAGGAGGAGCCTGTAGCTGGGGTAGGGATGGGTACTGCGGCACCAGAAACCTGCCCAGCTTAGCTTCTGAGCAGAGAACTTTGAAGACAAAAGAAGCAATTTCACCTCTTTAACTGGAATAAAGATCTAAGGAACTACACCCAGTGCACCACGTGCAACAGAGCTCCGTGAATGGCTGTGCAAAGGTTTGGTAGATACAGATGACAGGATTTTCCTTATGGAAACTTATATCTGCTTATAATGGGAATCAGGACCAATGGGGAAAGGCCCATTTGTGCAGCAGGGTCTTTCCATCTGCATCCAAGCCAATCATAAACCAAGCCAGCACCTGGCAAAACGTTTACACATCTATTTGTAAGTTGGGGATGTTTCTTCCAGGAGCTCAGTATAAACACGCTGCAGCTGGAGGGGTTGTTGTTTAAAGTATGTGAGTTTGAGGACAAAAGGTAAAATAACAAAGCAAAGGAAACGTAACTTTCTTAATAGCATCAATGGAGAACAGCAGGGTGATGTGTGGGTCCAACAAACCCAAGTGGGTGCTGGTGATACAGGCTGGGACCTTTCACACCAGACAGCAGAAGCTGTCCTTTGGCTGTAGGGCAGTCCCAACACTGTCTTCACACCCACAGTGTCTGCAGCTTCCAGGCACCCAACACCTATGGTGGTGATGCTAGTGCCAGAGTTGTGCTGCATCCTCAGCATGCTTCTGCTCCATGTGTGTGAGCAGAGCTCCAGTTTGGAACAGGAAATTCAGAGCTTTAAAGAAACTTGAACATCTGAACTCCATCATTTGCTGATGCTTATCCCAGCAAGTCTCCACTTTGTTTTCTGTACCCAAATCACCGACAGCTCATGCCAAAGCAGTGGGAATTTTTTCCAGTCCTCATCACTGATGGATCTGCAGCATATTGGGAGCTTGGAAGCTGCAGTGGCACATGCAGAATGGCACATCTTCCCTGCCAGTCTGGATGGCCATTTCTGCCGCTTTCTTTTTCAAGCATCTCCTTACAGAAGTATTTCATACAGAAAAGAAAGCTGTGCAGAAGCACTCACGTAAGGAATTCAGTAACCAGGATATTATGGCAACACAGTTCAATGCACTGCACTTGCCATGCATTAATCCGTTGTCTTTCAGAAAGAAAATGTGATTAACTGTATTTCCTCTTCTTAAGTAGGCAGAGACACAGCTTTTCAAGAGGAAAGAGGAAAAACAAAGTCAGCATCAAAATCACAAAGGACCATTTCCATATACTTCAGTAGCATCCCTGCTCATCCTGATGCGCAAAACCTGCTGCCACCAGGACGTGGAACAGAGCGAGAGGGAGATGCCCACATCAGAGCAGGCTCTATTTATTGCAAGCAAATATAGGAAACCAAATTCTTCCCATCACCCTTTCCTGTGCCGAGAGGGGAGAACCTGTGCAGTATTGAGCTAATGAATAAATGGCCAAAGCTGGAGCGTTATTCCCAAGTTTCACTTGGGTGGATGTGGCCCTTTCTGTTGCAGCTGGGAAGCTGCTCCTGCTCCGATGGCTCTCCCCCTTTCTGCAGAGAGCTTGCAAGGAGCCCAGGAATGCTGGAAGGATTTTGCCCAGTGATGCAGAAGCTTCAGGTGAGCAGCTGCTCTTTCACTGCTCCACTTTCTACCAAAGCTCTGCACAGCCCTGTGAGAACCAAAGGCCACCACGTGAATTGCTCAGATCCAAATGCAGATAAACCCAAATGATTCCTTGTTTTCCTTTGGACTTACCACCTGCTTATTAACTGACTGCAGTCCTGCCTCTGGCCCACTCCTTGTTACTGCTTAGATCCATTTTCCTCATGCAAAGCACTGGCTGTGCCTCTTTACTGCAGATGCTCTCCTGACCCTGGGCATGTCACTGTTGCAAAGGAACTGGGTGACCACAGCCCAAGGGCTGCTTATGCTCGAGTCCTTGGCACACTCTTCCTTCTGCATCTAGGAGTACTGCTGCTTTATAAACAGAAATAACACAAGAAATGGCATTTATACTGTAAATCAGAGATGTTCTCGTCACACAAAGGGCACAGTTGTTTTCACCCAGCACAGGGCTCCTCCCGCATCCAAACCAGGGGCTGCAAGTCATCTGAGGCCAGTTCTCTCGATGCTGAGCATCAACAGCAGGTTTCCAGCCTCGTGCCAGCAGCCTGCCTTCCCTCTGCTGAGGGTCTGCATTGAAGAGCTGCTCTTTTCTTTCTTCGAGGGATCATTATTAGAGGCTGTGGCGGGCAGAACCAAATCACAGGCGAGAAGACCGAGTCTCCCATTGTGCGCTGCTTCTATTTGGAGACAGCAGCTCCCGAGCGCCTGGCACTTCAGCAGAGCACAGGCAGGGAGGACAAAGCCACAGTTATGTACTTGTGCCTCTTCTCATTAGGGTGAGTTTTGCTGGGCTATGAGGCAGCGCGCGGCACCATCCGTCATTAGGAGCATCAGAGGTGCCAAGCAGGAACCGCTGCTGCTTCCCTGCTTGCTTCTCCTGCTATGCATCCATCCAGACTGAAACAAAATCAAGCTGTTGTAAAAGCAGGCTGTCCCGAATATTTACATTTCATTAATCAGAAAAGTTGCCACCAACAGCTAACTCAGTCTCAGAAATCAGGTACCTTTGTCTGTAAGTATTACTCCACCATATACAGCAGAGACAATCATAGAATCACAGAATGGTTCAGGTTTGGAAGGGACCTTTAATCTCAATCTCCTCTCTGTCAGGTTAAAGCCATTCCCCCTTGTCCTGTCCTTACAGGCCCTTGTCAGAAGTCTCCCAATAGCTTATAAGAACACAGAACAGGCTTTAAAGAAGAGATATACTCCATATTTACTGGAAACGACGTGCTTGCATCAATAAACCTCTATATAAGCACAGGGGTGATGCATTTGCATCATCTAACGCGAGAGCCCAGATCCTCTGCCAGCAAAGCCCTTCAGCAGTAATTCACAGCACCTAATTTAGCCACCTGCCTCTCTCTGTGAGCTAGGAGGAGATGAAAATAAACCCTGCAAAACCCAACTTCCTTCAGGGTTTACTGCTCGAGGTCTGCAGCTGTGCCCACTGCGAAGGGAGCTCTGCCACCGCCCAAGCCACCAGCTCTTTGCCACCCAAAACTTCCCACTATTCAGAAGCAAGGCACAAGTATCAAATACAGGCCAGTAATAGGAATTTATAAAGAAAAGGGGTTAAACCCCTTCTGAGAACAGCAGCATTTTGCACCTCTACAAACAGTAAGGCGAAATGGAAGCTCATTAGGAGTCAGATTTGCTCATAGCATGCAAGGCTCTGTGCCCTTACCCACCTTCTAGAATAACATTCAAACTGGCTCAAAATAAGATTTCATAAAAGAAATTTCAATCTTGACCTAAGACTTGGCACCCGGAGACTTTCAGCCCAGAATAGACTTTTATGGGAAGTCAGAAACCTCTGGAAAAAAACAAGTTTGCAACAGACTCTTGAACAACAGCAGTGCCAGGGGTACAAGGATAATATATACACTGCGTGCAATGTGTATAGAATACTACAATCACAGCCACATCAGTACAAACAGATATTCATTCTGGCCGTGAGTGATACTTCGTGTTGATAGAAAAAAGAACCAAAATGCCTATTTTAAATCAGCAGAGTTTGGAGGGAGGAAAAAGAACCAAAAGACCTATTTTAAAGCAGTTTGGAGGGGGAAATGTGCCCATTGCTAATGGGGAGATGGCAGAAAGTAGGTATTTTCCATCAGCGCTGCTGTTGCCCCGATCCAGCAGCCATCAAACACTTGCCCACCATCAGCTGTGCTCCCTTCCCAGTGAATTTTGCTGCACGGATTATGACATACAATTTCTTGCTCTGAAAAAGCACCGTGCCTTTGTATTGCAGTGTGCTCTGGGTATACATGTCATTGAAAGAAAATTATGCTTCCTGCTGCCAGCCCAACACAAATATCCCTCCAGACAGAGGCCTCTACCTGTCCTTATTTAGCACTGCTTTTCTCAGAATTGCGCTTTTGGAGCTGCTCAACCTCAGTGAACCGTTTCTGCAGTGGATTCCTCCTCCTCCTCCTCCTTCCTCTCCCTGGCTGCTGGGAAGGCATCAGCCCTGAATATCTGAGCTCCTCATTGACTGATTAGAGTTGGAAGAGACCTTAAAGCTCCTCCAGCTCCAACCCCTGCCACGGGCAGGGACACCTTCCACTAGAGCAGCTTGCTCCAAGTCCCTGTGTCCAACCTGGCCTTGAACACTGCCAGGGATGGGGCAGCCACAGCTTCTCTGGGCACCCTGTGCCAGCGCCTCAGCACCCTCACAGGGAAGAGCTTCTGCCTAAGAGCTCATCTCGGTCTCCCCTCTGGCAGGTTAAAGCCATTCCCCTTGGCCTGTCCCTACAGGCCCTTGTCCAAAGCCCCTCTCCAGGTTTCCTGCAGCCCCTTTAGGCACTGGAGCTGCTCTAAGGTCTCCCCTTAAGGAGCCTTCTCTTCTCCAGGCTGAACCAGCCCAGCTCTCTCAGCCTGACCCCATAGCAGAGATGCTCCAACCCTCGCAGCATCTCCATGGCCCCATCTGGACTCACTTGAGCAGGTCCACATCTTCCTCCAACCCCCGGGATAGTTGGGACACTCTGTGCATCCATACCCAAGAAGTCATCTGGCACCCATATCCAAGGCAGAGCTTTTGCTGTGCAAAGGCAAACCCCCTGCAAAGCAACACAGGGTTCCTGGCCACCTTTATGGCATCTGAGCCCTCCCGATGCCGGTGTTTACACCGAGGCATCCAAATTTGTACCATATTAAACAGGAGCACAAAAGACTACCGCAGGCTTTTCAGATGGATTCACAGAGAAAAGCAGCTCCAGTAATTAACCCCAGATCGCATTACCCTGAGAGCTACATAAACATCATAAAGGTTTAATAAACCACCTCAAGAAAAAACACTCATGTGGTGGTGGTTGTGCACAGCGAGGGATAGAGCTCTACCCCAGAGAGATTATGGGCAGTGAGGAGCCAGGATGCTGCTGTTGCTGTGCTCCCAAAGGAAGCATCCGTGCAGGAGCCTGCAACTCATTTTGCTGCAAAAAGAACTTAGAGGCACAAAGGACTCAGCGAAAACCAGCAAGAAACAAAGTGCAAAGTACAGAACAGTGCCACAAAGATGAAAAAGACCCAAACCTAAATGCCTGTGTAAGGTAGGGAGTGAGGGATGCAGGGCAGGTGACTTGCAGGAATTGCCATCTTCCATACCAAAGGATATTACTTAGGTCACTAAGTTGAAAGTCGTTCTCATTTACTGGCTTCTGCCCCTTTTATGAGCTGTATGTGCTTCTTGGGTCACATTATCCCCTCTGAATTGCTCAGCTCTCTGTTTAAAGCTGCAAAGACAGACTTTCCCAACAGTGCCACTGTGTGCAGCAGGGCAGCACAGTTTGGGTAGCTTCTGTGATCTGCAGCATCCTCCTCGGCTTTTCACCCATCCACGATCCAAGGCGGATAAATGTCCTATTTATCCAAGGTGGATGAATGTGCTATGAGTAAACGGCTGCGAGAGGAGACGCTGGAGGAGAAGGAGATGGAGGAAACTCAGACAAAAGGTAAGAGGTGGCTGAACTCCCAGGGACTGTGTTTGGCTTTAAGCGCCGGCAGCCTGGAATTCCCTTTAACCCCGGGAACAAAGGAATGCAGGATATTGCTCGGCACCATTCAGGCTGGTGAGGAGCAGATGGTCTCTGCTCCCATAAGCGGCTCATGCTCAGGACGACTCATTGTTTCTCACCTCCTCTCCTGTCAAGCCTCATTCTCCTCCCCAGCATCTGCACCCGCTGTTTGCTTTGGCTTTTCTTCAAGCTCCTTCCCCACATATCCCCTCAGGGGCATCCCTTTTTCCAGCTGGTCCCTCTTGTCTTGGAGAACTTCCTGCAGTTCCTTCACCTTCCGTAGCCAAGAGCCTGCTGCCTTCTCTGCCAGCATTTAGTGTGCTTATTCCTGCTATTTTCCATTTCCAGCTTGGTACTGTGAGGCCACAGCACCTTGGGAGCACTGGGAAATGGCTGGCATTCCCCACTCTCTTCTGCTTCTCTATGGGGGGCTGACCACTGCCCCAGCTAAAAAATGATGGGAAGTTTCACACTTGCAAATACCATTGTCCTGCCTGTTGTATCTAAACCCCATCATTACACTCTTTCACAGGACAGACCAAGCTGAAGCCTCTCTACACTTGCCCCACAATACCCTTCCTTCTCCGCAGCTCCCATCCCCATGATGGGAGGCGATGGCTGGAAGCAGCATAATCCAACAAAAATAGGAACTGGAATGGAAGGAAACCGAAATAGCCACTGGCTTCTTCTGCAGAGGTCCTGCAGAGTCCCACCTCCTGCCCCATGCAAGTCGGCCCTGCTTGATTTCTCCATTTGCAAAGCATATTGGTTTTGAGAGATCCTCCTGCCTGAGCCCTGTGACTCCTCTCCATCCCTGCACAGGGCTGTCTTCCAAAATACACAAGAGCATCAGAGCAATAGATACAGCACTTTCCCACCATCTGCCACACTGGGAAAACCAAGATTTGAGCCCCAAGACCTGGTCTTACTGTTCAAGGATGTAGAAGGTGTTTTGGACGCCAGTTTTGCTTCTATTTCACACCATCTATGACTAAAACATATACAAATATAAAACACATTTACAAACCACACATCACCAGCACCTGGATTCTCCAAACAATTCTTAGTGAAGGGATATGAACCAGGGGAAAACACTGAGGTGTAAGACACAAAGAGCCTCTGACAATGGCCTTGCAAGAGCGAAGCTTGGAGAAGCTGCACCCCTCGGGCTCGCTGCTGTTTGTGGGCAGAGCTCTGGGATTAATTTCCAGCCTGTTGATTGTCTCTTCGTGCAAACACTGAAACCCAAGCCTCTAATTGTATTTTTACTGGAGAAACCCACCACGGGACACGCACGGGTCGCCTTCCAAGCGCCGCAATCAAAGCGCACGCTGGAAACGGAGCCGTGTCTAACACAAAGGCATATTTTGGTGCAAACCCCCTGTTTACAAACGCGGAGAGGAGATGTTTTTGCAGCAGTGCCCTGAAACCGCAGCACGTTTGTCCAATTGCTCTGCAGCAGAATAGTCTCTTAGCAATGAGGGAGCAAGCTGGGAAGAGGAAGAAACAAACCATACCACGTATACGATTCCAGTTCTACATAGGGTCAGTGTTAATGGTAAATGTATGACCAGACCCAGATATAGAAAGCAGATCTCTTTGCTCAGCCCTCTGGATTCCTCCTAGGAGTAACTCCTTCCTTTAAGATGCTTCCTCAAGCACTTTGCAGGACTCCTCTATTTCACAGCCATGCATAACATGGTAATTTACTTCCTGTAAAATGACTGCACAGGGATGCACATGGCGTGGCACTACTTATTGACACCAGATGATTAAAGTGATGTTCCTAGAGAATTAACTTCCATGCACTGGGAGACACAAGCTCATACAAGGCATCTCTCTGATTCCTATACATTGCCCTGCATCTATGACTCCATCCTCTATAGAAAAAAATGCCTTAAAACAACCAAGCTTTTGTTCTCACCCAATGAAAAACCAAAGGAACATCCCTCACTCTGTACCTGCATAGAGGGCACACCAGCAGAAGTCTGTTAGAAGCATTAAAAGCCACAGTCTTTACCCACACAAGGCCTCCTTGCTCACTACAGTGCTCCTCGAAGGCTGCTGGTACCGCTGCTCATTTACCTTATAGCTACTGAGTTTGAACGCTGCCATTTGTAAGGAGTTAGTGAAGGGGTTGTCAGCATTTCCATCGTAAACCTTTCATTTGGGGGATTTATCGCTTGGCTGTAAGGATTTGATCTAGCTGCAGCTTGGCAGGAAGGACCACATGCGGCAACGTACTTCCCTCACACCAAACACAAACAGATCCCTAATGGAGGGGTACAGCCTCCTCCAGACTTGAGTCCTTGCAGATAAAAGGGGCAAAATCCTGCCCAACGCCAGCCTAGCATGAGCTGAGCCCATGGGGCCGGCAGGGACACAGAGGAGTGTGAAAATCAGCCACACCACATGTTTCTTAGCACTCTGATTTTGGGTTTTTCATTTTCCCGTGTAAGTTCTTCCAATGTTGCTGTAACAAAATACGTATTTAACATAAAGCACAGCTTTAGGAAGGCCTGCCTTTCCTTAGGGGCTTTTCCCGAGGTGGAGCTCCTATGTATGGAAGTGGGTACTCAACTACTACACCCCAGGTACAGCTGCACTCCTGATCCAGGCAGCACCCCTATCCCTGGGGGATGTCACTGCATCACCTCTTCCCATGGGAAACCTCCGTGATGCCACAGGGGCCGAGGTGACCACCTCAGAAAACAGACTTGGGCAAACTCACTTTATCTCAGCTGCCTGTGGGGGGAAAAGGATATAAAAGGATTAAAAATATCTTTTATTATACAAGGTTACCAGGGGCATTGGTTAAGCCCAGGCACCACTGTGCTATGCAGAACGTGTGATACCCTGGGTGTCACATTAGCACAAAGGCAAGATGCCCCTTTCCAACAGATCCTTGGAATTAAAGCCAATGGGGACAGAATGGAGCCATGATGGGCTACCCATGCCCAGCGCAGGGCCGCCGGTGGAAGCTTGGTGTGCACCCAACATCGGCAGCACCAGCGGTACCCAACCGCATGGCGGGAGAGACGGAGCAATGCTTCCTGCACAGCCCGGGATGCACCATCCCATCACACCCACTTCCAGCCACGGCCCCAGCCCCAGAGCCTCTCCCTGCTTCCCAAGGGCTGCATTTGCACTGGGTGGATGCCACCTTCCCCCAGACGCGGGGCAGGAGGAGAGCAGGCGGCAGCCACTGCACCCGCTGCCTACACGGTGCCTGGAGCGCACTGCACAGCGCGCAGGCAGAGAGGGAGGGAGGCAGAAAGGAAGGCAGGCAGAGCAGACAGGCAGGGGCACAGGAAGGGAGGCAGGGCCGCAGAGAGGCAGCGTAACGGGGAGGAAGGAGGAAAAGAGGCCGGGAAGGAGGCAGGGAAGCGCCGCGAGGCAGCAGCGCCCTCACTCCCGCAGCCAGGTGCACGCATGCATGGATGCGTTTTGTGCTCGGGATGCAATTGCAATTTGAAGTTTGAAGCTTCTCCGTGGCTCCCCCCGTTGCATTTCCTGTTGGGCGCGGGTGCGCACACGCACTCACACACACACACACACACACACACACATCCACCCAGGCACAGTTCCTGCAGGCTGCGTTCGCCGTTCAGCTGCGCTTTGGCGTTAGTGGAATTCTTCAGCCGGGATCACCGAGTGTGTGTGTGTGCGTGTCCCCCACCTCCTGCACCGGTCAGCAAGGAGATAAAAGGGTGTCGAGGAGTAAATCGGGGTTGCGGCCGTGCGTGCGGATTGCGGGCTCGTTTCATTGAGATGAAACTTTGAAACAAGTCCTGGGAGGAGATGAAAGGTGAAACTTGAGTGCGAGTGAGCAAGGAATTAAATATATACCTCTATGTTTCCATGGGAAAGTATTGTTCTTGTGCCAGGACTGAGATCATTTTCCACCGATCCCCCCCCTTCCCCCCCCTTCAATATTTGGTAACTTTTGGTCGGAGGTTTGTAACACCAGATCGCTGAGAGCTGCTTTATTTAGCGTTTGGGGAGGGGACGGCAGTGATTTATTCTTCTTCTTCTTGCATTGATGGCTTTCTTTTGCCAGCGTGGTGGGCAAGCTTTGAGCTTTGCTTGTGAACTGATCCGGCGTGATTCTGCCTTGTGTCCTGCAAGGAAGGGGTGATGGTTGGTGGGAGGGAGGAGGTGGGGAGTTTAATATTGCAAAAATGCAGTGGGAATGCAATAGTCCCTGCAAGAGCCGGCTGGAGATGTTTTTAAGGAGGAGTTGCTCCGGCCATTCATTGTGGAAATAGATGCCCATATGTCAGCAGATGCAGCTTTTGGAGCTTCTTTTAAATGGGTGGATTTGCTGTTGCAGCTTGGCTCTTGCATTCTGCAGCCCTCATGCATATTGGGGAGCAGGGGGGGTGCGAGCCAGTGCATAGCAGAGCAGATCCCAAACTGGGACCGGGGCTGCTTCTTGCTGTTTTGTTTTTAAATCCCAAGCCATCTGTGGAGCCCGTGGCCTTCCTCCACAAGCCTCGCAGGGAGGCCATGGGAAGGAGGTGCTTTCACAGCTCTTGCCACACAGTTTTCCTTTGTAAGAAAAATGTAAAGTTGTTGTATAATTTATTCCTAATTTGGGTTTGCTGCAGTCATCCGTTCCAGCCAAGCAGAGAATTGTTAAAAGTTTCCAATAGAAAGAGCCAGAGAAGTTTGATAATGCAGAGTTGAACTGAGCGATGCCCGCTGCTGCTTGAGGGAGGGTCCCTGCAAGACCCGTAGTAGGGCAGGGGAGCAGCTTCTTCCTAGGGGTCCCCAAAAGCCTCGGGCTGGGATGGCTGCAGCACATGGAGCCAGTGGTGGCAGGGAGCTGAGCTGGTGGCCGTGCAGCCCACCCTGCTGGGGTGCTGCTTATCCCATGCACTCGCTTTGTCCATCCTTCTTCATACCAGGAAAATGGGGAAAATGCAAGTAGCCAACCCACAAAACATGATCTCAATGAATGGCATCATTCTTGAATCCGTTTCCCGTCCATCCCGCGCTGTGCAATACGGGTGTCTAAGTCTGAATTCCTTGCACGGATAACTTTTCCAAGTTCAGCTGTTCAGGCGGAGGTTTCGCTCTGGAAGGGGTTTGCAGCAGAGGTATCGCTCTTCAGGATGAATTAAGGGAGGCATAATCTGCATTTCAGGATCAGCTTTCATGTGTTGCACAGGAGGTTCCTCGTCAGCTTTCTAAAATACTGTGTGGAGCTCTAGCCAGCTGCTGGGCTGCGGAGCCCTCTCCCTGCTTTGAATCCTTTCCAAAGTTGTGCTCAGGATTTGCCAGAGATTAATGCTTTTTTTCCTAATGCTGCTTGTCAGGGGAACATGCAACCAGGATGGTTATTCTCTGATAACACTTGCTCCCTGCAAGGAATCTCACCTAGGTTAGAGGGCAGAACTGCTCCTTGGACCCTACGTGTGCCATGCGGGAAGTGGAGGTGATGTGCTTTGCATGCAACCGTAGTGCGGGCTGCAGGAGATAAAACAGTCCCTGGGGTTCGGAAGCAACAGCTTCATCCTGGCCCTTTCCATAGCAGATGCCTCCAGCATCGTGCTTGCAGGGTGTAGGCATGTTCCCTGCACCCTGATGTCCTGATGCACACGGTAAGACAAAACAGAGATCAAGTCAGAAAGACACCAAGCAGGTCCAAATCCCTGCATTTCACTCATTTCTACCTTTATCCCCTCTCTGAAGCTGCAGAATGGTATTTTTAGTTGGATGGAGCAATCCACAGCAAATAAGATTTCCCCAGCAGGTCCCTGCAGTTTGTTCCATCAAGTCCCTGCTCTGGACAAGTGGGACTTGATGTCGATGGGAGCTCAGAAGAAATTGAATCGTTGCCCAAATAGGGCACTTTTTTGCTGTCATGACTAATAGAATATTATTCTGGAAGAGGAAAAAGAAATGCGGAAGTCCATATTAATTACAAGTTAAACAGAGTCTGAGGCTATAAATCTGAACTCTCATGACAGCAGATGTATTCAAGAGTCTTCCAAATTCATTGTAATGGGGGAGTTATTTACTTGCATCAGCGGAGCAACCTGCATATATGCAGATTTCTCCACTGAAATAAGGGAAGGGAGAAGCATTTCCCATTAGACCACTAATTCATAAACAGTGCATGGAAGTGAGCTACATTTAATTTAATATCGCTGTCCATCGATCTCATTCCTAATATCTTACACTTTGTTGTTTCAAACACAGTTTTTTGTGCTCTAGCTGAGGAAGGGACACTGAGATTATGAGAACCACGTCCCACGTGGTGCTGGCTGAACATGCACCCTATGGACTTTGACCAAAGGCCCTGTGCCTATTCTAAATATTACATTTTATGTGAAATGCTTTTTTTTTTTTCCAGCTAGAAGCCTCAGTGAAATCAGTGTAAAGCCTAAATGGTAGTGGGGGTTATTTTTGTTTAAATCCTTGGTAGGTGGCAAGTCTTTGCTGGTATAAAATTAACCCATGAGCAGCGCGAGGCTCCGTTGGTTGTGCAATGAGCAGTTTGCCTTGTCAGCACCACCTCGGCTTCTCACTATTAACTCACTCCCATGACACAGGCACTTGGCACGGGCCAGGCTCTGCCAGAGCAGGGTTAGCAAAGCTGTGGCATGGCCAGTGAGGTGCAAGCCCAGCAAAGCCTGGTCTAGCAGCAAACAGCCAATTTCAGTCTGAGTTGCATATTTACTTTTAACCTTTTAGGTTTTTCTCGTTGAATTACCTTTTCACCCTGCTTTCCTTTATCACTTCCATGGTGGAAGTGCCTGTGTACCTGCTTCGGATTAAGAGGGGACAAGCGATTATAAAGAGGTTTTAAGATCTCACATAATGCCATGCTGGAGGAATTAACCATGAGTTAATCAACCAAGTGGTTGGGGTAGAAAGTGTTAGAAACGATGTCTTATATAAACCAAATCACTGCTCTGCACAGCAGGGACCAAAACACCCCATCAAGCCCCTCTAGCTGATGCCTTTGCTCCCTCTGCATTGCACTAAGGAGGCATTTGCTTGCAGGTCTCACCCCTTCCACCCCAGACAGTGGGGGTGCAAAAACCAGGGTGCATTTGCAGGGTGCCATGTTCTTGTGTCCTGACATGGACAGGAAGACACAGGCATTGAAAGCTCAAACCATAGAAGTGATTATAGCAATAAAAGCAGTAAGTTGCAGGAGGAAAGGAGCAAAGAGCTGTTTTCTCTTCCCAGCTGAAGAAAAGTGTAGGTTTCTCATTGCCACACCGAGTGTTGCTTATTTGCTACTTTAGACACCCAAAAAAATGGAACTTCCTTTGGGGTGAATTCCCTCCTCTGACACATACACAAGCTGCTAAGGTGAAGCAAATGATACTCAATTAAAACCACAGAAGTAATTTAGAGATGAGACACTTCATTCCTCCAAGAGTATTGGCATTAATGGAACACAATTACCTTCAAAGTCACATGGTGGATTTGCAAATCCTGTGTTCTGTGGTTGCAGGTATACAAGATGACTAAAAAGTTGCCTTTTTTCCCCCAAAATAATACATACATTTGATGTCACTTGTCCATTTTCTCTTGCTGAAAAGAGCCATAACAGCACCTATAGAAGCCTCTTGGAAAAGGATTTAAAAACACATCTGACAAAAGCTCAGATCCCTTTTTTAAGTTGGAAGCAGAAGGAAAAGAGGGGAGCTTTAATAGCACAGGAGTGGGAAGACACTTGCAGCCTTCCCTTGTGACGCACTTGGAGGACTGCAGGGTCTGCCCTGATCTTTGTGCACAGTCATGATTCCCAGCCTTTTCCCATGGGGTCCTTGCTTTCACCCCATGAACTTGCATGTCTAGTGCTTAGCCTGCCCATAGCAGGTCTCCTCCTGCTCCAAAGACAAAGCTCTGCATCTCCCAGGTCACAGCTTCCTAATGGCAGTGAGTGGCACAAGTGGTTCTGAGTAAGGCAAAGAGGTAAAACCTAGAGCACCTGCATGTCCTTGACTGTGGCCACTTAATTCTGGGTGATGATGAGTGCATTGTATGAGTTGGCAGCATGGTCACCAGCAGCATCATTATATAGTGTTGAGTCAGTCTCCAGTGGCCAGGTAAATTGCAGGACTGTTCTGTTCATTTTGGACCTGGACAGAGCTGTAATTAATAAATAATTAAATGCTTCATTACCTGTGAAGTTACTTTGCTCCCTTCCTTGGGGCCTGTCTGGGAAGAGTTGAAGAGATGAGCATTATCAGCTAGAGCAACGTTAGCAGGAAAGCAGATCTAGGACCCTGAAGCGGTGCCACGTTAGATATTATGGTTTGTGGTAGCAAAGCAGTGAAGGCTGTTCAGTGCAATTTCCATATGTACTCATTGTGCAAAAAGTTTGCCTTTGTCTTCAGATCCACTGTATTCTGCATGGTGGCAAGTGTCAATGCAAAAGTGTCTTCTGCTCAGGGGAAAGAAGTTTGGAGAGGGGAAGCCTGAGACTCTCAATTGTAGGGCTTGCTTTTGCCTCAAAGCCAAAATTGAAGCTATCCTTCCTTTTAAGCTAGAAATTCCAAATACCCAGCTAACGTTTTAGAGGGTTCAGCCCACCGTGAAAGTCTCTGGGGTGCTAAAGCACTTCTGAATCATCTTTACATTGGAGATGCTGCAGGCAGATGCTGAACATCCTTTATGGAAGCTCCAAACAGCCACTTGTGCATCTTGGTCTGCTGGTGCTAGCAAAGATGAGGTTGACCATCGCTCTGGATTTGTATGGGCATGGTAAAAGCAGCATCTGTCTACATCAGGAGGGTACTTTGGGGTTGGAACTACTCAGGCTACCGTCCCCTGAAGTTCCTGTAGAAGCAATGGCTGTGGCTTGTTTGTATAGAATTTCAGATTTGTAAGCAAGACTGCAAAGAGAAAGCATGTTCCCCCCCGCCCCCCCCCGTTTGAGCAGGAAAACCTCAGTGAGCAAAGCAAAGCTGATCCAGTTTCTTGCAGTTGCTGTTTTGTTAGCCTACTTAGCTTGGAGTTTTGTAATCGGGGCTAGATTCTCCTATCCTGCACCCAGGCAGATCAAAAACCATTGCAAGAACTGAAGCCCAAACAGCATCCACTTCTCTTGCACTCAGATGAAACCAGTGGAGAAAAAATAAACCCAGCAGAAGTTGCAGATGAGATGCCAAAGATAAGGCAGCAATAGAAACTAAGCACAGGAGTCACCACTTCACTGTGTCCACAGTAAGAGGCCTCTAATGAAGGCTGAATCAGCAGAGGCTTGGGAGCTGCTTTTGATGGAGAATCTTTCTTCTAAACAGAAATATGTAATTGCACTCAGTGAAACAATGCTTATCAGTGCCAAATGGCCTCAGAGCATCGTCTGGCTGCTAGGCTGTGGAAGTCCCAGGCAGCATGCTTTTGTGCTTGTTTTCATTCTGCAGCGGGGTCAGATCCTTATTCGTGTTTTCAGCAAGGCTTATTTGACACTTGAGCAGCAAGTTATAATGTCAAAATTACAGCTTCACTCTGTGTTCTCATTGCTCTTGATGTTTATTGCTGCTCCAGTAATTCAAGGTCAGATATAGAAAATGACTCAAAGAAGTCTTTTGTTGTTCTGACAGCTCTAAAGTAATGGAAGTCCCCATCTGGCAAAGGCAAACCTTTACAGAGCACCAGCATCAAAAAAGGAGAGGGAGCATTCTAAAGGCAAGCCCAGCATCGATTACTTTCTTTCCCTGGACTTGCTCCATTCTATCTGCCCTCATCAGCTCCCAGCATCTCCCATCTCCCACATGCAGGAGCCCCAGTAAGAGCCTGCTGGATTTGCATGCTCATGCAAGTGCCTGCATGCAGGAGGTGAAGTGTTCATGTAACCAGGACACAGGAGAGAAGGTCCTTCTAGCCCCAGCTCTATGGGGAGGGTTTGTGCAGCACCAGCTCCTTCTCCGGGGGCACTTCTCCAGCGCTGGCAACTGGCACCCATTTAGAGGTACGCTTTCCAGCTTGGATTTCAACACAGCCCTTCTTTTCCTAAGGCTGCTTTAATTGCCTGCAATTAGGGTCTCCAGTGCTGCGAAAGCATGGAGAAATAAAACCAAGTTTGGCTTTGTATGACTGGAGTTGATCTCTTGTTTCAAACAGCTGATGCTGTGGCCCTTTAGAAAGGAAGTGGCAGCCTGTGATTGTAGCATTTACGATGCCACTGCCCAGGGATTAAAGCCCAGATATGTGACATTTATTGTAGCTTCATTCAAGGAGTGAAACACCTGTAGCAGCTAAGTACATCTGCCCTTCTTCCAGTGAGATGAAGGGGAAGACAGGGTTTTACATGCTATCATCAAAATGCCAAACCCCCTTTGGGCAAAGCTACGTCTTAAGCAGCTTTGTTTAAGCACTGAGCCTCAGCACTCAGCAAGAAATGCCTCAGGAGGAGTACAAGCCACAGCACAGGGCTTTTAGCAGCCCTGATGGGTCCCTGAGGGTGCAGGGGGTCACCCCAGCCCCTGCACAAGGAGGCCAGGATCTGGCCAGCTGGGACTCTGTGCTGTTAAAAGAGATCCATGCAGGATCATGCCATGCAGGTTTTGGAGCTAGCGACGGGACACGCAATCCGCAACAGTTTTCATCCTAAGGTCAAACACCACTGAAGGTTTGGACATGGAGCCTTAACCTGCAGCCCCCTTTTGCAGGCTGGCTTCTGCAGACAGAAGGATGCAGATGCTTAATGGAGAAGCTCACTCCCAAGCAGACCTCAGTACTTAACTGTCCTAATTAAATGCTTTCAAAAACCACAAGATTGACCTTCACTGCATGCCCACAGATTTTTCTCTCATTTAACAAGCAGAGGGTTGACAGAGTAGCCTATTAAAGGAGAAGAAAGGCAATGCTCTAGATACTGTTGTTTTTCAACCTGTTGCAAAGGGTTTTCTGCTTTTTAACTGTAAGAGATGGGAGCCACAATCCCCTAATAACCAATCAGGAGGAGCCAGGCTGGAGACCAGAAGTGCTTGGCTCAAATGGAGCACAAAGTCTGGTAATGGGGTGAACAGACTTAAAACTGAGGTTTACTCAGATATCTGTGCAGTAAGCCATGACAGCCATTATATATCCATTGTATATACAGGTACTTATGTAACCAGAGAGCCATTCTATGTGTCAGAGTTGTCCTTTGGGAGACACCCTCTAGAAGAAACATAAAGGCCATTTACATAGGCTCCGACGTCCTTATGTTTCCCAAGGACACCAGTGATTTGCTCATTGCCACTAAAACTTGGAGCATCTCGATGGAGAACCTGAATTCCTGCCAAGGAAGCACCAGTTTTACAGATTAACCAAAAGAGCAGATCAGTGCAGTGCGTGAAAGGACATCGGGAAATAGCCCCTGACGGAGCAGCATCTGAACTGGAGGGAGAGCCCAAAATAGTCCCTGGCAGCTGGGGAGGGTGACACAGACACGGCATTCAGAGGTGGTTCATAGTAAGCTGGTGTTTGGAGACAAGAAAGGCTGAATTGGCTGCCAGAGAGAAGGACCTTTGGGTTGCCCATCCCCAGGCTTCTATGGGGTGACAGTAGGGCAACACGCTCCTGCTTGTAGCCACCTAAGCTATTTAGCGCAGCAAGCTCCCACATAGCACGCCTTGGGTTTCATTCATGCCATTAAGGCAGCTTCCTTTAGAGCCAAGCATGCGATTTATTTTTTCCCTTCTTTTTTTCCTTCCCCTCAAAAACATTTGGTACTTCCCCCGCAAGGAATCAGAAGCTTTATGTCTGATAAGAGGCTGGAACAGCTTCCTGCAATAGGAGAGCATTCCTCCTCTCGCTCTTCCTGCGCAGACCTCAGAACAATGCCAGCGCTTCCAGCGTCAACAAGCATTTACTTTACCTTGTGGCACAGGCATTTAGGGCTCATCCTGTGCAAGCATCTCTGTGGCCAGCACCTCCTGCAAAAGGGGGAGGCTCATTTTCCAGGAGCTTGCTTTAAAAAGGCATTGCTGCAGCTGAAACACAAGGAGCAATCTGGGAGATTGAATCAGAGCCGATGCAGAGCAGCTGTAGCCAAGCAGGGCCCTCATTTGGATGAGTGGGGTCTGAGGAATCTTCTTTTTTTCCCCTTCAAAGGGAAGCTAAATAGGGGTTTTATTTTGCTCTGATCTTGAAGCAACTTGTGCACGTGCTAAACTTGGAGCATAGGAGTCCTTTTGCAGGAGTCAGTGGGACTGAATGTGCTTGGGGTTTGAGCACACACACAAGAATTTACAAGGTTGGGGATGTATTTTGTCCTGGTTGCTAAGTAGGGTGGACGTGGTGGATCTGTGTAGATGATCTATAGCACCCTGCTTTTTCTTGAGCTCTTTTGATCCCGTTTCTGCTTATCTGTTCTTGCAACTCGGAAAGCAGCACTGGATTTGTGAGCGTGTGTGTGTGTGTATAACTGACACTACAGTCCTGAACCTCACACAGGGAGTTCTATGGAGGCTTTGACAGAAAGGCTTATAAAGGGGGTTTTGTATGTACAGCTCCTGATTTAGAAGGCTGGGTGGAGAGGTGTAACCTGATGGGGTTTGATCCACGTGGACACGTGCGGATGGAAAACATAGGCGTCCGGTTGTGTAAGGGACACTTTATGGGGTAAAACCTGTTTTCTGCCCCAGCACGGCACCATAATGCGTTTATTCAATGTGTTTTCCAAACTACTATAAAATTGCATGATAAAAACTGAGGAAAGGCTGATTTCCTTCACAGCCTCATTGCTTTATTGCATGGCATACAAGCCACCTGGCAGGTGTCTGGAAGGAGAGCTGTAATTCATGCTCTCTGACCTGTGGCTAAAAGCTCTTTGAACTTGAAAGAGCTTCCCTTGGACCCCCATGAGCTGCCCAGCACCCTGCGTGCAAGGCTTTGAGCCTTCTTTTAGTGCAAAGATAGAACCTGAAGTGGTTGCAGGACCAAGACTTGATGTTCGTGGTCAGATGGACTTGCTGCTGCTGTAGTGGTGATGGAGCAGCTCCAGCTCTTGCTGCTGGGGGTATCTTGGAGCTGCTGCTGTTGTTGCTGACAGTGCAAACGGGAGGGTGGTTGTTCCATTGGAGCCTCCTGCCTTGCTTCAGTGCTGGGGACCTGGCTTTGGTTTCCCTGCAGTTGCCTTTGGCTTCTCGCTGTGGATAGATTCCCTGTGTGTTTTTAAAGTAGGACCTGCACATTTTAGGTGAGGCATTGCCAGCAGAGGGAGCAGGAGTTAGTTCCTCCCATCTACACTGGCCAGAGCTGTCAAATGCCGTTTTTAATAATGCAGGCACAAAAATAAGCTCTTCTATCAAAACAAGGGAGCTGTCTGACGGGGTAGCACAAAGGCAGATTGGGCAAAGTCTTGACTGTGTTGAAAACTCAGTCGCAATATTTGGCTGAACCTTTACCAAAATGCCCCATGACAAGGTGTTAAGCAAGGAAAGAGATCTTCCCCTTCCATGCCAGTGCTGTGGTGTTCTTCTAATGCAGGCAGGGAATTAGAAGGGCAAAGGACGGAGCGTGAGCATCATATCGCTGGGAAGAGATGAGGCGTTGATTTGAAATCCTTCTGAGTGTTATTTGCACCTCTGAAGAGGAAAGTGGTCCTAAAATTAACCTCTGTTGGACACTTTCAGTTGAAACAAGCAGTTGCCAGCTGCCAAAGAACAGCACAACTTGGGGACTGGAGAGCAGCAATTCAGGCTGGAGGTGTCTCATACAACTCTGACACTGTTTATAGCCCTGAGGTGCTGTTTTCCCCATAGGAACACAGTGGATGCCAAACCATGGGGATTGATGTAGCCCTCAGAGTCCCCATCAGGGACCTTCTGCAGAGGGTGAGGATATTTGCTAAAGCAATGGCTTGTGGCACATTCCTCTGTTCCCGTTTGGCTGTAAAAGTTATTGATACTGTATAACTGCAAAATGACCAAATCAATGGGCAGTTTTCTCTCTGCGGAACATAAATTGCTCATTTTGTCCTAAGGTGGCTTTATTCATGAGCAGAAAATTATAAACCCAAGCTTTATGTGCAGTGCATCAGCAGTTGTAGATGGCTGATAACGATGGAGTTTAAATGTCCAACATTTACAATATGCTGAGCAAATCAAATCTGTGCTGGGTAAAATGAGCCTCCTGCGGCTGCCTGGAGCACAGAAACAAGACCTCAGATTGCCCCGTGGTATTGATTAGATTTTATTCTGTCCTGCTGTGAGGGTGATGACACCAAGACAGGCACTGGGTGCGATCCTGCTCAGCGAGCAAAAGTTTTTCTGCAGAGAAGTGGGGCTGCATTAGCACGTGGGGATCAGTGGTTCAGTGCTAAGGACAAGTAACTGTGCATCTCTTCCCGGGGATGCTTTGCTGAGCTCCTCAAGGGAGTCCTTCGTGCCCCATCACACCCTCTGGTCTGGGAAGGTCCTGCTTTTCCTATGTTTAAGCCTCCTGACTCATTGTGAATGAGCCTCAGCACTGGGAAGTGTTCACAAACCACGTGTGTAAGGCCCTAGTGACATGGGTTAGTGGTGGACTTGGCAGTGCTGGGGTAATGGTTGGACTTGATGGTCTTAAAGGTCTTTTCCAACCTTGTTGATTCTATGAATCTATGGAGCTTTGCAAGTGGATGCTATGGGTCAGCATCTTGGGAAGGTGATGATGAGGGGACACCACCAATTACAGAGGGACATCCACCAGTGCCTGTGTGCAGATTGTCCCTTTTGGTGGGTATGGCTGAAGCCTGCAGCTATTGCAAAGGCTAAGACAACAGACTGGGCACAGCCTTGCTGCACAGCTTCCTGCTCAGCCTGCCGCTTGATACAGCCTTAATAGGAACCTGTGCTCACAGTAAGCACGTGCTTAAGTGTGAGTACCATCAAGACATAAGCACCTTCATAGCTGGAGCCACAGGCCGGGATCTGAGCGTGCAGCGCAGCAGCAGTCAGCACGCGGGTGGGAATGTCACCTTCCTTTTCCAAAGCAATTTGCATTTCTCCAGGCTGGCAGCACATCTGACAGCTCCAAGAGGCCCTGGCTCGGGATGCACGGGGCTGGAGCTGCCTCTCGCCCGCTTTGCTGGATGCACGGACCTGTCACCCCTCGGCGTGGGAACAGATGCAGAAGCTGATCTGGTTTATTAGGGGGAGTGAAGCTCTGTGATGCTTCTTTAAAAGCACCTCGCAGGAATCTGCTGGGGGAAAATTCTGACCACGTTAAAGCAAAATAGAAACTGGAGGGAGACCTTGAGCAAAAAAGGCACCCACAGGGTGTCTGATGGAGAGGGGATCTTACTGCCCTAAGAAAGCTGGGTTTTGAGGCTCTGCAGAGCACTGGGGAGGGATGGATGCTCCTTCACTGTGTCATGTTTTCCAGGGAGCAGTGCGTTTAGGAAGTGTAGAAGTGTTTATAGCTAGGCTTGTGGATTTAAGGCAAATCCTGCAGGTAGGGCCCCTGCTTTTATGCTGGATAGAGCAGATTTGCTGCTAACTGCTAGGTATTTGTATGGGAAGTTGCTCAGCGCCCTGTAGCTGCGTGTGGTCACTCACTGGTGTTTTGAGGTGGAATCTTGCTGGATAAGGGGAAGTAAACCAGAGCAAATGGAGTACCTGGAGTGATGCTCAGCAGCATCCCTGCTCACACATCGGTTGCTGGAGCTTCATCCCCTTATCCACAGGGCTGCATCACCTCATGGAAGCACCCACCAGCATGGCACCCTTGGGAGGTGTATAAGGGTGCTGCTGCATGCACTGAGGAGCAGAGCCCACCCTATGCAAGGGGCAAAACCAGGGCAGGGAGCACAAGGCTTGGCTGAAAGGCTGTGATAAGCCTTGCACACCACTATGCATGAACATTTGGGAAGCCCTTCATCCTTCTCCCTGTGAAGGTGTCTGCCCTCCTACCTGTCCATCCCCCTGCACAGGCAGCATCCCACCTCCAGCAGCACTGCAGGTAATTTTTGGCAGGGAGGAATAGAGATAAAGGTAGCAGCAATGGAAGCAGCCGAGTCCTCCAAATCCTCCTGCACAAGAGCCCTTTTGTTCCCTGGGTGAATTCCAAGAGCTTTTCTCCAGTTTTGGTTCCAGCAAACTCCCACTGCAAGCAGACAGCTTGAAAACAAAGCAGCGACTAAATGCAAAGTCCCCCCATGAAAACAATCCCCACGAGGGTTGGATTCAAACAGCAGTTCCTGTGGATTTCCAAATTTGAGATAAGCAGCAATGAAAACAGGCTCTGGGATGGGGAAGCAGCGGAGCCAGCGGACCTTGGCAGAGGGAAATGATGTGCTGGTGACTGGAGTGACTGCCCCTGTGCCCGCCTGCCTGGAGCTCTGCTGCTGTGATTTCTCCTGATAACAGGGGCAAGGGGACAGCCCACGAGGCTCCAAATGTCCTCTGTTGCTCCGTGGGATCTTTGGCACCACCGCAGGGCAACGGGAGGATGCAGCAACCTGAATGCTGAAGGTGCAGGAGCCCGGCGAGGGATGCAGCTTGCTCATCAGCAGAAAGCAAAGTCCTTTTTGGACACTAATAAGATTTCCCTGAGGCATTAGGGCTGCCTTTGGCTTTCACAGCCTCATGTTGGGCAGCGTGAGTGATTGCAGGATTTGAGGCCATTGGAGGCGGTGTGATGGGAGCAGTGGAAGTGGTTTTTCTCTGTGCGTGATGAGAAGAGTTGAGCACTCCCATGAAATTAAGTTGATGGGTGGAAAAATAGTCAAGGTAAAGCAAGGTAAGGAGAGGGAAGAGGCTTTGGTCCCTGTAGGATTTCTGTTAGACTTTTGCAGATGGAGGCATGTGTTGGCAAGCTGTTGAATTCTGCATTTTGTGGTTTTATGCACGTGCTTCCATAGGAGTCTCTGGAGGATCCAGTATGTCCGGAGCATCAAGGCACAGACTTGGTGGCTCCTTGCAGCTAAAGGGTGTCAGGGATGTCTCACAAGCCTGCTCTCCCATCCTTAGCTTGAACCACCTCCATGAGTTCAGGCTAATACCCTCAGGTGCCAAGGGGAGCAGGATGGTTGTTGTGAGCCTGTGTTGCCTTGTGTCCCTGTGCAATGTGGCAGCATTGTGCTGAGCAGAAGGGACATAACACACACAAACAAGGCTTGTGCAACTTCGGAGTTGGACTCAATGAGATCCTCATGGGTCCCTTCCAACTCCAGATATTCTATGATTCTATTATTAACCTGCGTATGGCCACGGACGGGGTTGTTATTGCTGAAACCACAGCATGCACATCCCTGTGCATGGTCCCTTCTCTCCCCTCTTTATCCCATGGACCACAGTGTCCCTGGTGTTGCGGTTGTGGTGAATCAGCAGGGAACTGAACATTTCCATTGCATCCAGCACAGGGAGGTGATCCCTGGAGAGCTGGGGTCAGGTCGGGACAGCTGAGCCCCAGCCTGGGTGGAATTCCCTGGCAGCGGATGCTCCCAGCTCTGGTGCAACCAGTGCCTTTCCTGCTGGGTGATGTTGCCACTGCTTGCACAGAGGTGCTGGTGCTTGGGAGGAGCTGTGCCCTTTCCCCCAGGCCATCCAAGCAGCTGGATGCACACGCCAGATGAGTTCAGCCAAAGTGTTGTAACAGGGGCTTTAATATTAAAGTCTCCTGTGCCCTGTGCTGCAAGCCAGGCAGAGGCTGTTATCTGCCATCTCCCACTTACGTTAGCACCTAAAGCACGACGGATTTAGGGCTGTTTTGCATTGCATCTGTTTTGTGAAGAAAGGCTGGTTAATGCAAAGGCTGCCTCAGCAGTGCAGGATGGCAGGTGAGGGATGTGCCTTGCCTTGTCACATCTGCAGATGTCAATGTGGTCCTGGCACCAGTGCAGTAGGGACATGGTGGGTGCCCCTGGGCTGTTCCCTTGCTCAGACTGGGAGTGATGCTGTTTCTGGGCTGGGAAGGGGTGTTATCTGAAAGGCTGTTTGTTGTCACCTCCCTGTTTTCTCTGAACTGTTAGTAATCAGAAGGGAGCATGTGTCTGTGAGTGTGAAAATGGGTGCTGAAGACACCATTTCCTTTTGTGCTGGTGTTCCTGCAAGCTAGCACTGGAATGGGGAGCAGGGAACGCATCGAGGCAGAGACCAGGGGGGAAGTGGAGTCCAGGGTCCTGGCAATGGGAAAGTCCAAGCCAGTGTGGGAGCTTGTGAAACAGCTCAGCGACACAAAAGGTCATCCTAAACCTTCATACCCTCTCCTGTGCAGCCGTGTGGTATCACCCCTCTATCAGAGCACCAGTCTTCATCAGCAAACTGGTGTTGGGTGTTGGTGTCCCACAAAACGCAGTGGAAGCTTGCTTCAGCTCACCCCTGGCAAAGGGTTGGAGCTAGATGAGCTTTAAGGTCCCTTCCAAACCAAACCAGTCTCTGATTCTGTGATTACTGCAGTGCTCCCTGCAAGCTGCTATGGACTAGGGCTGCAGGGGGGGCTCAGTTTTGTTTTGTTTAGTGGGGGGTTTACAGGAAGGTAAAGAATTGCCCTGCATCAGCTCCCTGCCCCTTTCCCAGCGTCCCTGTGTTCAGTGCATGTCTTAGCACAGGATCTTGTGTCTAATCTCTATCAAAGTGTCTCTTCCGCTTCACTCTCAGGAGGTCTTAACTCTTCTAAAATGCAGAGATGCTCTGTTATCAGGGCGACAAACAGACTCACATAGCCAAAACGTGCACAGAGATAAGGAGAAATTGCATCCCCCTTGGTTTCTGTGTTGACACGAATAAACACGGCAGCCTGCAGCCCTTCTGCAGGATGTGTGAAGAAGAAAATGGGCAGAGTAAGAGAGATTAGCCTGAACCAGGAAATTACCTTCAAAATTGAATTACAGAAATACAGAGCTTATTGAAAGGCGGGTAAATGGGTTCTGATATTTGCACAGTTTGGTGACATTTCTGTATGCTTCTGCACAGCAGGATCCAGATATTACGCTGCTGGAGTCCCCATTGCAAAGCTTTTCTGCTACACCTTCTTCTGTTCTTGTGCTGTTCAGAGCTTCCACCACCGAGCTGTCTCCTGCTGGAGGCTGCTATTGAGGCAGGCACCAAGGGCTGACCTTGTGATTTTACCTTGCTGAAGAGCTTTGTCTGTGTCGTGTTTGTGCCTCGGCAGAGCTGAGCTACGTCAGGAAACACAACTGGCTCTTGCAGCACAGACAGCCCCTGGGACACAAATAACCCCGGTGTGATCCAAGCAGGCGTTGCACAACCTCTGCCGCACGGTTCATCGGGCACACCTCAGTCGCTCCTTGCAAAAGCTTTGCTCCTCTGGACTGGGGCCTCTCCTGGGTTTATTGCAGGTTGCAGGATTGAGTCAGGGGAGCGAGTTGAGCCCTGCGACAGAGAAACCCTGGGGCAGGAGAGTAGTTACAGTTCCAGCATTGCAGTGTGGGTGCTGATGGTGTTGGCAAGGAGTTTGGGACTATCCAGGTCACTGAGTGAACTGCGCCCAGGCTGTGTCATGCTATGTTCTTATCTTCATGAGCCTTGGGAGTTGAAACTGAAGATGAATGCAGCATCATCCCTTAACTGAAGGTGAATGCAGCATCATCCCCTAACTGAAGATGAATGCAGCATCATCCCCTAACTGAAGATGAATGCAGCATCATCCCTTAACTGAAGGTGAATGCAGCATCATCCCCTAACTGAAGATGAATGCAGCATCATCCCCTAACTGAAGATGAATGCAGCATCATCCCCTAACTGAAGATGAATGCAGCATCATCCCCTAACTGAAGATGAATGCAGCATCATCCCCTAACTGAAGATGAATGCAGCATCATCTGCTCATGAGTTGTGCTGGTGTTCCAGGGTTTCCTACTGTTGGTTTTCCAGATGGAAGCGCTGGGGTTTTCTGTCTCTGTACTTTCATTCCTTATGCTGACTTTGAGGAAAGAAAGTACCTGCCTCTGGGCTGTGGCCCTGAGGTCAGCTCCTCTTTGCCAAAGCAAATTTGGCTGCATGTGGGGCAATGTGTTGGCTGGTTAAGTCTTTGCAAGGTGTTTTTAGGAGCAGGTTCTCCTCACTCAGTGCAGTGTGTCTCAGCCGTCAGTCAGAGCCAGAAAGGAGACAAGTGGATAAGGAATTGGCTGGAGGGTTGCACTCAAAGGCTTGAGGTCAGTGGCTCGATGTCCAAGTGGAGATCAGCAATGAGTGCAGTG
Source organism: Pezoporus occidentalis (assembly GCF_034315485.1). Taxonomy (NCBI): domain Eukaryota; kingdom Metazoa; phylum Chordata; class Aves; order Psittaciformes; family Psittacidae; genus Pezoporus; species Pezoporus occidentalis. Next base: position 1,336,746 of record NW_026913749.1, on the reverse strand, counting down.
TTTCATGTGTATCCTGATTCCAGTATGCATTGGCAAAATCCATCACAGTCATAAAAGTGCTCTTGCCTTTCCCGTTTCCTGTCCCAAATTGTGGCTTCTGGGGGAAAACAAAAGGAAAAATAGGTAATGCTTCAGTTCTTGAGACATAAAGGTGTGAGTTGCAGTGTGGACACAGGCACAAGGATGGGGCAGGCAGCAGTGAGGTGTGTGCAGACCTGGATGTGCCAGTGGCCACCAAATGAGCCGGCAGCTCTGCAGCATCCACATGAGGGGAAGAAAGCCCCAGCCTGCAGCTCCCTTCTCCCGAGCAGCCCTGAATCGAGTTGTTAAGGAAACAGATTTCAAGTTTGCTGTTTCCAAGGAGTTATTACAAACAACCATGAGAGCAGACACAGATAAAGGACGTGCAGGAGCGTCCCTGTCCTGCACAGAGGACGCACCATGTTCCTAATCACAGCATCTCTATTTGCCTCCAGCTGATGCTCATGGCAGCGATGGAAGAGCAGCCAGTGGTGCTTTGCCACTGTTATTGACAGGGCTAAGGAGAGAGCAGATGAATTGTGTTTCAAAGAGGTAAATAAAGCACAATATCCACTTCATCTCTTCCCTTGGCCTTTGGTTGAAACTTCAGCAGGTTTTAAGAATCTATTGCACATTAAGTTATTCTTCTGTGGTTTAATAAGGGGTTGGAAAAGAGATTTTTCAGGGCCACTTCCACGTCACTGTGCCTACATAAACACCTAGCTTTTGGTTTTCTCCAAGGCTTAGCTAAAGCTCTGCATTTACAGACTGGATGGTGGGTGCAGCTGAGCCACACTGTCACTGGCACCCTGCTTCGAGCATTGCACAACGTGGTTTTATGCAGCTTTACCAAAGGGTTACCAAGACCAGCAAACCCAACCATGGAGGCAAAAGTGCTGAGAGAACTTCCCACCCTAGCCACCAAATCACTGTCATGAACCACAGCCTCCTCATCACCTGCAGATCTGTCCCAAAGGCATTTACATCGAAAAGGCATGATCTGATTCCATACTTTGACTGCCTGTATGGCAAAGCTCTAAGGCTTTCACACTGCTGAAGCCCATGGCAAGAAGGCAGTGGTGATGCAGGACTGTGGTCACGGCTGTGGAGATGCGGCAGCAACCCATGGAAGGGCACATGGAAAGCGGCCTCTGGGAAGATGCACTTGTACTACTGAAACCACCAGAAGTGTCTAGTCCATGAGTTTACACCCGTTTGTGCTCTCTTTGACTTGATTCCTGTTTCAGCTGGAGTGGAGGCCGGGCAGCATGGCTTCTCCCTCCGACTCCCTCATTTAAAATACACTTTGTTATCTGCATGGATTAGAATACTGAGCACAGCAGTTTGGCAGGGAATCCCGAGTGTCTTTGCTCGGTGGCTGTTGTTTAGTCTAGAGGTAGTGAGTATTTGACTGTGGGGACACCAGGAATGCACCCGGCCTTCCTGCTCTTAGGCTTGGCTGGGGCATCCTTGTGGAGTTCCTTGGTGGAGACTCATCTGGGCAGAATTAAAGGCTTTTCACCTTGAGGACAAGCTGTTGCTGGGGCAGATCACTGAGGAACCAAGGTGATGGGCAAGTCCTTCACCCGCCCTTGAACTCTCATGTCTGTTAAGATGGGTTTGTATCAGCTGTAACCACTCTGTGTGCCTTCACCTTTAATAATTTGCAAGCATAAATAATAAACCTGTGAGATGCTCTTTAATACTTGATAAAAAATACTTTTATTCCCCCTCTTTGGTGATCCTGTGTGAAACTGATGTTAAATAGGAGCTTTCTACATCTTCTACAGCAGCAGTTGCTCCAGGTGGAGTTGAGTACAGCTGATAGGGGAAGAGCAGATCATTTGGCTTTCGAAACCTTTCAAGATATGAGACAAGAAATCCTTAGGAAAGGCAGGAGTAATAACCAGACACTTTTGTCTCTTACAAAAGTGGGAGAAAGAGGCTTTTCCACCTGTGAAATTATATGCTAAAAAGCCTTATTTGAAAGAAATTGTTGCTATATGGCTACTGAACACAGCTTTAATAATAAAGTGTGGTAATGACAGAACTGGTTAATATCCTTTGATGGAAATAGGAGCTTTTTGTGGCAAGGAACCATTTACTTTGGATTATATCATAAGAAGTTTTTGACTGCAATGAGAAGTCTGGAGACTGGGGAATGGGATTTTCCTTCAGAAGTGAAGGTTTGTGTTACAGCGTATGTGGGCAGTGAATTCCTCTGTCTTCCCTTTCTTTGTTATTCTCTGTTACGCTTCCTACCCTTCTGGTGGGAAACTTTGAAGTGTCAATTTTCAGTATCGATATTTAACGCTGCCCTAATTGGAATGGGCTAAGCAACATTAATCTCCATGCGTGCTCTGTCAGTGCTGGTGGGAAAAGGTTAACAAGTCCATTGGAAGTTAAACTTTCCCCCCCTCCCTCAGGAACTGGGTTTAAGACCTTCACAGGGAAGTGTTTAATGTGTTTTCATTAAGTCAGGTTTTCTTTCTCCTGTTACAGTTCTGCTTTCAGACCTCACTTTGTTCTCAGCATTGACTTTCTCGGGCTGATGAGCTTATGCCCATGCATGGGGCAGGCTGTGGTGGTGCTGCAGGTAACTCCTGGTGTCCCTGCTGTCCTCATCAGTGCCAAGAAAGCATAGAGGGTTTTTAAAGGTGGCAACATCTCTATCACAGTCAGTTCAGTATTCTCTGTGGGTAATTGCTTTGCTATTAGAAAGACTTTTTGGATGCTGGAGAACAGATGTACAATCCCATCTGTTGATCAACCAGGATAGCAAACCTTGTGCAAAAGGAGCCACGTTTAGACATCATGCTTTGTATGATAGGTCATTGGGGTTTTCCTTATTGTAAATCCCAAGGAGTTACAGTGAACCCCCTGCACTGATGCTCAGACCCTATCTGGTTTAGGTTTGAGTCTTGTGTTGTTATTTTGGTGTATGAGACACACACGGCTTCTGCACATCTTGAACGTGGATGCCTGGTGTGTGCCATGGGTTCCTTCTGTGCTTCAGCCTCCTTTGAGCTGGGGACTTCTTTATTTAAACACCTATTTTTATCAGCTTTGCAATCTCCAAAAGCTCAATTTCTTCGTCAGAAAGGGCTGAAATTGGCCAGTGGATTTACACTTGCCACAAGGAGCACGCACGTGGTGATTTTCTTCAGGAAACAAGGCTAAAAATAATAATAATGATTCATAGAAACACTGTGGAAAATACTGGTTTTCTGGTGGATGGAACAGGTAACATCCAATTTTGTATGTTATTAAGCTGCCTCCACATCCTGAGCTCCTGTACAGATGACTTTCTCTGCAAACTGCAATTTAACACAGCGTCATCTTTCAAAGCCAGTGTCTGCTATGGTAAACTGGGGGATGTTATTTTGACAGCGAGGTGCTTGCTTGGCAGTTAATACTGAAGAGAACTTATCTTGGGGCTTCCAATTATGGGTTTTTCTTAGAGATAAAAAGGCCTCTAAGCATCACTGTTTGCCTTTGGGGAAGAGTTCCCTCAAGCTCCCTCAAGCACGTGTGACCTGGACCCATGGAGGTGGGGCAAGGGGGGACCCCGGCTCCTGCACCCTGATGTAGAGTGATGCTGAGCACTGCTGCATGCTTCTGGTTGTAAGGCAGTGCCATGTCCAGGATTGTGGATGCTCCTGTAAGACACTTGCAGACACTGTCCCCAGAAGGTTTGGAGGGACCAAAAGTCAAGGTTTTTGCACGTTGTAATAAAAGGAGCTCCAACAGTTCACCAGATCCAGATGAGAGGCATGAAATTGCCTGATCACATTCCAAGACTTACATTAAATACCCATGTGGTGAGCCGGTGCGGAGGTGCCCGCATTGCCCTGCAGTGCTTATCCCACAGGAGCTGCTGGTGAGAGTCCTGGCTGTGGAAATTCCCATTTGCAATCCCTTCTGGTGCCGTCATGAGATCCATGATTTATCCTTGCTGCTGTTGTTGCTTTCTTCTTTGTTGAGAAGAAAACCCCAAAGAGCGTTAAACTGTGTCTGTGTCTTGGCAACTGGAAGACGCGAACAGATTGTGCCTCAAAAAAATGGCAGAGTTTCAAAATATTGTAATCCGTGAAGAAGAGGCAAGGAAAATAAACTCCCCAAAGTGCAGGCTCTGTTTCGCCAGGAGGAGGAAGGCTTTTAACATTTATTTGGGTTTGGTGTTTTGCTCCCTGCTCCTTCTGCTGACACTGCTCGTGACCCATGGGAGCGTTGGATGCTTGTGCAACCGGCTCTGGTTCACGTTCAACTTAGGTTTGTTTCCAGTAGGTTTGTTTTCATGTTCCCGTTGCTGAGAGCAGGTTCCTGAGGTTCAGGTGCAGCGCATGGGATCGCGCAAGCGAATCCATAAAGGAAAAAAAAAGTCAAAAGGCAAGAACAGAGGAAATCCTCACTTGTTTGTCTTCTGATTTTGGTTGCTGTGTGAATGTCATTGTGGTAGTGTGGATGTATGTCAGGAGATGGCTGGTGAGTGTTAATGGGAATGCAGCTCTGGAGCTAAAGAGGCAGCTCCTGCTTGCATGGGCAAGTCAGTAAATCTCTGTGTATTGATTTCCATGTCCAAAATCAGGATGGAGCTACTGCTTTCTTGTGCCCGTGGTTGTCTTGTTTGCTTGAACTGCGAGAGAATGCAGGCAGGTTGTTGGAGACAGGGATGTCACTGGGATGGCAGACTTGGGCCTTCCCAGAGAAACAGGGGTTTTGTCTGCCTGCACTGCAAGACCTGTGTTTTTGAGGTTCCATTTTTAGCCAAAACATGACAACATCAAGAACACCGGTACCCATTTAGCATCCTGTCAGGTCCGATGTACATTGGCACGGCTTGGGAAAGGGTATCTGGAGCATGTGGCACAGCAGAGCCTGCTTCTCTGTTGTGCCTGCTAGAGACCTTTGTAGTATAAGTGAGAAAACCAGAAGGAAAAGGGGCAAATAACATCTCTGCTAAATAGAAATGCCTCCACTTGTTCTGAGAGCATCACTTACTTCCTTACAGACCAGCTTTTACCTCTTGGGAAAACCAAGACCTATTCTGTATGATTCTGGGTGACCTTCCTTCTTTTATTTGCCTTTTGTTGTGTTGGACTGGAAGCTCCTTGGAGCAGAGAATTGTCTTTTCTTATTTCCTTTTCTTTCCTAAATTTGCAGCTCTGTTGATTTCTGATCCCAACAGCGAGTGTGCACCATGGCTTGCAATAAATGCTTTTCCCACGAGGTATCAGCTGGGTTGCTGCCGCCTGTCTCATCCTGGAATGACTCTTTTCTAAAAGATCCTGTCTTTTGGAGCAGACAAGGCAAAAAGGAAAGATTGGGAAGAGAAAGAATTGTCCATCTGAATTGACTAATTGCTTTGGAAAGGTCATTTTCAGTTCTGGGTGCCTGCACTTTGAACTAGCATCCCTCCAGCACTGGGGTGCACAGACACCTATTGGCATGAGTTTGTGTCAAGAGGAAAAACAAACTCAAACACGTGTAGGTAAAGTTTGAGAGTGTTAGGAATAGAGGGTAAAACTGATGCTTAAAAGAAAGACTGTAATTGATATAAATTGTTAGGTTAAAAATGTTTAATGCCTAAATTAGATGCTTGTGCCTTTTTTGGGGACCAGGGGTTTTATTACACAGGCAGACAGCCAGATGTTTACCTTGGGGTTTTGGTGACATGACTTATGTTTCCAGGTGATTTTACCCATGAATTCAAAACCCCGTGCTGAAATGTGTCTGTATATGTTTAGCCATAAAAAGGTTCTTGTGTTTCTCTAGTCTGCCTGGCTCTTGTGTCTGCCGGCTTGGACCCCCTTTACAGGAGAGCCTGCATTTGAACTACTTCAGAGCTTGAGCTTCGTCCAGCACAGAGAAGCTTGGCTGGTCAGTGTGAACAGAAACAAACAGCTTTGAAGCCTGCAAACTTAATTCTGCTTTAGTTTTTTGCTGGGTTTGCATAACTTTAATGACCAAGAGGTGAAGCATCCATTTAAACAGAATCAGGATCTGATTCTGCACTTTCAGCTTCAAAAAGGTCTTTATTCCTGCCAGGGTTTGCCGTTCTGTATCTGAAATGGTTTAAAATCTAAGGAACGTTTTAAGGGATTCTACGTGGGTAGGGCTGACGAAGGAGAAATACCTTTCACTTTGCATTTTCACATGGCCTGCCTTTGCCAGAGCCCTTGCCTGCTTTCTGTACCAAGTTGGCAGCCAGACCTTGCAGGTCTAAATGAAGCGTTACTGAACAAAGGCACTTTATGTTTTGAACTCTGTGCCCTGAGACAGCACCACCAGCCTGGCCGGGCATTTATGTTAAATAAGGTCAACAAATATAGACAAGCTGTGTTTTGCACATGAAACCAAAACAACCCAACAACAGCAACGGGAAAGCGCCTTTCTTTAATTCTGCCTCTTTCTTGTTTCACAGGCAAGAAGAGAAACCCTGGGCTGAAAATTCCTAAAGAAGCATTCGAGCAACCACAGACAAGCTCCACGTAAGTCTGCAAGCACTAAGGCAGAATGAAAAGAAAACCACGAGCCCCAGCTGCCTTCCAGCCTTTGCGGTGCCTGCGCTGTGAGGGCTTGAGCTTGTAGGTCTGGATAACGGGGACCCTTATGGATAACAGGGACCCTTACGGATAACAGGGACCATTCGCAAGGAACAGGGGCAAAATGCCTGGGTTAATACTGGCATCGTTAGGGAGGATAATAGCTTAACAGTCCTTGTATTTCTGTTGTAGCCCCAGGTATAACCACGGGATCTCAGCCCATCGCCCTAACCCATCACTGCCTGTGGACATGTCTCATGTGCTGCTTAATGATGTGCCCAGGAAAAGGAAAAATCATAATAGGCACCCAATTTTAATTGGTGTGGCACTTTGGCCACCCAGTTTGAATAACATCCATTTGGTCAGGGCATAAAAATGCATCCCCTTCCCTACATACCGAGCCTTGCAAAAGAAATCCCTGTGTTTTTAAGGCCATTTGTGCAACTCCTGCCTGCTTGGCTCTCCTTGCTTCCTTGAGGACTGGCTTTTATTAGCCTGTTAACCCATGCTGTGTGACTTGGGTAATCATTTACAGGGGTTTTAGACCTTTATGCCCGTTTAATCCATTTTTCATACAGGCTGGCAGAGATTTGGTGCTTGCACCTGGCTTGTCTTTCGCAATGAATCTCTCTGGGTTCCTGCATGGGGAAGTTGGATGTGAGAAAAGCCAATTCCAGCAGCTTCCTTCCTGACCCCTTTTTGGGGTGACTTTGTGGATGTTGGCTCTATCTGTTGATCCTGCAAAGCTAGGAGACTGCTTAGGCTGTGAGGGCTGCTGGCCTGAAGGTGTGAGGGGACGGCCATGGAGGTTGTTATTTACCCATTGAGGGAAACAAGATCTTTGTAAGGAACATTTAACATCTTTTCCCTTTTCTCCTTTGCAGGCCACCCAGAGATCTAGACTCCAAAGCTTGCATCTCTATTGGTGAGGAGGTAAGACTAGGAGTTGTGGTGAGAAGAAGACCTCTGGGGACCGGTGACCACCCTGGGCTGGCTGCTCTGGTGCTGGCTGCCTGTGGGATTGCTTAACTTCAGCCCCACAGAAGAAGGCAGATTAATAAACACCAGCTATTAAAAGCTTGAAATGGAAGGCAGTTGCTGGATGAGTAAAAGCTGAGAAGAGTGACCTGCGGGTTGTCACTGCTCTGATGAACGTGTCCCCGAACACCCACCGTTTGCATCCTGTGACTCCTCCATCCCCTTCATGCTTTCCACCTGGGAAATTCCTTCCTTGCCTTATTATTGCAGCCAATCCCCTGGAAATAACAGTCATAAAATGAGGGGATTGCTAACAGCAGACTTTTCTCCTCTATCAGTTCCTTTGCTGATTTAAAGGGATTTAAATAAACGTATTTCCCTTTGGTAATATTGAAGGCCGTCTCATCAGGAGTCTAACTCAGGGTAGATCTTCCTGTCCTGGAAGCAAATCCTTGTGACAGCATGGGAACCAGTCACCTGATGGTCTGAGAAAATAGCAGGGAAGAACAAAACAGCTATTTTGAGAGGAGAAAACAGCACAGCAGCATTCATAAAAGCATTTTAAAGCTAGGCAGTACATGTATTAGGTGTAAAGATAGGCCTTGGCATCGGCGAGTTAATGCATGGAGTGAAATGCTAATCTAGTAGTGGTTTCTAACGCCTGTATCTTGGGATGCTTTCCTTTCATTTTGGATTTTTGTATTTTCCCTGGCATGGAACAGGGGCAGGAAGGTGGAAAGAGTGTGAGATGCCTCTGGAGCAAAATGGTGCAGCACTGAGGCAGGGAAAATGCCTGCTGCTAGAGCAGGCGCCCGCTCCAAGAAAATCATTTCTCCCCTGCAGTCCTAGGGATGGGGAAAGGCTCAGGCACTCCAAAAAGGCTCCATGCACAGAGGCAGAGAGCCCATGTGGGGTGGTGCAAAGAGAAAAGCACTCGTACAACCCAGAGCTCAGCTTGACAGACACAGATATGTGGCTATCTCGGAGGGACTGGCATCCAGTGGTTTGCATTTCCCTAACCATCCAGCCAAGTTGCTTTAGGATGTGCTCCACCAGCCTTTCTACACTCCCCCCTCATCCCTAGGGAAAGCCACTTTCCCTCCTCTCCCTTTGCTGCTAAATTGAAGAGTGGCCTTGAGAGAATCAAAGTGCTTCTTTGGAGAGGGTCTCGTTGAACAGTGGGAGCAGTGTCAGGCAGGCAGAGATGCTTCAATCCCTCCTGTTGCACATAACTGTGAGCCAGGGCTCCTTTTGCAGGCGATGGAGCTGCGAGGGAATGACACAGTAATGCAGTGTGTGGCCCTGCACGCTGTGGCATCCCCAGCCAGCACAGCTGAGGCTGCAGGGTTTATTTCTGCTGTGCCGGCAGAAAGCGATGTGGGATTTGCACCGTGAATCGGTTCATTATAACCGGCGTCTTTCTGTAGGATGATTGACTGATGTGGTCGCGCATTGGGCAAACGGAATGGTTGCGTTTAGGAGCAAAGGCACTTCTTAAACATCCAAAAATAATATGAAGCAAAAAATAGAGCTGCTGCACAATATCGCGGCAGAAGGGAGAAGGGCAGGTTAGGATGCAGGGCTGCAAACAAAGTCACCCTCTGTGTAAGGCCAGGAGAAAGAGATCTCGAACGCTAGAGAAAATAAATCATCCATGGTTTAAAAATGGGGCACAGTCATTGGTATGTGGCCTGTCTGCAGGTCTGCAGAATTAAGCTTTTACAGGCCTCAAAAAACATAGAGATACTTCCGTGATTGTTTGTAGGAGGATAGAAGGAATAAAAGCCTCAAGGTGATTCCTGGGGGTGAATCTGAGGTGGTGTTTTCCATCCCAGCCCTTTGAGGATGAGGAAGCTGAAAGTACTGCAGCTGAAGGGGGTGGAATAAGCACTCGGGTGCTGAGGGGAGCATCCCATCGATGGGATGGTCCTTCCTGCGCCCACGATGCTCAGGATGCTCCTCAATACAGGCTCCCTGCTTGTGCCATTAGGAAGCACATCCTCATCAGAACTCTGCTAATTACCACATTGTAGTTAATCTCCTGGCAGCCTCTGAGGACCATGATTTGTTTCTATCCTCGTGAACACCGATAGGGAGGGGGATGCACAGAAGTGAATTTATTTGCCAAGCAGGGCTAGATTTCAGGGCTCTTTCACTCCTTGCGTAACAGATATGCACAGCAGCCACCTTTGCACTGATGTTTCATTCCCTCACAGAACTTTGAGGTGAAAGCTGATGACCTGGAGCCCATCTCCGAGCTGGGACGAGGTGCATACGGGGTGGTGGAGAAGATGCGGCACATGCCGAGCGGGCAGATCATGGCAGTGAAGGTAGAGTGAGCCTCCGAGGTGCTTTCTGTCTGAGTTGTTGTGCGTGGATGCTCTCATTGGTGCACATGTCTAATGTCGCTTGTTCTGATGCATGCCTTTACTGAGATTTACTGCTTTCCTTATGAAATCCTCTTTCTGCACAGGGGTAAAGAGTGATGAGGTAGATTTGGGCCATTTAACCAAGAAAAGGGGTGTGTTTTAACCGCATGATGCTCCGTGTGTTTCCAGCGTTGCAGTGCATGCACCTATGTCTACAATATTCCTGTTTTCACTAGGACTTTACAAGCTATTTGCCATCATTTTGTAAATGTACATATTTTCTAATGCAGATTCAGGGCTCTGCACATTAACTGTAATGGTACAGAATAGCGTACTATAAATTTAATTGCTTAAGTTAATTTTCTTTCCCTGGGAGACAGGGAAATGCCCATTTTCCAAAGCTAAGGGGTCTGGGTGCAGGGCTGGAGCCGTCTCTCATGCAGTAGACATCACCCAAGTCTGTTGATGTAAATAGATGTCCAAAGCATCTCTGAAAGTCACAGGCTTCACCAGCCTAGAAGCTGATTCCTGCGCATTTCTCCTCTCCCAAGCCACAGTGACTTTTGGCTGTTGCAAAGAGTGGTGTTTGCAGGGAAGAGCAAAATCACCTGCAGTTCGGGCTGAGAGGTGTCAAAAAGGGTAACACAAAGAGGTGTGCTAAAAGAGTAAAGGAGTGATGTCAAGGCACAGCATGGGTATGGCTGTGGCATGGAGGTGCTCACAGCCGATGCTAAACTGCTTCGTCTTCCAGCGGATCCGAGCCACAGTGAACAGCCAGGAGCAGAAGAGGTTACTGATGGACCTGGATATCTCCATGAGGACGGTAGATTGCCCCTTCACTGTCACCTTTTACGGGGCACTTTTCCGAGAGGTATGGCATCCTGGAGATCAGCTGTGCTGCCCCTGGGAGACTGGAGCTGCTCCCAGGCTCTGAATTCCCATGCCTAAACTCCCCACCAAGTGCCAGGGGTTTAATCTCCATCTATATGTGGTGCAATATGGATTTGCTTAGTCCTGGCCTAAGGATCTGTCACATGCAGTTACTTCGTGCTGAGCAAAGAGAGAAGTAGTCCCATGTGAGGAAGAGGCAGCCAAGCCCTAGTGCCAAGCATGTCTGAGATCCCTGTGCTGAGATGTTGGGGCTTGGTGGTGAGTTTGAGTGATGGGGATGGCCGGTGCTGAGGACACCAACACACAGCCTGGTCCATTAGTGTTAATGTTGTCCTGACTTGCAATGTGAAAGCCACATGGAGGAAAAATAGACAAGATGTATTGAGGAGCTTTAAGCATAGCTCTGCAGAGCTGAACTTGTCCTGTCTGAGCAATTGCAGTGACTTGAACATATAGGAGCCTCAGTCCCGATAACTTTCTGGGCTCCTAAATCACTTCACTACCTCTAAATGGTAATGAAGGTGAACAGCACTTAATTCCAGCTGGAGGAGAGGGGAAGAGAAAGCCCAGTAGAGTTTTACTGAGTGAGTTTTAAAAGACAGGGAAAAGGCAAACAGGCCAGCAAAGGGCAAGTGCCAAAGGAGACCTTTACACGTGAAAGGAAAGGATGCTTCATTCCAGTAAGCAGCTGTTCACTTGCTTTATCCTCCAGGGGGATGTGTGGATTTGCATGGAGCTGATGGATACCTCACTGGACAAATTCTACAAACATGTCATTGACAAAGGCCTGACGATTCCTGAGGACATCCTAGGGAAAATAGCTGTCTCTGTGAGTATTAGTTATTAGTATTAGCTGTGGGATTAGTGTCTCTGTGAAGAGGAAGGGAAAGGGTGTTTATCTTCTAAGCCAAGTTCTATATGACCCAAGCTCCCTGCTGTATTTGCATCAGGAAGAGCATGGTCCATGGGCCAGCCCATGTGGGCATTCCTAGCTGGTTTCTAGCATCTGGTCCTGTGGTGATGGTTTGTATAAGCCATGAGTAAGCCAGAGTGTGCCTATAGACATAATTGAGAGGTGGCACAGCATTAGGTGTGGGAGGGCCCTGCAGCTCTTTTGCCTTCTCATTAGGGTCCTGGGAGATTCCTGGGTACCCATCATCACCTCAAGCTGCTGTGATGGTGCAGGACTTGCAGGAGATGTAATTCCTTTCCTCCAAGCAGGTCTGGTGAGGATGGGGTGGGTGATGCCCAATAGCGTTTCCTCCTCCTCATGGTGCTGCCAGCTGTGATTCACTCCAGATTTGTTGTTTCAGATCGTAAAAGCACTAGAACATCTACACAGTAAGCTCTCCGTGATCCACAGAGGTAAGAGCCAAGCACACAGCCATGACCATGCTGGTGTCTGTCTGCGCTGCGCCATGTGCTTGCAGCCTTGCAGGGGCTGGGTTGTGCCCAGGCACAGGGCTCCCAAAATACCTAAGAGAAAATGGGCTTTTGGCAGCAAAAATATTCCCCAGCACCTCATGAGTAGCAAAACCTACTCAGAGGAAGTATCAGCTGTGTTTGCTCTTTGAAAACTCCATGCTGGTTCCCATGTTTTCCCTGATGGTGCAGGCAGAGAATGGGCTCTTTCCCCCCGGGTTGCATTTCCTTAATGCACAGTCTAAATCCACGGTCTGCTTTAGCACCTCTGCAATATTAAACCATACTTCTCACCTTGGTGGGCTTTGGATCAGGTTTGAGAAGGCTTCTCCCCTAGCTTGATGGCTCCATGTTGATGTGCAGTGGGAGATGCCAGAGTGATGCCTCATGTAGGGATCTAACCATCCTCATCCCCTTCTGTGAGCTTCCCTAAGCACTGGTGGGGCAGAAGAGCGTGGTACCTAAAGTAGCCTCAAGTGAAGTCGTAAATACTCTCCTAAAACTCTTCTGACGTTTTCCCCTCTAAAGCATCTCAAAGATGCTGTGAACACTCTTAGCAAGAAACCAATTTGCAGTGTTGCTGCTTGACACCTTTAGTTTGAAAGGGTCATTTTCGATGTCATGTGGCGGAAAAAGCCCTCTCTGGAGAGTGTGACTGCCGGGGAGAGGAGCATCTGAAGGAGCAGAGTTCAGCTCTATCCTGCAGACACCTACTGTACATTCTGCGTGTGGCTGGGGGTTGTTTCTGCCTTCCGTATCCTTGACAGTAGGTGGGAAATGCTGCTCGGTTTCTGGATTTCTGTTTACTTGTTTGATTTCCACTGAAAATTGTCGTATTTCAGCATAGTAACAGATGGGTGAGGAGCTCAGCAACCTGAGGCTTTTGAATGCAAAATGCTGATTAGAGAGCAGATGTTAATGAACTATAAATCATCCAGTTGGAATAGGCAGGTCTCAAAAGCAGATTCAGATGGTGTTTCAGCACTGCTATTTAATAGTCTATCCCATGTAGACAGAGGACCCTCTTGCGGAAGAGACCTCTTATCCCTGGGTGGCAACAGGGGAAGGATTGCTGCCTTTTGAGGATCAGTGCTGGGATAAGAGAAGAGAGTGCTACCTGCACTGTGCTGAGATTTCCTCTGGTATTAGCCTCACAGGGAGTGACTGCCTGCTGTGCAGGAGAGCACCTCCATGCTCTCATGGATATCAGAGAGCTTCTTCCTAAGCCCTAATTTCCCTTTCTGTTGGTGATTTTAACTGCCTTCATGAGCGTGATGCAAGTGTGAACGCACCAAGGATTATAAGGCCGTGATGGGAAGCGGATAAATCTGGCAGTAATAAATAGATGAGACACTGGCCTGATTTCCATAAGGTGTGGAGCACCCACACGCCTGCTGCTGTTCACACTGCCTGCAAGCTTGGTATCCTTAAAATTAGAGGCCACTTCTGAAATCTTGATCCTTGTCTTATTTTACTGCTCCCTCCTTCCCCGCTGCTCCTGTTCACCCTTTCCTGGCCATTCCTCATCCTTTCCCTATGGGTTTTTCCTTGGACCACATCCACCTGGGGACTTGCCAGAGCTCCAGACATCCCCTGCAGATGCCCTCAGCCCCGATGAGCTGTTCCCCTGCAAACATGGGATATATCCATGGGGTATGCAGGATGGTTACGTGCAGGGGTACCTCCTGCTTCCCCAGATCAGAGAGAGGAGTCTGCAAGGGAAGGGCCACTTGCAGAACATATGACAGGCCATGAGACTGTCACCTGAACTTGCAGTATCCGCAGCCAGTGGGTTCCTGGCGTGCCCAGAGCGCAGGGCTTTGCCTGGACACCTTTGGTGCCCTCTGCTGCTAGGAAGCTCTCTGGCTTGTTTTGGCTTGGCACAGCCACCCGTGCGTGACAGTGACTGTGGTATGTGTTCCTTCTTGCAGATGTAAAGCCCTCTAACGTGTTGATCAATACGCAGGGGCAGGTGAAAATGTGCGATTTTGGCATTAGCGGTTACCTCGTCGACTCGGTTGCTAAAACCATGGATGCAGGATGCAAACCCTACATGGCTGTAAGTTGAGCTGCGTGTGAGGGCTGAGGAACATGAGCCTGGGCATCGGGTCATCCGAAAGGGGGAAGGATCAGTCCCCGGCATGTGTTCTGGGGACTTGTTTTGGAAGATGAATCCCTGAAGTTACTCATAAAGGGGCAGAGAGGAGAGGCAGATCTCCTGGGTCAGATCATATCTCCTGGGCACAGCTTCTTGCTGCCTTATCATGTCCCGGTGACCTTGGGGAAGGCTCTGTAATTACTCTGTGCTGCATTTTTGCTGTTTGCCCTGTGGGGACAATAGTACTTTCCATCGGGGAGGAAAAGCAGTCCCCAGGGATTGGGTTCCTCAGACTCCTCCTGGGAGCTGCTGTTCAGGGTTCACCCTCTGTGCAGCACTTGCACAGGGTGAAAACAGGGCAGGAGAACTGGGGCTTGCTCCCTGTTCCCTGAGCTCCAACACCTCAATCCCTGGAGCAGGTGCCATCTGCTTCTGGTGACCCGTTTCACCATGGCACTAGATCTGGCCCCATCACGACCAAGGGAGCAAGCTGGTGGCATGGGCCAGGTGTGGTCCTGGTCTGTCACCCTCAGAGACCCATCTGTGGTCGGTGAGCCCTGGGCGATGGCATTGCACTGGTGCCATCCCTGTTCCTCAGCCACCTTTGCCTCTGTTCACAGCCTGAAAGAATTAACCCGGAGCTGAACCAGAAGGGTTACAGCGTCAAATCTGATATCTGGAGCCTGGGGATCACAATGGTAGGGTGACCTGGAGGCTCACAGTGAAGCCAAAAGGGTTCGATGTTGCTTTTGGGTTCATTTTCCTCCCCATACCCCCCCTAACACTGGCATCGGTTCCCTGGGAAGGTGATGGGGTGGGAATGGGAAACAAGCTTTCCACAGGGTTGGAAGGGAGCAGGATGGAGCGCCGTCTTCGGCTGTGCCTGTGGGGTGCCACTGGTGGGGACAGCCCTGATGTGGTGGCGATGGGCTGCCGGGAGATGGCAGCATGGGCTAAGGCGAAGGCGCCTGTCGCCTTGGAGCAGGTTGGCTTTCAAAGCACAGAAAAACACTCCCAACACTTTGCAATTAGCAGAGTCCCCCTCAGAAGAGGAGGGATGGGTGGCATCTCCCACGCAGCGTTTAGGGGGAATCCATCTGCTTGCAAAGCCATTTGAAAGCACAGTTATCCTTTGAGATGTGGCATTGGTTTTAACTTCAAACCTTTCCCAAGCCTAACAGCAGAGTATTGCATACGGAGACTGATGGGTCTCCTCCACCCTGTCCCGTATGGAAGAGGTTAAACAAGATGTGGTGGCCAAGTGGGGTGAGGAAACACCATGTGTTTGTGCCTGTATAACAAACCCACGATGGGCACATGGGGAATGTATGGGGAAGGAGGGCGAGATGCTGTGGGGTGAGGCTTGGCTGTGTCTCCGCAGATCGAGCTGGCCATCCTGCGCTTTCCCTACGACTCCTGGGGGACGCCATTCCAGCAGCTCAAGCAGGTGGTGGAGGAGCCATCGCCGCAGCTCCCGGCGGAGAAGTTCTCAGCGGAGTTCGTCGATTTTACCTCTCAATGGTAAAGTGCTCCCTTGCCCTTACCCAGCCTTGCCCTGCGCTCCTTTGCCAGGCTGGGGGGCGGATGTGGTGCCTCCGGCATCCCTGTCCCCACAGGCACCCCCTTAGGGTACAACCCAAGCTTTTGATCAAAGCATCCTCCCCAGGGGAAGGGATGGACCTTCATGTCCCCACTGATCCATGAGGGACAGGCTGGGGCTTGGTGCTGTGCCTTTGCCAGAGCACTGGTGATGGTGGCTGTGGGCATCTTCCCTGCTTGAGGTGATAAAGGACAGGCCTGGAGGGGACATAGAGGAGGAAGGGGTTTAGGAGTCTTTCTCAATCCATTTGCCATCAGCATGGGGTGTCTGCGGCCGGGCTGGCAGCATGGACAATGCAGGCATGGAGGTCTGATGGATCCCTCATATCCCATGGCTGGTGCAGGGACAGGAGTAGGACACAGGATGGCTGCGTCCTCTTGCTCCCACGGGATACACAGCTCTAAGGGCAGAGTTAGCCCCATGGTGGCCCCCGTTAGCAGCTACCAGGGCCCTCCGGCTGCTGCGCTGCTCGCCATGGGACTCAGAGCTGGAAGCAGCGGGAGAGTTTGGCTGCGGCGTAGGAAAAGGGCTGGAGCAGATGCGTGCTGTCTGGAGGTTGCGAGCGCTGCATGGAAGCACAGGCTCTCCCAGCGCCCGAGGAGGCTCGCAGCTGCCCTCGTCCTACGGTTCAGCAGAGAGCTGGCAGCGGCCCCGCGGCTCCTGACTGCTTCTCCCTGCAGCTTCCCTGGAAACCGCCTGGGAGGCGCTTCTATTTTCCAGGCGCTGCGGTGCCATCCGTGGCTTGCCAAGTTGGCAGGTGGATGGGGGGGTTGCGTGGTGGCCAGGGGAGGACGGCACATCCACAAACACAGAGACATGTGAGACTGCTCCCGAGCCGCCAGCATCAGGGCACCCAGCCCGGATGGCTCTGCTGCGACCCAGGAAGGGGATTATCAGCCACTCCTGCCCCAGGACGTGCGGATTCCTTGGAGTCTTGTTCAAACGTGTCTTTGAGGTCCTTGTGATGAGCCGCACGTTGACCTGCGCTGGGGAATACCTGCCCGTGCCCACACTGCTCTGTGTCTGCGCGAGGTGGGAGCTTGGAAAAAACCCTCTCTCAAAATGCCTGCTGTTTTTCTGCGAGGCCCACGCTGTGATTTTGGACCAGCTGCCTTTCTCCCGTGCTGCTGGCTCACTGCTTGTTATTGCAAAGCCGCCTGTTTGTGCCAGGCAGGCTGTTGTTCCCCACTGAATGTTTTGCTTCTGCAAGCACGGCGTCTTGCAGCTATAGCCGTGGGCTGATTTAGGAGTAAGATATCGTGATGGCTGCAGTGAGAATGACCCCGCTGTCATCTTGAAAGCCTTAGGGAGCGTGTGGAGGCTCCTCTCCTTGGAAATCCCATCCTGAAGGATCACTGAAGATCCCTTGGCACCAGTGGAGTGGCATGGGCTTGGAAAAGTGAATTTTGGCTGCAGTTTTGTGTCATGGGAGTCTGAGAGTTTCGTCTGATGCTGATCAAGGTCACATCAACTCAGTGTGCTGTGGTCGGCCTGGCTTAGGTCTTCTCAGTCTCAGGAGGTCACAGAGTGAATCATAGCCACTGGGGCAGCAAAAGTCTGATTACCTGTAGCCACTGCAGGGAAGTTCCCTGGACAGCTGAGTCAGGATCACATCCAAATAGGGCTCCTCATTCCTGAAGATTTATATTGATTTCAGTAACTTGTCACCAGATTTCCTGGTATTAGTAACCTGGAAGCAAGTGTTTTTGTTTGTAGAGGGTCTAAATTAAGAGGATTATCCCCGAATCCTGCTTGTGGACACACCTAACCTTCAAATTCACCTTAGCATCGCGGCTTGGGCCGCTTTTGAGCTCAGAGGATGTGACACATCCCGTACCTTCGGCTCGGCGCTATTGGCACGTATCGTTACTAGGTTCCTCTGTTCATTCACAACATGACACTAAACACGAGCCCGCTCCACACAGCAAGCAGGAAATATCTATTCAGTGTGTGTCCTCTGCTTCCTCTGGGCTCCGGCAAATCCCAGCAGAGGAGCGACTTATCACCGCCGAGGTTCTCACTTTTGTTGTGCTCAGTGTGACACCTTTTCCCCGCCACCGACGTGTACGTGTGTGAAGATCTTTTCAAGTCGCTCCAAGTGTCTTTCCCCTAAATACACTGACAGGAAGCGAGCAGAGATTACGTCCTGTCTTTTAAAAGCTATTTTCTGCTGGAGGGGAACCAAAATAACTCCCAGCTACAACCCTCCAGAGCCATCTGTTGTAGGAGAGGAGAAAAAAAGGATGTCCCATGTAACCGTCCCCGCTGATAACAGCGCAGCGATAAACAAACAGTTGTACACGTGCTTTGGAGCCACTCGGTCACCACTCCCAATCAGTGGTTGGAGGCTGTATCATGCCCTTAGTTGCTGGCCTACTGGATAGCACCCAAAAACCCCAATTGCACCTGGCCCCCAGCAACAGGCAGTGCCTTAACTGGTGCATATGGTGTCCCTGGATCTCTTGTTTGACCTTGAGCTCGCTGCACTTGTGTGTATGATACGGTCCTGTGTGCAGGCTGTAGGTGTCCTCAAGACCTAAGCTGTTCACTTAACATACAGATGAGTAGTTGGGCTTACTCTACAAGGACTTGAAACCTTGCTTTTGCCATGGTATAATATTATGGCTGCACTTAAACTGCATACTGAATGTAACACTTAATGTTTTTCTTCTTTTGTTTTGTCTCATTAAAGCTTGAAGAAGAATTCCAAAGAGCGGCCAACATACCCAGAGCTTATGGTGAGTGTGCCTGCATTAAGCAGCGTGTTGATTCGGAGCTGAGATGGGTTACAATGAGATGCTGAAGACAGGGTTTCTAATAGTGACTGGTGATTTGGGATGCTTAGCATCTCCTTTTTCCATAACAGATGAGAGAATCATGGCGCTTCGGGGGCTTGGGGGGATGACTGCGAATCAGAGATGCCCTTTGAAATCTCATTCAGGTGCTATTCCAGTCAGATCAAGGGATTAAAATATGTTAAAGCAGTTAACAAATGTGCTAAGGGACAAGAGTGAGGGTGTGCAGAATCAGTTAGTGAGGATAAAATCATCTGTGTGATGGGTTCAGACGCCCAAGTGAAATGCATGCACCATGGATGCTCCACGTGGGCTGCAGGAGCTGAGTAGCCTGCTAGGCTTCACTGTTGTGGTGCCTTGGAGAGGAGACCTTTTGGACAGAGTAATTCCTGGATATTAGGGACAGAGACGAGTCTGTGACTAATAATTCCGGTTATTGAATTTCATCTGCTGCTTGGATACTGTTTGCTGTATGGACAGAGGAATAACTAAGGAAGAAGATGCTGATAAAGGCTTACAACAGGGGGAAATGTAAAGGCAGTGCAGGGCTTTGAGGTCAGATGCACTTAACTGCTGATGAACTCACAGCAGTGCAGACACTGGTGTACACTCAGCCAGAGCTCTGGGCTGGAGCTGGCAAGACCAGGGTCTGTGGTGAGATTGTTCTGCTGGAGATCCAAGGTTTCATGGCCTCTTTCTCTCTCCCAACTTTCTGGTATTGATCCTGGTGTTCCCAGTTGCCAGCAAAAAGCAGGACAGTTTAGGAAGTCAGTGTTTCACTCCCTAGGCATCTAGTCTGTTTTTTATCCCTACCTGATACACAGCTTGCTAAAGGCAGGAAGGTGTCTACCTGTGATTTCTAAAGATCCTGACCCAAATGCTTGCCTGTCTGTATCTGCCCACCCCATCCAGTGCCACTGGGAAGATCTCCTGGGTTAAGGATGGAAGCTGCTGCAGAATTCCCTCAGGCATTGGTGTCTCGTGCCCCATAACTCACAGGACATACATCATGTCATCCAAGGGGTCAGCCTTATTGCTGCCTCTCTGCCCTGAGGTGTTGGGCCCTATGTGATGTGAAGGTGCCAGGGTTTAAGGTGCTCTCTAGCTGCAAGACACACTGGAAATCCATGTGCTTTCTGCATGTGGTTGTAAGCAATGAATAATTCCTGTGGCATTTCTTGCTGGGCCCTGTAATGCAATCAGACTATATATAGATCTGATTTACACACAGTTTGCCCAAATACTGGTTTCAAACAAAGGGAGGCCCGAGGTTTATGGCTCCTTTTTTTTAATTTTTGCCCTTTTTTTTCATTATTATTGAATAAATACGTATATATTTTAAGCAAATTTCTGAAGTTTGCCAAATGGCCTTTTATCAAGAAGGTTCACCGGAGCAGCTCCGTCTGTTGCAGCATTAATACCCGTTGGCAAGCGAGTGCATTTCTATTGAATTAGGTTCTTGGATCACCTCTCCCGAGTATCTCAATGCTGTGGTATTTTATGGCTGACATGAATGTTGTGAGGTCCTGTGGTTGAGGGTTGCTGTTTTGTTGGGTTTTTTTTTCTCCCTCCTCTCTCCCTTACGGCATTAAGTTGCGGTACTGGATTGGACTTGTCATTTAGACCAAGGCTGCTCCCTTGCTTTCCTGTGGAATTGAGGTTTCTCATGGAAAATATGACTCTGTTCTATCTTGAGCATCAGGAAAACTGATAGGGAGGCTTAATTTCATTTTAAAACCCATTTCCCCAGGTGAAGTAGAGCATGAAACTACTGCAGGACCGGTGGTCTGCACATTAAATAGGGCACATTGACCTGGCACAGGGTGTTTAGTGCTGTGACCAGGCTCAGTCGTTGCAAAGGGGTTGGGTTCACTGAGAGACAGGGCTGTAGGCCACCACTAACACCCATGTCATGCTTGTGGGTGCTTCCAGACTGTGGTAGCTCTGCCTTGGGTGCGATTTAGCTGGGATGTGGAAGCAGTGGCATCGCGCTGGGATAATAACACAGCAGGCCATTTGGGCCATCTCTACGAGAGTCATTCAGGACACTTGAATTCCCGTGACTGTCTGACCCAGGGAGACCTTAAATTATGTCTGGATCCTTGCCTCAACCCGTTCCAGCTCTGTTTCCCACATAATTGTGCTTCCTCTTCCTTGCTGGTGTGTCTTTGGGTCGCTTCCCAGCTGCTCAGAGCTGCCTTTTGTTATTCACTGGATAACTTTCCACTCAAGCCCACCTTGGAAAATCTCTTTTCTTTGCTCTTCTCCCTCCACTTGGCCACTGCCATAGGTGATCATTGGAATAGCCAATGCTTAGGGACCGAGGTGAGGTGCAGCTTTGAAAAACACTGGAAACCCCAATTTGTCCAATCTGGAATGAAGTGAGAGGGTGAGGAACCAAACCGAGCTCCCCCAGCCTGCGCATGGGAAGCGCAGCATCATTTTGCACAGATTTAAGGTCACCTGTGAGCCCCACGGGGTCCTGGCTGCCTTTTGGTTCTCTCTGACACCCTCCTTACAAATAAATACCATCAACTGACAGGACAGTGGGTGTCAAACAGTGTTTTTGGTGATCTCAGGTGAAAGTTGAATGATCTTAGCTGATGCGTTGCAGCCCCTGGTAGCAAACTGCATGGCTGGTGCTAGCAGAGAGGGGCTTTGCTGCTGCTGTCAAGGGGCATTTGGTTGTGTTTTTTGATTCCTTACACATATTTTTCCATTTGTGCTGAAATGGAGGCAGGATTTTCTGGCAGGATGTCTTCCCGTGTTGGTCACGATTAAGTAGTTAAACATACAGCTGCGGATGGTTTTCCAGCCGGGATGGCTTTCCTCTTTGCGGTGGTTAGGGGTAAAGTAGCCATCTCCTGCTGCGAGTATGAGCAATTGCAGGGAAGAAATGAGACTCAAAAGTCACCAGAGGGTAAATACACAGATAAAGCAGGAAGCTGATGGAAAACCCACTGCAGTCAGTCTTCCTTGCAAGGGTTTCCTTGCTCCTGATGGAGCTGGCACATGGTGCAGTGGGTAACCACCCTATTACAAGGAGCACATCTTCTCCTGGGGTACCACAGAGCTGCAAGCCAGCGTGTGCTGAAGGGCACCATGTGCTGGAGGTGGAGACAATGCTTTTGAAGACTGCAGTGTGTGTTGAAATGGCAGGGTGTGCTAGAGATGAAGGCAATGCTTTTTAATACTGTCTCTTCCTTTGAAAGCAGCCCAGCCAGGCTCAGGGTTTAGAGGGAATCCATGAGGGCAGCACGGATCTGCAGCCTTCATGAAGTGGCCCATTGAGTTCCCTGACTTGCCTCAGCTGCAAAACATGGGAAGCCCAGTATTCGGATGCTAGTGACAAAATCTTTTTCCTTGTCTAGAAGACTGTCTGAAAAGGTTTTTAGTTTGGTCCTCAGCATCATGAATAATAATGGCTTCTATTTTCCCCCTCTCTTTTCTTTCCCAGCAACATCCTTTCTTCACCCTGCACGAATCCAAAGAGACAGACGTCGCCTCTTTTGTCAAACTCATCCTGGGAGACTGAGAACTGGACTTGTACATGAATTGCCCTTCTGTGGACTGGTGGGTGCAGGGGAGGGGCGCGTGGCAGGACTTGTCATGGAAGCACCAACAGAAAGCCGCCGTGTTTCGCTGTGTTTTGTTTGTATGCTGAGAAACCCCCCGCCTCGCCGAAGTTTTTCAAAGGGTTCTTTGGTATCCATAGTGACATAGAACGAGCTGGGTAGTGAAATGAATTGTAAGAAGGTTGGAAACCTTAAAACAAAAAACAAAACAGCAAAAAAAACCCCATGTTAAAGAGTGATTTACATATTTAATGACAGTCAAAGTCCCCCTTCCTAACTTCCTCCTTGTCCCCTTCCCCCCGAACCAGAATTTGCTTTGTCATGGTAATAGGTGCTATGGTAGTCATGAAGTTGTATTTAGATTTATATTTTGTCCCTTCCATTGTTTTAATATTTATGTTAAGTGCTTGATGGAATAGATTTCTGTTTTATATGAGGATGAATGCGTGGTGACGATGATGATGAGGCCACAGCAAGCGATAGTTGTAGGGCTTTGCTGCGGAAAAGGTGTCAAAGGAAAGGAGAAAGAAGAGAAGTGTCTGTGTTGTGGAAAATATTTAATGTGCATCATAAAAAAAGATTATAAACAAGGATCTCAGCTCAGCTACCCGAGCTGTGAGACAGCGTCACTGTAAGGGAGGGAGGCCCCTGCATCCTGTGAGGTTGCCTCTTCCTGCATCCCAGCCATCCTTTGGTGCACTGTCAGCCTCCTGCAAAGGGAAAGCCCCTGCCCTGCATTCCACCAACTTATCCCACTATACTGGGCAGGTTATGAGGTGTAGACATTGCTGGGATAGTGTCTGGGACAAAAACCCAGAGGAAACTAGGTTGTCAGATGAGTTGCACGAAGACGAAGAGGAGGTTGCAGTGGTTGGTCCCCACCAACCCCAGCAGCATTGCAGTGCCCTTGGGCTGGGGATGAGCTGCTTTGAGCCTAGAAGGGAGTTCCTCTCTCCTTCTCCAAATGAGAAGGGATAACAGTATGCACAGCATAACATCTGTGAAAAATGGGATATCTCAGTGTGAGCTTCCAGGGCTCTCACACTACGTCAGCAACAATCCCTCTGTGCTTGCCCACAGGCTTTGGGGGTGCTACTGAGCTCCCCTGGAGCCCGTGCTGGCCCATGGCTTGGGCCACGTCCAGCTCTGGTTGGGATGCTGAAGGCAGCCAGGGGCTGAAGCATGGGCTGCAAGTGTCCTCCATAGAGCTGCAGCCTGAAAACCATGCAGGGAGACCACAGCCCACCCTATCAGGAGCTCAGTGCTGTTGTCCAGGTCCTCAGGGAAGGGCTGTTAGCATGGGCAGGAGCCTGGGGACTGTTGGGGTGGGAGGGGAAGATGGCAGATCATGCTGCTTTTAGGTAACACGATCACTGTCAAGAGAAAGGCAGAACCATGCACAAGGTGTTGCTGAGTCTGGAGCAAAGCCACGGGCTCCAGATTAACAGACTGACTGAGCCAAACCTGCATAGCTGCCTCACTCAGCCATGAGGACCTTTGCCTTTGCTCATGGCTCCTTCCCTCATCCCATGGACAGTGCCTGTGTGTGTGGCTGCACTGGAGCGTGCACATGTGCCTCATGCCCTGCCACATGGTTCTCTTCCCCATCCATCGCTTTGGCACAACTCTCAGAGTCAAATCCCACCTTGAAGCATGGCTTACTCTGCAGTATCTACATTGTGCAGGATGTGGTTCAGCCTGGGGTCCAGCCCTTTCTCTCCCAGTTTAGTGGCTCCAGTCTCTGTTGGTGCACGTTGGGCTTCTGGAATAGTCTGATCATCTGTTTCATAAGCCTTGAAAGGGGTGATGGGGAGGGCAGTATTTAGAGCAGGAGTTCCTGGACAGTGGTACCTCCTGTGCTAGGGATGTATCGACCACTTTGAAGAGGTGCATATAGACAACACAGCCAGGGCTGGCAGCGCCCACAGAGAGAACCCTAAAATAGTCCAGCTCTGCCCTGGGCCTGCCATCGAAGGATGTATGGGAGCACTGCTCATGGGGATTTCTTGATCCTTGTGCCCTTCAGCTGCAGAGCAGGGTGGCTTGAGGAGGAATGCAGGAATCAGAGTGCAGAGGTTTCCTTGCTGCAAAGAGGTCAGGGGTCGTGCAGGCTTTGGGGAAGAGGTTCCCCTTTCTCAGCCTCATGCCATGAGCCTGCCTGGCCCTCGGTAACGATAAGCTCCATATTCCACTTCATGTCGAGGGGAACCTTTCAGGTCACGTTTGTGGTGGGTGAAACCCAAGGATGTTTTACTTCGCAGTGTAATTTTCAGAGGCCTCACATGGATCATGATCTGCCCTCTCGTATTCCATGGGGTATGTGTGTGTGTTTTCTCTCTCTCGCTTTCTCAGAGAGCTGTTTTGATTGATTGTCCTCAGCTGCAGCTAAAAGTCCAGCCAGGCAGTTTATGGAGTTGGTTCCAGCATCAATTCTTGCTTTGAAAAACATGACATTTAAAACCACCCTTTGGTTTTCCTACATATGGATCTGATGCTTTTGTTAAAGACTGTTTTTGCCGCTTTCCTCCTGGAATATAAGTCTCATTTGGACACCGCATCTCCTTGACCTCAGAGCACCTTTATTTCAGTGCCATTGTAATTGACAGGTTGAATTTATGAGATGCTGTCAAAGTTCAGTATTAATAGCAGACATTAATGTCACCAGCGTTTTCCAATAGAAAATTAATGTCAGTGTTGTCTGCAGCTAAGTAACCCTCTAAAACGACTCCTGCATGCCTCGACACTACATGCTGAATGCTTGCTTTTATGCTTTTTGCTCTTTCAGTGCTTGGGCCGTCTAATCCCTTTGTTTTAATGACATTACAATAGGGCATGCAACAAATCACTTCCCTTCCCTCCTGGTTCTCCGTGACTTTGTTCCTTTAAAAGTCATCTGCGTCAGCCTGGAGCAAGCATGAATCTGTATGATCAGTGTGAATGAAAACAGTGATCACCTCTGCGGAAGGTAGTTATGGCAGGAGAGAAGTGCAGAGATTGCCTGTCTGTCCTGCATCCTTCGTGGCACATGTGGACACAAAGCTTGGCCTGACTCGGGGTAGAGAGAAGCCTGAGTTGGTGGCCCCGGCACAGGGAGGAGAGGCAGCGACTCCTGTGTGCTTAAAAGCCCTGAAGACATGCTGGGCTACAAGATGAAAATCAGACTCTCCTCTCTTTCATTTGATTGTAACCTCTGAAGATGGAAAGCCTTTGGCTGGTGCTCAGGACTTTGCTTGGCTGTAACATGAGCACAGGGTTGCCTAGGACAGGCCTGTTTCTGGGACATGAAGCCTTTCCCAACAACAATGCCCCCTGAACAGCCAAGGTGTTGAGACTTAAAGCTGTTCTTCAGAAACCTCTTTTGGTTTTGGACACCACAAGACTGTGTCTTAGATCGTCCTGAACCAGGATGTTTAATCTGCAGAAGAAGCAGGTCTCATGCCATAAACCTGAAACAAACCAAAAATGCACCAGGGAGCAGAGAGGACAGAAAAGCTGCTCGAAGCTGTGCCCTGGACCAGCTACATGGATGAATTCCAATGAGCCATTTGCAAGGCAAGGAGGACCTCTCTGTTCTGCCCCAAGCAGTGGTTATTGGGCTGCATGAGGGATGCTCAGCCCATCCCTGTGGCAGGCAGTGGGGGACCACCGGGACATGATGTTCATCCTTTCTTCCTCCACCATACAGCTCTTGATGCTCCTGCAACCTCCTGATGCTTGAGGCCTTGCCATTCCTAGAGCTCTTGAAGTGTCACTGGGAGGAAAGCTGTTTTCTGGAGCCCACTGGTCTCTTAAACCAGAAAGAGGCATTGGAGGGCATTTGCCAGTTACTGGTTTTGAATGCCAGGTCCGTGCTGCTGCAGTGGGTGAAATGCCCATCTCTCCTGGAGGTTCTCCAGGTGTACAGAACTTTACACAGGTATCTATGTACTGTACTTCCTGACTTTTGTCAGGTTTACTGGCAAGGAAGGAGGCATTTCTGACTTGGCAAAGAGGTGGGAATGCCATTTCTGGAGGCAGCTGGCCTCCCCTGTGTGATGGAGGAGGCAGTTGGTGGGTCACTACTTGGAAAAAGCACACCTTAACTGGGATTTCTTCATTCTTGCTACAAGCTAAGGATGTACCTGCACATCTCCCTCCTTTCCTAGGCATTTTGGAAGAGGAAATCCTTGTTGGTCAACACAGCGTTCCTTTGGTGGCTGGTCTAATGTAGTTCAGACAAGGTTCCCACCAGCTCCCTTGTTTAATAGGCCTCTTCTTTATTAAAAACAAACCCCAAACTCCTCTCTCAGAAAAGCCAGCCAAGATGCTCTTTTTCTTTCTCCCTCTTCCATCTTGTTCCTCTTAGAGGATCTCTGGGAGCCCGTCTTGGTGCTTTCACTCTTTCACATGCCAAAGATTGCTACATTCCTCTTAGTTACGCTCCTGCCAAACCAGATCTTATAGTCTTGCCTCAAAAATCATCCACTTCCCTGCTCCTTGGGATTCCTTTTGTTGCTGTTGCTTTTTCATTGAATTTCCTCATGTTTATTGACATGTCTATTGTTGAGCTTCCTGGACACATGCAGCTCTCTTTTTCGGATGCAGAGAAAGACAAATAGTTGCCTTCACTGGTCTGCCCCTGCTGTTGGGGAAAGACTGTTAGTGATATGATTCCTACAGATGGGGATGGGTCTCATTTAGAGCTAGGGTCATGGAGGGTGTAAACTGGCATTGCTCCATTGGCTTAGCTGGAATAAAGCCAGTTTTGTCCAGCTGAGAATCTGTCCTTAATGTCTAAACAGTTATTACACACTAATAAAGATTAATGATTGTAAATCCCCACGGATTATACATAAAATGGCAAGTTTTACTCATTAATCTTTATTGCCATATTATAGCTGTTTATGTTAGAGGAGTCATCCCTCTCTGTTCTGCACATGCACTTAGGAGGTGGGGGCTGAGTGGGGGGGGATGAAGGGTGGACAAACCAGACCAGATGTCCATGTGTTTTGCAGCCTGTGTCCTCCCCCCAGGTTGGTTGTTTCCTTGAAAGCCCTTAACCGGCAGCAAAGGATGTATCGCAGAGCTTTGTCTGCTCCGCTGGCCTCTGCCTGAGCTATGAAATCCAGATTGTTCCCAGTGAGAAGGGATCGGATCTCCTAATTAACATTTCAGCTCAGCCTTTACTGGAGCAGATGGATAATATGGAATTTGACGTGCGCTCTGGCAGGCCAGAGCTCTGCAGTGCAGTGAGATTCACTCTTCTGGACTGTGGCTTTGGAAGAGATGCTTTCTCTGCAGTTAGTAGCCATGTTGCGGGTGGAAAGGATGCTGCTCCTTCACATAGCCCCACAGTGTTGAAGCAGTTGAATTTGTTAATAAGAGGGTCAGAAAAAGCTCAGTTGAATCTCAGCTCTTATGTGCTTGCAGATACATAGAGACACAGTGAGGAGCTGGTGGTGCCAGGGGTCTGGACACAATGATCTGTGTGCTGTATAAATGAAGAGGACTGAAGAGAGCGTAGAAAACTGCAAGGGTGGGTTTAGTGTCATAAGGACAGAATGAGCCCTCTGCCAGGCAGCTGGAGTCAGTCCACTCTGCCAGGGAAGGTCTGGAGTTGGGAAGGCTGGAGCAGAAAGAGAGGGCAGAAGAGACACCCAAAGACTCAATGGAGCAATATTCTTGCCACGTGCTCCTTGAGACCCAGATCTGTAGGCGATGGCTTTGCTCACGAGTCCCAGATTACCGCTGCATCCCCACTTCCAGCAAGACAAACACAATCTAAACCCCAAAAGAAACCCACAGGGACAAGCTAGAAGTGAACTGATGCTTGCTGCCTGCTGCATGGCTTGTGCGTTGCTGCTTCCCCTCATCAGTGGGAGTCAGAGGTCTGACTTAAACGATGGGGAAAGCATGGGAAAGGCCTCCATAGCTGAGACAGAAGAAGGTAAACATTTTAAGGTGGTCTCTAACTGGGCTAATGGTGGAAATACCTAATTTACAGGCTACAGGGATAAATGAATTCTTCAGGGGTCTATCCAGCCGGCAGTGACGTTCCACGGGGAGCAATTCTGGCTGTGTGACATTTATTACATGGCCTCCTTTAGTGCACCCCTGGGTTGCTCGAAAGCTCTTCGCCTCCATCGACACGTTACGTCTCAGTCACCTTTACGTTCTGTTTTATGTCTGGATTTTACTAGCAGCCTTTATTCTAGGCGGTTGGTCGGAGCGAAGGCAAGGGAAAGGGGCCTCCAGCCAGCTCTGCAGAGCGCTTTGGGACAGGAAGGAGCTGCTTGTCTGATATCCAGTGCCTGCTTAATGGGAAGCCACATCCAGGGACGAGCTGTCCTGCAGGTATCCAGCCCAAGCGAGAGCTTCTCCTTTCTATACAGCATTAAAAATCCCTTTTTGGAAGGGGAGCAGCTCTGGATTTGCAGCCAGGCTGCAAGGACAGGCTGCATTATCTTCCTCGAAAGGCTCTTTGCTTTCTCTACGATGGGGCAAAAGTCCAGCGGCTGCGAGGTGCTGTGAGGATAAGCTGGGAAAAGCTTGGAAGCGTCTTCAGCGCTCTGGAAATAGGGATGGAAATCGCAAAAGATCAGACGTCTTTCGGCAACTTCCAAAGCTCTTATGGTTTTAGCCAGACCTGAAAACCCTTCCTAGAAGTTTATTTCAGGGTATTTTGAGCTGGGACTTTGCTTTTGGGCCTAGCTAAATCCAGGAAACTCGGAATAGTGTAATTTTTGAATAAAGAGGGGAAACACACCCCGAGTATTACTGGATCAATGAGGAATGTTCCTGTTTGGTTTCTCTTACAGGAATCGTTCAGGCCAGCTCAGGGTTTATCCTAATTTAGTCTGGTTTTACCCCAGATAATTACTCCTTTGTAGGAAATAAAGAGATCAAACCATGGTCTTTCCAGAACACTGCGACCCGTCACGCAAGGGCATGCACCAAACTGTGCCAGAAGGTGGATGGAGATAAGTGCTACAGTAAGAGGCAGCCAACGTCTGTCTGATGGCTGGAAAGAGCAGTCTGGCAGCCAGCATAGCCAGGGCCTCCAAAACATAGGTAGAGACAATTCCCCCGGGTTTGTGTGATGGAGATATCAGTCTGCCACGTCTTGGGTTTTTTCCCCCCTCCATAAAGAACATTCAGGCATCTCAAATTGTCCTGGAACAATATCTGAAAGCCTTTGGTATTCCTCAGCTCAGATGCATGGATTCTTTCAGGATGGATACTGTGAAAAGTCAGGAAAAGCCAGGTGTCCTTGATTTATGCAGCCCGAGTAAAGAGACACAGATTAAGTGCCTCATAAGAGCCAAAAAGGTGTGTTTAAAGATGAATTACAGTCGCTGCCATAGCTGTGAAGTCAGGATCTAATTCTCACATAGACAGGTGCAGCTGCAGAGCTCTCCAGCCACATTTAGCCCAGATTTAGTTGTAAGTCTGGCATGAGTATCTAATATGGGCCTAAATATCTAATATGAGCCTAAATATCTAATATGGGCCATGCTGTTTGGTAGCCTTCTGGCTCTACAGGCAGGAAAAAGCCTGGTTCAAAACACAGGATCACCAAAACCAGGGTTTGGCTCCAAACATTTCCTCTATAATCTATGTATGAAGTGAATTTCCAGAGCTCTGCCACTGTTCTGTTTCCCCTGTGTGAAGCGAGTGGCACAGTTGTCACCGTGCCAGTGGGGCTGCTGGAAATAGTCACAACAGATGAAATGGTTGGAATTTCCCATTGATTTTTTAACAGCAATATATTGGGAGTCAGCGGCTAAATGTAGTCTCGCGCACACTGGAAATGTGTTGGAGTGAAACTTGTTGTTTCTCATGGAAAAAGAAATAACTGTCTAAAAATGTCAGAAATCTTCAATTTCGGGAATTGCCATTTTATTGGCAAAGATCCCCGTTTAGCGTCGAAATAGATGAAATTTCTGGAGCTTCTCCCTGAAGGTGTGAAATCTGGTTTCTCTTGAGATGGTGGTAAATTTGAAACAGGGTGTTTCTGAACACTGTCAGCTAGAAATAATGGAAGAGATGGGAAAGGACAATGGGAAAGGAACAATGGAAAAGGAACCACTTCCCAATGGTCTGCTGGTGTTGAAGAGGACACAGGCAAAGCACCCATGGCTTTTGAATATGTTAGAAAGGTTTTCCAACCTGCTGTAATGCAAGTCCTTGTTTTACTTTAGTTTTAGGACTTTTTTACAGTAACGTCATTTGTTTTATAACTGTGAAAGTTTCTGTTTTTCCTTACACGTGGAAGGCTGATTTTTCCTTCTCCTGTTCCAATTACTTATTATTGATCCATTTCTTGTACTCTCCAAGGTGTGTTGAAGGTATCTCCCAGCCTGCCTTTGAGCCATATGGAATCACTGTATTGTCTCCTCTAACGGCTGGGATGGTGAATGGCAGTAGATGGCTAATTCTTATTTTAAATCATATTTATAGCAATTTAGATGGGGTTTTTTAGTGACCTGATTTGCCCTAGAATTAGGGATGAGGAATCCTTTTAAAAACCGTGGCTTCAAGTTTTTCTTTTAAGTATCTTGGAGGTTTCTGAATGACCCTCCTCGCCCTTGTTTTTAATAGGAAAAGCATCAGTTGGGTTGTAGTTGTTCCTTCAAGGGGGGGTTGACTAGCATCAGGGTTCAGTTTCAGTGGTGAAAATGCTGTCACAAGACCATTAACCAAAAGTGCACCAGAATGCTGAGAAAACAGTTATTTCCCACCTGAAAAGTTAAATCTGGGTTATGACAAACTTGGTTTGTCCAAGTCTCATGCCAGGCTTTTCTGTATCAAACTGCATGGAGCTTTCCTCTATACCTTGAGCCAGTGAGACCTGGGTTGCCAGGACTGCTTTAAAGCAGGGCTGAGGGTTACCCAGGCACCCTCTGACCACGTCTGCTTTGGGTATGAAGGGCACGAATCCTACACAAATGGTGGAGCAACTAATGAATGGTTTCTTCTTGCTCTGTAAGAGATATCGAGGTGAAATCCTGTAAGTGTGACCTGTATGAGACAAGCAGGATTGGAGCTCAAAACCATCAGCTTTTTGTCCTTTTTCTCCTCTTTGCAAAGGTGCCTTGCTGCTCTGCTGCTTCAAAAGCCACCCCGGCCTTTCTGACAAAGAATCAGAGTTATAAGACCCTTTAGGTTGGAAAAGACCTCTAAGATCATCGAGTCCAACCATTCACCCAGCACTGCCAAGCCCACCACTAAACCATGTCCCTAAGTGCCACATCTACACGTCTTTTAAACACCCCCAGGGATGGTGACTCAACCACTTTCCTGGGCAGCCTGGCTGCTGTGGTGCATCTGTTTTCAAACAGCTTGCATTGGTTTTCTGGTTTGTTTTTTCTTCCCCCTATGTATAAGAAACGTTGGGTAGCAGAATGTGGAATTCATTAGAAGTTCATAAAGCAGGGACCTCAGAAGGATGTGGGTATAAATGCTTTTCAGGCATCTGAGGTGAACTTTAAATGGAGCTTTGGCCCTCGTTTGCTTTCAGCTTTTCAAAAACCATTTATGAGAAAGTGGAGCTGTCAAAGCCATGCATGAACTTTGCCTTCTTGCAAATAACTTGTCTCAAAGTAAGTTGTCAAAATGCACAAGAAACTTGTCTCAAAGTAAATCCAGTAGCTCCACAAAGCTGGAAACGTGTGTGCATTAGTGTGTATGCATGCGTGTGTGTGTGGGTGCACGTGCTGTGCATGGGTGGGTGCAGCGAGTCTACCATTTTGGAGATGTAAAACACACAAAGCAAGTGTTTTTACAAGAAAAAGGCAATGTAAAATGTTTATTTCTTGGCAGAAGGACACCAGACCACATCTCCCATCCTTCTTTTAATTGCTTCGTGTTTGTTTTTGTTGTCTTAAGTCTTTGCTGGCCTGTTTCCTCTGTTGCTACTTAGCAGCCTGTAACCTCACACAACCCCTCTGGCAGCGAGGGAGCGCATGGCACTGGGGAGCTCACCGGGAAGAGCACTGGTGTTCACATCCATGGGAGGAACCAAAAAGGGAGCGTTAGGGTAAAAGGCAGCACAATGCAATATGAGCATTTTCCAGTTTTTAGCCCTGTTGAGGACGCTTTGTCCTCATCAGAATCAAAGCTGCCCACAGCCTACACAAGACCCAAAATCACAGCTTTGATGGATTGGTCCAGAAATAGCTTTGGGAAAGACTCTCCCTGCCTTGACTGGTTCTTGTGAGCATGTACTAGTGGTATATTGGAAGAAATGAGGTGCTGTCACCTCTGTGAGATGGCACCCAGGTTCTTATCAGTGCTGGTTAAGGTCCCCTCAGGCTTTGCCCAGGCTTTTAGCAGTGCAAAGCCAGTGGCCAAAAGGCAACACTGCCCATGCATGAGCATGGCTCTGAGCTCCTATTCCTGTCTGCAGCCGGGGAAATTCTGTCAGTCAGATGTTACAAAGCTCACAGGGTCCTCCATGCACTCCAGAGTACCTCGGTGGTCTCCCAGCTGCCCACCCATATAGCATTGCATCTGCCCTGTCTGAAACCCTTCTCATAACCTGTGTTGTCTTCATTCATCTCAGAGCTGTTCCTCATACCATGAAGGTGATAGATAGTAGGAGACTGACAGTGAGACCACGTGCGTGACATTAGATAGGCTTTTATTTGATGCTGTTGTGTTAATGAGATGCTTTTAGGACCCGTGTGGTGCTGGATTAAGGATATTGGTGGAACAACGGAACTGGTATTCTTTAACCCCGACTGCCTTACATCCTTCCCCTCCACCCTCTTCATTTGAATGAAGAGATTAGATTGGGAGAATATATTTAACTTGAAAAAAAGCCCCAAATCGTGCCGATGGAATAGGTTATCTTTCCTACACTTCAGTTTTATTTCTCAGGATATGCAAAGGTTTATCAGTGCTGCTGAGAGGAGGGGACAGTACACCTTTTGGAAACTTCAACCACTGTAACCGTTTTCCAGATGTGCGTGTGTGTGTGCGCGTGTGTGTGTGTTTAAACTCAGCACTGTGTGTGCGTGTGTTCTGCTGGATATTGTGTGCATCTATGAAACGCTTCAAACAACTGCCTGGAAGTCAAAACCAACCACCTCTTTCCAGTCATATGTTTGCCGTGACTTTTCATAACCACACTTGAACTAGTGGTCTTGGATTCAATATTCAAAGAGCAGGGCATCTTTATAGCGATGGTATGTCAGTCAAATTAAGGAAAATGTACACAAAAGTAAATAAATGAATTTAAAAGTAACGTGCTCTCAGCCTACGTGTGTTTAACCAATGGAAGTACAACCGGTTGTTGGGGATGCGCTTTGTGCTGCTTTCGCTGGTCATATGGAAGGGTTTTGAGGCTCGCCTTCCTCATAGCAGCTGATCGAACGTTGGGGAAAGCTCAGAGTGCTCAAGCTGCTCCACAGAAGTAATTGTCAGTCTTTGTGCAATTGGTTTTAGTTACTGCACATTGGCTGGTGAGGGCAGACTCAGCCACATCCCATCCAGCCCACATCAAAGCACCAGCTCCTGCATGGCTCTGGAAGGGCTCTGGGGTGACCAGAGCCGCTGGGTTCCTTCTCCCCTCCCCAAAAAGCCACGTTCCACCATGGATGTGGGGCTGTAAGTGGACACAGGGTCCATGCACAGCATGGCCTCAGGGTGCGGGACTGATACCAACATATCCCATTGGGGCTGGAAGCACCTGGATCACTCAGCACCTTGCAATGATGTGGCCAAAGTGAGCCAGTGGGGTTTGTGCAGCCATCAGCGCCTGAGCTCTCAGGCTGGAAAACAGATGTGCTGCTTCTCTCTGTCTTTCCCCAGGTCCTGGATCCAACCCTAGATTCCACTGCCATCCCCATCACTATTATCTGCAATTAAGCCTTGCATTTCTTTAGAGGTTAACTATTAGGTTGTGCATTTGTCATGATGCGAAGCCAATTTTCACCCTTAATTTATTAGGCTAAGTCAGATAGCATTTTGCTGGAGTAAAGCATGCCTGGTTGGGGTCATATTGAAACATGAATCGCTGTTTCCCTCTTTCTCATGTAAATAAAATTATGCTTCCATTTATCTTAGAATTGCCGAAAACAATATATCAGCTCCCTCTGCTGAAAAGCACAAGTTGCAGAGCTGGTGCACTAAAGGATGGACTAAACAAAAATAGCCCGTTTAATATAATAACCTCTAAAGGCACAGGAAAGGAATCGATGTTTGTGGCACACAAGAAGCGCAGTGGCCGGAGCTGAAGGCTTTCAGATTGCAAGGGAATGTTACCCGGTGTCAGTGATGGGAATGCCGGTGATACGGAGATTGCCATAAAAACGTCTGTAGAGAAGAGCTGCAAGAGGCACATCACCATTTCTGGGAATCCTGAGCAAAACAGCCGCCCAAGTTTTATCTGCACGATGGGGTGCCTGTGTGAGTGCATGTGTGTTCTGTTTGAAAGCAAGGAATTAAGAGCCATGCTTTCATTTGATCAAATCAAATTACCCTTGTATGTTCAGAATGCTGATGCATCGGTAATTTTTATATTAGGGCTTTATCTCCCTGTAATCAATTCCAAATACAAACCTATTTTTATCGCTGAAGTGCAGCAGTAATTTAGAAGATGTAGACGGAACGCACACGAGATGCCAAAAGCAATTCTGCGGAGCCTCTTTTGTTGTCATCTCCAATGTGCCGGGCCCTGCCTTCAGCCTCCCACCAGTTTTAAAAGCCCCCAGATTTAACAGTTGAATAAAGAGGGGTAAGAGGACTGAAGCAGTTGCCAACCCCCAGAATAGTCAGGAGGTTCATGTGCACCTCTGGGGTAGAGTTTGATTGAGCATGGCACAGTAATGTAAACTGTGCTGAGCTTTGTAATGCAATTACCTTAGTTGGTGAAATGGCAGAGCTTGTTCCCTCTGTCTTTCTGCCTGCTGTATAGTGTTTCATGTGTGAAGAAAAGGAAACAGTGAAATAATGCCCTGTGTTATCACCACTAACTTCACACTGCAGTGAGGAAGAGTGGAAGTTGAGGTCCTTACAGTTAAATAGGAACTCCAGTCCTGCATAAGACAGCATTTAAGCATGTCCAGCCTGAAGTGCATCTTTTATATGGTCCTTCTTCAAGTTACTTTCCCACACTGGAGGTGTAGGATTGTAGAGCAATCCTCTGGCATAACAAGTAGCACTCAGAGAGAAAAATATCCCTGCCCTTGTGGAAAGTGCCTCATCCACTGAATATGTCCTTGTTTCCTGTATCTGTGGTGGTTGTTGAAATTGGAGATAATAA
Organism: Pezoporus occidentalis; assembly: GCF_034315485.1. Taxonomy (NCBI): domain Eukaryota; kingdom Metazoa; phylum Chordata; class Aves; order Psittaciformes; family Psittacidae; genus Pezoporus; species Pezoporus occidentalis. The sequence goes on along the minus strand of NW_026913749.1, from coordinate 1,301,206 downwards.
GGAGAAATCAAATGCCAAGGGATAAACAATTTGCAGCCGTTAGAGATTATAAAATGGGAGAGAGATGTGTTTCACAACTCTTCTTGCTAAAGATAGCCTTGAATATCTAGAACTCAACTTTGATTTCTGACTTTGGCCTGACAAATGACATTTTCCTCATACCTCTCCATGGTGACATTGTTCAGGAACATGGCTCAAGGGTCTGGGGAAACTGCAGGGTTTTCTTCCAGGTCACACACTGTACCTGTTCAAATACAGCTCTTGCTCTGCAGGTTGGCTCCACTGTTGTGTGATTCCCTTGTGGCTGTGACAAGGCACAGGAAACTTGGCAATTAGATTTGATAAAATAGGCATGGATAAGAGCATCTGAGATGACACACACGCTTCTTTGCAATGAGCTTCTCTGTATCATGAAAATCACTATCATTAGTTAGCCCAGCCACTGCAACACAGTGCTCCCTTCCTTGGTCTTCTCTTTCCTCCTCTCATTTAGGATCCCTGCTGTGTGCGCGGCGCTTATTTGCTTCCAAAATGCAAATATGCCTAATGAAGCACTCCAAAACCCCAATCCCAATTTCCATGCCAGCCCCGCAAGCTTTCTGCCCCTCAGGAGCACCTGCAATAGCAGCAGCCATGTATGTGTTCATGGATATGGCTTTTCAAACTACCTCTTTGATCTTGCCAGCGCAGACATCACTTCTGCTCTCTCAAATTACCCTGGTGTTTCCTGGTACAAAGCCACATATTAGCACTCCAATGCCCTTTTGGTTACAGTTCTGGCTCTCTGGTGCAGAAAGTGCATGGCAGATGCTGAAAGCAATGCATTGCAAAGAATACACTGCATCTAGGGGGTGATGTAGTTTACCAATGTTAAAAATACAGCTGTTTAATTCTGTTTCATTTGCTTGCCAATTCCTACTAATGTTATGAGAGGAGCAGCCAAATTGGAAGTGTTTTCAGTCCTAAAAAAGCATCCCATTTTAATACCCAATGATTGGTATTCACGTTAATAGGTCTCTTTCAATATGCTTCTATTAACTACAGGTATTAAAATGAAATGAAAGACCGTTACAGAATGTTAACAAATTATTCATGGCAAACAAGTAAGACACCTCTCTTGTTTGCCTACCACTTTCACATTAAAGTGCTTTTGGGAAATAATAATATTAATAATAATAATAATAAATTTCCCTCTTGAAGGAATCGTTATTAAAGCATTTTGCATGCGGATTACTTCAGGCCTCAGCATTGCAACTCTCGGCTAGGTTGGGAGACGAAGGCCAGGATTTGTTGATTGAGATCAGATGGCTGGTGGCGAGAAGGAATCTAGATGACTTAACTGGAGGGATTAAACTCGAGTCTTTTGGCTTCCATTTGGCTGTTTTATAAACTCCGCCGCTGGGCCAGCTTAGCTGGGCTGCGTTCCCCTCGTCGCATGTGTGATGTTAGCGGGGTGGTTTGTAGCATCAGCCAGTCCATCACTATTAGCAGCCCAGACGTTCTGGGTGAGAAAGGAGTAGACAGTGTAAGTGAAAGCTAAAATTAGTCCCTGAAGCGCCCATCCACACACCTCCAGCTCGGTGGCTGACCTCCTGCCGGCTCTGGGAAGCAGTAGGAATGCTCTCCATCCCAGTCAGCACCTGGAGTTCTTGGTGGTTGATAGCGTGCGGATACCGATGACATTCCCAAGAGCTCCAGCCCTGTTTCCCTGCCCTGCCCAGGGAGAGGCAGGTCTCTGTGGTACCCAGCACATGGCTGATGTCCCTGGATGCAGGGTGATGTACCACTGGACACGTGAGGAGGAGGGTTGTGTTATCAGCCATCCGCCTTTGAAGCCTCACCCATCAGCCATACCCCATGGGAGTACATGGAGCTCGCTTTCTTCTTTCTTTCAGAGCCCTAACCTTTAATTTTACAACACTGATTGAAACCAAGAGTGGAAATAAACAGTCAGAACTACTCTGTTTTCCTTCCCCTCCCTTCCATTATCTTCTTTCTTTTCCATCCATCCTCATTTCACATGCCTCTCAGATTGCGTCCCCCTGGTTTTCCAGTTATTTATTGACCCAGACCTAATTCCTTATTTCCAGAAATGTGTCATGAATCCTGCCTTTGAACCGTTTGCTTTTTGCTTTCCAGGCTCACCTCTTTGACCACGTTTTCCTGTAAGAGATAAGGATATAGGGTTTGTGGAGTAATCGCAGCAGGATGCCTGGGTTTCATTCATAGATCTGTTGCCACTGGCTCATTATGGAAAACCAGGAGAGTTATTTCACCTTCCAGGGCCTCACCTCAGTGTCACCATCTGTAAAACAAGGCTAATAATTGTTATCTCTTCCTTGCAGGAGAACTGGGGAGCTTCACTAATGACCATCTGCTAAATGTTCTCAGAGCCTCACATGAGCATTTCTACTGAAGTGCAAATTATTATTAGAAACCAGGGATTGTTACTGGATTGATATCAAATCATTGTCGACAGCTTCTCTGCAGGGAAAACTTAGGCACAGCCAACAAGAACAAGCTGCATGTTTTGAAGTTGTGCAGTTGATTATATTGGCTTTCATCTTCTGGTAAGAGGATCCTCTGCCATCTGAACTCTCTGATCTCTGGGAACACAATTCATCCAATCAATCTGGAGGAAAATAAACCTCCTCAGACAAGAAAATAAAGTATCCACCTGAGATCATACAAAGATGGAAGATGTCAATTCATTCCCAGCCCCACAGCCCTTAACTCTTGAGATCCCAGTGTTTTCCCAGCCCACCAGGCAATGCTTAGGAGCAGGATATAACGCATCCCTTACACACAGCCTCAGTATTGCGAAGAGCCTCGTGGGCCTGCCTGGGTGAAGTTCTAATTGAAAACATGCAAATATTTTACAGTGAAATTGGTGCCACTGAAGGTTTCTATGGACTGTTTGAGGGATACGTCTTGATCTCATGGCAGCTTATGTATGCTGGGACTGATCTCAGCTATGGCTCCTTCCCTTGGGTCATAGTTTAACCCCAGCCGGCAGCTGAACCCTATGGTGAGATGCAGGAGAGAAGTGGAGGGGTAAAAGTGAGATAACTCATGGGTTGAGGTAAATACAGTTTAATAGGGAAAGAAAAGCTTTGCACATGAGAGAAGGAAAACAACAAATTCATTTGCCACTTCCCAATGGCAGGCAGGTGTTCAGCCATCCCAGGCAAGCAGCGCTCCATCACATGTGATGGTGACTTGGGAAGACAAACACCATCACTCTGAACATCCCTCCTTCCTCTTCCCAGCTTTATATACTGAGCATATATGGTGTGGGATATCCCCATGGCCATGTCTCCTCCCTACTCCTTATGCACCCCCAGCCTCCTCACTGGTGGGGTGAGGAGCAGAAAGGCCTTGACTCTGTGTAAGCTGCCCAGCAGTAACTAAAACATCCCTGTGTTATCAACACTGTTTCCAGCACAAATTCAAACCACAGCCCCACACCAGCTACTGTGAAGAAAGTTAACTCTATCCCAGTGAAAACCAGCACACCAGCATAAGTCAGCCCAGGGAGAAGGATACTTCCGTACCATTCCTGGACCTGATGCAGTACATCTTCTCCCTAGGGCAGCCTCAAGCTGCAGACAGCAGGTGGATTTAGCTGCCAACTGAATCTGGAATCCATGTTTAGCACCATACAAACACAGAGAAACCATCACTGGGTCATCATTGGTGTGTACCCTATGAGACCCGAATGAGCTCCACTGATGGCTTTACAGGGAACTACTGCCTTAAGAAAGCTTGGCCTCCAATCTTTATAGTGCTTGGGTTCATCTGCTGTGTTTTCCCTGAGCTAGAAACAGAGAGGAAGGATTGCTGGAGGCTATAAACCATTACTGGGTATTCAATAGCAGCACTGTCAATAGGGACAAACAAGAAGAGATGGGGCTGGAGGTGGGGATAATTACAAGGACCAAGTTGTGAGGACCAGAGAGCTCAGGGCTCCTTGTGACACTAAAACTGATAACATATAACTGGGGAGTCTTAGCAGAGAGCTTCCCCTTCCCATACTATTATGTGCCATTATGGTCACTGTCTTAGTTTGCGGGGTTTAAGCGTAACAAATGTGTTTTAATGATGCTGTTACTATCCAACAACATCACTGGTGCTGCACTCACAAAACCCTTTCCAAAGCAATGCTGTCAGGGCTCACAGGGAGGAAAAGGAATGTGAATACCCCTGGTGCAGCCATCTGCAGTGCGCTGGGGACGCTGGAGACAGCACTTGGTTCTCTGGTGCAGTGCAGGCCCTGTTAAAAAATGGGGGGACAAAATAGCCCAGTAATTTTTTAATTAAAAAAGGATACTGACATCTTGCATTAAAATTTGGAAAAGCAATCCTCTACATTTAAAATATACCTGTAAAATAATATGGGCCTTTGGGCTATTTCCTCTAATATGTAACTTTGGTCACATGGCTCCCATTAAGACACCAGAAAAGCTTGTAAAGTGGCATTTATAAGCTCAACATAGGAAATTTCTGTATTTTTTTATTTTGAATTTATAATCCCCTACCGGAATTTGCTGAAAGAGATGAAACTTTAGTGGAGGTTTTGGGAATAGAAGGATTTCTGAGGAAAAACAGTCGTCTTTTGGTAAAAATCCCCATCTGTTCAAATTTTTGACATTTTCTTCAGGCAAATATATTTTTTTTGCTTAAATATTAAAGAAAAAGAATTCTGGATAAGAGCTCAGTCACTAATAGTGAAAAGTGTTATGAAATATGAATGGTTTGAGATAAAACTACTTAAAACACATAGCTCTCTGCCTGTGTCTGCAGAGTTGCCATGCATCCCTGTGTGCCTTTAGCATTGAAGGCAAGGAAGTTTTGCTCTGACAATGGACATTCAGAACAGGGAAGGTATTAACCACATCCCTTTAGCACTGATTTGAATAAGGCAAGAGAGATTAATAAGTCATACTGCCCAAGCATGAAGCATGTAGTCTGAATAAAACTTCCCTCTTTCCTCTCAGCTCACATCTCTGGACAAAGCTCTAAAATTGGAAATGAAGTTGATGAATTAACTTATACAATGATGAGGCAAGGGCTGATGCTCATTATTCCTGAATAACCCAGGGGTATGGAAGCACCCAGCAGGGTCAATACCAGCCTGCAAGTCTGGTTTTAGCAGCTCTTTCACGAGCAGGCTGCAGGTGGCAATACATTTATGTTGGTCTCTCAGAGCTTCAGAACTCCCTGCAATGCTGTGCATGGGATCAGAGCAGAGGATGTTGCTCTCGAAGAAGAAATACACCAGGAGGGAAATATGATAAGGATAATTGCAGGGAAGGGGTTAGAAAGGGATCAAATAGGTTTCCTTCCAGTGGGAACGGCTCGTGTCTAAAGGCAGCCACTGCGGTTTTACTGCTTCGCCCTCTCAGGCCGTGCCCGTGCCTCATGGGGTATGCCAGAAGCCAGGCAGAGCAGCATCCCCCAGGATGGGCAAAGCTCTGGGGCACAGCAGGGGATGTCTCAGAAGCAGAAAGGATGAAATGAGGCATCTTTAATTCTCTTCGATGTTGTTATGTTGTTCCCCCAGGAGCATCTCTCCCTCCTTCCTTAAGGAAGATTAACCAGAGTAAAACTTACATTAATAATGATTTATAGCATCCTTAAGTGCATCCCCTTACAGTGTCCATTTAGCAATCCCACTTCTCTAGGTGCTATAGCAGGGTTTTACAGAGAACTAAAGGTGTCTGTAAGGGTTTTTTTTTGCTCTGGGGTTTTGCTAATCAGCCCTGGTGCAGTGTTTAATGCCGGTAGATGGAGGGTCACTGGGGGAGGCAGAACTGCCTGGGAACATGGGAAAGGGGGAACATCATCCCTCTCTGCAGGGAGAAATGCTTCTGGAAATGGAGCAGCTTTGCCAAGAGGCAGGGAAAGCAACACTGAAGGCTCTGATATTGGTCAAAGCAAGGATGTGTCTTGCCTAAGCCATACAGCATCTATCTCAAGGCTGTATAAGGTTTGAGTTCCACCAGTTCTTTAGCATCATTCCTCCTGCTGGAGAGGCGAGTGGTGCTTTCTGCCCTTTTGTAATGGCTCCAAATCTTTAATCTCTATTAAGTGCCTCCTCTGGAAAACGGCCCTTATTTGCTATGCTGTGGGAGCAGGACTATTATTAAATGGTCACAGAATATTGAAGAGTACTCAGTGTGCTCTTGCTGGGGTACTCTAATAACAGGTTGATCAGCCCTGAATGATGCCATTGTTAATTCACTGAATGCAGCACACACAAAAGCCAGCCCCAAAAGGCACTTTCCAACAGGAAAGAATGCCCTGTTTTGCTAAAAAAGCAATGGAATTCTGATCAAACCATCCTTGACAGAACAGCCTGATGACATAACTTCATGTGAATCAAGGTGCTGCTCCAGAGCTGTGCCTGTGGGGTGCCATTGCACGTGTAAATATCCATGTGTGCATCCACTCCATGTGGCCAACATGGCAAACAGCATCCTCATGGCAGCCAGTGCACACCCAAGGAGATGTTGCAGCTTCTCCCTGCTTTCCCCAACTCATCTTGCTCTTTCTTTTGGATTCTATCACCCCTAAAGGATGCTCTCGCTCTGGTCCCCAGTTCTGCTTGGCTCCATTCTCTGCCATCACCCCTTGCAAAGCCACCAAGCCAGCTCCTGCATTTGTAATTGCACCGTGGCAGGTGGTGGGGATATGTCCACCTTAACTCCTCCAGCTAAGGGCAGAGCTGCCTTGGGCCCTGCTGAGCACAGAGGTTTTAATGAGGGGCTGGGATATGGGCAGGACCCACCTGGGAGTCCCAAACTGAAGGTCGGTGGGGTGATGGCTGAGGAACTGGCTATAGATGGCTCAGAATCTCCTTGCAATGTATTTCTGTTTGTGCTGATAGTGGGAGATAGAGGGGGGTGCATCCAGGGGTGAAGCTGGACCTGCTCCCCACATGGGAGCTGCCTCTTTGCTCCCATCCCAGCGAGGGGGTCTCTAAGCCCACGAGCAGGGCAAAAGGGCAAATTCAGCAATACCTTTGGCTTATCAGTGACAGGACAAATTGATACCAGACTTTTAAGAGGGTGGGGAAACGTCTCTCCATAAAAAGAATCTAAATTTACCATCGTGTTAACAATTCTGTAAGACTTTTTGGCAACTCCTAATGGAAATTTCAGGAGCAGATGGAAATATTTGGAAACGTATAGAACACATGAGCCTGCAACATCCATTTTTATTTTCTCATTGGGAGTGTGGAGTGGTTTCATGTTGCCTTTAAATTTCTTTATTTCCCCCCTTCTTTCTCTCTTCTGGATGCTAAGAAAAGCAAGAGGGGAAGCAGGCGATGATGGATATAGGCAGGAGGGGTTTTTTTTTGGTACTGCTCACTTGATTCCCCTGTGTGGTCTGCGATGGGTTTCAGAGCAAACAGCACCAGTGTAAGGTTACTTGGTCCCAGGAACGTGAGGGCACCTGCTAGCCTGGCTCTGTGAGGTCCAATGAGCCAGTTAACCTTTCGCAATGTGAATGGAGGTGGATAGCCTGGATCTACCTCCCAGACAGCACATGAGGTTTAGTTAATGAGTGTAAACAGGCCTCATGGATTCTTTGATAGGAGATAACGTCAAAGTATGCAGAATGGTTTTTACTACTCCTGTTGGGCAATGCCCAAGGTCAGAGAGAGGAAAATCCAGGGGGAACACTGAAAAGGTGAAATCCACATACAACACTGAAAACGTGAATCAAATGTTTCCACTTGCCCATAAAGCAAGAAGAGTTTTTGCTTTTTAGGTGCTATAACCCATCCTAGAGCATGAAATTCAGTGGAATAGGACAGGAATCAATAACAGTAATAGACACCCTTATATACAAAAGCTGAGAAAAAAATACTAGCTCTCAGTGACCAAGTTTCTGGACTGCTGCTGATCAGTAATGATCAGGAATGAAGGCATACGCCGTATTTTTCCATCTCCCTGATGGCTTTGCAGAGTGATGGCCAATGCACTGGCTTCACTGCTGCTCTGCTCTGGTAGAGCAGCTACTATGGTGGGGAAGTCATTTGGAAACTGAGGCATTTTCCAAGGTGTTTACATTGTCCCGCTTCCATCAGATCTCAGCAGCTCTTGGAATATCCATACCTAAAGCCTTTAATTAGAAGAGAGACTTGTGGGGCTGGTGGTCACAGCATTTATTGTGCTTGGAAGAGAACCGGTCTATTCCAGCAACAGCAACACTAACCCAGCACCAGCAGCAGTTCCGACAGTTATCACATCCATGGCTGGATGCACTTCATGATAGAGCAGGCTTTGGAAAAGGAGAGCACGTTTCCCTCGAAGCCCAGGGAAAAGAGCCTGGGTGATGACAGAGGGACTTCTCTCACAAGCGCTTGAGCAGCTAATGGAGAAAAATGAGTGGCAAATCCCTCTCTGTTGACAGTACTGTGCTCAGCTTCCTCTGGCTCATGAAGGATCAGAGCATGGGATGGTTTAGAAACTGCTGCCTTCTCCGATGGGCACTGTTGTCATCCCCTGAAAGCAAATGCCCTGCAGTGACACGGAGCAGCGTTGTGGCATCGTGCAGTTAATACAGCATCCAGCCCCACTGCCTTTGGCCTCTTGCCTCCCCCTCTAATGCAGATAAATGATCCAGGGGCAGCACTCAGCTCCTTCCCTCTCTGCTTTTGCTGCACAAACTCTTTTTCCATAGTGGGATTAGTGCAAGGGAATTGGGTTAAATTTTCTTGTAGGTTGGCTGCGATACAGGGCCACATCTGCCCAGACCTGCAGAAGTCATTCAGGTCCTAAATCCTCTCAGTCATATTGCTTCCTAGAGCTTTCTATGGCAAAGAGACATTGGCTGGAGAAACTGGCAGACTCACGCCCATGCCCAGTGCTGTGGAGCTGCCACCATCCTTGCTGTCACTGGTGTCAATGGTTTGGTTACAGAACTTTCACCTTTGCAAAGAGGCAGTGGGTGCTGAGCCCCAGCATCTTCAACCTTAGTACCTTGTGAAAGACAAAGAAAGCGTTTGGAGTGAGTGACTGTGGGGTCTTCCTTCCTAATTGCAATGTGATCCTGCGGGTGACATGGAATCTATTGCGATAATTCCTTTTTTTATGGACTATTAGGGAATAATTGTATTATAATCCCTTTGACCCTAATATTTATGCATAACACACAACTGCTTCAAGGCAGTTTCTCACACAAGTTTATCAGAGGCTGTGAACTTCTATTCATCCCAAATTAGAAGAAAAAACAAACAAAAAAATCCAAACTGTTTCATTTAAAGCAATCATCAAATATAGAAACTTGACAACTGAAATGAAAAGCTTCTATGAGCTGAGAATAACATGTCCATGAAACCCATTAATTATAAACATATTAAAACCATCTCTATTTTGTTTGCAAATTACATTCTATCTCTGAAACACTTGAAGTGAAACCACCCGCAGGTAAATCTGAAACCAACCCGAGTTTATTAACATTCACAAGTGCAAAGCACTCTGGTAGAACATCAGTAATAAAAAGCAGTTGGGTTGTTAAAAGTTAATCATTTTCAGTCAGCTGAGGAAGGAGTGTTACTCATAATGCAGACAAATATCTTTGTCTCTACATGTGATTCATGCACTGACAATGACTTCTCTCTTCCAGTTGTCCTTCCTCTGAGATACTTCACCTTTTTCTCTATGCTTTCTTGTACAGTGTTATCAGCCAAGACCATTCACGCTCAACACAGTGAGTATCAAGTGTTGTGTATGAGCATGGCTGGATGACCTTCCCTTTCCTTGGTCATCATTGAGAGGATGCTCATGTAAAAAGACATCTCTGAGTTAAGAGGGAGCACCATGAGCTGAGCTGAAGGAGACACAGAGGAGGGAGTGATGCCCAAATGGAGGCTTAACCCCTTGCAGACACTAGAGGGAAATTTCAGACCAGCTCCTGATGATGCTTTGCTGCTGTCTTATATTAAACCCCATTCTTAGAGCTGCAGCCTGTTTCATCAAGTCCCTCCAATGCAGCTGTAGTTCTTCAGCCTTTTCCCATCTCCATTTTGGTCATTTCCTGTTGGCATAAATAGACCTACATTTCCTCTTTTGTGCCCTATTGAACATATTTCAGCCCCAAAAGCCAAAATGGCAATTTTTAAGGCTTTTTAAGGTTGTTTTTTTTCCTTACTTCTCCCCAGCCTGCCCCATGGCAGATGGGACAAGTTGTGTTGGAAATAAAGCACATGAAGAAACAAGCCACAAATTCCCCCCTTCCACAGAAGTGTGGAAAGCTCCAGCCTGCTGAGGGATGGATGCAGCCAGTTAAGCACCCTCCAGGTAGGATGGTAAAATGAGCCTCCCCAGGCTGGGGAAAACGATGCTGGGTGCTGAGTGTTTGACAAAAAACTGGCTAGAGTTACACCACATTGTTTCCTCGTCATCAGTCAAAATGACCCTTTCCTTCCTCCTCCTCCTCTGCCTCCTGAAATACAAGAAGATGAAAAGGAAAAGGGTGGGGGACAAGAGGAGGGAATCAGGACAGCTCAAAAAGTGCAGAAGAAGCAATGATGATTCTGCTCTCTTCCCAAGACTGCAATGCCTATTACTGCCTGTTAACCCTGCATGAGGTTCTTTGGGAAGTACTAAATGGACCCATCCAGGAGCCCTTTCTGCAGGAGATCCCAGAGCAATTCAAATAAGGCTAATCATGGCTTTTGATTTGGCAGAACTCCATCACATCAGAATAGTCCATTGGCATTCCTACCAAACTCCAGTGGCTTTAGATTCCCCAGATTCCTTAATAGCACCAAAAGCATCAAGATACTGCTTTTAGAGCATCTGCACTGGCTTCAGGAGAGGCTCTTTCAGACACCCCCTCCTTCATTTGTGGTCCCTCCTTGCCCAGGTTGATGCTTTACATATCCATTTACAGTGCTGCCTCTCTGCAGCAACAATTTCTGCCCACCTCATTGCCCAGTGTCAAACTCCATTAGCACCAGTTTCCTTTTGAAGCTCTTTTACTACTTCTTCTTTTCCTGGAGGCTGGAGAATTCATGAACACACGTTGTAGGTGCAGTTTAAAGGCTCTCCATGTCCCTGCTATGTGCTGGCTATCAGGAGGAGCACCCCAGAGCACTCCAAGTGGGTTTTCCATTGCCCGGAATAATTCAAAGTGGCACGAAGGAATTCGTTAAGGCATCACAAGCAATCAGCTCTAACCAGGCACACAGTGGTGACAGCCTGGAGATCCAGCCAGCAGAACAAACCCCATCTAGTCAGCGTTTTGGCTGTGACTTATTGAAGATGACAGCAGTTAAAACACTGTCTGGCAAGGCTGGTAACTGAGACGGACCAGCTTGAACAGATGTGATCCTACAGGAGGCTGGAAAAATGAAGGTGCTCTGGCTTTTGCACCCCTGGCAGGGCCTGAACCATGGAGAATGGAGATTGCAGCAAGAGACACTATCTTCCATCACTTGCTCTAGAAAAACATGAAGAGCTGTTTAAAAATATCCTGCTTAATTAGCCTGTATAATATAAGCTGCTTAAAGCATGCACTGAGCGGTAAAACCTTATTGCACTGGGTGACCAGGACCTGGTTTTTCTCGCATGGATGCAATTCCAGCACTCCCTGGAGCTTCCCTTTCACACTGGGTCTGACCCTCCCATGCAAAAGTGGCCCAAACGGAGTGTTCTATGAGACCTTGGAGCTGCCCAGGAAATGGCATAGAAATGAATAGCTGTTATCCATCCCTATGGAAGCAAGGTCATGGCTGCCAGCAGGTTGCAAGCAGGAATTACTGTCCTGGCTGGAAGCAAAACGAGCTTCCCCAGCAGTGGTTTTGGAGGACTTCTCCAGGATGCTCCCATGCTCTGGGCAGGGCCATGCATCCCAATGGACAGGCATGTGCTGGTTGCTCATGGCTCTGGGGAGGGCAGTGATTGGCTCCGTGAGCAGAACTCACCCAGTGACTCACCAGGACCTCAAAGCCAGATTTCCTCAGCTGTTACCCATTAGCACGTTGACTTCAAGGCAGCTTCACCCCATCCCTGGCCTGGCCCCAGCAGCCCCTTGGGTTTGTTGTTTGCAGATAAAAATTCCCCTGAGTTTCTTGGCCTGTTCAATAAACCCCCTTTATTGATTGATTTATCCATGTTCATGCAGGGAATGAACAGGATCTGCTCCAGTCGCAGGCAAGAGGGGATTTTCCTTCCCTTACTCTGACGAATGTCTGAGGACTTCTCTCACAAACCCCAGGTGATGTAAAATGAATTCAGCTTCACCTTCTCTCCCTTGTACAATGAGCTTCGGAGAGGGATGAGCACGGCTGGTGCTAATTCATATAAAGATCTGCATGAATAACCATGGAAAATATTTGGCATTGCTCAGCCCCAGATATAACATCATTAAATATGTCTCGCAATTATGCTTAGTCTAAAATTATAGGCCCTTTAAATGCCTTGCGTACCGCTCACAGCTGGTATAGCTAAATTTAGGGGTTTCATCCACTGTGAACAGTGGGATCACGCACTATTGTTGGCGGGGACGCGGTGGGGACGCTCAGGTCAACCTGCAGCAGCAACTGATGCCAATTGCTTCTTTGGGAACTTCTCCAGCCATCCCCATGCACAACCACTGTGCGGGTGTTGCACACCCATCAGTACCGCATGGAGATGGGACCACAGCTCCTTCATGCCCTCTCTGCCCATCCCATCAAGCCCAGCCATGGCTCTGCCCCTGCCCTGCAGCCTCAGGGAAGGAAATTGCTCTTTCAACTTCTTATTTCCCAGTTGGGCTTTATTTTGTTTTCCACCACCTCTTGACCCTGGACGTGGAAATAAGGGCTGGCACCCACAGAGCTGAGAAAGTTCTCAGCATCTTCTTTCCTTCCTGCAGACATCAAAAGGGGATTGTGGGCTCGATCACATTTTACATCACGGCCGGTTTTGATCCTTTAAGCCATAGAGGACATAAATCTTCTTCCTCTTTCCTTTGCTGTTTGGGTGTCCATTCTTTCCTGTATTCTGAAGTTTCTCAGGAGAAAATGTAAGCAGGTTTATAAGCAAATTTTTACCTTGGTGATTCCAATCATTGCCATTAGTTGGCTACTGTATTGACACGATTTGGTAACGACTAGAACAGGGTGCAGAAGGGAAAGCAGGAGCCAGCAAAGAGACCTGGTTTAGTAAACCCATGGCTGCACTGCTGCAGTGGGAATATGCCTCCATTGGTTTGCTAATTCTGGTAATGGTGGTGCTGACTTTTCAGCATTGCCAGGCAGGGAGGGAAGCAGAACCAGGCTTCATGGATATCCCTGGGATGAACTGGGGAAACTCCACTAAAGCTGGGGTGCAGGCCAAAAAGTTGGCATTGCTATTTATACTGCAAGGGAGAGAAGCCCTGATCCCAGGCACCCCATTCCCACAGAGCCTTACAGCTCCCTAGTTTGGCTTCTTTCCCAAAGGCTCATTACCCTGCCTAACCCAGGACCCTCCTTCAGAGCTTCCTTTGCATCTCTGATGGAGGTTGAAGGACCCAGAAGGAGATAAGAAGGTGAGAAAGAGGTGAAGTCCATAGAACAGGAGGGACCAGGGCCAGATCTGCATTGTCAGAGCATTTCCTAGCACTGAGCTGTTGTTTGAGCAAGTGAACATTGCCTGCATCACTGGCAACAGCTTCTCCTCCCATGTGCTCATCCTCACCATCCCTACAGCAACTGCTGTTGCTTTAGGACCATACTGATGTATTTGTGCTGCCTTTTTAATCTGCTGGAGAAGCAGTTATGGAAAACTGAATGGATTACATGGTGGATTTTCTTTTTTCCCACGTGGATATCTGTGAACTTGCTTTGCAGGCAGGATGGGGATGTGGATTAAATACCTGGAGCTGCTCATCATCCTCCTCCTCCTCCCATCACTGCCATGCTGCCTGGGGCCAACGTGCATGCTCAGCTCAGCGTCCACCCGCAGATGTCCAGGCAGGGAGCACAGAAGCTGCACGCAGCAATTCCCAAGGCACTGCTTGCGTGCACGGATCTTGATCCCGGGCATCCCTGCACCCGTGCGTGCCAGGCCAGCGGGAGCCCTCATGGACAGGCATCACTCACTGGAGGCCATTCCCAGCCTATTTTTAATGAAGCACAATCTCTTGAATGCAGAAATTTCAGAGCCAGGAGCATGAAAAAGAGGAAAAAAACCCACAACAAAACAGTGGGAATGGGGGTGGGGGGAGGGAAGGTCATTCCAGTTTCTTCCTGCTTACACCCCTCGCAGCTTTCGGATACAGGATATCGCTGAATGGCAGCCTCCATGCTGCATTTATTTTTAAGCCACTGATAGCTTTCTAAGTGACCTCTCTGTACATGAGCAACATCAGCCAAGAAGCTGTTTTTTTCCGGCCCTTCGACGTCAGATTGCTTCCTTTGACACCTCTGAGAGCCAGAAAATGGGAAGCATTCTCTTCCCAAGGTGACTTTATTTTTTTCCCCTGTGATACTACCGCTGGGTCTCTGCCTCAGGCTTGGGGGGCTGGAGTGGCAGGAATGGCACTGCCTTGGGGCCACAAGCTGGAGGTCACTCCTACGGGGCAAAGGTGCCCAAATTATCCACTCTTTGGGAAAAAGAAGTTGCCTTGGATAGAGCCAAAGTCAGGGCAACTTCACCTCAATCTGAAGCACTTTGGCATGCGCTTATAGCATTCCTTAGTCTGTCTTTTCCCTTTTCAGGGCAGCTGGGGCTTTCCAGGATATCCCAGCTCACAGCTCCATAACCTGTTTACTGTAATCTTAGATTTAGCACAAGTTTTGCAAGCTCATTCACAACTGAGGGCAAACAACTCAGCGCTGTGCTAGCACGTGAGGTTCTGAGACACCAGGAAGATGCTTCATCCTCACTTTTTGCAAGCACAGGGAGCTTTAAGCACCCTTAAATGAAGAAGGCTCCCAGAGTCTATTTGGGACTCTGCAATGGAGCTGGGGGTGGTGATTAAGCAAGTTGCTTGCTTGGTGCCTCAGTTTACCCATGTCCGAACCATTGCTTTGCACTGACTTAATGCATATCACGCAACATCAGTGTGACATGGATATTTCCATGCACTCCCCAACGGCAAACTGAAAAAGAGCGGTTTAATTACAAAGGGATGGAATTTGCTCAGAGAGAGATGCAAGTGCAGGTCCCTGAGGCATCCTATTTACTTAGAATTGGGGATACCTGGAAAAAAAAATCAATAGGAAAACCTGGATGGAGAAGACCCGCATGGAAGTAAATGAACCTGCATAGATGTGCTCTGCAGAGCTCTCCAGGGTTGTTCTGAGGTTGGAAGAGGGGAAAACACCAGTTTGGGATGTGGTGAGATCCCATCCCCGCCTCTGCTTTGTCTCTGCCCTGCCTCCAGCACTTCAAAGCACCCAGGCATAAAACTCCGGCTGAGAGGTATCCTTCAAAGCCTCTTCTTCCTGCGTCACTCGTCAAGGAGAGGGCACCAGGGCTCAGATATGGGTTTCTGAGCTCAAAAATGTCAGGAGGAAGTGATGGACTCGGAGGAAATTCTTGCGACGGTCTAGGAGGAAACGGGAGATGTGAAAATACACGATGTATTTTCCTCCCACAAGCTGTGCGCTCTGTTTTTATTATCATAAACCTGGGCCCAGAGGATGTCAGCTTGTTTATTTATTTGTTTAAATGAGGTTTCGCTCCTTGTTCAAACATTCCCATGTTGGCAGCTGCTGCGCTCCCGGCCCATGGCCCGGTTCCCATCTCCCCTCCCCTAACAAGGGGACGTGTCAGCCCAGGCAGCGTCCTCGGCCCCTGGTGAAGTGGGAGATGTTAAAGGCAGGGTGGGAGGTGGATGTCCCCCCTTCCAAAGACCCTTTGAGCATCACAAGCTGCAGCAAGATCCCCTTGGGCTTGTTGCAACCACTGCACCTCACACATGTCCTCCTTGGGCTCACACGTTTTGGTCTGTCTCCCCATGTCACTGTCCCCACAGGCACATCTTCCTTGCCACCATCAGCATGCAGAGCAGCGTGTGTTGGAGATGACAATCCCCCATTTTCTGTCATTTTGAAGCACCATTAGGAATAATTGCTATGGAAAATCATGCAGCGGCATCAGAAGCCTCTAAAGCCATTCATGCACACCTAAAGCCATTTATAGAATCATAGAATAGTTAGGGTTGGAAAGCTCTTGAGGGCTTCCAAGGGCTGGATAGACAATGGTGACCCACAGAGAGTCTTATGGTGGTGGTGATCCCTTCCACCCTGAGCTCCCGGGTACTTGGAGCTGCTGTTCCATAGGATCCCAGTGAGGCTGAAGGAGGCCACATGGACCCAAACAACTCATCCAATAGAGCAGCAAGCATCATTTCAACCCAGGTCTCGCCTTCTCCACCATGGAGATGAGGGGGAGCTTATTTATCAGCTTACAGCATTGCCCAACACAGACTCTTGGATGGGGCTCTTCATCCCTGTGGAAGGTGGCATCGTCCCTGCAGTGGGTACCCATCCTCCCTGTAGTGGGGTACCCATGGCTGAGCCTCTCCCAGGGTCACACTGGCAGGAAGCTGCCTCTCTCCCGGCATGGCAGGGGCCACAGGAGATGCACCTGGGAGGAGAAGCGCTTTGCGGGAGGAAGAAAACAGGATCTAAAGCATAAACAACATCCTCAATGGCTCAGCGCGTGAGCTGCTCTTTCCAGAGCCTGTTTTTGAGCTGCTGTTGCAGCCCCGATCCAAAGTGCAATTGAAACAAGACAGTAGGAGCCCTCAGAGCCCTGGGGATGCTGCTGTGCTGCTCCTTGCAGTAGTGCAGCCCAGCAAGGGCAAGTATCGAAGAGGTAGACAATAAGAATGCCTCCAGCTCCATTCCAGGGTATGTCCAGGGCTGAAATACAAGGGTAGGATGTGATTTCCACCTCCCAGGCCCTGAGTATTTTGTCCAAAGCTTATTAGGGGTTGCAAGGTAGCAGTGAGCAAACGGGACAGAGCATCTCCTGGGGCAAAGGGAAGGCTTTCCCAAGGTGTTGTTCATGCCACAAGACTCACCATGATGAAGATGACTTTTCTGGCTAGCAAACCTTCATTCTGTGTTTGGTAGAACCTCTGCATGTTTCTGGGATGGATTACCCTATATTCTGTCCTTCATGATCATGGAATTAAGCAGAGCACTGTGCACAGACCCTGGATTTTGTCTATTTTGTGACTGAAAAGAATTCATTTAAAAAAAAACAAACAACTTATTTGTTTTTCATTACTTATTCCTCCCTTTCTTCCTATGAAGCATGCATTACCGAGTACAGCTCTGCTGGCAGCCAAAGGGTCCAAATCGCTGCAGTATCCCAAAGGGATCCAAGTGGACCGGCTGGGAGGGCAGAGCAGTGTGGGCTGTTTCTGCACCACATCCCATAGGGTGCCCCAGGGGAGCATGGGGACCTCCCAAAGGGTTAAGCTGCTCCCTAGCACAGGAAACCTGCATCCGAAGCCAGATTCCCAGGGAGGAAACGTTCCATTTATTGTGGGAGAGAAGGTAAGCGAAGTGTTAACGCGATTGCCCGAGCAGAGGTCACCGGCGTATCCTGCTGCAAACTTCCTGAGTAACCTCACACGAGGAAACAACAGCCCCGGGTATGGGACCTGGTGGGTTTGTTTTTCATTCCCATTACCTTGGACCTACTTTCTCGCTGGTGCTCACAGACCCACTGCAGCACCCGCTGCTCTCCTCCCTGCTCTGCAGCGGCCGCCTCATGGAGTTTAATGCTTCTCTTGTGGTTGTATATTTATGCCTTGGACTGGAGCAGGGAGGGATGGAGAAGGATGTAAAATGCAGCTCTGGGTGTTTTCAGGCTCTTTGAGGTGCTGAAGCTTCCTTGGATGCTTCTGGGTCTCAGGACACAGAGCAAAGAGGGCTGGGGGTGACTGTGGGAATAGATGAACACTTGGAGGTACCATGAGCAGGACCAAACTGCTGCATCACCTCCCCCAGCCTGCAAAAGGGAGAAAAAGTATCATCTCTGCTGCTTTTTCCAACCCCTAGTTCTTATTAAAATTGAGGTTTTGATAGTTTCTGGGGTAACTGCAAAGCAAAAACCCCAACCTTTAAAGGCTGAACATGCCCGGGATGCTGTGCCAAAACTGATGTTTAGACAGAAATGACTCAGGAGTTTAAAAACTGAAGTGTGATGCAATGAGTTTTATTTACATACTCACCCAAGAGCAGTAGCAGGGCATGACCAGCATATGAAATCATTTCATTCAGTCCAGCTTTGCTGTGTGGATCCTTAGCAAACATTTGCTAGGAAGAAGAGGCTCCTAGAAGAGGTCCATCATGAGCTTTTGTTAACCTTGTGGACCAAGTAGGGACGAGCTCCTGGTCTGAAGCAAGATGCTCAGCCTGGCAAGCTTCATTAGAAGTCACAGTACATGCAAACATTTCCATTTCCAGGTGTTGAGGTAATGGCAGGCATTAGTAGTAGTGCAAACCACTGAGCAAGGGTTTCTGCTGAGCTACCAGCTCCATGGGTCTCACACAGTGGGTGTTCTGCTTCAGCTACCACATCCCTGGATGTGAGATGAGAGCTGAGACCTTGCCCTTCTTGCCAAACAACAAGAAAATGGGTGAGACATTTTAAAACATCTGTTATTGTTAAAAGCATGGACCCAACACTGGGACAGGATCAGCTCAGTTCTCACTGTGAGGCATCTGCTCACTGCTGGGGAGAAACAGAATGGGTGAGGTTGGACTGATGGCCTGGATGCTTACACCACATCTCCCACAGCCATGTCCTTCTGTCCCCTTGCATTTGCCTTTTCTTATATGCTCTTACTTAAGATGTAAAGTCTAGAGGTCCCAGGGCCCAGGTACTCTTGAAGAGGATTAAAGAAGACTTCCAGGCTTCCTAACAGCTACTGGCACACCCGTGGTGGCTGAGTTCAGTGGATTGAATTGAATCTTAGTTTCTTTTTAATTCCTTTTTCCTTTTCTTGGGATTCAGCCCAAAAACCTGTCCCACGGCCACCACCACAGGGCTTCCTGTGCTTGGTATTTATGTGGCTTTGAAGGGTTTGACAAGAGGAGAATGTACATCCACGGGTGTGATTTGGAGCCGCAGGACAGCAGTGCAGCCCTCGGAGCAATGCGTGGCTGCGGGGGAGTGCAATCGATGCCGTGATTAGAGATGCTAAATTGAAATCTTATGATCTTCGGGGTAGTTACATAAAATGCCAATTAGGATGCGGTCTACATTGTTTCATGGAAATGGTTTTCATTATATTTTCCTGTCAGCAAATGCTGGTGTGAAACCAGTTTTCATCCCTCATATGGCCACCATGAGGAGGTTGGGAATTGCACCAGCATGACTGGAATCTTCCTTTAGATGGATACCTTATCTTGTTTACCCAGCATAAGCGCAGCATCTATTCTTTGGGCAGGGGAATGGTGATAGAAGGGACAAGCTGTGAGATATGGGGGCTCCTCTGTTTCCCATAGGGCCCATAAAGGTTGTCATATCAAGTGCACCCAGCACTTCCAACTTGCTGCTACTGCTGTTTGTTGCCTTTTTGAGCCTTATTTTTTATATCATTGCTGTGTTGATAAAGTGCTGACTCACAGGATCCAAGAAATACTGTGCAAAATAGCCGCGAGGGACTCCTACTTGTGAAGATGTCTGGGATGCTTCCTATTAAATAATAACAAAATGCTGTAATAATAACTTGGCAGCTCTCTGCCTCCGTCAGTCTGATGCTCAGTGTGGGTTCGCTTCCCTAAAATTCCTTTAAGTGTCTCGACAAGTTGCACGATAGGAAGGAAGGCCGCTTCACTCTTGACTTTTGCCTGAATCAGCTCATGTAATGAGCAAGTGTCTTGAAGAGATGGAACGGATGAGAAATACATCTTTGAATCATGTTAACTGGCAATAGTGTGGGTTATTACACACTATATTTCCTGATAAAGCAGGGAGAGGTTACAGGTTTTGCAGAGCCTTGGTGTTGGCAGGTTTCTCCAGACATGTAGGTATGGGTCAGTGGTGGCTTGTTTCACCCCTTGGGGAAGTAGTACAAACCTAGGCTTAGAAATTAAAAGCAGAAAGTTTTTATTAGAGGAGAAATCATATATAAAGCTTTTCATTTATAGGAGAACTACTACTGGCATGCAGCTACTTTGCATCAATATTTCATGATCTCAGTTAATGGTCTTTAGTAATGAAATGTTTGAATTCATATATAGGGTCAAAGCCTTAAATGAGTTTGCATGGGTGTATGTGTGGGCATTATTTTGCTTCCATTATTTATTAAAGGGATTTCTCTGCTGCCTGCTGGGTTTATCTTTCAATCAGAGCAGCTCTCCTAGCCTAGGTGGCACCAGCTGTCTCTGCTAGAGATCCCTGCAGGGCAGGGCATGCTGCTCACTAACGCCAATGCTGGGAAATCTTCCCAAATCACTGCATTTTTTTCCTCTGAATTCAGGACGATGGAAGTTGAACCAGATGAAAGATCAAATACATTGTGCTGACTCCAGTATGTGTTGTTTTTTTTTTTTTTGATGAGGAATGCCACACAGAGGGTTTGTTAAAATGTTTTGCATGAGTTACTGTGCTTTGTAAATCTTCTGAACAACCTGATCCTAAGTTGCAGAGTTTCCATCTCCTGGCATTTCAGGCAGTCTGTGTTGGCCACAGATTCTGCTTTACTGCTTTCCCCACATCTGCTCCTTAAAAACTCAGGGATTTTCATCTTCCTTTTGAAGTCACCTGCGGCTCTGTTAGTGGCCACAATGAGGCCAGTGTGTCCCCCATGGTTTGTCAGGATACCTGAAGAGGGATGTGGATGGACACACAGCCCTGTGTCCATGGATATGCCCAATCTGTGGGTCCTCGGGGCTGGCAGAGCACTTTGGGGGCCATCCCCATGGGGTCAGTGTCTGTCACCCCTCTTGGCAGTCACCTTTTGGGGACAGGATGCTGGTGTCCAAGCTCATGTGCCCTGGTTCTGTGGCTCTCATTGTCTTATTAGTAATTCTGGAGTGTAAGGCATCCTGTTTTTTTTATCTGCATGAAAATAATGCAATAAATCTTTAATAAAACAGATAAATCTCCAGGAAACCTACTGCAGGCTTATGTGTAAACCCAGAGGAGATAGCTCAGCTACAACACCCAAACAAACATCCTATTCTGATAAAGACCTCCAAAGACCCTGATTTCATGCCTATACCTCTGAAATCTTGTATAAACCGACCATTATCACCCATGTGATGTCCCATTTACATTTCTCAGTGGATGAGCTGCTTTCCCTGCTTATGGCAGAGGCTGTTTTGCTGTCAGGGTCGCAGCAGGCAGTGTGGGACATAGCTCCAGCGTGTGCGTTGCTCCAGATAACAGCTTCCTTTCTCCCTTATGAATACTTGAGCAACAACAGCATGAGCCATCCTCAGCAAGCCTGACGCAGGGTTTGATGCTGCTTTCTGCATTCAGAGTTTTCCAGCATGAGTCTGATCATTGATTGAGATGTGTAGGAACGTAGCAGGCACCTCACTGAGATCCCAACGTCTCTTATGGCAAATTATAAGAAAGCAATTCTGAAATTATCTATTATAGCCTCAAAATTGAGATTTTTACACTGTAAGTGAGTTTACTCAGGTTCCTTTTGTACAGAGAGATCCAGGCTGAGGTTCTGACTTTGTAAGCTGCAGGGGTGCAGGAGCAGGACAATAAGGTGCAAGCAGTGAAAAATCCCACTTACAGTTGAGAAGCAATTTCATCAACTGGAAACCAGAGAGGAGGAGATGGAGCATTACCCTTCTATGCATAATAACAGCACTGAGACATGATGCACTGATGAATGGGGCAAATTCAATTCTCAATGTGTCCGCCCAATCATTTCCAAGCAAGATAAGGGAATATTCCTGTCATTGGGCAAAGTCTAGAGAAAGGCACTTCCAAAAACTGTGTGATTCTGGTAACACTGTCCAAGAAAAACCAAGTTAAACTTGAGCAGATTCAGAGAAGGACTATTAGATGACTGGAACATGGAATTCCTATAACAGGAAAATAAGATAAGTTGGTTTTGCTCAGCCCTATACAATGAAAGCTCAAAATCCGTGTAAGAACATCAGGATGAGCCTCTAAGCAGTGGGAAGAGCTGTAAACAATGAGAGAAAGTAAAACTGACCCTGGATGCTGTGGGCAAGTTTTCTAACCATCAGAGCAATAGGGACTGGAGGAGCCTTCACATACCTGTAGAATAGGCAAATCCAAATGTTAAAGATGGAGCTTAATCCCTTCTGCACAATGGGAAGGAGCATCCGAATGTGATGCCACATGCATGCTTGGCTTCACAGCTAGCACAGAAATGTCTCTATAAACAAATACAGCAATTTACTCTGCCCTAAGCTAACAGTGGATTCTGGGCTGCGATATGGTGAAGGGGAATTTACCACTGCTTTAATATGATTAGGATTTTTTTCCTCATGAGTTTGTGTCTGTCTTTTTCTATTATCTGAGGGTCGGCGTGGAGTCCTGAGTCAGGAAAACAGCTCACTGAAATTCATCCCTATTCACAGCAGAAGTCTTTGGTTTGACTTCAGAGTGATCCATGCATGTGCTTAACATTAAGGCTCTGCTTACAGGCTGTCCTGAATAATATGCTATAGTGTATTTTGAGAACTCATTTTTACTTTTTATTACAATAATAACTTCTACAGTGACATGAATTCCAACACGAAGTGCCGAGAAACAACATAGCCTTCCAAATGGTTTTCCCCTTTACACTGCTATTAGAATGCATATTAGGAGAGCAGTGGATTATAAGACAAAGCACTTTCCAGAAGGCATATTTTTCTCCACCTCACTGCAGCACAGCAGCTACTTTATTGTCAAGGATTAATTATATTATCCAGTCTGCTTCTGCAAACTGTAGTTGAATGGATCATTAAAAGAGAAGGATAGCAGGGACCATTGCTAGGGCACTGCTTCTGTAGGTCCCAGCTCCTGGAGGTGCTGAGGTCCTGGAGCTTAGCTTGGCTTTTCTTTCCTTATTTCCTTTTCAGATTTCATGCTGGTGTTCCAGAAGATGATGTGTTTGAAAGACTGTCCTGCTGCGAGTCTGACAGTGTATTGCATTACTCCAAGAGCAGAACTACCACGGGTACTAAGCCTAGGATTATAATGAATGGCCAGTCGTATGGGATATGCAGAAGTCTAATAATTCCCTTTGTGCTTAATGGTAATTACTGCTTGCGCCCTAAATAGCAACGTCAGACACAATGCAAAGCGCATCCATAAGCCTTGATAGCAAAAACCCCAGACATTTGAGCTAGTGCAATAAAAATGAAGAAGGTGGAAGACAACTCAGACTCCACCAAGTGAAGGTCCATCCCTCCAGGTGCTGGGAAAGTTGGTTGTAGGATGGCCAAGAAGTGCCTCACATGAGTGAGAAGGGAAGGACCACACAGCCGGGGTCCCTCCTCTTGCATCCTTTAGGCTCTTCATCTTGACATTCATGTTTCAGGCAATTCCTATTGAATCACACCAGATTTTAGGCCAGATTTGCTTTAGCCAGGATGAAAAGGTAGATTTCTTCAAGAATAAGCTAAAAGTCAAACATTTGCTTTCAGGTTGATGTTTTATCTCAGAGTTACCAGTGCTCTGACAACATGAGACACATCCCCTCTGCAGGGTGGAGATGATAACCTCTGCCTTACTCACAGTCCTCTCTCAGCATCTTGTCTTCAGGGCAGAGGAATGATGACAAGATTTCCACTTAAAATTAAGCTGCAGAAGGCAAAACAGAACTGGAACCCAGCTAATTTTATCTGTGGTTTAAAAAAGAAACAACAACCCCCAAGAAAGCCAGTTAAAAAAAAACAATGGGAGAAATGAGCAATGTCTGCCAACTAAAATCATTCACTCACTCCTCACATTAGTCAGGAGAGAAATAAACTTTTAGGAGGCCACACAGTAAAACAGATCCCCAAGTATAGTTAGAAAACAATGAGTCAAGATCCCTGCTTGAGCTCCTTGAACTCCTCTATTTTCTTGGGGGAAAAGGCAGGTTGCTGTAAAATGGTACCATGCTCCCCGGATCTGGAAATGGATGTGGTTATTTAGACCATCCTTTTAATGCAAACTCCAGGAGAGATGGAGTAATTGAGCCAATTTTATGTGTGGGTGAGCAGTTGTTTGTGTCATATCTCCACACTGCTGCAGTGTTTGGAAAGCCACCGTGACTCACCTGCATACATGGTGGCTGAGGACAAGCAGGAGGGAACCTAAAAGTAAGCCTGGGGTGCAGGTGGTGGTTACTTGGAGCCACAGATATTGCCCTTCCTGCCAAACTTGTTTTCCCCAAAGTGGGGAAGTTTCTGGGATGGAAAGAATGCAATGAGACTCAACAGAGCATCACTCAGCCCCCAGCACTGCTGAGTATGGGAGAGAAGCAGTTTGTGTGCACCAGCATCACGTCAGTGAGGAGGGAATACAGCTGTAACCCAGGAACACTGCTGCAATTCATTCCTCATCTGCAGCACAAACTCCTGGGTACTTTGTTAGGGTGATGGTGTCACACAGAGGCAGCATTGCCCTAGCACCCCTGACATGCATTAGGGACCCCGATAGCATCAGGACCACATTACTGCTGGTTCCACTCCCGTGTCAGATGTCAGACCATGGTGGGGCATGGCTGGGCGCTTTCCAGATGGCCCCTTTTCACTGGGAGGGTGGGGGGGTGTGTGTGTTCAAAAGTGCTCCCACATTGCTTTGTGGTGCACATTCCCCCAGTCTAAATTTCACTGATTTCCATCTCAAAGACCCAGTTCTTTGAGATGTCTGTGGCCTTCTGCTTGTTGCTTTATATACTTTGGCATGTGCCTGCTCGTTTTACAATAGAGAAGCTGTTTGTGCCGCTACAGATGTGTTTTGTAGGTGCAGCTTAAGCAAAACTTTTGATGTGTCGGGCTTAGAGGTCGCCCAAGGAATGTCAGTGTTTGTCATGAGGAATACAGGCCAAGCTGCACTTACCTGCCCTGGAAATAACGTCTTTGAAGTCAGAAGAAGCACTCACAAGCACAAGAGGAAACATTTGGCCAGGAGAACATAAAGGTAAATTTCACACCGTGACCTTTTCTTCATTTATTGTCTTATGGAAGTTTTTCCTCCCTTGTTTTTCCCCCTTTCCCTGAATTCGACACCAGCATTGGTCAGACAAAGAGTCCTAATCACCACTGGAAAATGAGTCCAACAGAGTTCAGAGGGCTGGGATCTGTAATTACTTTACAAAGCGTTGAATATAACCTGAGTTTATGCAACTGCATCCGTCAGAATACTGGGAAGGTGCTGAAAACACAGCAACAAGCAGCTTTGTTTTCTGGGATTAAACTAAAAAGATACTGAGAAATACAACAAATAGAGGGAAGTTGGCAAAACCTTTGGAAGGACGGCAACAGATGCCCTGAAGAGGAAATTACAACATGTGGCCAGCTGTGTTCTTTTGGTTAAGCAACTTTCTGTAGAAGTTCAAAGCATCTGGGGAAAGTAACTGGTAACAGGGGGAGACAGATTTATGGAGCCCACACATGGCAATATTTTTGTATCAAATTAGTAAAAAAACCCATTTTATCCCTAGATGAAGAGATTAATTCATGCAAGTTTGCATTCTTTGAAGAGCAATCATATTTTGCCTTTGTAAACTGGAAGGACTGAGTAATTTCTTGGATTAACTGATCACAAGAGTTGTAATCCGTAATAAAAACCCAGGCAAGGCTGCCAGGCTTTGTTTCTCGGAGGATTAGGGTAATGAGTTGGGTTGACATTAGCAGAATGCATTCCAGACTGTAACCCCATTACCTGGACCTAAAGGGTGGCTTCAGAAAGATGAGGCCGTTAATCAAAGCCTTCAACATGTTTTTTCAATACAGGGGAACTTATTGGTTGTGTGAGTTGCTGGATGGATAAATCTGGGAGAAAAGCACCATAAATCTATGGTGCATGTTATCTACAGCCAGTCTCCGATGTGATAATATATATGTGTATATATATATACACACAGCCCCTAAAATGTCCTTTGTAGCCATGAAAAAGCCAGTTTGCAACATTCCACACTACAGGTTTGTGTTTATTCCCTCTTTTTACAGCACTTTTGTGGCTCTGCGCTTTGTCTTTTGGCACAAGAGCCAGAAGAGACCCTGTCCATCTGCTGTCAGTCACCATGTGACAGAGAAAGGCTCAGGCTTGTAAATGCTTTGTTTAGAGCTAATAAAGCCCCAAGTTAAATATCTAAGCAAATGGTTAATGTTCCTGGAGCTCGGGGGGGCTGTGGGTACCTGCAGTGATAGTGGCTCAAGGTGTTTCCTTTGCTGGTTCCCTCCCCATCCTGCTCCCTTGGTGCTGGCGCATGCCAAGAGCCGCATCAGGGAAATGATGCTCCTCAAAATTAAACCAAATGTTACTTTGCTGCTGGGTTATTTTAAAGCCAGATCAATTCCCAGGCTGGTTCGTGGTGCAATTGTGGGAGGGAGCCCTGCTTGGGGTGCCAGGGAGAGGACTCAGCATCATCTCTGGCTACTTCATAGTGTGAAACCATGATCTGGGCCGTCTCCAGTGGGTTTGGGTTTTACCATTCTCCACCTCACCGAGTGCATGGTGGTGACACTGTAACAGCAACTATTAAAATCAATCAAACCACGCCTGGATCCTTCTGTGATATTATGGTCCAGTGGGGACGGCTCTGCAGCCAACAGCCAGTTTATCACATGTGTTTTATTCCAGATCTTCTGTGCGGCTGTGGATTCTCATCCTAAAACCTTCAATGTACCCGCCCCATGCTCCCACACTGGTTAACCCTTCTGCAGATGAGTTAGGGTAAAAAAGCCCAGCAGGTACCCCTTGGTACATGGAGGGATGAGGAAATGCTACATGTGCATCCCCACCAGTCCTCCTATTGATCTGCCCATCCCTGGAGCACACTGCCCATCCCTGGGGTCATCACACCACAGTGCCGGTGGCCTGGGCGGTGCTGGTCCCCCTATCCCATGTCCACACAGGTGCTCCCACAAGGAGATGCATTTCCAGAAGGCAAAGAGAGGACGGAGGAAGCTGCAGTCACGCGAGCCGCATGTGGTTTAAGGAGCAAGTGCCAACATCTCTCACTCTCACTGTCCCAGCGTTGCTCCGAGGGCAACCTGATCTGCCTTTAATCTACTCTGACCACAGGACAAATGGTTTAAATAAAACCCTGCCTGACTGAGTCACTCCATCTCTGGCTTTTAGACGGCAGACGGAGGAGCGGTGGTTTACTTTGCCTGAGTAACCAAATTAATATAAGAGAAACATTTTTGTTATGTGGTAACTAAGAAAAGAAAAAAAAGCAGATGTAGAGATATTTGGGTGGGATGTTTGTGCAGGAAGAAAGGAAAATCAAGGGAAAGAAAGTAGTTGCTTTCCTTGGAACAGCAGGTAAAAGTAACAACAAGTAAACAGCTATTGCAGGCAGTGTGTGTTGCGGGGAGCAGAGGACTTTGTCTGCAGGTAGATGGTCATAGGGATGCAGCCTGGTTTGCTGGTGGGTATCAGCTACAGCCAGTCCCTGCACCTGCTTGGGCTGTGGTTTGCAATGAAATATGTGTGAAATACTCTGCTCTGACCATTCAACATCATCTACTTCTTGTCCAGGACTTTTTGCCACTGAAACACCGCACTCAGAGCTGCGCAGTTAATCTTAGTTGGGGAGTCGAAGTACTTATGTCTCAGCATCGTGGGCCTCATGGGAATATGTGAATATGAGCTCAGATGAAGGCTTTTAAAAGTTTAAATTCCGTCAGCGTGGTTTTCACACATCAGAAGCCAACAGTGCCTATAGGAAAAGCTCTGCCTTTTTCATTCTTTTCTTTTGAATGAGAAAACTTCTAACGATTTTTGGTAAGCTTTAGGACATGTAAGGTAATATCCTGCTGTTAGTGAAAAAAAACAAGAAGTTCTCACTGACTTTTGGGGGCGTAGAATAGCTTTTACATCAAGTAATACTTTATCAAGGAAGGATTTGCCATACTGGAGCATTGCTGCCTGCGGACACCTGGATCCTTTCTTCTGCCAATAGTGTACATCAGATAGAGATGATCATCAAACCATCTCCGGGTTCTGGACATCCTCCGTTGTTCCCTGCAAAAGAGATCAGGGCGTGAAGCTTGAGATCTCATCAGCTTTATCTCAGCCCATGTGGTTGCAGTGTACGTTTAGGGTCAGTTCTCTGTCGCATTTCATCGGAACACCGGTACGTCATGTTCGGGCCATGTTCCTGACGCCCGTCACTGCAGCTCGGCACATCCACTTTGAAGTGGGAATGTTGGTGCTTTTACAACGAGCTGTGCAAGCAGAAGAATGCTCCCCTTTGATGTTTATTAGTTATGAGCATCGCTGGCCCCTTTTGGAGTTGATTTCAGGCATGGTCGCCTTTAAGAATCGGAAATATGTTTTACCAACATTTCACATGTTATGAAATGCAGGAAGACAAAAAAGAATGAAAGAAAGAAAAAGGCAAATGAGAAAAAGATGGTGCTTTTTGCTCTTTCAGTCTGTGAAAGAAGTTGTAGCAAGTAAAGATTGACTGTATGTGCTAACTAGCGATAAACTATTACTCTACAATCTCTGCAGCTCTCTGTGTCAGGAAGCAGAGGTTTCGCATGACTTTTCAGCTCTTACACTGTTCTGCAGTCCATACTTGTAGACATAGGACACGGTTATGGGTATTTCTTTTACACTCTTTTGGGGTCATAAACAAAAGAAAGTCAGCAAAGACCATGAGATCCCTCTGTACTTCCCTTGATTGTCTTGGGATGATGTTTTCCAAGGTGAGTCAGTGTTTATCGATATAAAAATATAAGAAACAATGCGGGATCAGAGTCGTATGCTTTCCCATGTGTTCATTGTCCCTTCACTTGCTGTAAAATCCATGTGATGAGGAACTAATCGGCAGACACCTGCTTTCTTTGTGGAGCCTGTGCTGTATTTTTAAATGCTGAGCAGCCTCTCCAAGTGGTTGCAAAGGCAAAAGGACCCCAAACTGACCTTCCAGATGGGAAAAGGGAGATGTCTGTTGAGCAAACCTGCTCTTGCACAGGCTTGAAGTATCATTCAGAAAGGCCAGGCTGGCTACAAGGCAGGACTCTGGTCTGCACTGTGTCTTCTTTGCTTGTCTGCTTTGTCCCTGTTTAGCAGCAACCCAGGCATGTGGATTTGGGATACCCCTCCCTGAAGAGCTGACACAAGGATGGTACCAATGTTTCATTAACCTGCAATATGGGAAATGTCGCACCACGATGCTCAATGCAGTAGTTAAGTTTTACATAAAACACCAATCTGCTTTGCAGGGCTTATTCTCCCCCTCTGTTATTTACCCCTCACTCATTAAATGCTCCAGTGGCCCAAGACAATGAAACCTTGCAGCCAGATTTCTTATTTGAGAAACTGCTGTTAATACAAGATCTCTCATCAAATGTGATTGGAGCAACTCTCCTTTTCTCTGCTATTCCTCAGACCTCATGGAAACACGTTCTACTTTGCAAGATCACATTTACACTCAGCAAATATGCAGGAAAATGGCCTTTTGCAAAGCAGCTTTAGCCAGAATCAGTAACAGCCACACCAATAGGTGTAGGAGGGAGCATAAGAGAAAAAGAAGTGATGGAGTCTTTCAGGATTCCTTCAACATTGTTCTGTTAAACTGAGATGCCCCTGGAAGATGCTCCTATCCCCAAAAGAGCTACTGAGCTTGAGAAGGGAGGCTGCTCTCTGAACCATACAGAAAGCTGAGTTCATACTCACAGTGTTCCCTTTTTGAGTTCTTCCAACCAGTGAGAAAAACAAAGTCTCTGTCTTGCTTTTCCCCCTACCTCGATGTCTGGCAGACAGACAGATTAACTGAGTTAGAAGAGGTAATTTGCAAGAGAATTGCAAAGCTAAATGGTGACATTAATACTGGTTTGGAGCAATTTTACATCACATGTAACCTGGAAATGCTATCAGCTTACTAGAAGTGAATAATCCAGCAGGAGAGAAAAGGCAAGAGGCTGTAACGCAGCATCTGCCAGCCTGTGGTGAATGTGAGGCTCTTCATTTAGCTCAGGATCACCTTCCAGCCCAAGGACTCTGGGGTGATCACACAGCTTCTTTGGGGGTGGTTTGTTTTTCTGTTTTGGCAGGCGATGGAGCCCTGAAGCCTGAACATAGGCAGAGCATAAAGCAAAAATTCCCCATGCTACACACAGATGGGTTTAACAGCCCTCCTCTTATTCATGCATAAGTGTTTAGATGGAAGGGATCCAACTATACGACAAATTTCACTCGTTTCTAGCCAAACAGGGATCCTCTCCAGGGACATCAGAATTGGGGTGAATAACTTTCAGCAGGTTTGCATAGCAGACTGGGAGCTAGAGGTGTAAATGACAACCTGGGATGTCAGAAAGGCTTCTCTGGATACCATTGAGTGTCTCCAATACCAGTTCCTGCAGGCTTCAGTGGAGTGCTGCAAAGGTCTACATGAGCCAAGGGGGTCTTCTGCTGCTGGTGACCATGGATGTCGGGTGAGGAACAGGCTGGTCTCAGCTCTGTGGAAACCCATGAGGTTCTTAGCGCCTGGTGGGATTGGGATGTCTCCAGGAGTATATAGGCTTGATCTGGATGGAAAAGGAGAGGCACCTGTGTGGTAGAAACACTCTTTGTTCTAGATGAATTCCTGTGTGTGAGAGAATACAAAAATACACCCATTTCTTGCTGCAGTTTTAGCAAGCATGCCAGGTGCACGGTGTTTTTAGGGATGCATTTCCCTCTCCTGGATAGTTTGCTTTATTTTCTCATGCACAAAGATGTTCTAAGTGCAGAAATAACCACACAACTTGAGCACGCACTGCAGGAGCGGCCCAGAAACAAGTGCATGGCAGGAGCAGAGAGGTTTTTGCAGCTATGAAAGTCCATCAATGACAGCCTTCCCTCTGAACACAGAGGGTATTTTAGAAGACAATATTTTTGCCTAGCTTTTAATTGCTTTTTCTCCTCGTGTATATGTGTATGTTTGTTTGCTGCACTGATTTAGCAGATTCCATTTGCTTCAGCTCTTCATTCCCATCTCTATGCCTGTGGCATCAGAGCTGGCTGCTATAAGGTAACATTATGCATGTCATGCAGCAACATGACAATCTCAGCTGGGGAATAAATGGAAGCACAAGGTCTTATCTGAAACTATAATGAGTTTATTTTTGTAGGGTTACCCTTAGTTCTAATAACAAGCAGAAAATACAGGGCCTACGGGCAGAATGGTCTCAAAACAGAATGTTCTTGCAGTTCATCGAGTATCAGCTGCTCTTTAGTTACCAACCAGAGGGACATCGAAGAAAGTTGCTAATTATGAGCGCATCATCAAAGTACAAACAGTGTCCCAGCTTTAGAATAGCAACACCTTACTGTGGGTGCAAAAGGAAGCCTGGATTGGCTCATGAATGGAAAAATCATGGGATTTTTTTCTTGAAGAGCTCACGGAGAGGCATCTGCACTTATAAAATCAACTATTTCCTTTGGAAAGGAATGAAACTATTTGACACAAATACCTTCAAGGTTGGTTGTTGATTTTTTGTTTGGTTTTTGGTTTGTTTGGGTATTTATTTTATAAATATATCCCAGGAATAATCAAGATCTGAAGGTTTTGGAAAAGAAGTCATAAATCAAGCGTGCTTTATTAAGAACCATCGGTACTTCCAGCATTTTACGATGCCTGAAATCTTCTTCATTCCAATTTCTTGTGTTTCCTGTTTCTGCCCTTTGAAGCTGCACTGCAAACTAGTCCCAAAGTGAGCGAGATCTACTTGCTTCAGTGAGAAACCTGACAGAAAGCAGCTTTGCTGAGATCTTTGTTAGGCAATTCGGCCTCAGCCCAGTAGTTCTCTTTGCCAGATATAATTTTATTTCTTCGTTCTGATGCTTGCTCTCTTCTGCATCCCTGTCTGAGAGGTGCCTTATCCTACTGCTGCAGCTGGTCCTGGGGATGTTGTGCTTTGAGTGGCCTCTTTTCTGCTATAGCCCTACTATTAACACAGATAAGGAGCTCCATTCAAGTTTGTGCTGTGGGCTATAAGAAGTGAAGCAGGGAAGGTGACTGAAGCATTCAAAACCAACAATTTAAGCTCTAAATGGTTTCTGATTTAAGTCAATCCAGGCTGACCTCTCTTGGGCCTGATTTTCAGAAAAGGCTGGAAAACGAAGGCGCTCAGTGCTCCTAAAACCAGACCAAAGCTGTATCTTGTTGGGCACAGAATTCGGATTGGAATTTCTTCTCTCTTTTTTACCACCCTGAAGGCACTGGTAATCTGATATTTGTTTCATAACGTATTTTGAACTTCTGCTTGCTTGTTTGGTTGGTTTTTTAAGGGAGAATATATAAAAATAACAGAAAATATTGCTGAAACCTGTTTTTCTGTTATTATTAAAGCATATGAGGGGGTTGACACCTATTCATGGAATCCTTCACAGTGATATGGAGTGTGTCGAGCCCTCCCAAACCCTGACGCAACCACACAGAGGTCGCAGCTATTGCCTGGTGAGCAGTGCTTGCTCTTGGGTCCATTCCCACTCACACACTGGACTGTGACAGCCGAATAAATTAGACAGAAATAACTATTCCCAACAACTATCTCACTGTCAGCTCTGAGTCCTGGCATGGTAGCACAGTGATTGACAGCAGACACTCTGCTATAGCACGGCTGAAACCGAGGAGTTAACTGGAGTGCACAGAGGGCTGCATAGGGAAAAACAAACTTCGAGCTAATTTGGAATAAAAAGGATTCCCCTGAGGTCAGGAGATGGCTTTGAACAGGTTGAGTTGGTAAATGGATGCAGGGTTGATTGATGAAGCCCCATCACTCGCAGCAGTGAGATGAGTGCATTACCTTGTAAGTGTGGGTTCCAGAGTATCAGTTGAGTACGACTGTCTGCCAGAAAGACGAAGGAAGTTCATAAATTACCCCAGAGTTATGGAAACAGATCTTTTCTGCAGAGGGATGCGGGGAGCAGCAATGTCCCTGCGTATCCCATCTGTATCCCATAAAGAAACGGATACCTGTAATCAGTGCCATGAGTTATCACAACTGCACGCAGCATACATACGTCTCCATCTGAGAGGACAGTGCTTTGTAAGTGGGAGCACTTCATGTGGAAATAACCAAGACAGCTCAAAGTACAGTTTCACTGGAAGGTTTCCAGTCAAGACGTTTGAGGCAAAAGCTTGCTGTTGCCAGTATGGGAGAAATCTAAGATTCAGAGCTGATTGCATTTCCAAGAAACAAAACAGGGAAACTTGGACACCGCTGCAGAGTAGGTGCACTGGAGTTCATACCATGCAAACTCATGGCTGGCCTTGTTTATGGCTTCTAGGTGCTCTAGCGAGGTGCCAAAGTGCCAATTGGGAATCAGATACTTTGGGAAAATAGGGTTTTGTTTGTATTCCATTCTGCAAGGCTGGATGGGAGAATCTGGGATCCATTTTCCCTCCCTGTGCTCCCTGCTTCCCTCTTACTGAGACTTCAATAAAAGGGCAAGGAGGCCACTGCAGAGTAAATGAGGCCCTTAATTTACCATAAAAAGAAGACGACTGGCTGTTAAGGTTTTATCGGATTACATTAAAGGCTCTTTGCACTCGGGAGACTGTGGTTTGATTCCCGGCATTGCTGGCAGGGTTGGAAATCATAACCACAGATTATAGCAATAAGCTTCCAAATTTCCATATTCCAGCCAAGGGTGCTGCTCCCCAGTGAGGCTGCTGCCCCGTGCCAGCCTTGTGCATGGATCTGCAGTGTCCTCCTGAGGCAGGACCTTCAGCCAAGCTACAGGTCTCTGGGAGCATCACTAGTCAAGGTAGGTGATCCAGCCTGGGACTGCGGAGACCTTTTCAGCTGTGAGATGGGAACAGGAACAAGGTCACATTATCTATTTAATTATCTATTTAATTATCCAGCAACAGATAGAAAATAAACTACCTTCTTCACTGTGCCTTTTTTATACTTCTCAGGTATATCCTCCCCAATACCTCCCAGCAGCCGCAATCACAGAGTGAATTAATAAGTGAAGCAGATTATGGCAAACGAAATTCCCCCTCCACCAGCAAAACTTGGTGGGTTTTTTTGGTTTGTTTGTTTTTTTTTTCCAGAATTAAATTTCATTAGGAAAATATTTTTTTTAATATAAGACGTCTTCCTTCAGCATAGAGAGTGCTGGAATTCTGTTTGACAAACTTATTTGTGTTTACACACATGGCTCACCAACAATTCTGACCCTTTCTCTGCTCTCTCAGTCCCATGGACTCATGCGCTGAGGCTGGCTGACACCTCCAGGGACTGTCTATTCCCATGGCTCAAGGCAGGGATGCTCAGGACTGTGTCCAGTTGGGTTTTGAGTATCTCCAACGATGGAGACCCCACAACCTCTCTGCAATCAGAACATCCAAATTAGACATTTAATGAGCCTAAAATAGTAAGCAAGAAGAAGCCAAGGGTAAAAAGTTTAAGCTTAGTCTCCTTGAGAAGCTGTTCTAATTGTAATGGCCTCTGGATACAAGCAGCACAGACGCAGCCTTCAAAGGGAAATACCTTCTGCTGGGTTTGCATTGCAAATGTCAAAATCACAGTATGCTACAACCCATCCATAATGGGATGCAAACCAGGCCATAAACTCTCTTTATGCCTTCATCATTTGACACTGCTGATGATAAGCCTGGAGGAATCTGATGGTGAAGGAAGGGAAACAAAGAGCAGTTCAGATGAGATTCGCATGTGCCCGTCTCCCTCAATTTACCCTTCATTAAACAGCACCTGGTGTTTTCTACTCAAGCTGGATGTATGCTACAGAATGTATGTCTGCTGGGTCCTCCCACAGCATTTAGGAAGATACTGTGGCCGGTTCCCCTCCACTGCATCCTTCAAAGCCAACCCAGCCTTTATTCCTTTGTTACAAACCAGAGATTGTGCAAAGCTCCAAAGTCAAATTTTCCACAGGAAGAATCCAGAAAAATGTTTTCTGTAGATAAAACCAACT
Organism: Pezoporus occidentalis; assembly: GCF_034315485.1. NCBI lineage: Eukaryota > Metazoa > Chordata > Aves > Psittaciformes > Psittacidae > Pezoporus > Pezoporus occidentalis. The sequence goes on along the minus strand of NW_026913749.1, from coordinate 1,266,179 downwards.
ATTTTCATTGCAACTTTCTAACTCTTCTTTCTATAATATAATATATTTAATATAGAAAAATAACAGGGAAAAATATAACAAACCCAAAAAATCCAAAACAAAAGCCATTTCAAAAAGGAAACTCTAAACATTTTGTTCTGAAATAGTCAAAACAGAATATTTTGACATTGTCAGAATTTTTTCCCTCAGGTTCTCTTCCAAAACAAAATTCCAGAGGAAAAAAACCCCACATTTCACTAAGCATTTCTATTTAACTTCCAGTTCAGCCCTGCAGCATCCAACAGATTATGTGTTTTTGTAGCAACTCTTGCAGTCAGCACTTCTATACCCAAACATGCATCGTGTACAGAACAAATGACCGTGTATCTTGAGCTGACAGATGCTTTCATGGGTTTGTATGTAAATAAACGAGCTAGCAATGAATGAGATCAGAAACCTTGCTAGAGTCAGTCTGTAACTGATAATGAACTCCTTTAATTTTAATTAGGCTACTGATGAAACAGGACAATAGATTCAGTGGATGATCAGATGAATATTAAGGAGCGTAATTATCTCTCTGTTCCAAGTATGGCACCGTGGTAACGCTAATTCACTTGTTAACAGATGAAGGTCACGGAACAGATTTACACCTGGGTGGGAATGCAACAGAATCTAAGGGAAAAAAGCATTAAACAGTGGTCTTAGATTTCAACATAAAAATACACCCCTAAATCCATACTTTTTCCCCCCCAGTGGGCACTTCTCCTCGAGCCTTAGGTTAGTATTTAGCTTCCCTGAAGATAGCCCTTAGAGGACTTGCAAGATCTGCAAAGCTTTCCCAGGAATGGCTCCATAAGCTGTCTTCTATTATAGCACACATTAGGGTTGAAAACAGAGCTTTGCCAGAGGCAGGCTCACAATATTGCAAAAGATTCCACCCAATGAGTAGCAGGCTATAAGAAAAACAATATTGATGTATTTTCCTCTATTTGTGGTTTCTTTTGTCCACAGAGTGTTTTTTGTCTCTCAATGACGTCAAAGCAAAATTCTCTTGCAAAATGACAACTGGAAAATAACCCAGAGAATATATTGGGTTTCCTAACTAGTAATTAACTAACTTGAGCTTAATGGGATGTATTATATATTTTACCAAGTCCGTATTATGTATTTTACCGGAAGATGAGTAAAACAAAAGTAATATTTTCTTTTGTTTGGATTGCAGCGCTTCAGGCAAAGGCAGCTTAATACTTCATGAGTAAGTGTTTTGTATTCCTAAAGTATCTGTACGCTCAGCCATGTCACAGCATCCTCATTGGAGGTAACACCACCTACATGGTTTATCACACACCCAACCACTGCCCTTGGGATGCACCAGGCAGGGACAATAATGATGCCTACATGGTGACATGCATCTCATCCTTTAAAAGAGGAATTCACCTTCTTCTAGGAGAAATGGTCCTGCATTTCCCAACTCCTTCTGTGCCTGGTTATCTAACTTCAAGCTTCGCAAAATCAGGCAAGGGGAAAAGCAATCCCAGCAATCGCTGGTGAGAGCTGGGGGCCTGTGACAAGCCCTTTCCCCACATTTAGGTATGAAGCTGTTGCAGTCACCAGAGCTCAGCAATGAATCCAGATCACTTTATTCTTCTCCTCACCTTAGTTCTTCATTTCTGTGAAATGGGCACGTTCTCAAGCGGAGCATTTTATTATGCATTGCTATTTATGGCTTTCTAGAGGAAAAGAAATCATCTGGCTTTCACAGAACTCACTGTGTCTTTAAAAGTGCCTTGCAGACAGAAAAATACAGATTTCTGCATATGCTCCATTGTGTAGTATTGGAAGGAGCAGGTTTTACTGAGACTGTCTAGGGCAAACTCAAACAACAATGGATGGTTTTCCTTCCTCTATAAAATAGCTTTTTCGTGGCTTTGCACTATTAGGTGCTATGCAGGAAGGGAGAAGAGTGAGTCCCAAACCCAAAATGAAGCTTTGTCAAGGCTCTTTTTGGTGGTTTCAATCAGCTGTTGATGAGGATGTGCTGTCTTACATACTACACAGCAGTCTAAGACTGTAACCACGTTACATTGCTCTGATTAAGCTCACACTCAGTAAACACTTGGCATGGCCCCTTTCTAACCCCATGCATAAAGGGTGAGTAGAGAAACCCATCAGACCTTCAAGGTTATATTAATTGCAGAGTAGCTTAAATGCCAAGTCATCCATTGCTTCAGCTTGATAGCTTGCTTCTAATCAGGGGTTGACAGCCATGGCTGAAGCAATGGACTCTGACAAAGTGTTTTATGGATTATAAAAAGCACTCTTTTGCACTGTTTACACCTTGCTATGCACAGGTGTCAGTAGGAAAGCTGTACGTGTGTGAGAGGTGGAGGCCAAAGGACTGGGATGGGTTGTACCGTCAACCAAACCACTCTGAAATGTCAGATCCTTTCCTTAATAGGGAACTTCTCCCTGGAGTTATGGAGCACAGTACCAACATGGATTTGGTGGCCTAAAATGTCTTTCTGATCTTATTTTGGATATGACGTGTTTCTTCCTCTTCCTCCTACTTGCTGGTGGGAGCCTACAATTACTATTGAGAAAACTAAATTGCCATTTCTCATACATCTTCCCAAATTTAGTGAAAATATCCTTCAATCCAGTGAAATAAGACTTTGCCATCATTTGCTCTGGGCTCCTCCAAGCAGACTTTGGGTTTCTTGGAAAAGATTTAGTTTTCCAGGGAGATGCTTCTTCATGATTTCAGTGAAGCAGCAATGTGTTTTAATACAATTCAATAACACGTATATACGTCAGGGAAGATTTAATGCTGATAGTGGCGGTGTGCTTTGGAGATACAATTACCCTTGGGTAAGGACATGAATGTTACTGAGCACACAAGTGGAAAGAGAACATTACAACAAACCCCAGCTTTATCCAGCAAAGTGGAGATCAGGTGGATAAATACGAGTATCTTTTAGCTACGGGAGAGACTCTACATGTGTTCTGCTCTGCAGAGGGACCTTCCTGTCCAACACACAACAGTGTTTTGAGATCTATGAAGCGTTTTCTTGCTCATACATCAGCAAAAGCAGATGTTCAACCTGTCAGAAACAGTGGAGTTGACATTACGTCTATTGAGGAGCTGGCTGTTCAGAGCATGATGTGAGCTTTGTAACTGGAACACTACAATCCAAGCTGGTATGTTGGTTGGGGAAGATCCCGTCGCTGCTCTCCTGGGGCTTTACAGAGCAATCCACCTCCAAACTCCTACCCAGACCCTGCTAAAACCAGTGATGAAATAGGATTTAAACAGACAACAAACCCTGAACTGGCTTCTTCTAATCTGGTGAGCCTCAACCCAGAAGAGTATGTTATTTTGCATTGCTCATTACTCAGTTCTCACTTCCTACATTTGACTCTGATCACGGGAATTTGGTCAAAATCCTGGGCTTTGTGGCAAATTCATGCTCCGGGACAGGGGTTTGGAGAGTGTCCTTGATCTCAGCCAGTGTTTCCATGAAGCTGGTTTCAGCTTTGCATTTATAAGCAGACCAGAAAGTGGGAAAACAATTTTCAAAGCTCTGCCTTGCCCTCCTCCCTTTGCAGGCACGGACAGCTGAGGAGGTGAGGCTAACTGAATCCAGAGTGAAGGAAACCAAGTTTTACAACCTATTCAGAAGAAGTCATTTATTTAATGGAAAGATTTGTCTACATTGTTTTGGATGTTACAGTTTATCCATCAAGTGCAAAATTACCCTTTCGAAGCTCTGCTATGAGGTTTGGTTTGAGTACTGTGTATTAAAACACCACCAGACCACCCTTTCCCTTCCCCTCATTTGAGAAGCTATTATCCCCAGGGCAGGGAAATGAGTGTAAAAGGGACATGATGAAGCTTTATTCTCTGTCTGCCAGTGGCCTGTGTTTACTAAGTGCTACAAGGGAAGCACACTCTGCTTTCCCCCTTATAATCCTTGCTTTGAATAGCAAAGATGATTTGCTCTGCAGAAATCACAGCCTGGTTAGAATTGAGTCATAGACCCTCTAAAATGCAGGGGTTCACTTGCTCTTGAGGATGGCAGCCAACTTCAGGATGACTTTGATTTCTTTTCCTATCAATAGAAGCAATGAAATGAAAATGAGTGTTTCTAAAGGGCCCCTTGGAGGGAGAAATCATTGGAAGCCAAGTGATTAAAACACAGGTCATAGCCATGCCAGCCTGCCTGGCTATCCTCAGTTTGCAGGTAGTCTAGAGATGGAAACATTCATACTGTGTAAAACAATATTGGTGAGCACTGCGTGTTGCCTCTGTGTAAGTGCATCTGGAAAAGGGAGGTCTCCTCTCTGAAGTGTTGAGTGACATCTTACAACCTGCTTCTTTCCAGTGGACCTGGAAAATGTACACTCAGATTTCAAGGGAGAGGAAACATAAAGTATTTTCTCATCAACCTTGGCATTATCTCTTTAGCAGGCAGGCCGCTCTCCCACTGTATTTTTCCATTGTGTTGACTCAAACTTTATCTTCAACTCTGCTTCCCCATTCTAATAATAAGGATGTGGTGTTCAAAGTGTGGCTTCGCGAGTGATTCATTTCCTCAGTGCTGTTGATTGGGACTTTACACTCCTTCAGAGGTAGGCAGCAATTTGGCTTTTTAACACATTAGAGATAACGTTTCTTTTGCATTGGGATGAACTCATTATGGGCTTTAGGACCAGGACCTGACTATTTGCAGACACTCTTCTGCTGATAGGAATGGAGAGATGAGGCAAAGTAATAGATTGGGCAAGAACTCATTAAACGTGGTGGCAGAACAATAGGCTCTAACAGCCTTTAACTCCTTAGATTCATCTGGATCTTTCAATCTCAGAGTCCTCCAGCCACTGGAGACTAAAGCAACAATGAACTGAATGTATTAAAACAGAGTCAGGCAATTATTTGGGTAAAAATGTAGTGGAATTCATAAAAGTCAGAGGGAGATAACAGTGTGAGGAGTAAATTGGGTTGCTGAGGTTCTGACGTAAGAAAAAGAACAAAATAGCAGAGCATGAGCTGGTGAGTGTTTCCCTTTTAAGGCTGACAGTGGTTTTATGAGAAGCCCTAAACACAAACACCAGAAAGACTTGGGAGAGTCTATCTACCAACTTTGGACCCACCTATAGAAGATCAGCCCCTCCAGCAGTTGGGGTGCTTATGCTTTAGCACCTACATGCAGACTTAGGTGCTTGTCTATGCCTTGTATTCAGCTGATGCATATTCTTTCAATGTATCTTGGACAGGCTGTGCTCCTTTTTATTAGCCATATAAAACACTGCAAACACAAATAGCCTCCCTGAAATAGACAACTCTTTTCTCCTGAGGTTTACATTATCATCTTTGTCTCATTATTCTTGGGTATCTGCCCACTATATTTCATATAGGTCTTTCTTCAAAAGATGAAAGGAGAAGGCTGTGGGAAGGGAAGGGAAAGAAAGGGAAAGAAATCTTGTTTCTTCCTAGACAAAAAGAGAAAATAATTCATTGAAGTGCATGGGTTTTATTATTTATGCAACATACTTTGGGATACTGACATGTGAGTCAGCTAGAACCTACAGAAAGAAAAATAAAGATGCCTCTGCTATCAACGGAAAAAATCCCACTCACCTCCTCATTTCTCTCCCCCTACCTCTGATGTGGCTTATGAAGGAGGATGCCCAAAAGAATAGAGCCAAATTAGCAGAATACAGATTGCAGGGATGGTAGCATTAGCTGCTGATGCTGTGGCAGACACAGTCCCAGCTCCAAGGAGAAGACACAGCTCATCCATGCACAGCGTGAGCTCCTACACAGCAGAAACACCAGTTCTGTCTTTCAAGGGCTCTTTCTTGGTGTAACTCTTCAAATCTCTCTCCTGCCAAACATTGTAAGAGCTATTAGCAATTAACATTCATGCTGGTGCAGTTTCAGATGCCCTTTAATGACACATAACCTTAGTTTCCCCTGCTCTCACCTGAGTGCCAGCGCCACTGTTTCCACATGGCACAAGTCCATCTGCCCAGGCAGCCTTGCCCCTCAGCCATCCTATTTCGGCATGTCTGGAAATACCCTGCACTAAATAGGCAGGCAGTGCAACACAGCAGCACCGAGAGCCAAGGAAACCTCTCCAAGTTTATCAATTAACTCATAGTGTTGACTACATAAAATTTCCAGGGGGTTACATGCTCCTGTCTGAACTTTATCCTTTTTGTTTAATTTTTTCCTTTTTTTTCCCCCCTCCTTTTTTTTTCCCCTTGCAGTTAATAAGAACCTTTTAAACATTTTTTTTTCTCTTAATAAGAGATCTTAGCTGAATTAGCTTATTCTTAATAAGAATTAGCTGAGATCACGTCAGTGCAGCACACAGATAGAAGAGGCCAGCACTATGCATTCTTGCACCCAATACAATTACACCCTGTATTTAGAAGCTGTGGCTGCCCCATCCCTGGCAGTGTTCAAGGCCAGGCTGGACAGGGCTTGGAGCAACCTGCTCTAGTAGAAGGTGTCCCTGCCCGTAGCAGGGGTTGGAACTGGAAGTCCTTCAATGTCCCTTCAATTCAAGCCACTCTGTGATTCTATGATACATATATGCACTTAGTGCTACTTGGTGGTGTTGAGGACAAGCAGAAGCGATGATGCTCCAAAAGGCACAGCACATCCCTCACCTGCAGGTTGCACAGACACAGTAGTGAAGAAGGGAGATTTTTCTGTTGTTGTTTCTTGCAGGTGAATTCCTAAGCCATCTGCAGAACATTTTCCCTTCGTGGCCAGAAACACATGGCCCAAGGGCTGTGGGGTGGGTATTTCAACTCCCTGCTCCCTCCCCCAGGCTGAACAAAGCCCTTGATTGAGAGATCAGCTCTGGTCTGTGCAAGAAAAGAGAGCTTGGGGCTTTATGTGTGTGTGTGTATTTTTCTTTTCTTTCCATCATACTAATGAAATTTGCAGACACAGAGAGGAAACTGAGAGTTATTTATAGGAGTGAGAGGAATGTGAGGCCTAATTGTGCTTAGTCTATTGCTAAGTATGTAATCTGTTTGCTATTAAATTTTACAGTCTTGCAGCAATGTACATAGGTTCTATTGTGGGTTGAGTTTTTTTTTTTCTAAGTGGAACATATACATTTGAGGAAGAAAAAGTATGAGGGTAAGGTGCTCGCAAGGCCTGAAAACAAGTGGCACAAGGCAGTGATTTAAAGGAGGCAGGGGCATTCCTTGGCTTATCCAGGTTGGGTAATTTGGGATTTTTAACATTTTCTTCTTTCTATAATTATCTTTTTGCAGTTTTAAGGTTCCTGTGTCCCTGTCCATGATGCACTGAGGTTACCTGGAGCTGTTTCAATGGGAGGTGGAGACTCCCGGTGCATGAGGGCTTAGGAGTAATGGGGTTTGCCCTCACCTCCTGGCTCCTTTGCAAACCTGCTCCACCTTGGTGCCCAGCAGACACAACAGGTATTTGCTTGCCTTACCACTAATGATAACTGCCCCACACTGCCCTTACTAAAGCAGGACAGCAGCTCTGCAAAGCTCAGGGGTAGCACAGGGACCCGAGTTGCTGAGCTAAGCATCATTCCGTATGGAAAAAGAGGAAAAGTCAGGCATGCAATTCGATACAATGGCTAATATCTACCAGGCAGAAGTTGAGCACTCAGACAGCTCTGGAGTTAGCTGCTTTTTACTGCTTATCGCTGTCCATTTGTGCTGGAATATTCCATTCCCATAATTTCTAAAGGATCCTGTCACCTCTCCTGGGTGTAGGTTTCTTGCTTTTTCAGGCAAACACTTTTCCTGGGGTGTTTTGCAAAGTGCCACAGTGACTCACTCTTGTCACTCCTCTTTGCTGGGATAACAACACTAGAGGGAAAAACAAACCATATTTACTCCCTGTATCCAAAATTGGCTTTGCCACTGTGAGCAGAATTTAGAAGGACAGAAATAGAGGAGTGATTATGGATGGCAGTGCAACTAAGAGACAGGGATGTGAGATCCTCCTCCAGGGTTACAGCTGACACTAGAGATGGATTGGCTCCATCCAGGCTGACAGCCCCTGAATGGGATGCCAAGCTGCTAGAAGGCTGTGTGACTGGTGGGGATGCAGGGTGATGCTTACAGCAATGCTTACAACCCAAGCTGCCCCTCCCAGAGGGATTAAGGACCCCAGATAACCAGTGGCATAAGATCAAAGGCAGAGATCAAGGACTGCAAGGCAGGGCTTTGCTCTTTTCTTTGGCTGGTAAACTTGCCACCCTGCCAGCACACACATAGGTGCCAGGCAGCATCCCCAGCCATGTTTCTTGCATCATATATAGAAGAAGAGGAAAAGAAACTAAAGATATACACTGGCAGGTGGCATTTAGGGCTGAATCACTGAGAGATGCCCACTGTACATCTCTATGGGAATTACCTAGCCCTTCTCCAGCTTGCTCACACTTCCCTTGCAGACCCTGCTCCTAACTCTCAAATAAACTGACTTCATTCAGTGGGAGAATAAAGACCTGTCCTGGTTACCACACTCCTACGAGGGAAACACTGATCTAGCATGTGGCATTTGGTGTACTTTTAGGGTAACCAGGTGAAAATGCCAGGCAGGTTATCTGCAGCAAGGCACTCGAGCCCTACTCCATTGCAAATAAGACATAGGATGCCAGTTGGCCTCTGGCCAGTCCTTTGGCCACTGACCAACTGGCTCACATTCGTTTCTTCCATACTTTACTCCTGGACCTGGTGGGAGGGTTTTTTTTACAGCAGCAATTAGTTTATTCCTGGGGTAAACAGTAGAAATTGGAGGGTAATTGCAGCAAGAAGTTTGCTTCCTGTTCCAGTGTGAATAACCTGCTGGACGCCAACTGGATGTTAGCCCTCGAATCTGTAAGGCCAATTGGCAGCTGGTCTGCATTTGTCCCTCTTAGGATTTGCAGATGTATGTTGGAAAGTGTGGGAATGGGGATCCCATCAGTCCATCCATCACTGGGGTGAGCAGCAGCGCCAGCAGCCGCGGTGAGGGGCTGCACGAGGCAGGGTATGGAGCAGTGCAGGCAGGGCAAGGGCTATGCTGGGAGGTGTCTGATGACCCAATCTCACTGCTTTCATCTCTTTCCCATCCTGAATAACCAGCATTTCTCCTCCTGCTGGCCCCTCACATGCATTAGTTGGTAATACAGCACTGCAGGATGCTGCTTTATTCGCTGTTTTACCTCCCCACCTCCTTCACCTCACCTTACACATCTGCAGCAGGACCTACACATTAGCACAGGCTTTTGACTGGAATGAAGCTGCTCACTGGCCTCAGGATCCCTCCTTGTTTCCAGAGTAACTCTCTTAAAATAATCTAGCTAGCTGTGATTTGCTCCATTCAATGCTGTTGCTACACAAACAAAGAGGATGTGTACCTGGTCCGACCTTTCTTCACAATCAAACCTGGCATATTTCCTATCCTTTTTTCTGTTTTTCTTCTGTAGTTATCCTCCTCTTTGGCAGCAATCTCCACTCATCATGCTGCCAGAATGGAGCATAATGTACTAGAATATCTTCCTTAGATGAGCTACCAAACAACACATCCCCTCTTCCATCACAAGCCTTATTATCTCACCTTTTTTCCTTATTTCCGTTGATCAGATGGATCCTTAGATCAATTTGCTGAGTTTTTCTTCGAGGTTGCAATATTTTATTTCAAGCTCTCCTTTATTATTTCACTGCCTTCAGGTTCCTCTCGATTCTGCATCTTTCCTTGTTGAAATTTCCTAAAGGCTGATGCCTCCAGGCCAAGGTACACCGTGCTGTTTTCCAGCTGGGAGGTAACAACAGTATACAATCCAGAGGAGTGATGACTCCACTAGCATTTCATCCCCTTGCTTCTTGGATTGGAGTAGCTGTGGTGGCTCAGAGGTGGAGGGCCAGACCAGGCTCTCCATTTAGGTGGTGAAAACCCCTCAAATCCACCCAGTGATTTAACTAGAGTAACACCTAGGAAGAAGATCAGCTCAGCATGTCCAAGGATGTTTATCCAATTTGCTAATAGCAATGACAGAAGCAAATGTTTATATGTATTTGGACATCATCTGTTTTTACTGAGACCTTTGGTGTATGGTTAGGAAAGGACCCTGGAGAGAAAATGCAGGAGGGGAGGAAAGCACAGGGTCAGTGAGTGACCATGGGTGTGCTACATTGCCAAGGACACTGAGTGATGCCTGTGCCATGCTGCTGAAGAGAGGGTGAAATAGGAGACTGCTGCTTACTAACACTTGTATTGAGCAGCTGTGTTGCAGAGTCATAGAATCACAGAATGGTTTGGGTTGGAAAGGACCTTAAGCTCATCCAGTTCCAATGTCAGGGATGCCTCATGCTAGACCATGCCACCCAACACTCCATCCAACTTGGCCTTGAACACTGCCAGGGATGGAGCATTCACAACTTCTTTGGGCAACCCATTCCAGTGCCTCATCACCCTTAAAGAACCTCCTCCTTATATCTAACCTGAACTTCCCTGTTAAGATTAAATCAGTTACCCCTTGTCTTATCACTACAGTCCCTAGTGAAGAGCCCCTTTCCAGCATCCTTGTAGCCCCCTTCAGACACTGGAAGCTGCTCTGAGGTCTCCACGCAGCCTCCTCTTCTCCAGGCTGAACAGCCCAACTTTCTCAGCCTGTGAAGTAGGCTACATTCAAGCAGAATTTGGAGTGAATCTCCCACAAGCCCTTTGGCTGAAGCATCCTTGAACTCCAGATAAAGACATTTCTATCCCTTGGATATGTTCTGTCAACTGGATGTAGCTCTGTAAGATTCACTGGTTTTGCAGAAATCAGGACAGCGTGTGTAAGGATAGTCCGGGCATCTCTGGCTGCCTGGATCTCCTCCACTAGCTCCCTTCCCCCTAAAAGGAATAAAATGCTCGAGACCCATCTTAACCTCTTTGCTGGGTACAATTTATAACAAACAAACAAACAAGCAAACAGCCTGGAAAAAACTTCTGGCAAAGAAAATACAGTAAAAGGGGGGGGGAAGTTTCTCACGCAGATATTAACCTTTACTCCTTGAGATGTGCTCGTCCTTCAACCAGAGCAGCTGTCTAAATCGTTAGGAGGTTGCTAAGGATTAAGGCTAGCCAAAATATGTTCTTTTACTGTCTTAAATTTCCTCAATGTTAAATAAACGTAAGCTAAGCTGCTCTAACTGCGGATGCTGCCGCTGCTTACACAGAGCCCGGTTTTGATATGGATGGGTTACATCCCTTATTAAATTGATTTGATATTCACATGTGGCCTGAGTGTGAACACAAGATATGGCATGTCTTTAAGGGGAATCAGAATCACAAGAAGGAGAACTGAGTCCATGGGCTTCAACTAAGAGCCAGAGTAGGTTGGTTCCCAACAACCATGATCCTAAGGTCCTTTCTAACCCTAACTATTCTATGATTCTATGATTCTAACCTTTCATGCTGCAGCTATGGGACAAGATAATTGCACTTAATATAATTCCCTATGACTATTGCTGTATTTTCTAACTTATCAGGAAAAAAGCCTGATGAACCTTAGCATCTCAGGGTTATGGGTAGAGTTTTGGTGCTGTATCACACAGAGTTTCTGAGTTACAGGCACTGCCCTTTTGCTATGATCACCCATAGTAAATGGTGATAATATTTCTGCTCCTTAATAAACTTGTTTAATTCTGTTAATACTAAGTGTATGCTTACCAAAGAGGAAAAAGCCCAGCCCTAGTTTTTCCTATGGGTTCACCAGCTCTGTGCTTCCTTCCACCACAGCTGGAGATGGTCTGTGTTCTGCAAGATGATCCCAAGAGTGATGATCCCCCAACGAGATGAGAAATGGGGATTTGAGTATGTGCTAATGGCTCCAGCTCTTGCCTTGTAATTGCAGGTGTCACTTCTCTCACCTTCACCAGCAGTCTATTTGTTCTGGTAGGAAATGTCTATTTCTTGACTCTAAACAGCTTGCTGGCCCTTGGTGATGTCTTTCTGTCCTTGGTGGAATTTGATGCCCACTCCTTGTTATCATTACGTATAGATGCTCTCAGCTTTGCCTCTGTAACTGTCATACAATAGATCTGAATGATAAAAGGCAGTGGTCACCCATTATAAAGAACTCTCTACATACCCCTTGAACCCCTACAGTGCTTCCAGAAAATACACATGGCATTTATGTAGTTGTTTGAACTGAAATGAAACCCGATTGAGGGAAAAAGGCTGCAAGGAACCACTGTGTGTGGAGAAGCTGTCAGACCCCGACTCCGCCTTGTTGCTATTAGCTGGTGGGATATGGACCCCAATGCTGCAAGCAAGCAAGGATCTCTATGTTGGCCATCCAGAATCTGCTCCACTGTGCCAACCAGGCTGCTGCTGCAGAGCAGCTCCAGGTTGCAAACACCAACAGTGAAGAAGAAAGAGTAAACGGGTGCAAGCAGCCACGTGGCTTTTGAGTACCTCCCACTGCATCCTCCCACAGCTCCCAACTCCCAGTTCCTTCTGATCTTGTACCTACAGGATGAGTGGAAATGCAGCCAGCACAACCCAAACCTCTGGCAAAAGCAGTGCTGGGCCAGCAGCAAAAGCAATTTCCATTTTCCCAGCACATGCTGTTTTGCAATCTCATCATTTCTTTGGACCTTGATGGCAGTGAATCAGCAAGTGCAAAAAGCTAACAACCACTGCACCAGATAATTGCAGCAACATCTTTACCTTGTAGAAACAACATCTCAAATTAGGCTTCAGTTGCACGTGTCAAAAAGAGGATAAGAAGAAATTAGAGATTCAGCCTGTGTCATGCTGGCCAATCTGCTTTGTATCATGTGCTGAATTGGCTCAGTTGAAAGGAACAGTTGGCAAGAGGCTTTTGTTTTATTTTTTTTAGGTTTTTTTGGTAATCAATTGTAAATAAAATTCTTTCAGTTGTCTTCTGCTGCTAAACAAAGGCTCTTATTGCCAGGCTAGTGTGTTTGTGTAATCCTTTTAAGTATTGTTTGGATGTGTGTGTGACGCCAAATGGTGTAGCTGGTGAAGGCTGTTCACAGCTACATCCATGCAGGCTTTGAACTTCGAGTTCCAAACTTTCCTAACATCCTTCCTATTAATTAGCCTTCAGGAATTAATAATTCAATAGCTTTTCCTCCTGCTACAGCGTTCTGACAAGAGTGAGTGTGCCTGTTTTGTTGTAGAAAACAATAATAAAATAGTCATCATTTAATATTCTTATTCTGTCCCAGCATGTGAGGCAGCAGCACCCCAGCCAGCACCTGCTTCAGAGCTCAACTCTGCAACAGCCTAGACAACACCCACGTGCCTTGGGTATCCGTGCCTGAGTTCAGGTGTCAGCTCATGAGTGTCCCCATTGCTGCACAGCAAGGACAATTCATCTCCCTGTCATTTCCCTACGCTGGTAAACCCATTGATGGCAGTGGGACTACTGGAAGTGTGTAGGTCAAGTATGAATTAGGATAAACGCAAGACCAGGGTGTGTATTTGCTGTCTGCTCACTTTATGTTCTTTTTATTGCTGCAGAGGCTTTTTGGACTGCATGGTTTTGCCATTCTCATCCAAAATGAGAAGTCCCACCCACACCTGAAGGGAAGTGCGACACAGGAAGCTGCTATAATTACCATACAAGAAAAAGACCTCTTGTGAATCTGCCAGGTGATGGACATCTGGGTATAATAATGCAAACACAGCACTGGGGTTGCAGGGTGACTGCCTAGTCGCATTGCAGAGCATTTAGCTCCCCATACAGAGCTGCCAGTGGGGTGAATAATTCCTAAGGAGTACCAAGAAGACCTCACCCAGGATACAAAAGCAACCCCGCTCCCTCCATGGCAACCGAAAGCGCAGCACTGTGGCATGTGCATTAGCCTTACCCTGAGAAATGCACATTCTGTTCCAAGAAGTTCCATTAAAACAGCAACAACAACAAAACCCAACGTGGCCAACTTGAAACAGAGGTCAAGGGAGTACAGCTAAGATGGTGCTTTGCTGTCCTGAACATGCTCAAGAAGAGCTTCACCACAAACTCCCCCTGTTGCTTTGGGTCCTGCCTTGTCTCCTTTGGCTGGTTGGTGAGGATTGCTGCATTTCCACGTGTTGCTCTGTCCAATGTGGATGTCAGCTATTAATATTCATAAATTATTGGCAACATAGAAAGAGAGAAATATTTTCTTTGGTTAGATGGAAAGTAACAAAATAAATAGCGTCTCCTTTTTTAAAGATGTGATACCTAAACTATAATCAACAAGTTTACTTTTCTTGAGTCAGAAACCATGAATCATCCTGTAAAATCAGATCAAATTCAAGATTAGTTTCTCATGGTATTGCTGAGGAATTTCAGATATTTCCATTGGGAAAAGAGTTATTTCTTTAACTATCCCAAGGTTAGTTTGTTCAGTACTGATTTTTTTTCTTGTATAATGGAGGTTGCCCAAAGGTAAGGAATGTCAAGATCTAAAAGTGGGATGAAAAAATGAAAGGGAAAAGCAAAGAGTGAGATTAGGACAAAATGAAAAGACACAAATCAGACTATTTCAGTAAGGCAGAAAGTTTATACGAGCATATGACTGTCTTATTAAAAGCTACACAATAATATATCGAAACACCGGCTACAAAAGCCTTCTCTAGCCAGCTATGCCAGTTGTAAATAAAACAATAGACAAAGCTGTTTGAACACAGGTTTCACAGGTTCCCTCTATTATGTGGCAGTCTTGCAACTGCCCAGTGTCTGAGATACACGTTAAAGCATCAATAAACCTGTGAGATTATTGTGAATAAAATAGTGCTCCTTGCTACCAGATTTTACTCGCAGATGCCAGAACACAAATCATTCCAAATCACTTTATGTATCAAGGATCATATGGTCTGGGGAAAGTGGGCTAAAAAGCCTTGGGTTTGGACCTGCTTTTACTGAAAGGTCAGACAAGAAGGCTGAGTCTAGGAGGACTTACCCTGTGAATACGGGGCTGAAATGGGACTCCCCTGTCCTGGCTTCTCTTTGCCACATTGAATTGTTTAATTCCTTTCTTTCTCCTGAGGTGCTTATATCTGGTAAATGGACCAATAAAAATTTAATCTTTAAGTAATGCATTTTTCCACTTACTCCAGTTTTGGAGCACTCCCTCACTACCCAAACAGCTCCAGTGTCTGTTTCTACTCCAGCTATCAACCTATTCATAACGCTGGGCAGTGACTGCTTTTTCTTCCTTAGCCTTCTGTAGGCTGCTGCTGATTTTGTCTGTGCCTCAGGCAACAAAATGCTGGCTCTTGACCTGACTGTACCATGACAGATGGAGCATCGGCAGAGACAAGCATCCCTGAGTCTTGCAGTGTACACACTGTCAACAGCCTGGTGGGGGAGAGTAATCTGTGCACAGCACCCATCCCACTTGGCTGCAGCCACTTCGGAGTGGCACATGGCCTGAGATCATCCACTTTCTGCCACTGTCAGCAGGGAATGGCAAGAGCATCCAGAGGGTGATTCATGGCCGGATGGGGTGATTCACCCTCTGGAAGCAGTCATCTCCCACCACCAGAGACTCAAGAGGAATTGCAGACAGTCAGCTCTAAATAGATGCCTAACTATAGATCAGTAAACTTGGGTGAATTTCATCCCACCCAGTGGGATTTCCTATCTCAAGTCAGTTAACCATGTCCTGTTAGTAGTTGCTTTCGGAATACCTTTCTAGTCATGATATATATTGAAGCACAGCCTTGCCTGCTATTTGGACAATGGTGGGAATTCTCTGAAGTATATTTTTTGGTGTTAAATAAAGCCTTTAGCCAATGGCAGTGAATCACCAGTGCTGAGCAATAGCAGAAAGTGAAGCTACAACTGCATGGGTAGAAATTTTGATGCGGAAGGCAAATAATACTTCGAAGTGAGAAGTATCATGCTATTTTCACCTCCTGCTTTTCAAAGGAGTAAGAGGGGAGAGAGAAAGAACTCACTGAAAATCCTAAGTTAGGTTTTTAATAATGTAAATTTCTCTCCCACTTTTATCCCCCCCTTTTCCTTCACATAGCGAGAAACCTCCCCAGGTTGCCAATGGCACTAAAACAGTCAGTCCACTTTCAGGATTTCAGTCACCTCTTAAACACTTAGAGGCTGAATTGAGTGAAAACCCGTTTTCAGAAGAGTTTCCAAGGAAGTAGAAAGTTTCCACACCCTGCACTCAAAGAAATGGAAACTGGATCGTTGCTGCCAACAGTCTGAACTGTTGTATCGCAGGCTGCTGAGTTCTATATTCTGTAATAAGAAACGCAAGCATGCTTGGCGTTATACTAAAACACGCAAATACATTTTGAGGAGTTTAGGGGAACAATATATGATTTGTTAATTTATTTTCTAGGCATAGTGTTGCTTTTAAGCTGCTTGATAACGAATAATACATTCTGATGAATTCACACAGCTTGTGTTTTTCAGAAGCCCATGCTTTGCAATCGCAGGGACTGTTCCATAAAGAGGTAGGAATGTGCTTCATATCAAAGACACCGGGATAAGAAAATCTGTAGACCCAACTGTTCATGAATGAGTAATCAGGGAGGATACATTCTATGTGATCTTTTACTGATCTCATCTATTGATGGTTTAAAATGTAAAGCCTGGACTTCACAAAGTTCTACAAGGGAAAATAAACGCTCAACAGGACAATGAGCTGAGACTCTACCGTGGAGATCACAGTTTGAAGACTCCTACTTTGAAGTATAAGTGAAGTTAAATCTGTAGCATCTGGGGGGGGGGGGTGCTGAACCTTTCCACTGTCCAGTGAGGAGAGCACAACTTGTGTCCAACTGTTTTCCATTCCTTCATATGGTAGCACCCAACTGGGGCACCAGTAGTAGAATTAACTTCACTGAACTGATCAAGCTGCCCAGCTCCAGGCAGGTCTTATTGTAGATTGGGTCTCTTTTGCCAGCTTGCAGCTCATACAGGGCTGAGTGCCAAATGCTGGCAAAAGGCATTTGTGCTGCTGGAGGTTCATGATGACAGGACACGGAAAAGCTCAGATTCAGAAACCCTATCAGAGATGGATTCAGCTTTCTGCAATTCCATCAGACCTGACCATGCCAGAAGGAACTTTATAATAAGCGAAAGTTAGAGTTTAAAAAACCCTTTCTAATAAGATTTATTGCTTATAATATTGCATTTAATGACTACTTTAATGCAAGGATAAGTGCAATAAAGTAAAAGATAATATTGCATTTAAAAATTCTCCCTCATTCAACACTTAAAGTCCATGGAAAAACTCATCCTGGACTTAGAGGCTTTGGGTGGGACATTACCAGGTTCCCATTATTTGACCCTCCATCTATATAGTAATATACAACTGATGATCCATTCAAACACCTTATGTCAAGGGCTCCATCTGATTTCCAAACTAGAGAAGGGTATAAATAATAACAAAGCTGTGCAGGGCTTTATATTGAAGTTGCTTGGGAGAGCTGGTTGAGAAACTGGAGAAAGCGTTCAGTGATATTTTGGGATTCCTCTGTGCTAAACACTGATATTTGCTGCCAATGTCACGCTCAGTCTTGTTATCATTTTGGTACAGCACAGTAAAGCTGAACTGAATTATTGTAATTAAATTATTGTTGTTATGTAAAAGCTGACTGCTTTGCATTGCTTTTCATATTATACAATAGAAAGCAGTTATTACATAAAGCAACCAATCATACAAAACAAAAATCCTTTCCAGAAAAGCCTTCTCGTTTAAAGCATGATCAAATGCTAAAAGCCTTTGTAAGGAGCAAGTGAAGTTTGTGAACAAGATTTATTTCTCTACAAACTAACTTATTTTCCATTCCAGTCCAAAAAAAGAAATCATCACCTTTTCCTGTTGATAAATTTCAGGATCAAAATGCCAAGTCATGGGTGGGTTAGGAAAATCTTGTTTATAATCAAAGGCTTGGCCACCTTCCTACATTTTTTACATTTTAATTATACACTACATTGGCATCCTGCTATAAAGACATTACTTTCTGGAAACTCCCAACTATTTACATGACTAAGACTTAATTGAATCAAGTATTCTTGCCCTTTCTTCTCTTCTCTTTTTTTTTTTTTATATAAAGAACCATCATTATCATTCCTTGCTGCAGAAAACATTCCTTCGTTTCCCATTGGATGTTGGTAGCAAACACAAACAAGACTTTTGCCCTCATGCAGCATTTAAGACACGTGGTCAAAAGTATCAGGATCAATATCTTTCAAGGAACTGTTAATTGCTGCTGCCACATTAGATTAATGATG
The DNA here is from genome assembly GCF_034315485.1 of Pezoporus occidentalis. Lineage (NCBI taxonomy): Eukaryota > Metazoa > Chordata > Aves > Psittaciformes > Psittacidae > Pezoporus > Pezoporus occidentalis. The sequence goes on along the minus strand of NW_026913749.1, from coordinate 1,247,952 downwards.
CCTATATAACCCATGTAGGTGTCTAACTTTAGTGGTTTTCCATTGACTGGAAGGATGTAGATACAGTTTTGGTACCTACTTGTGGGCATTAATCCCCACTAATCCAGAGTGGCTGAACTGGGGTTTACTGCAGTTTTACTAATTCATTGGGTAAAAAGTTAGCTGAGATTACATTTTCAAGTAGCCTTTGGGAAGGAAAAGAAAACTGAAGGTCATTTTGTTCCATGAGGAACATAAGTAAAATCCATAGGTATACTGAGTGAAGCCCATAGAGACAAACATGCTTCCTGAGGGCATTCTATTAGAAGCAGAGGAGAATGCAGGATGCTGGATGTTCACTTAGCTCTGCTAAAGCCTCAGCATCATCTCTTCAAAAGATGGATGGGCTGCAGGACCTCTGCCCTGTATTCATTGCTTCAATGTGAAATCTCCCCTGCTCAGTGTGTGCCATGGATGTGATTTAATTCTTCTTAAGAAGGCAAAAAGCCAGTCAAAAGCATCTGTAAGGTGCTCCAAGGCTTGCTTTTCTAAGCATTAAAAATGAAGATTACAACACTTGCTCATTTAACCGAAATGTAGTGAAAATTATATGTCTGCATACGAAAATATTATTTGCACTCTTATCTTCTCCCCATTATAAGACAAATTCTAACTCTGGTAATTACAGCTGTGTCTCAGTTTTTCCTAGCTGTTTCAATAGGTCCAACTCACTTCTTGTCAACAGTTTCTTGCCCTGAGAAACTCAAAACGAAAGGTACTGTTGAATTGGAAAATATTATTATTACAATAATAGTCATAAGGAATTGGATTTGTACAAAACTATAAAGCAAAACACACTGAGATGATTCATTGTGCATCACATGGAGAAAGATGTAATGCTGTTAATATGGGAGAACAGATGTGTCTATATATTTTAAGTATTTCTTTTTCTTTTCTCTGATGAAAAGTTGGTGTTTTTTTAAAATGAAAAAAAAAAAACAAAAAACCAACAAACAAAGGAAGAAAAACCCAACCTGATCTTGATTACTGGTACTATTGAGAGAGTTCATTGGGAAATGAAAGCAGTCACTGCTGTTGCCATTAATCTCATTTTATGTTAGTTTGGCTTTTACTGTAGAAAGTAAAAACTCTAGGGTTTTCTTTCATACCCAGTCCCATATGTGAGTTAAAGCAAAGCTGACAAGCAAGTCCTTGACATAACCTCACGCATGCTGTGGTTAGGAGCTGCAGAGCAGCAACGGCCCAGATGTGATTTCCTCACTTTATTCAGATTAATTAGGCTTTAATTAAAAACGCCACACTTTGTTTTGTTTTGTTTTAAAGGGCCACAGTTAAGGGTGATCATTCCTTAATTATCTGCATCTTTTGAAGGGTAAAGCTGTTTTGATGTGTGGAGAAACAAAGTTCATCGTTTTTCCATTCTGTCAGACCTCAAGCATTTGGTGCAGGGACTGAAAACACGCTCATGGGTTAAAGTGGTCTATAGAATACCCTGTGCTTTTAAACGTGATCACACTCCCACCTTTCCTATAGGAGTGAGGTCAGTTTGTCACTATCTAATGGCTAAATACTGCACCCTGAGTGACCGAACTCCCTCTCCAGTGGCTCCATACTGCAGACATGACATATTTTAATATCCTTTACTGCACAGACCAGTGGAAGACAGATGTATAGAATTTATGAGACGATCTTTCTGGATTTTAAAATTATATGGCACATTTATACAGTGGAGGTGCTCCTTATGAATCCTGGAGGACTTATTTGAAATGCACAGGATTGTTCCTGTCTGTATTACACAAGGAGCTGCCTCCTCTATTTACTGTGCTGGGAATAAGGAGGCAGTGTAGCCCCTTGACTATCTGCTTTTAAGATCTAAGTTAGACTAAAATTGAATCACCCTCAGACAATTCAGAGCTGAAAATGGGTAGGAAGCCATTTGAGTAGATGGGGTCTGGTTCAAGAAGTAATTTAGGGGAGCAGAAGTTATGGCAGAGTGTGACCCTCCAAAGGAAACACTTTGGAAAACATCCTATTCACAACACATCTCATGGTGTGGAAGAGCATCCATGCCCTGTGCCTGCTACCCATGCTTTTTTGCTGTTAAGGAAGAGAAAAGCCAGAGGCTCCATGTCAGCAGAGATTTAACTGCTGATTGTTTCAGAGGAGATGGAAAGTGTTGAGCAGCCCCAGGGTGGTACATCAGGGACAGGTCCATGTTCAGTGATGCCCATTGGGATGGTGGGGAACAACCTGGGATGCCTCCAGAGCTCAGCGGAGGGATGAGCATCTTCCTTGAGCAGGATGCTGTGCACTTCATGCACAGCCCATCCCCTCAGACCTGACCGTGCACTCATGGATGTGGCTGGCTCATGTGGACAAACCTCATGTGCCACAGCTCGGTAACCCTCATGATTACCCTCATAATTACTAGTTAGATACTCTTTCATAAGCACCCAATGACTTGCTAGGTCTCAGCCACTGTTGGAAGTGATGACTTTTTAATGGCAACCAGCACGCTTGAAAAGTTCCCTGAGATTGAACGATATTCTGGAGACAGACACATTCCCAGGGAGCAGCTGCCTGCCCTCTCGTTGCTCAAATATTGAGGTTAATTGGGGAAGTGGAGAGCTTGGAATTACCACTACAGTTTGAAGACTGCTACATGCTTGTTTTTAGTGTTTTGTTTCAGATCCTTGTAAAAATACTGATGCAAGTTTTAGCTGTTAATCACACATCTTAATATTTGGCAGCAAGTTTATCCTATGTACTGTAACTGAGCCCTGAACAAGATTTCCACTGCGTTTTGTTTGCTTACTTGGTAGTGCAGATAGGAGTGGGAAGACACTGAAAATGAAAACTCTATTTAGGCCGCATAATCTCCTTCATTAAGTGTCACTGATGCTGGATAAGGCTCACTTGGGGACCTATTAATGGAAACACATCTGCTGTGTTCATACTAATAAAAGACTGGCTATAAAGTGATTAATTGCTGTTAACAGAAGCAGGCTCTGCTTTGGGAAGGCAAATATATGGCACATTTGGATGCGCAAAGCACTCCAGGCACAGGGAGGCATCGCACAGGCGAGCACAGTTTGGTTTGCAACACTGCAAGTGCAGCTCAAAGGGTTATCTATGCCAGGATGGGTCAAGTTGGGCCACCCAGCCTCTGGCTGAGAATCCCACCTCTCCCAGACTTTCCCAAGGAAAGAGCTAACTGGAAAAGAAGCATCACTGCCTTTTTTCTGGTTCAAATGCATTTTATTAGCAGTATTTGCATTACGGTAGTCACAAGAGACCCTAATCAAACTGGGGCCCTCTTGTGTTAGACACTGTCCAGATGCATAATAAAAACCAGCTCTTCCTTTTAAGAACTTAAAGGTTTGCAGATAAGCCAGAGCATGGGAAGGAAAAACCAGACATGAAGTGGGGAAATGCCATGACCTGCTTGAAGTTTTGGAAGACAACTGAGATCTCCTAGGTCTCAATTTAGGATTATTGAACTGTACCTTCTTTAGGACTGGAAAATGACGCACGAGATCCTCAGCAGAGAGACATGAGCATACAGCCTTCAGCAGAGCCATGCTGCCTTGTGCCTGTAGAGTATCTGGCATAAGGGGACTAAGCAACTCAGCGAAAAAGAAAACACGGAAGATGCTTGGGATGCTTGAACAAAGAGATCAGAAACATTCCCAGCTTACAGTGACTGTAAGAAGGCATGTCATACCCTTTCAAATGGGGAGAAAGTCTGAGCCAGAATGGCAGGAAAATAAGGCTTATTTCCAGGCAGTATGCGAGCACACTGATTAGGGTCCAGATGGAGATAAAAAGGCTAGAGATCCGATGCACAGTGCTGGAATTGTATGTTTCTGTAGAAGATCTAATGTATTCATGCTGTCAGGTCACATACATTAGACCTAGAAACCTGATGTTTTCTTTCTTCTTTTTCTCCCCCTTTTTTGGAAGCACTTTCAGCAAATATATTGAATGAGACATTTGCAAGCATGGAGCCCATTAATAACACAAGCCGAACGCAATGCTGCAGTCTCATTCATACTGCTCTTGGGAGCCAAGGAAATTAAAATCCTATACGTTTCTTTTCTGCACTGGGGAAATCAAAGCCAAACCATGAGATGGGGCTGATTAGAGACAGGTGAAATGTCTGTTTGTTTTTAGAGCTTTACAGCTCTCATTTTGATAGTCCCTAGATTTTTCCAAGTGCATTCTGCAGATACCAGAGCAATGGCTGTAAGAGAAGAAAACAAGCCTGAAGACCATCTGAGAACCAGGACCTTTTCAGATGCCAAAGAACAAAAGATGCTCCAGTAAAGGCTCCCTGCTGACAGCTGCTGGAGACGCCTGTCTTATACTCACTGTATTCCTCACGCCACAGATTTGTGAGGCTGTGAACCTGCAGTCCCATTTGTGTTAACATGACAATAAGAAAAACCATCCATGAGTCTAATAGAATGAGGAAACTGTAAACAGGACGACGATGATGCTGTTGTGCATATGCATAATACTGTGTACATCAGATGAACTCACTTATACATGGATATGTTGTGACTATATATAACACACATCTTATTCAAGGTGCACAAAGAGACGTGTCTGTGCATGTATAATCCTTGGTACTGATCTTTCTCCAGGCAACCACTGTAGATCAGGATGCAGACATCCATCAGTTGAGTATTAAGTGGGCAGACAGACATCAAAATGACTTTGTCACAAAACTGGTGTTCTCATCTAAATAGATATAAATGGTCTTGGTTTATAACTGCTTCCTTCAGTCAACCTCCTATGACATCCTAGGCTTGCTAACGCTCCTTTTATTGCCACCATCTGATTGTATAACTCTACTGATAGCAGCTCTTCATATTGCATCGATTACAAAGAGAACAGGAAAATGAACAAAATGTACTCATTCTGTTTATAGTTTCAACTGTAATTTTGTGGCCCTCCTTGGACGCCTTAGCAGAAGAATCAGATGCACTTTTCTCCATGTTTGGCAGCATGCTCATAATTTGGCTGGGAGCTGTGTCCAAGTTTACTCAGCTCTTGTGCTCGCCTGCTTTCACGAATGGCTTTTTTTAGAACATGGGAGATAGACAGGGTTCCTAATGCAACTGTTGAGACACAGCAGGAGCTTCTATTAAATAGACAATTTCCGAAGCAGAGAGGTTGTACATCATCCTTCGATAACCACCCACTGATGTGCGACGGGGTATGAAAGTTCAGACATGATATATGAGGAAAGTGGATGATGGTGTACCTGGCAGAGGTTGTATTTACCCATCTAGTTCAGAGCACAGGGTTATTCCTATCCATCAAGGTAAGCGTGGGTCACAGCCTGCTTCTATTAACAAAACCTTACTCCCTTCCCCATCTCAGCCTTGCTTTTACTTCATTTAAAGGGTTGAGGTGCATGGTTGACCCATTTTCAGCTGTGAAAAAGCTGGTTTCTTGCTTTCCTGTACTCTGGTCAATTCAGTGGTGGATGACTCGAGATTAGAGTAGATTACGTTAGAAGGTAAGCGTGAATCTGATCTTTTCAGAAGCAGAAAGAGAACAGAAAAAGAACATTCTGTATCTCTCCTTCCATTATAAGAATTCCTATTTAAATCTGAATAGTTTTTATACAATCAGTTATTTGCTTTAGGGACAAGCGGTAGAAATCTCATCCATACAGCAAGGAAACCCTTTTGACCAATGGATTCACTCCTTAGAAAGCTAGTGCCTGTCTTGCACAGTTATTTGCCTCAGATATAAAGGGGGAAAAAAAGAAAGTAGTTTGGTAAAACTCTGACACTGAGAAAGTAACTGTGTGCAAATTGGGCTGGAATATGTTTTTTACTAAGAGCTAAGCCAAAGGATTGTATGAGGCTAATCCCTAAAGAAGAACCATTCTGGTCCATTCTTATGCACTGCTGCTGGAAAGTGTGCACCAAAGTTTCCATGGGAATGTGGGGTTTTCCTCTATCACTATCAAATTTCTCTGTATAAGGCTATGTGAAAGGGCTAAACAGAGGAAGGAAATTTGACCCCAGTTTCCTCAGTTTCCCTGTTTGCTGAGTGGCCATATTCAAACCCAGGCACCAGTCCTGGTTTGGTTTTGTTTCCATAGTTTTTGTTGACTGAGGTTTCTCCTAAAGAGATTTAATGGCATTTTTTCCCAGGCCAAAACTTCCCATCATTCTTGCAGTGTTCCATTAGCCTAATGATGTACATAAACTGCAGAGAGAGAGATAAGGCAAGATAATGAGCGAAAATACCCAACATATTAAGAAGCTGTTATGATAATAAGGGCAGTGGAGGACTAGAACACTGTAGATGTCACTTGTGGATGTGCCGACTGATGCCAGCCCAACACCCATCAATATGAATGAACCTGCCTTCGATCAACCTATCAACCATACAGTCTGGGAAGTTTTTGTCCAGTCTTATTTTCTAAGGCAAGGCAAAAATTTGTCATTGGCAAAATAAAGATTAAATAAAGCATGAGTAATGTGTATGTAGATCTGGAAGATATCTTGGCACCGAGATCAATTTCCTGCTCTGACGGATTTAGAAGTGCTCAGGTTCCTGCTGTGACTGGAAAGTTGCTTCAGAACATCTTTCCTGTGATGCTCAGAAACCTCCTTCATGTTTCCACCCTCTATTTACTCACAACCAGTTTGATTTGGGGCCAACATTGTCTTTTAGCTTAAATAATTATCTCCCTTCCCTGGGGGCTTACTTGGACTATTTATAGAAGGCAATCCTTTTCCTAGCCTTTTCCTCCTTTTCCTAGCCTAAACAAAGCTATTTTAGTTTGCCCCCCATCTTCCTCTGCACCTGCTCCACTGGCCAGATCCTGGCTGGTCCCTGTATCCCACACAAGGCAAGGACATTCCTTTTCCCTCCTGAACTTAGGATCTGCCTCCCATTTTCAGCTCTTGTTACACTCATGGCTCGTTTATCCTGTGATCTTTAATACAGCCACATCTTTCTTTTCCATTTGCAATCTTTTTAAGGCCTGTTTATCACAGAAGCCTCTGTTGCTTGTCTCTCATCTCATTTCCATGCCATCTTTATCAGCAGAAGGGAGGTATGGGGATGGGCAGCGGTACAGAGATGCTATTTTGGGATTTATATTGCTATGACAAAATGATTTTCCTGATTTACTACTGAAATCCTATAAATAGGCCACTGACACCTCAGCCTGGGTTCATTATCTGTGATCCGGTTATAGCCTATGACAAGGCACAGGTTCATCTCACCCTCAGACCTCGCCTACAGTCAGGCAGAGCGAAATGTGGAGGTGCCTGGTTTTCTTCAAGGAGTGTAAAAGGAGGGAGGGCATGAGCCCAGAATTACTCATGTAGCTTTTAGACACCCTGAAGCCAGACAAGATGAATTCCACTTTTAAGTATCTACATCAGCAAGGTAGTGATGACTTCTGGGCATGCCAGGTCTGGCTGCTGAGCAGCAGATCAGGAACTGACAGTGAGTAAATGTTTTTTCTATAGATACCATTCATGTGGGGCACCTGCACACAAAAAGAGCATGAGAATTTCAAACCTCCCTGAAATCTACTCTTTTATAAGTCTGGTATCAACCACGAGGAAGTGATGTAACACTTCTGAAAATGCCTCTTATTGTGCCTGAACCAAATCTAGTGAGTTTGAGGTTGGTCACTGTTAGCCCTGAGCTAAGACATGTCCTTGCTCTACTCTTACAACAGATCCTCCAGACCAAGGGCCGAAGCAACACCTCTTTCCCAGGACCTGGACATCTCTGTTTTGAAGAGGATGGGCTGGTCCTCAGTTGCCTTCTGCTGTGACTGCCAAGGGGGGCTGCACTCCTTCACTCTTGTCTTCATAAAACCTGTACATCAGGCAGTCATCACAAGGTGAGCAGCACGTAAATCCTTGGGCTGTTTGTCATGATGGAATCTGGGCAAGAAAAAGGACTTGGAATTCACAATGGAAAATGTTTTGGAGAGCAGTTACTCTGGGGCAGCAACTTTGCTCAGCAAGCGTAGGAATGAGTTTGGTATACAGTAAATCTCTATAGTTCTGCAGTCTTGTCAGCTCTCCCAACGAGCATCCTCCCCAGTCCAGAGCCTGACAGGTTTAGCTCTGGATACCGTGCCCAGCTGGGCTGTTATGAATTCATTAGATTTTCCTCTTTCCCCCTGTTACTTCCATGCTATGTAAACTGGGAATCTGCAAACTGAAAACATTTCTTCTTGTTTATAGGGAGACAGATTGTTCCACGTATGGACCCAAACAGCTTCACCCTAGACATCATGTTCACTTCCATGTGCCCCAAGTCAGGGCACTGCCTTTGAAACCTCCTGCTATGAATTTTGAGCCCTTTCCCTGAATACCCCACAAGGCAGATGCCTGAAGAAAACTCCCCCTTCCTGGAAGTGTTATGGAACGGGCAAACTGATGACTTGGGAAAAGAAAGCCAGCATCTCCACTGTAAAATCTGCTAACAAATGCGACCCTGCTGGGCAAGGACTGGTTTAATTTGGCTTCTGAAGCCAGCAGTGAGTTAAGAACTGCTCAGATGCCTTTGGATCACTTCAGTGAGAGTCTGCTGGCACATTTCAGTACAGTGAAAACACAGCACAAACATTTCAGTGTAGATTATTAGCAGAGTGGGGAAAAAAACCTACCGATGTGCAGTGATTAATCTTGTCCCTTGAAATTTGCTTATGCTGTTTCTTTCCTTCTTTAACCTTTGTTTAAAATCTCCTGCAGGGGTGGAGAGCTGGGAGGACATTTCAAATAGATGGCTCAGTCCTGAACATGCTTCTGAAACAAAAGAAAGCATAAAGAAAGCATTTTGAGTCTGACCTTTCATGGGTGTCACCTTGGGTTTAGATTATCTGTTAAAATACAAACCCAATGCTAATAGCTGTGTAGCTAAATATCCAGTTTCTTTCATTTACTAGATCTTCAGTTTATGCTTTAATTTAGCACTCCAACCAAAGTTGGAGTTATCAGAAATCAGTATTTCTATTGGTTGCATAGGGGTTTATTTCAAGCGTAGAAGCAGTGGATATGGTCGCTTTGAAAAGCGATTACTTTCAGCAAGGTGGCAGATCTTCTCCTGCAGAAACTGCTCTTCATGGAAAACACCAGAGAGTTTTAGGAAAAAGTGCAGCATATTTTATCTGAAACCACCAAAGCCATTTTTCCCACTCAGCTTTGTCTTTAAATAGGAAGTGTTGCCTTCTATAGATGGTTTAAGTTAATCATTTCCCCTTACAAACACACTGGGGAACACGTTCCGTTCGGTGAAGCAGCTCGGTGCGATGTGAATGGAAAGCTACCAACTGAAAACAGGAGCAGAGCCTGCAGTTGCAAACCACAGGACTGTGCATGACCTAGGAAGGAAGCAAAAGGATGTTTCCGAAACCCATAGCATATAATAATTCACTTTAATCTTCCGTTGTTGTCTTGCTTCTATGGCTGGGAAATAAAACCAGACAAAGTCCAACTGAGATTTACTTGAGCCTCTTGGCTTTCTGGCTGTCAGCTGGAGGAGAGCAGTGTTCTTTGAGAGCAATCAGCATAGATAAAGAGCTACCTTGAGGACAGCATTGCATGGGCCATAGAAACCCATGATTTGCCCTGTGGAAATAGATTTGAGCACATTACTTCAACAGGCCAGTGTTGGACCATTTGTAGGGAGATGTCTGCTCCTAGGGCTGGGGACCCCTTGTCTTTCAATACCATGAAATGGAAAAATCCAAAATAACTTTTGAAATAAAGCCCTCATTCCATGCAGCAGAGGAGAGACCATGTTCTTAGCAGTAATATGGGACTATGAGCTTTAATGAGTAATTTTCAGCCTCTAATAAGTAGTGCATCACTGAGAGCTTCTGATTTTTTGCCTCTTTTTCTGTACGTCTCAAATCGCACTGAGCTGTAGATGCCTGACAGACACCTTCTGGGAGCAAACCAACCAACAACAGATATTCCTTGGTTCCCATTTCCATAGCCTGGAAATGCAGCTTGTGTTACCCAGTCTGGAGAACACCGCTTGCCAAGAGGCGAAAAGCAAATTGCTATTTAAGACATCATCAAGCTCCCATCGGGCCTCATCACCTCCGACAGATTTCTGAGTCACTAAGAGGAAGTATTTTACTGCTATCCTGTTTGGTCAGCAGGTGGAAGGGAAATAGCTCTCACAAACCCTGGAAAACATTTAACAAGACTTCAATTTCAGCAGAGTCTTCGTCCTTTCGGCCTCAGTCTTACTTCTGGTTTCATGTAGTGCCAGCAGTTTGCTGGATATTTCAGAGAGGAAGACAACAAGAATCCTTGGCGTAAATGCATTTGTTAACCCTGTGTAATTTTGGTGCTATCTCCCAACTTTTCATCCACTCATATCTTCCCCCAAAACATAAATAGCTCTTTCCTCTTGTTGGTTTTTCCTCCAGTGCTTCAGGATTTTTACTTGTTCTCTCCAAGATATTTTGCTGCAAGATGAGAACTATTCCATGTTCTTAAAACTACAGGCTAGGGTTTAAAATGGACTTGAGTAGTTCATAAAATTCACAAAAGGGATGATATTCACCCCAAAATAAAAACAGGATTGGGACATCTTGCTGGGCTCTTCCCTTACGTATGCCTCTTGTGTTACTGTTGTTAAACTACCTTTGTTACTATGGCTTTCTAAAAGGTGAGAATAGAATAATCCCCCTCCTTAAGCAAGCCTTGAAAATAAATTAGCTTTAAAGACCTTTTAGAGCCAATTTTTCTCACTGTTTATGCATTTCTGGTTCAGCAGAAATCAATCTCAGAACAACAATGAAGAAATAGATCCATTGTTCAGTACAGTATATAAAAGCTCTCAAGTTTCCTTAAAGATGTTCCAAAGCGATACATGATCCTGGGTGCTCGAATCTGAGATGTATAAGAAATGTTTTAAAATACTCTTAAATAAATGGAGTCACTGGGTCAATTCAAGCCAAGGTGATGAGAGAACAATGTATAATGCAGAGAGCGACTCTCTGACCCTCATCATGTGCTTGGGTCTGCAGCTCCATCCAAAGAGAGGGTTTGGAAAGCCCTGCGATGTTTTGACACACACACACATTTCATTTTGAGGTTCCACCTGGGATTTGTAGTAGCCACACAGCGAGGAGAGCAATTGTTTTTGTGGTTTCTTTCTGGCTCAGCCACAGGCTGATGCACCAGGAGTCTTACGAGAAACTGCTTTGTTGGGATTTCCTGCATGATTCTGCACACAAAAGCAGCCCGAGCGATGCAGCTGACACAGTTATTGGAACCTGCGGATGATTTTCCCAACACAGATTGATTTGGGAACCTCTGCTTTTCACCCACTACTCTTTGTTACATCCTACGTACTTCCTGTATGATATAACCTGGACATATTCTTTTATGGAATATCACTGTTATGAAGAGCCATTGTATTCTGCTAAAGCACTGAGAGCTGTATTTCGATTGCCAGGAAGAGATTTCAAGTTACTGAGATTTAACAAGTTACCATACACCAGCTGAGCTGTAGGAAATCTCCATATGGGCTTTTTCTTTGTTTTCTACATCTGTGGCAAATGCAAACCAAGACATCTTGTTTTAAGCCTGTCTCACTGTGTACTGAACATCATTACCTTGCACTAACCACGGACCATGCTTACACACACTCATGTGGATAAGTAACTCATTAACCACAGGAACAAGGGATTGAGCATCTTATGCTTAGAGTGTGAAATGTATCTTGAAGTCTCAGGAGTCAGCACATGGCTTTGCATGCAGCACTGATTAACAGAGGCAGTGAGTTCTTGACACCTCTAACAGCAACATCCTAAAGCACCATCCTGTATTTCACAATGAGACATGACCTTCTGTGCCCACCGAGGAGGTGCACCAGCATTACTAATCCGGCAGCTCACTCAGTTATACAGTGAACAGCAAATCACTGTAATGCCTTAAGCTGCATCTCTTCCAAAAAGTGAGTAAAGGCAGGAAAAACCCACCCAAAAAGCCAGCCTCAACCCTAATCCACTTGTTTTGGGGGATTTTTGGGTTTGCCAAACAAAACTCTTTTGCTCACTAATGGATGTGCCTGGGGCATTTTCATGGGGCTGCTTAGACCTATACTACTCTGTTTGATCTTTACTTTCCTTAGCATCACCTTGGCACCCTTCATTTCCACTGCCAGAGCAAATCTCTGCACCGGGTAGGGGAAACAAAGTGAAGGAAAAAATGCACTTATAAAGCAAAGTTAGGACAAGTTTGTCAATAGGAAAATATTTACGTTGCATGAATAGAAAAAATTCTTGATTATAAAAATCACCCACAAAAACCACCCAAACAAGCAAAACACATGCAAACAAAGAGAAAAACTGAAGTACTGTGATTACAATGAGCAAATGAGAATCATTTTGGGATCAAGAACACATTAATGTACGCAGCAATTGAAAAGGAAAGAGATTTCATTCCCTTACCAGCCCCATTTTATTTGCACATTGAAGAGATCAAAGCTAACCGGGTGCTGCTCTGAGACTACACTGAGCATACCTTGTGTTTTTCCTGAAAAATGTCCATTTTAGACAGCAAGGCTGATGCATCTCTCTATAAAGTCTAATGGGAAGAATGCTGCAGGGATCTGGTACCTGATAGCACACTTCGGAAAACTCTGTCCCTGGGGAGCAGAGAGGGAAGGAACAGGTTCCTCAAAAACCTCTTTCCGTGCTTATTTTAAGGCTTTACAGAGCATTGATATGGTGCTTGGCACAGGCAGATTTTTCCCTTAAATAAAGAGCTGAAATTGCACCAAGCCAGCTGGTCAAATATCCCAGTTTAATTGCAGTAAGATGGGACTGAACAAGTTAAATCTGAGTTATTGCAGCATTACCCCTAACAGGTTAACTGTATGGGGTGAGTCACGGTGTGGTTTGGTCTGCTGTTTGTGCAGAGTTTGCAGTATTTGACCTCTTGTAGAAGCAGAGAATCATCAAAGCAAATCAGAACAATGGCTTTATCAAGCCTATGGATCCCACAGAAGGTGAGAAAGCCCCGTGAAAGCACCTCCCCACTTGGGCAGCAATATCCTTTCGAGGAAAATTCTTTCCTGATCCCTGCTTTAAAGAAGTTATTTGAGATTAATGTAAAGACCATTTGTCATTTTAGTTATAAGGAAAGGTAATGGCTTTACCAGCTTTTTGCATTTGCTACAAGATTGAGCTTGTATTGTGAGCTTTTCTGTTAATCACAAACCAGTGAAGAAAGAGTCTCCTCTATATGGCAAAGCCCAAACTGAGTCACTCATCAATTCACTGCTAATTGTCAAACGTGTTTATTGCATGGGAGAATTGATAACCTGTAATAAGATGTGATGGATTTAGCCAGCTGTGTTTCTACTATTTCAGGCTGGTGTATGTCCAACAGAAACCAAGAAGTTACATGAGTACAAAAGAAGGGAAAAAAAGGGAAATGAAGTACAGTAGTGTTGATTCAGCAGTGGTGGATTTTCCTCTCCTGATTATTTCTGTAATAACAAGTGTCTGATAAGTGGGTTAAAGACTGACTGAAGGAGATGGGATTGGAAAAGAATTGCCATCATGTTTGTTGATATTCCTCCAGTTAATTTGAAATGTAGGCAAGTCATGGAATAATTTAGACTGGCAAAGAATTGCATGAAGCTTTCCTTCTCGAGCTAAGAAAAAGAGAACATGCTGTCTATATTAGTAAGCACACAATGTATTTAGATAAGTAAATGGAGTCAGGATGAATAGTGCCTACATGAGAAATAAATGGAGACAGAATTCGCAGTGGAAAAAATGTCTGCTTCTTGCAGGCTTCTGCATTACCCATGGCACTGGAGCAGCTCAGTGCAGGAGTCATCTATTGGAAAACCCTGGACACACATCCCTGCGCTTGCCCATCTCTCACAGGATGTCCCTTCCTGTCCAGCTGAAGCTGGAGGTGCCCATACAGCCCTCTGCCTTTGGGACATGGCCACTGCGCTACCACAGGGTCCTCCACACACCAATCTGGCCATGGCACAAGAACACAGCCAAGGAATATGGCTGGAAGGAGCCAGCTGGAAAGTTCATCTACCGAAACCAGGGAAGCCCCCATAGGGGAGACACTCAGCTCCTGATCTATCAAGGCTTGAGGACAGCATGGTGGCACCCTCATCTGGTGAGCTTCTCTTTATTTTTCCTCTTTCCTTAGCAAATTTTCCCCCACAAAAATCCTGCCAAAAGCATTATTGGGAACAACTCACATGATAGTTGCAGCTGACCACATCCTCCTCAGTCTCTCTTCATCTTGGCATACTCAGCTTATGAGCTTGCAGAGAGCAATTCACCTCTTACCCAGCGGGACTTGAATCCAACCACCATTCCCAAGCACTCCAGTGAAAATTGGGCATGACCTGTGAAAACACCGTCTTAAAAACCAAAGATGTGCTGCTGATGCCTGACTGATGAATGTGTGGTGGCCAAAACCAATGAGACATGACCATGTTAGTCTTAGAGAAATCATAGTGATTAATCATAGAACCAGAGGAGCACACATAATGATAGAAGGCCATGGGCATCTTCACAGAAGACTCAGATGTCTTCCTGGAGGATAATTCATACAGGATGCAAGATTGCTGATCTTCATGCACTAAACTTCACGAAGGCTTTTGATCTGTACCACATGGGGTTAGATTAGAAAAGGCATGAAATGTATACAGTCTCTTCAAATGGCAGGAAAACTTCTCCTTGATCACAGCAGAAGATATGAATCAAGAAGATTTCCTTAAGGAAAAGCTCACCATTCAGGGTTTTGACAGTGCCCCCAAATACAATTAGGATGTGGTGAACCTCCTTTGCTCTTCATTCACCTGCATGAACTGAAATTGGAAGTAGAAACAGCACAGCAGTTTCTTGCATGTATTTTCAGCCTGGATTTCATTAATATCTTTCCCGAGCTGGGATTATTTTGCTCGTGTACAGTGTTCAAATCTGTTCAGGCTTTGTTTGGAAGCAGAAAAACACTCCTAATGGAGGCACCCTGTGCAACCTAATAGAAAATGATAGTGCTCAACAGCTTTTCTTTTAAACAACTAATAAAGTTTAATACATAATCAGATCCCACTACGGAATTCTACAAGTGTTAAAAATAACCCAACAGGAAGCATAAAAGCACTTATTAAATTCTACAAGTATTTACAGTAATTTCTGCATATGACTCTATTAAATTTCCATGGCACGCTCATTTCGACCAAATCCCACAGAATTTTTCCTAAACGGTCAGCTCTTTTCCAGTTTCGATGAGCAAAGGAACAAACCAGCCTGCTTCTTATCTGAGATCTGGTTAGATCAACACCACTGGCTGCAGAACACAGCACCAGGCTCTCAGCTGGTGAAATTCAGCATAAATCTGTTGCCTTCAAACCCAGGCTCAGGGACTCCAGCTCCTCCTCTGCCTACTGCTCACCTGAGTATAAATCCATCTGCTTTTGGCTCCTGGTCTCCACTTAGTCAATGTGCAAAGCTATTGTTTTGAAATCGGGCATATTTTAGTAGCTGTGATATTAGCTGCCTTAGTCCATAAATGATGGGAGGGGTTCCTGAGCTGTTATTCCCTCTAACGTTTTCTGCTGGATGTGGATGGGATGGCCAAGGGCTGAGGTCATTGACGCTTTGTGTTTAGCGGGAGAAGGGGAATTTTTGGCTCTTTCCAGCAGGATCGTCTCCCAGTGACTGTCAGGGTTATGCAACTGGATGTCTCCATGGTGCCTGGGAAGCCTCAGCCCATCCCTGCTAGAGATGCTCTGCTCTGCAATAGACTGTATTTCAAAGAATGACATTTGCCGACTTCCCAGACACAAAGGCACAATCATTTCCATTACAGAGCTTGTCTCATCACCCCAGGTTGGGCTGGCCCTGAGGAGCTGCTGTCTAGAGACCAGGCCAAGGGGCTGTGAGGATGGGTAACGCTCTGTGCAGTCGGTTGCCAAAAATACTTCTGGGAACAAAGACACTCCTTGAGTTTTCTGCAACTGAAGTAAATCTTGGACAAAGAACCCAGAGGGAGCTGTTGGCACACATCACGCAGCCATCAGACAGGAATCCTGCTCCCACATCAGCCGGCTTCTTGACAGGCAGGAGTTTAGAAACCATTTAGCACATGAAAGCTGGTAAATACGTGCGTATATCTATGTATATGAGAGACTTATGATTAAGGAAACTGGCATATTTTGCAAAGCTGAAAATGTGTCGCTCAGCCGTAATTGCTAAACTGAGCCATCAAAATGATTGCTTTCAAGGCTGTGATAGAAGCCTTCAATGAAGGCTCTTAGACGGACTTGTAGCCACAGTTGTGGTTTTAATAGGGTGGTTCTGGCTAGCAGTTGAATAGATGCAACTGCACGGAAGGGGTGAATGGCAGCGCATCCTTTTGAAAGCTTCACTCAGTAACACACTATCCTTACAGACTGCAAACTTCCCAAGAGACTGAGGATGCCTTTTGGATACTGCAATGCAAACAGATGCTCCCCTGCAATTAAGCCTGGAGGAGCTGCATGTTTGCATTGATTTTGCACTTGCTGGTAGAATTCCTCCAAATTACTCCCAGGCAGTAACTCCACTGCTTTGGGAGCACAGAGCTGGAGCAGGAAATGCTTTCAGCACAGTTGCTTATTATTTTGTTAGCATCCTTGGGCCAGGCTGCCTGCCCACAGCTTCTCTGTGCTGTGAACCACCAGCGTGAGCGATGCCACTTGAATACCACTGAGCTGAGACATAAACTCGCTAAGCTAAACACAGAGCAGGGATCAAAGGCACCAGGGGGGGAATCTGCTGTCATCATTTGTGTATCTTCAGCAACTGGTGAATGATCAGTGAAGGGGATGGGTGTTCGGGGAATTGCAGCAGAGATTACAAGGAAGCTTTGACTTCCAGTGTTGTATTGACTTGCCCATTAAATGCTTGATGGACTTTGGTTTTCTCAGATGAGTTTTCTGCTTGGCACTTCCTCTTCCCTCTAAGTGCGTGTTACACAACTCTGCTTGGCTTGCATCTGGCCTTGGCTTTGCTACAGGAAAAGCTTCATATCAGCAGGCCAGGTATATAATAAGGTGTATTCTCCTGGAGTTATTTATGAACTAAGAACACATCCCTTGGCAAGGGACTCTGCCTCATCTCAGACACTATTCCTTCAAAAGCAGCTTCCTGATTTTCCAGATGCGACTTGTGCCTCTAAAACTTTGGATTCTTCTAAAACTTGGGATTTCTGCTCCCAAGTGCCTGGTTCAGAGGTCAGACCGCAGAGGATGGAGGCAAGCACAGGCATTTGGAGCAGGGGTGTCACCTCCTCCCAGCACTCCATCTCCACAAGCCCTTTACCATCATTTTGCCATCCCACACATCATACAACAGGCTATGAAACCCTCGGAGAGCACTTCCACCAACGCACAGGAAGAGTTGTGTAGCAAATGAAAGCGATAGCTTGTGTTTTGATTTTGTACTCCATAAAAGTCCATTCCATCTTGGAAAGAGAAACAAAGAAGTGGGGAATCCAACTGTATCCCTTGGAAATCAGCCAATAGACTCCAGAGGAGGATCAAATCTCTATAATGCAATAAAGCAGACAAATGAAAAAGGATTCTGCAATCAAGGTACAGTCCAAATTTCCTCCATGTCAATGGCAAGTCACTGGCCTCTAGTCAAAAGTATGCCTTGGGCTGACCGAAGAAGTAATGCACAGGATCAGATGCTGAGCAGTTTTGGAAAGACTGTACAGAAGGAGAATAAAGGGCTAAACTGATAATCCTATCAGGAAAATACAACTTAATCTGGAGCTACATATGAAAGGTTGAATCCAAATCATAGCAAATTCACCTCTATCTGCTCGTGGCGCTGACAGCAGAATTGGCTGCCCAACGTTTTGTGCCTAATTACCTGCGTTACAGCGAAGTACACAGCTTTTCTTAGAAGAGAACTTTTCTGTCCTTCTGAAAGTTTAATCCCCATAAGAGGATTTCCATCCTGTCCTTGGCAGAGTCAGGAATCAGGATTTTCACATCGCTTTCAGCAGAAAAAGGAACTATGTATTCGCATCTGCACGCTGGTGCTTAGCAGGAGCTCCTTGCACAAAGCTCCTCGGAGTCAGCAGGAACCCAAGCCAAGCTTCACTCCAGTTTAGTGCCCTTTCTTTTCATTGTTTCCCATTCTTTGCTTTTGTCTCTGTTTCTCCTAGAGACTCCCCATGGCTTGTTAATGGCACATTGCTGGGAATTAAACCTTTTGGATGCTGAATTAGAATAAACTCCACTCACCCTGAGCTAAGGGCATCACTAAGGGCTGCAGCCAGGCTGCCAGCAGGGCACTAGAGGAGCAGCCCAGCAGCATCCTGAGCCATGGCAATGAGCTCAAGATGTCCAAGTAACATGGTTGGACATCAAAAGATGCTCAAAAAGAGCACCCATGTCCTGGAAGGAGCAGCCCCACTAAGCCTGGCTTGAAGTTTCATCATATGTATGAGGAACATAACTAAAAGCACAGACGCTTATCTAACTGAGCCTGAAAGCACCCACAGCAAATAAAAAAGCCATTCATTCACACATCTTTGCTGTCACTGAAGGAAGCTCACTAACCATCCACAGCAAATAGAGATCTTTTACAGGAATGAGGATGCCACCTCCGGATTAACTCTTTTTCCCAAGGATACACATCTCTATTCAGTGCGATTCCCAGTCTGGAACCTGACCCAACTCTATCAGACACACACAAATCAATGGGATAAATCCGCTGGACCAATTAGTTGCCTCGAGCTGCCACAGCAAAGCACAATACACTGATGAGGCTGTGATGAGCCTGCGTTAACCAGTGGTATTCGTTAAGCTGCCGGCCTCACTGATGTAAAGTGCCATGTAGTAAGACATTAAACTCCTCACTGCCTCTGCTGTGAGGTCATCAGGCAGCAAATAATCATGGGGGGACAAAACCAGCAGCTCACAGTTGGAGGTACTTGGTTTTTATGTGCTTTAAAGGGACTCTGCTCTTTAAAGGGACTCTCTGACATCTTCATAAGAGGAGCTCCCCCCAAACCAGCCAAGAGCCCCATTTCCAGCAGAGGTGAAGGTGCTGGGCACCCCACCATGGATACAGCTGGAGGACAGTGATGGATGCTTCCTAAAGGGTGAGTGGGAACAAGCTGGCCCTGAGCTGCTCATCTGCCACATCACTTTCCCATTCAGCAGTAAAAGGTATAAAGAAGTTGTATGGGGGAAACAGTAGGTATAAAGACAGCAGAAAGATATAAAAGTGCAAGACTCATGCCTGATACAACAGAACACGATGTACTGTGAGCCCTGACTGTCCTCTTCAGCTTTCAAACTCCTCTGGGGCACCGGATCTGTCTTTAAAGCTGTTTGCAAAGCATCTGCTGCCCTGACAGTGCTGTATGTAGCGAGGAAAGGCAAACACAAACCAGGCTTGAGCCACTCCGGGGTTTGAAACTGCCCAGTAAAAACAAGGTGAAGCACCACTCAGCTCTCCATTTAACAGAACCAGTTCTTGGAAACGAATGAAGGGAAATAAAGTGCATGTTCATTTGTGCGGTGCAGAACAGGGAGGCTTTGTGAGAGGAAAGCATTCAAATCCAGGCCTTCATAAGAGCAGCTATGAAGTTACCTCCTTACTGTGGGGCTCTGTACATCTGCAAGGTGCTGTTGGTTGCCATAGCAGGGCCACATCCCATCCTGGGACACTGGGAAGAGCCACTGGCGGGCTGCAGGGACTGTACCTGCAGGATAAGCTTTAAAGCAACACAAGCAGCACAGTGGCTGCACATCACCCAGACCCCAAGCACTGCATCAGTGCTGGGCTTTAGCAGAATGCACCCCATAAAGGGGGTCTGCCACACATGCTCAGCACAAATCCCTGCGTGGGAGAAACAGCTCCTGGCAGTGCTGGAATGGGACAATGCTCCAACCACACCAAGCAGGGCAGAGCCAGCCTCTCCTTGCTCCCAAACTGCCCTCAACTCCTGTAATTGCCTGCAAGTTGCTTACCTTAAGGAGAGAGCAGCACAGCACATGAGTCCTCCAGTCAGGGACCTGTAGGCCTTATAATAAAAGCTTTTTATAAAGGCTATATCTACTCAAACTTCCGTTATCACCCCATCGCAGCACTGCTAAATGCCTCCTATCTCCTGAACCAGTCTGGCCTTCTTTAAACTACTGAGTCCAAGCAACAAGTGCAACAAGCACAGAATAAACCTTCTCCACTGAAGAAGCCTTCACCCTTTTGTGCTGTATTTATGAAGTGGCTGTGATCCTTCACGAAACAGCAAGGAGCTCTCTGCACACTGGAACCACAACGCATCTTGCTTAGCACATATGTAGTTTGTTAATGGAGTAATGTAAGCATGATTGGCTGCAGATGTGGCAGCAGGCTCAAGCACTGGGTCTGCATCAGAATTCCTTTAAGGTTGCTAATATAGGAAACTGATTAATTAGCCTGCAAAGCATCTGACTTCCAGCTTTTGTGGCAGTATCTGGTGGAATATGCAGTCACTTGACAGTGAGGAGGGGAAGCAGCATGTGAGATGCCATGCATACCGCAGTGAGCAGATTGGGTTCTTTGACCAGCAAAATAAACATTTCAGGTCTGATCGGAAAACATCTTGTTTGGAGATCACTGCAGGGTAATTCCATGCAGGAAAAGCAGAAAACACAGCTGCCACCTCCTCGCTCCACTGCTCACAACAACAGTTTAGGGGTTGGAAGGGGCAAAATGGGCAGGTTTGGGAGTAATTTGGCAAGTCTGAGGTGGGGTGTGCAGCACCAGGAACTGGAGCCAGGTTCTCAGTCATGCTCAGCCTCCTGCTCTTCCTCACTTGTGGAAAAAGAGATCAACCGTCCAAATCCTTGTGTTTGCACCAGTGCAGTGGGAGAGCATCCTGGCCTTCAGCAGTGTTGCCGGGAAGGGGCTTGGCCTGCAGCCTGCCTCCTGCAAAATGGCATTATCGGAGGGTTTCTGCCTGCAGGGCAAGGCAGCAGCTTGTTTCAATAAAGCTATTTGCTCAGAGGAAGCTTATTAATCCTCACTGAGTGCTGGAGCAGTGCAGACATGGAATGACGAAGGAGTTTAAACGCTGGGGAAATGCAGTCAACCTGTAAACAGGAAGTGAAAAGAAAATTCCGAAATCCCAAGGCATGTCCTGCCCTTAATCACCCACCACAGCCTCAGCTGCCATCACTCTGCTGCACTTTCCTCACCAGAGCCAACCAAGGCTTTCCTGGCTTGTCCTTAGTACAGCCCCTGGTAGCAGGTAAACTCTGGTAGCTCCATCAGCATCAGCATCAGCATCACCGCTGGCACAACATCTTTAATCCCCACCCCAGTGCCATATTACACTTGCTTTTGTGCTATCACTCTGTAGTTGTTCAGCTTGTGGTGGTTTCCTACCAGGCTGTGCAAATGCCTGGAGGAAATCATGGCACTTAACACTTGAATAAGCCACTGCTTCCTGCCAGTGCCACCATGGTGGGGATGGATCCCATCCTGCACATAGGGGGTTTTGCTCCCAGAAAGCTTTTCTCTAGCCTTGGGCATTGTGGGGCATGGCAGTGACTGCTCATGCCCTCTGCTGGTTGGATTCCTGGGATTTTGAGGGGTTTTGTGCAATGATCTGTTTTAGGAATACAGGCATTTAATTCGGCCCTGCAAAGGGCTGGGGCTGTGGAAGAGTTGGGAGCCCTCCTGAAGGAAAGGTGCAAGACAGGCTTATAATATTTATAGCAGGTTTGGACATACAGCATTCCATCTCTCCAGGGAGAGTGGGAGAGGGCAGGGAAGGAATCCAGCTAGGCGCAGCCATAGACCAGCACAGCAGGACAGCATGTAGGATGTGATGGTGATCATATGTTAGCAATGCCCAAGTGCCAAACTCAGAGCAGGAGCATGGGATTGAATTAAAAGGGTTTGTGCTGCATTTATCTGAACCTATCGTGCAAAACATGGGAGCTTGATCCCATGGGATGCTGCAGTTCCAAGACCTTGAGGGTGGAAAGCTGTGCTAGTTCTGTGTATTGTGGTGAGCAACAGGAAAAGCCTGGACATGGAGCGGGGAAAGAAACCTCTGTGCAGACATCTTATTGCAGCAAATCCCCAAACTGCTTGGGCATCTCCCACCAACCCTATCAGGAAGGACAGCCAGTGTTAGCTCCTTGGGCAAGCTCAAACCTCTGTGTTTGCACTCATATAACCCCCTCCATGGAAATCATGACCTGAAATGAGCAGGCATTTGTGTAGCTATTGAAACAGAGTGGAGAACAGTGATTTGTCCAAGGTCTTCAGAGGTGGTTGCCAAACCATGACTTGATCTCACAGCCCCCACATGGGACCTTCCACTGGATCGGGCACCGTGTCTCTTGTGAGCACTTTGCTTTGACTAAACCCAAGCGGGTGTTGCTGGAACAAGCCCCAGGGACACGTTTTTGGGCAGGCTTAGGGTGGCAGTAGCAGGGACGGAGCCAAGGGGCTGACTCATGGTGCTGAGCCCCTGCCAGCACCGCCGGCTCCCGCTGGCTGCAGCGCTGAGAGAGTTCTCGGTGTTTCTCCCTCTTCCCTTTCGGCACAGGAATCGTTACTCATTCCGCACACAATGCCAGGTACGTTTTATTGTGGAACGGGCAATGACACGGAGCGGCTAGGCATGGGAAGGCAACCGCTTGAAACGGTGCATTTCCTACATGACTTCAAATTGTAACAATCCCAGATATTAAGATTTTGGCACCGGGAACAGTTCGGGGGATAATTATGTGCTATGATCTAATTTTTGGGATCTGCGCTTATTGCCAAATCTCTACGGCTTTCCTGTCTCCCTCGAGAGCAGTCCAAGCTGCAGGTTCCTTTTAACTCTCACATCCCCAAGCCTGTCCTGACTTTTTTCCTCTTTCTTTTCCCATCTTTCTCTTGAGACTTTTGGGAAAGCCTCTATCCAAACCTGGAAGAAATCAGGCTCTTCTTCTAATGTCCTTATCACTGTAGTTCATGGGAAAGGAAAGTAAATTAGGATAAAGTTGGCATCTTCTGGATTTTGGGCAATTTTGATTCCAAAAGCTGATGCTCCTGCAGATGTAATAACTGATGCCAGTGTCAGGGTCTTATGGATGTACACACAGAAAAGCCCACCTAGAACTTTATCATTAATGACTGAAGAGCCGTTTTCCTATGCCTTTGTCAGAAAAGAACAAACATGCAAGTCAGGAGAAGTGCAGCATCCCAGAAGCAATGTCCCCTGTGAATGAAGCCCTTGTAAAGGGTCTCTATACATGTGGAGAAGTGGGGTCTTAGAGGGACAACGAAGCTTCACTGTTCTATGTGCTGCTTTGGACTCCTGATGCCACCACACTTCCTTTTAGTCCCAGATCCCCCAAGCTGAGGCATGTTCAGCTTCACTCCGATCCCTAACAGTGGCTGCTGCCTTCACACTCATTTTGCTCTGTGTAAGCAACCCAGCAAACACAAAGCACAAGGGAAATACCTCTTTGTATCCCTGCAACGTGCAGCAACGTCCCTTTCAGGCTGTGCTCACGTTCGTGCTTTTGCAGCTGAAATTGCCCTGGATATTCTCTGTGCTGTGATTCACTCCTTCGCACCAAACTGAACGCGCCTGAAAGGCTGTTTCGCTTTCTATGCCCAATGTGAGGCTTTGTGTATACCCGCAGCAGTGAACCCCAGCAGCCAAGTGGCAAGCAGTGGAGGACACAGTTTTAAGCTGTGTGTGATGTCTTTAGGAGCAGTCAGTGACAATGGGGCAGCACTACACAGAGACCCTGAGAAGGTGCATACCTGAGCCCCCAGGACATCAAAGTGGGTACAGCTTGTGTTTGTGGGTTTCCTCCTGGTATTCAGTAAGGGCATTGCTGTAATATCCTCCCTCCTGTTTCAGTTTATAACCTATAATGTGACCACGTTTTGGGCATCACTGAAGCTCATTATGTTGGTTGTTACAAAGCTGATTGTTGTGTCTACAGGAATCAGAAGTGATTTGTAAACCATCCATAAGCAAACAAGAGCCTTAAAGGCATGGATGTCTCTAGGTACTCTGTGGGCCATTCACTAGAAGATTCAAACCTACAGAGCTGGCAGGTCTGCCTTATTTCATGGAATCATTGAATCATGGAACAGTTTGGGTTGGAAAGGACCTTAAAGCTCACCCAGTTGCAACCCTTTGTGAGGGGCAGGGGCACCTTCTACTCGATCAGGCAAAAAGGCAGGGTAAAGACCACAATTCTAATGTGGGGTTTGACATGGGGCATTTCAATGTGGGGAGGCTTTGCTTCATTCTATCTAAAAAGTGTTCCGCTTCTAGCAGCAACAGCCCCTTTACAGGTCCCCCCATCCCTGCATGGTTGAGCAGAACATTTCCGAGCTCCATCAGCAGCTTCAGACCTTGCTCTGGGGCACTGGGGGACGCACAGGCTAAGTACAACAGCCCTGAGAGCGCGCCTGCCTGCGCTGCCCAAGCTTGCTTCAGTAAATTCATCCTCATTTCCTGACAGAACAAACCACCCCCCTCAGGCTGCTTCTAGAGAAGAAAAAAAGAAATCAATCAAATACTAACCCTATGTTAAAATAAACAACACACAGCGAAAAGCTGTTTTCCCTTGTTTTCCTCCGTAGGAAGTCAGCAGCCTCGACGGGGCTTTGATGTGGGGATACACATTTGATGTCAGCAGTGCTGACAGACAGGCCTCAAAAGGCTCCGGAGGAGGGTTTGAGTTCACACAAACACTCCCACGTTCATGTATGTCTGTGCAAGGGCATCCCAATTGCCTGAGCCTGCAAAACCCAGACCCTGCACTTCATGGGGATGGGGTCCCGCAGGCTTCTGCATGAGATCCCAACACAAAACCTGATGTGCATGGGTTATTCCATTTCCCTTTGGTTCCTGTTCTGGCTAAAGATTAAAACACAAAGTGCTGACAACAGAAGAGAAGCCCCCCTTCCCCTCCAAGGCATGGGAGATGCTCTGATTTTGCAGAGGTTTGATCTGCACCTCTGTGAAGACTCAGGTGAATGTAAAAGCCCAGGAGCCTACATGGGCTTTTTAAAACGTGAGATCTCCTGAGCAAAGAGCCAAGAAACATCCCACAGTCATCTACAGAGATGTTCAAAGCAGGAGAAAAAAGCTCTGGCTTTCTTCTTTACTGAATGCTTGAGGCTGCACAAACCCTGGGGTTTGCTTATCATGATGCCACCATAATAAGCATAATATTATGCTCAATAGTATATAATAATTACTATATTACTGCATAATAAGGTGCTACCCTCTCCTCAGCTCTGCTGAAAAGCCTTTTCTAAGTATCTTCCATCTAAAGCTATTCAGATCAGAAGGAATTCTCCTGGAGCTTCAGGAGTCCGTCTGCAGACAGAGCACAGTGACTGCCCCAGTCACCTCCACCACACTGACTGCAAATGGCCAGCTCTCAAAAACTCTATGAAAACACATAAAAAGGGTAAATAGATCTTGACATCAGCCCAGCAGGAGCCTTCACATTCGGGTGATAGCACCCTTATTGAAAGCAAAGCTTTTGTGCCTGCGCTGGAACCAAGCAACCTTTCATTCCCGGGACTTTCAAACAAGAGCCACTTGTACCAAGCTGTTGCTTGACCATAGGGATGGTTTCTGTTGACACCAGATGGTTTTCATAGAGCTCAATATTTTTGTCCTGAAATAATAACACTGCTGACTGTGAATGAATTAAATTGTCTCAACCCTCACTTTCCCACCGATTATAGTGAATTATGAATGACTCTTGACTAAGAGAATCTCCCTTCTTGGTGCTAGAAGATATATTTGCCTTGTGGCCAGCTCTATAGTATTTGACTGATTCATAGATCCATAACTTATGGAATTAGAGGGGATTTTTTTTTCAGAGCTTTAACTCAAAGTGGTTTCTTTTTTCTTTGAAATCATGTGGAAAGTGCAGATGATGAATTTTCCCTCCATATATTTTCAGCCCTCTAATAATGAGTCTCACTTGCAGCTTTCTAACTTGCACCCTCACCCTACATTAACTCAGGAACTGTCTTCATTCAAAACACACTCCATCTGAGCTGAAATAGACTTTAGGTCTTCTAAGATACTGATCAGCCTTCATCCCTGCAGAGACTGTGTGAGGCTCAGAAACCTCTTAACAAATTTAGGCATACCGTGATTTTTCCTCATTGAAATCCAAACCCACAGAAGCAGATTTTATATGAACAGACCATCAGAGTGTTATCAGCAGAAACCATCGTGCAATGAAGGTGTTGCCAAAACATAGGTTTTGGTTAAACTTCTTTGTAACACATTAAAGACCTGCAATATTTACTCCTATTTAAATAGGGCTGACACAGTTCCTAAAGGATGGAAAAGTTCAAGACCCATTTTTGTGTTATGACATTGCTATGTCTGCCCTGAAGTGGAAATGTTGGAGTCAGAATGGAGCAGTAGGTTTCTCAACAGTCCTATTGAAATTTATGGGGTTGAGTTGTGTTTGGAGGATGAATTTAGCAGCACAAAGATGCCAACGCTCCTACACTTATCTGAACCTAAGGCAGATTCCAGTTTCTCCGGAACAAATCTGTGCTTGGAATTGTTGACAAGATGAAAAGAGAAAAGCATCCCTGTACTTCAGAAGTTATTCTGGGACTGAAAACATCCAAAAGATTTAGAGATCTTAATAAAGTTTGCTAAAGAAAACAGGTCCTTTGGCTTCCTCTGAAGGCCGTTAATCTACTGCAGGAGGTGGCTGTGTGAAAGTTTGCTGCTGTTGGGCTGCAGTTCAGTCAGATTACATGGATTTAAGGCTATTTTTTCTTGTAATTTCTAATAAAAAGAAAATCTGACGGTAAAGATACCTCTGCCTGTCCCACCTGCAAATGATGGCATGGAATTTCTCCATTCCCTACGTGCTTCCCAGCCAAATATCCCATTAGAAAAGGAGAGAGGGAAGTATTTTTTGTGAAATAATAAAAATAAAGAGGACTCTTTAATAGGCCAAGCTTGCAGAAATGCCTCCAGACCGGCTGGGCCAGCTGGGGTCAGCTCAGTGATCCAGGGCACGAGGCTTTAGGATTATTTTCCATGGGCTCAGTACAAGAGAAAATTGGCTCCGGGTGTCCCTCCAGTACCTGTGCTGTCTGCAGTGAGTTTTTGAGGTCCTGGTGTGAAACAGTATTTGATGCTGGAGCCTTCAGTTGGGTTATGAAAAGTCAGTGGCACTTTGCCTCTGTTCTATTTATTACATTCCCTGGATCACATTTTCCTCACAGTTGGAAGGCCAGGTTGGATGGGGCTTGGAGCAACCTGGCCTAGTGGAAGGCGTCCCTGCCATGGCAGGGGGTTGGGACTGGATGAGCTTTAAGGTCCCTTCCAACTCAAACCATTCCATGATTCTAGAACCCATCCAACCTCAAACAGCTACACCAGGATGGGTGGCAATAGGCTCTGGAGGTGCCCACATGGACCACAGAGCGGTGGCAGGGGAATGAGACCCATCACACTGCCTAATGCAGACACTGGGCACTGGTATTTGCCCTTGCTGAATCCCCCCCACCCATGTCTCACCAACGGCTGGTTATGGCAGCACTGACACCCTGCACCAGCACTGCTTACACGCAGAGATGGGAAAGGGGGAAAGAGACACCAATGGCAGTCATCTCTAATGCTACACACTACTAACAGGGTCCTGCAGCCCGTGATGACTTCTGGACAGATGCCACCAAGCCACTTTACCTTCTCAGCTCGCATTCTCCTGCCATCTGCAGACAATTACTACAAAGCTCAAAGTCCACTGGCTCCTGAACAACACCGTCCGGTTGTCCCAGCAGGCTAATTAGAGGCGGTGTGTGCTGAGGATGGGGGGAGCACTGTTATTATTCATCTCATGAACCAAAGGTGCTCGACTCTGGTTTGTTTTAATGGCGCAGTAACCACAGACTAATATTATTAACTGGTCCTCAGCAGCATGCCAAAAATCCAGTCCTGTTGTGAAAGGAAAAAAGGAATAAAGCACTTGAGAATCCAATATCTTTGGTGCTAATTTTAGGCATGTATGCTGGCACGGGGAGCTTGTTTCATCCATTCAGCTCTGGTGCCGTGCCACAGACTCAGATTTACAGACTATTAGTGTCTCAAATAGCACTTCATGTGCAAGAAGCAAGGGGAAAAACACTGGGTCCCTCAACTTGGTGGGGTTTGAGCTGAGT
This sequence comes from Pezoporus occidentalis, assembly GCF_034315485.1. Lineage (NCBI taxonomy): Eukaryota > Metazoa > Chordata > Aves > Psittaciformes > Psittacidae > Pezoporus > Pezoporus occidentalis. The sequence continues at coordinate 1,219,727 of NW_026913749.1, read as the reverse complement.
TATGCAAACAAAGTTACTTTAGCTGTGGAGTTATTTACAGGTTGGCTCGTAGGAGTCTTAGTGACAGATTTAAATGAATTAATTTCTCTGACTCTCATTCGCTCTCTTCCCCCTCCAGCTATTACATGTAATTACAGGAAATCTTGGTCTATCACATCTTCAAAAAGACACAATGAAAAGCAATAGCAGAGAGATTCATTTCTTCCTTCTTTCATGTTTTTCTTGGGTGGGATGAAAGGGTGTGGTGGAGCTTTTCCTCGCAGCACCTCGCTGCTCTGCTCGGATCACCCAGCGCAGACGCCCCAAGAGCTCCTCTCCCTCGCTGCAGACAAGATCTGGCTACCCTGCAACCTTTACTTACTGCTTTCTTGGCCTTTGAAACAGCCTTTAATGATTTTGTGAGGCATCCACAGGGAGCAGCCCCTTTATTTTTAAGCATTAAAGAAGGAGCGTAAGTGGATGTCTCAAACCTGTGTGCTTGCTTGGACCTCATGACAGTTGTGCTCACATCTAAGTGGTAAAGCTCAAAAGCGTAAGCTTCATTCTGAACCCATCATTAATTCAAGAGAAGGAGAGATACAGCCATACCTGCAAACAAGTCCTCAAACAACGTGCTTGGGCCAAGAGTTCTGGTGCACAAAGAAAGGCTAAAACAGCTGGAATTTGCCATGGTTAATTTAGATTATGATCAGGCACATCTTCATCCTAACCAGAGCTTCCTCTCTGAAGCCACCCATCAGCATCGCTTCCAGTGGATCTCCCCCGTTGTGCTACACATTTTTCAGCTACTGTGGCTTTAACAGCACTTCCAGCATGTCAGAGAATAGCTAAACACCACTTAAGACAAGAGAATACTCTTTCAAAAGTACAGCTGATATAGAGCTACTGTTTTGTCCCCAAAAGCATATATGTTAAGTGATTATTAGGAAAGAAAGGGAATTAAGTAACAAAGGTGGTGGGCATAAAAAAAAGGGAGACAGGAAGAAAACCACTCCTGGTTTGGTGGCCTTCAAAGAAAGAAATGTGCTTTTGAAATGGAAAAGAAGTTTCCACTGGAACCTGGGCAGAAAGTCAGAATCAAATAGATAGAATTGGAGGCACGGACCCAAACCAGGGCTTACGTTACTGATCCTTCTTTTAATTCTATGTACTGTTAGGAAAACCTCTTAAATACATAAACAGTGTCGGGAGTTAAATGGGTATGAAAAATGTTTCGGTTTTTCCCTTTTTAACAGAGGCAAGACAAATGAGAATAGCTTGATCTTTGACAGAAACACAATCAAGTTTACCTGCAAAGGACGTATTACCACTTGCATTAAGTGTGAACGACTTTCAAACTACATTGCATTTCACGGCACTGGAGTGGATATGCATAAAGGGAACTGGATTTAAACCAAAACTGGGTCCCATTCCTCATCCCTGTTAGTGACATGGGGGTGTGTGCATAGGGATCATGTCTAGACGTGATTCAGGTGGACCCCACTCCTCCACCCATCACCACTACCACACTGACATCTTCCTTGCAGCTTCGTGTGTTTTTACCACCATAACAATTGCATTGAAGCCCAGTGATATCACTGTTCCAAAATCCCCTTAATCCTCAAAGCAGATACAACCACGGGGTTTTAAACACCTCTGTTAATCCCTTATCGAGAACAATAAATCGTTCGATGGATGAAACCTTATCTTTCAGAGACGGACACAGGCATGTCTGTGACATGAAACGCCAGCAGTGATCTGAGGGTTAAACACAGGAAGTCAGACTGAAAATCACAGATTTAAACCTCTTTCTGATGTGGAGATGAAGGCTGAGGTACTGGCAAGTGATCTAAGTTGCATGTCGCTCATCGACACGGCTGCAGATGACACATTGCAGGTATCCCAGAACACGTCTTTGAGCCCAGCTGAGCCATTTGGCTAATCCCCAGCAGAGGCTGTTTTTCAAGACTGCCTTCCCAAGTGGGTCCCTCATCAGGAACCTCAGCAGCCCTAACATGAGCTCTGGATGAGCTTTAAGGTCCCTTCCAACCCAAACCAGTCTGGGATTCTATGATTTAAAAATCCCACCCATCCACACCCACATGGATAACTGACACTTATCATTGGCAATGCCCCTCCTTGCCTGCTTGAGGGACATTAACAGCAAGGAGATAAAGAAAGACTGCAATGCAGGGCACATTCCCTGCACCTTGTATTGTGCCTCTTCCCAGTACTGCTGGTTGCAAAATATAAACGGTTTTCCCTTAATTGGGCTGTTATGGTAATAATCCTAAATTTATTTAGTCTCCTATTATGTGAATTTACAAACTGTAACAGCAACACAAACAGGGACGTTAACAACAACTTAACCCATCCCGGTGTGGGAGTGAGCTGGGGCAGCACTTTGGAGCAGGACATTTGGCTTTTTCCATGGGAAACTGCTGGGGGAATTTAGGGAGATGAACTGCAATCACACACGCAGGACTCTGCCCAGCTGATAGGGATGTAGAAGTCCTTTCCATCCCTTGAGTTTGATTTTCAGGCTGAAGAGGCCATGGATAAACATATTGTGTCTGTACTTGTCTTGCACTTTTTAGGTATCCGAGCTTCCCAGGATGCAGCACTGTGGTGCTGAAGCTGGAGTTTTATTGTCTTTAATAAGATCATTGGAAATGTATAAATGCTGGTCCAAATCCAAATGGAAATCTTAAATTAGGCAGAGAATATAGCAGTGGTTTAGGTGTTTCGGAAGCGTGGACATGGGGCAGTGAAACGCTATCCCTCTGCGGATACTAACCTTGCTGGGGCTCGTTTGCTCTGCAACACCTTCTTAGCCCTGTATGGTTACAGTATCTCCTTCATTTTCTTAACCTAAAAAAAAAGAGTAAAGTGAGAAAACAGAAGGAAAACAAAGAGAAAGCAGTGATTTTTAAATCAACTGTCATTTCTGGCAAGGCCGAGCATCACAGCAAGGTATTTGTTTATTATCAGGTATTTCCTCAGGATCAAATCCAGAGGAGAGAGGTCTGGTACTGGTTAAAGTCTGCTTAAGATCCTTCTTGAAAAGAGATTTATGCAAGGAAATTACCTAAGCTGGGGACAGAGGCTTACTCAGCGGCAGCGCAGCTCAGTGCGCGCGCATTGTCGGTCACTGCGTGGGGCTTTTTTTAGCCCCACCGAGGGTGCACAGTGAGAACAGAGGCAGGTTCTCGCTCACATAACGGGATCAAAGCTCCCAATTGTTTCGAAGGAAATGACCCAGCAGGAGGAGCGTGTCGGACTCCAGCTTTTGCTCCCAGACCTCTACAAGCACCAAGTAGCTGCTCCCTTTGAGCACGGGGCCAGGCAGCACAGGGGTACCTGGATGGGGGTGAGGGTCTGTGGACATCCCCACCCCTTAAATCCCCAGCCCACCTGATTGTGAGCTGGCAAAGGTTCCCACCTCAAAGGGAATGGTTTCCCAATGATGTTCCCACCTGGGGTGGTCACTTTTCCAAGTGGGAGAAGGGAACATGCAACTTTCTTAGCTCATGCCGATGATACAGGGTACCGTGGTGGCACATGGAACAGTAGGAGGGCATCCCCGGCTGCAATCACGTCCCAGCAGGTCATGACTGATGTGCTGGTGGATGCCCCAAGGAAGCAGCAAACAGCAGCAGCGGGTACGTGCACTGACCCATCCAGGCAGTAGATTTAAAGCACAAAGGATGGAAAAGACCTATGAGTTCATCCCTGCCACTTCCCTGCCAACAGTCAGTCGGATGCGTTTAATTGTCTCATGATGGGACTTCCACTGTTTCTCTGGGAAAACACAATTCCCATATATAGCTCACCTCAGGGACACTTCAACCTACAGTCAGGGCAAGCAGCTACAAAAGCACATGACCAGGGTTGAAATGAGGTTTTAGAGGCAAAACAGTGACTGAGCAGGTTGTCGTGTTATTTTTCCAAGGTCACCACTGGAATATCTGGCAGGGTTATCTTACGGCTGGGAAATTTTACTGTACTTGCAGAAAACAACCAATATTTTTCATTCCTGTGCCCGGCTCTTTGCTGTTTGTGTTGGTTTAACTTCACTGACCCTAAAACGCTTAAACTAGAGTAACGCGGCATTGAACTGGGTCCCGATATGGATACGAATTATGTGTGTAATACAGTAAAGTATTGTGAAACAAACATTCAGCAAAGCATCCTGTATGGAAACTCTTTCTTCTTTCATCTCCATTGATCATTGACGTCTCTGCTGACAGAACGTGGTTACGCCGGCAGCCTCTGATCACTCCGAAATGTCTCAGAACTATGTCTCCATGCAGTTAAGGTTTTCCGCTGCTATGAAATATCTTAATGCTAAAGGTTTGTTTACAAGGGGTGGCTGTTTCCACTTGCTGGAGCATTTAAAAAGTTGTTTTTTCCAACCACTAAGTAGATCTAAACATTAAGTGTTTCTTAAGTTGGGTTTCCAGCTCCTAGACTGCTATTAACATTAACTTTCATTGGTTTAAAACAAAATAAAACACAAAAATTGCTGCTTTCACTTGGCTTCTCATCACGTCGAGAAAAAGAAAATGAGTATTTTTAAGATGCTTTATTTTTAAAAGCCTCATTGTGCAATCCCTACACCAGCTCCTCAGCTGAGAGCAGGGCCATGGGGACAAAGTGCTTCCTGGTTTACAGGGGGAAGGTTTGGGGTCCTGTCCCTGTGTCCCCCCCACCGGCCACACTGATGCTCCCTTGGCAAAAGGCACCCAATAAATGCTGGCTCTTCTGCCACTGATTTCAGCCAACGGAAGTGTGGTTCTGGTGCCTTCCCCAGAGGGGAATTGCCTCCGGGGTAGCTGGTGTGGGATGCATTTGGGTCTGTAAAGCTGTGAAGCTTGAGCTCTGCTTTGGAGGGACTCAGCCCCTCACTTGCAGTCATCCCCAGTGTTTGTAGCAATGGTCCTTGTAATAATAAACCCTTTCCCAAGCCAAGCATCACGGTCATATGGGGGCTAAAGCCAAGGAGTGGTTGGTGGCCACTTCCTGCCACATCCAGAGCATCTCAGTGTCTCAGCATCACCCACAGCAGACTGGATTCAAGAAGCCCTACGATGGTGATTACTGCGGTCACTTCATTTCCATGGGTGGGCAATCAGGCCCCTGGAAATGGTCAGCTTCTCTGCAGGCTTTTACAATTGCCAACTGAAACCAGACAACTGAAATCAGGGATTTCTGGCTGAAAATAAAGGCCTCATTATACATCTCCAATTAGATCCCTGGGAATGAATGATCAATAGTAAAATAATTGCTGCTTTGGAATGGAAAACGTTGCCTGGAAAACACTACTGTAATGGAAAAGCATAGCTTCAATCAGCTGTAAGTAATGGCACCAACTGCTCCAGCAGCTGATCACACCCACCCCACTACAGAAAGGGCTCTTATTCATAGACAGGCTCTATTTACTACAATATTATCCCAATCTTCCCAAATTAAGGAAGTTCTGGTGTTGGTGGGAATTAATGACTTTAGCGCCCTGAACCTCTGATGAACTCTGCCTAGGCTGGAACTCATTGTGGCTTCAGTATCGGAATGGTTAAATCCGAGCTGGGCCAGACTGGCTGCTGAGTGTTGGAAGATGCCTTTCCTCAGCCAGGAAGGGGGAGACACTTTGGGATGGCCTCACCTGGGGCTCAGGTTACAGTAAATCTGCTGTGAGCTCAGACTTAACACAGCTCCCATCTGTTCTGCTGGGTGGTCCAGTGATGCTCGGATGCCACGTTAGCAATTCCTGAATCAAACTGTTAAAAAATAGAGTTTTTGCCTGTCTGGTGTATCCTCACTTGCCGTATGGGAAAGTTCAGGAGCTGGAAGCTCTCAATGGGTTGATGTGAAGTTATAAAACTCCTTTAAACAAGACTGAGGTAGCGTACACAGTCAAATTCAAATGCCACTTCAATATATTTTGCTTTAAACCTGTTATTGTTATTAAGAATGGCACATCTCAGAGTATTCCACTCAGAAATGGAATGTCATTGCTGCTTCAAGCTGAGGAAGGAGCGATGGTCAAGAGCTGCCGAGCCTGTAGGCTGGTTGAAATGTCAAAATGAAGTGATTCTTAACAGAGATTCCAAAAGTAAAAACATATTTTGCTTCTCAGTTATTGTTATTTTATAAGCTACTTCTAATCAAAAAAGAGCATGGACCTTTTCCTGATGAAGAGGAAAGCTACTTGTACCTCCAAAACATCTCAAGTGGAAACTGCAGATACACCCTCACATCAGCCAAAAACGTAACAGCACTTCACTGCGATTAAACAGTAAGTATCTGTCATTCTTCTCCACAGTCACTTCTCTGTTTCCCTTATTATCCTGCTCATATAAATGTGGCCACAACATCCAAGTTTCCTATCATCAGAGTTTATTCTGGTCCTTCTCATTTCCCTCCCTCACCATCTAGTGCTCTCCATTCACTCTGTAACTCTTCGGCCACTCAGGACCGGTATGGGAAGCATCATGCATCAGAGCATCCTTGTGGGGAAGGGACAGTGAGAATTCAACAGCATTAAAAGCCTCTTCCTTTAATATCAATCCTGGTACAAATCAGGCCAAAAGAAAGAGCACAATGCTGCAGGCTTGCTTCCCTATCCGAGCAAGACAAGGACACCAGCATGGTCTTTCCAGCTTGTTTGAGAACAGGACAATGCTCGGAAGCGAGCGAAAGTTTATCACCAGCCCCTGAAACAGGGATGGTTGCAAGGAGACAACGCATGTTCCTGCACCGAGCAGAATACATAGAGCCTTATGAATGGCACATGTTAGAAATGGGAACAGGATATGTTTTTCCCATGGTTTGGGAACAATGTGAATACTTTCTCACACACTGTTGGTGAAGTATTTTGGCGCACCTGTGTGTTTGGAGAGCTCTATTATACTCCAAGGTCTCCTAGTCAGCTGTTAAGGGCTCTTTTCCTCTCTAGAACATGGATTGATTATGTGGAAATATGATTTGGTTTTGTATTTGTGCTGGATCACGGATCAGAAGGAAGTTATGGGACATACTGGCTCCTGAGCGGAGCTTTCTGCTCCATGGCTCGGGAGTGAAAGACAAGCAAGAGCAACCTGGAGATGTTTACACAGCTCCCTGTTTTATTTTGGACCATACTGAATAGGGAAAAACTGTTTACATGCTACAGAGGATGTTTTACCATGGTTACTTCCTACTGAAACATCCTCAGGCTTCAAGTGTTGGCAGAGATAAACTGCTCCTTCTATCTTGGATTGGTGTCCCCCAGAAGAGAGGACAGATATTGCTCCTCTGTGGGGCCATCAATCCTGTAATCAGCTCCTCCAGGTCTAAACAAATCACTTGTTGCTTCAGGGCATCTGCATTTTATTACTCCGGATGATGCACAGCTGGATCATTGTGCAGTAACAGCAGCTCTCAGACCCAAGGCGAGGGGTTAGGGAACAAGTGCTGCCTCCCCAGCACCTCTGTCCTACACCTATCCTGGCTATGGGCTCCCAGTGGGAATCATGCAATCCTTTTTGAATATGAATCCCACTGTATTCAGAGCCAAACCCTTTATTTGGTTAAGGCGACTTTGCAGGACCGGTTTGGTCAGGGGACAGAGAAGTGCTGCTGCTCCGAGCAGTGGTGCCTGCGTCACCTCCTGTTTTGAAGTTAGCACAGAGGATTCAGCTGTTTTTTCCTTGTGTCCAGATGATTCCTCAGCTGTCTCAGTCCCAGACAGTGCCTCATTCAGCTCGGGTTTACAGGGGCATGGGGGGGGCTGGTTTTAAACTGAAAGAGGGTAAATTGATAGGAGAAAATCCTTCCCTGTGAGGGTGCTGAGGCACTGGCACAGGGTGCCCAGGGAAGCTGTGGCTGCCCCATCCCTGGCAGTGTTCAAGCCCAGGTTGGACACAGGGGCTTGGAGCAAGCTGCTCTAGTGGAAGGTGTCCCTGCCCATGGAACTGGATGAGCTTTAATGTCCCTTCCAACCCAAACCACTCTATGATACAAACATCAGAGTCCATCACATTTAAGCATCACTACTTGCACCAAATGTTCAGATGTGCTGAGCTCCCTCAGCTCCGGCTGCATTGGTGCAGTTGTGTCACGTAGGTATGACAGCGGAGCCATGGAAAAGGTGTTTTTCTAAGCTGTAAACCAGGATGGCTGCAGTAAATTGAAAGTTTACCAGTTTCCATCCCCAGGAAAAGTTAAACAGGGCACAAAAAGCCAGAGAATTGCAACATTTTCCCCATAAATGTTCTTTAAAAATGTTTTCAGTGATCATTTGGCACAGGATTAGAATTTCCATCAAAACCTGTTGAGGGACAGGAACGGTTTCCCTCCTTTCCCTCCACAACCGGGAAGAAGAATTTGTCCCTGCAAAAACTATAAGGAATTTTCCAGATTAGAGACCAAGCTAAAAGCGATACCTGGACACAGATGTGCCGGCGCAGCCCCTGCCCTGCTCCGGCCTTGAAAGGCAATGGCGAGGAGTAAAATGAACAAAACACATGAGGCAGCATCACGCACAGCCGCCGGAGCTACCTGTATTTTATAACATCCACTCTGTTTCCAATTTCATCAGCTTGGCAAACGCTCTCCTGGTGGAAATAATTGAGGCCTGAAAGTCAAAAGCAATGGAGGAAATATCTCAGCTATGAAATGTCAAGTTGCTTTCCAAAAGGGTTCCAATCTCCAACCACATCAAGAAGGGTGTCTGAAAAGACAATCAGGACTTTAGTCAATTAAAGGTCTTTTTTACTTCTTCTTTTCCTTGGGAATGCAGCTCCGGAGCAGTGCCCGGCATGGTGGGGTGGTTATCCTCACAACCCCCCAGACCTTGTTTGGCAGCTGCAGGTTCAGTGCTTTTTCCCCTGCTGAAGTATTTGTAATGGATATAAAGCTCCATTCAGGTTATTCAAAGTGAGCAACTGAGAATCTTGTTGTTTTCACTTTATTTTTGCTTTGGGAAGGGGAAACCTTCAACACTTACAAACCGAAGCCAAGGAAGCAAAACCTGAGCTGAAAGTAAATACTCATTCTCCAATTAACTCCTACTAAAACCACATTTTGACCTGAGTGTGTAGAGCCTCCTGCACAGGGGGATTAGTTTCATATAAATATCAGTCACATCTACTGCCCAGCAAAGCTTTAAACACTGGTTAAGAGTCAAAAAGTCATTCCTGAACATCAACCATGAGGCACCATAGGAAGACGTCTTACGTCTGGCTACCAAAGGTCCCTGCCACTCACTCTTCAATGTGATGACTGTTTCTCATCCCTGAAGAGGCAGGAATTCAGCCTGCCAGTCTTTCTGCGTGCTTTGAAGCCTTTTAAACTTCATAGAAGGGGGGAAAGAAGGGTGAATGTATTCTTAAATGTACCAAAATAAAGGAGCCAGCTTTGTTTTCCCAGGGGGATTTAACTATATTAGTTAACATCCTGTGGTATGAATAAATAAACAATCCCTAACCAACTTCAGACTTGCTGCTGTTTTGGCTGGCAGAACCTTTGCTTAGAAAGGCTCGACTAACACCATGCCACCGAGCTCCCATTTTCTCCTTCTGTTCACTTCCGTGCCTCCGGGCTTCCCCTCTCCCTCCTTGCTGATCCCTTTCCTTGCGTGTTTCCCAGTTTCCTCTCTTGTAGGAGACAAGGTCCTTTCCACATCCATCTTTTTCTTCCCCCTCTCTTATCCTTCTCAATTACCAACCTGTCTGCCAAGGAGGTGGTCTCCAGAAAATTCATATTTATGGAGTAGGGATACATAACACATAAGCCCACTGAGTACTGCAGGATGGCTCGGGGTTCAAGTCCTTGCAATCTCTGCTGTCACTGAATCTTGGTGACTTCTTCCCTGTTCCTCTTGTCTCCATCACTCTGCAGTCACTGGTAATGCCCTTTCCTGTGGCCACAGTTCAGACCTCTCATCCACAAATAAGATGCTTCATGTGGAAGAGGGACTGAGCTGCTCTCACCATGGGTGGCAAAAGGCTCCTCTGCACCAGGTTCCTGCAGTGCTTTAAGTTTCTACAGCTCCAAAAAGCCAGCAGAGAAGGAAAAACTAAAATAACAGACTCCAGGTGATGAAAAGCTTTTGCATATTTAAGGAACTTTGAATAACAGAAGGTGTGCCTTCTGATTTAAAAGTGGCATACTTTCATGCTGAAATCAAACAGGCCCTGGGCATCACGGCACATCTGCCAAAGGAGATTGATCATATGGCAACAGCTGGAATTTATGTAGCATTATTTTACAGAGCATTAGATTTGCCAATCTGCCACCTCCTTCCTCCAGCAATACAGAGGTATTAAAGGGAGGGTGTCCAGGAGCCCTGGGCATGGTGAAGGAGAAGAGATTTAACACCTCAGGGTATCCTTTGCAGAAAACACCCCGTCCAAACAGCGCAGCTGATTTGGGGACACTCACAGGGAGAAAGAAGTGCTAATCATGTCTGATTAGGAATGACAAGACCGGTCATTTTACTTCCTGAGGAAGCACTGTTGCAATGGGGAAAAGTGAAGGCAACAGCGGAGCGGTGCTTTGCCAGGGTGAGGTGTCTTAAGGCATTTCCATTACGCCTGCACATGCTGGGCTTTTAATTCAGGTGCTTTAAGCTGCCCCTTCAGGCACCTACTTTGCAGACCTGTTTAGGAAACTTATAGAGTTGGATCATGCACATGTCCCAGTTTTCATTTCCATGTCTAGTTCAGAACACAAAGATAGCCTTGCTTCAGTGTGGTGCCTGCTTCTCCCAGTCCCTATGATGCAGCATTGCTCAGTCCTCTGAACATCACCATTTCCTTGGGACTGGGCTGTGCAGGGGTGGATTGCTCTGGACACCAGTAGGGAAGGAGCAGGATGGCTCCTCACCAGCCCTGGGCTCATTCCCACCACCAGCACAGCTCAGAGAATGCCTTCAGCCATGGCTGTGGTGCAGAAGAGGATGCTGCACTTTAAATCATACAAGGTGCCTTGACTGTGGGCATTGGGGTGAAGATCACTGGGGAGCCTTTGGAAACATCATCCTCCATGTCACTGGACTCCTAGATTTGCTTACTTCTGTCTCTTTCCAGCCACCAGCCCAGGACAGCAGGATGCTTTGGGACACACAACGCAAGTACCAAACGACATGCTGAACCCACACCCCAGCAGGTGCAGAGTGCATCCACACTTGATTTCTTAGCTGAAACACAGCTAGAAGGGAAGAAAGCCATCCCGGAGACCAAGCTCAGTTGGAAAATGCTGTTTATCCCCTTGAACTCCCTGAGAAGGACACAATAGAACAATAGGCTCGTGGGGATGGAGAGGCAAAGCCCTGAGGTCACCTTCTCCGCCTCCCAGCTGGTGCAGCATTGTTCCCTGATGGGAATTTCTGCGGCAGCTCCGCTCTGTGACCATGTGTTTCCTACCACTGTTACCCAGCTTCTCCCTCCCCCAGTGCTTCCGTCTCTTTGTTACTCCCACAGAGACTGTGGATTAGTAATTAAACCTACACACAAGCTTCTGATGTAGATAGGTATTGAGAACCTTTATCTTATAGATAGGGAAGCTGATGCAAGAAGAATGAGAATGACCTTGTGAAAGCCACAATAAAGCCAAGATCAGTGCCAGCCCTTGAGTGCAGGATTGCCTATGGGCCTCTGTGCTTAGCTGAGAGCGGGGCAGAGACCCGAGAGCAAGACTGACAAGAGCAGCTTTGGTAGTGGTACATTTATCATCACCCTGGTATATCTGAGCTAGTGAGATATGCTAAAAGGTAGTTTTGTCCCTCTGGGATGTGAGTTAGGATGTCCACAAAGCTGAATGCACAGCTCATAGAATCATGGACTAGTTTGTGTTGGAAAGGGCCTTAAAGCTCATCCTGTTCCAACCCCCTGCCATGGCAGGGACCTTTCCACTAGAGCAGGATGCTCCAAGCCCCTGTGTCCAACCTGGCCTTGAACACTGCCAGGGATGGGGCAGACACAGCTTCCCTGGGCACCCTGTGCCAGCGCCTCAGCACCCTCACAGGGAAGAGCTTCTGCCTAATAGACAAACTTAATCAGTGCTTGCTGGGCACCACTGCATTGTGCTCCAGCTGAGGATGTAAGACAGATGCCCTCAGGAGATGCGCAGCTTGTTGTGATACATGATGCAAGCTGCTCTGCTCAAAGCGTCTCAGCATCTCCTGTTGATTTTGCACAATACCTTTTGTTCAGGGGACTAAATCCTCTGTCTTTTAAATCTAAAAGAAAACTTCTGCTTTTCCAAATTTCCAGCAAGAACCATCCACAGAAAAAAACAAAAACAAAAAAACAAACCCACAGAGCAAAAGAGTACATGAAATAATCTCCAGAATGTATTACAGACGCTTAAGGGACTCTATCCCCTCCATTAGCACTTGCAGGCACATCTGCATGTTCTTCCTATTCCACTCAGGACTGTGCCTGTACCTTTATCAACATGATTTATTTCAGCAACAAAACCTATCCCTTCTGGTAAGTGTCTAATGGGAGGGAAGTGGCAGCAGGACTGTAGTTGGGAGGCACGTGTGTCCATAAAATGAGGGACCTTCTGTTATATACCAGGGATTAGGTACAAGAGTGACACAAGGGGCTCAGGCAGGACTCTGTTATCATTAATTAAATACCTGACACGTCTCTCTGAAGATGTATATATATTCCTCCCCATATATAATACAATATAATGGCTTTTGCAGGATTCAGAAAGTGATGTTGTTCCAGTTGTCTGAGCTGGCGGCTTCCAGTTTGTGGCCATATGGTTGGCTGTGAACTTGACTAATAAAAGTGGAGTGAACTTTTTCCTTTTTCCCTTTTTTTTTCCTGTTCTTCCTGACCCTCGTCAGTGCCATAAATACCTGTACGTAGCGAAGGGTTTATAAATAGCACAGTAGCATCCACCGACAGCAGACTGGTGTTAAGTCTGACTGGCAGGCACTGGATTGCAGTAATGTGGAGCTGGAGCGGTCTGGGAGAGAAATATGTGGCCAATAAAGATTTGTGAAGCTAAAGTCATTCAGAAAGCTCAACACTAGGCAAAAACTGGGCAAAAAATAATACCAGTCTGCCATGGGACAAGGCTCTGAAATGGAAACACCTTAAACCAATATTGCCCCTCTGAGATAGCACTGAAATTCCATATAAATTTATGGCGTAGCTGACAGCGAGCTTGAGTAACTCGGTGTGTCTGGACGTCTGGCCCAGTCCAATAATAACATGAAAGGGAATTTTGTACATATCCTTTGCTGATCCTGAGACTTTGGACTGGGGTTTCTGGAACTCTTTTGTTCAAAGGTTGTCTACAAGTTGTCGGATTCTCAAATGAATTTGTTATTCACAAGTGCTCATGAGTTCTCTCAGCGATAGCTCTTGGTATGCAAGACCTCTGCAATATAAGGGCCACTTAATAGCTCTTCAGCTCATAGGGTAATATTCTGGTTCCTGGACAGTCTCTGTTGCTGTCTGTCCGAAGCAGTCAGAAATCATGAATCAATGTGCAAAACACCAGGGATTGACTTAAAAACCCCATTATTTATAGTAAACCATATCAAGATTGGTACTTTCTATTTGCTTTCTTGCTTCTGAGTCTGTAGGTCTTATACATCCAGCCTGCGGAATAAAGCAAGCTGCTGTTCCCACATATATTTAACACTTTGAAAGTTAGGAATGAAAGTTTTTTCCTGAGAAGCCTGGTTTTCAATGGAGTTTTAGCCTACTGGATTCACTGATCCTAATACAAGTGTGAATGCCAGCTGATGCTTCCCCTACTGTTGGGAGTTAGTTTTCCAATGTGCCTCTTTGGTGCTTAGCCCCTTGGGTTTATGGATGAAGGAACTCACCCTGCAGAGCATCCTTCATCAGAGACAGTGACACCATCTCTCTCTACCCCTGGTTGCCAATCCCCACACAATACTCACAGAATGGCTTATTGGGAGCTTCTATGTGCAGTAGTCACAGTAACGGGAGCCACACAGAAACTGCACTGCTTTGCTTCAAAATAAACCATTTCCAGGAAAAGGCTTTTGAGTATTTTTAAGATGAGGGGAAAGATAATCTTCATCTCAGTTATGATTCAGAACAGCAGCATCAGCACAGAGCTGAACCCACACGAGCCACCCTCCTCTTGTACAGTCAGACCTCTCTTTTCGCTTGAAGGAACTGAAAACCTGAAAGTCTGGAGGGGAAAATTAACATCTTCCTGTTGGCAAATGAATGGTTGGTACCAGAGCATCTTCCAAGGGATAAAGTCCAGAGAGGCAGCAAACACAGGGCTTCATTAGGAGTACATAGGATTTATGGTTACCCCATCTATACTCAGCACGTCACCAGACAAGCCTGAAGGCATCTCATATGCCATAGGAGAAGGGTCACACACCACAAAGCACAGCAGTGGATGGAAGCTTGAGGGCTGATGTGCTCCAGCACCACGGATGCTGCTCCTTTCGCTTCAGTAGCTCTCAGGATGAGAATTAGTCTTTTCCCTTCCCTCATTTCTTTTAATCCATTGTGATCCCCTTTAACTGCAGCTTCCAGTCTCTGCCTCCCACTGCTGTGCTGCGATAAGAGCAAGTATTTTTAAGTACTGCTTCCTCTGCTTAGGTGAAGCATCACCTAGAGGCAGGTAGCAAAGCAATGGGAGAGGCAGACCCCTGCATTGTGTCCCGCTGTAACACAAGATTTGATCTAGTTACAGAAAACCCTCTAACTCCTGAAGTTTTCCATTTCAAAACCACCTCCTCTGAACAGGACCCTTCCTTCCCCCCCAACTTTCTAATGGAAAATCTCGAGTACATTTTTCAGCTGAGATTTCCAAAATGTCTGTGTTTTGTTTTTGTTTCTCTGCTCTTCTCCTTTCCCTCTTTCCCCCACTTTTCCAGTCCTTCTCCCTCTCTGTTTACTTTATTTTCCATTGACAGAGAAACAAGAGAGCTGAAACGATAACCACAATTTTCACATTCAATTCTCAAATCTCAGATCATTTTATTTTTGTTTTGCTTTGCAGTGTCAAAGTTTTCTATCTTTTTGAGCCAGTTTCATCTCACAAAAGGAACTAGTGCTCAACTCACCTACAGGCATTCAAAGCCCTACCAGACCCAGCAGCATGGAGCAGAAGAACTGCCTTTTGGGGTCTCAAAGCAAATTCCACTTTCCTTCATGCATTAAAGCAGATGGGAAATCATTTGAGCCTTCTGTATATGTCGAGCCTCTCCAGTAAGGTAAATGTTTTTCCTACAAATAATGCCTTGCATGTTTGATCAACTTTGTAACCACAATATCTATAAGTGCCTCAAATGTTAAACAATGCATGAGCCAGATCTATTTACCAGCCAGGAGATTTAAAAGCCATTCCTGACGTCAAGCTGTGAAGATCAAATATTCTAACTTGATGGCTGCCAATACGGTTCCCAACCATTGTCTAGATCCAAAACCCATTGTACTTGTTTTTATTTTTGTTTTGGCATCTGAAATAAGTCTTTTACTCAGAACACTTATGTTCTTAAATAAGTACGTTTCTAGGTCAGCTTGCTGATGGATGATAATATAGCTATAATTTAAATCCAACAGTGATATGAGGTTCTAATAATGTATAAATGAGAGTTGTACAGTACAGCATGAAGGCAGTGACTCTTCCATAAAGTATTTTCTATCCTTACTGCAATGATCCACATTCAGAGATACAGCTTTCTTGTCCTTCATGGCCTCTTTTTTCTTGGGTCTAACTATACTGCAACGTGTGCAGATACCTCAAGAGGAAGCATCAACTCACATAATAGTCGTAGAATCATTTCTCTTTCTTTCTTCTATCTTTGATGAGAAGACAAAAGCTCCTCTCACCACATCAGCTCTGATGCCCACCCTGGGATCAATGAAGGACATTGAGCGCTGTGTTGCTTGGAGCTGCCACGGGAGCAAGAGGGATGGTGGCTCCAGGAGCACCCCAGGCTTCAATCACAGTAAAACTTAATTGCTCGGGTCACTGTGCAGACATGTAATGAATAACCTGGATTTCTGAGCAGCTGCTGAGTAGGGTTAGAGTTGTACTGAGGATGTTTTTGTGTAGGCTACAGAGTAGCTGCAAAACTACAGGGGCAAATTCTGATACCATTACTCAAGTTTAATGATAAGAGCATCAGCGAGTGACGGTGTTTGTGGAGTAAACGGCTATTAAAGCCGAATAAGTGCATTAGACTTGGCCTCTCCAGCCACTACAGTAAGCAAGTACATAAAAACTGGGGACAAATATGCCAAGCTTTCCATACATTTATAAGCACTTAGGGCCTTCATGGAATTACAACTGGGAGTAACTGTTCATAACGCATGTGGCTTGCTGATTTGGACCTAGAGATAATCTGAAATGCCATTATGTTGTTAAAAAGGCAATAAACTTCTTCTACATTTACTCATCTCTGAAGGAATTTATGGGTGAGAACATCCCTTGAGGATTTTCTGTCCCTTTCTTTCTCTTTAGCTTTGTTTTAGGAATAAACCTTTTCACATCCAGGTGCAGGAGAGATCGCATGTCCTAGGTGGGGAAAGCAGGGAGATGGGGTGGTGTTGCGGGTATTACAGATGCACTTGGCATCATGTTCAGTCACTGAAGGAGTTGATGGGATGCCCCAGGCCATGTCCCCTCCTGACCCCAGCATCCTGGACATCACAATACCATGCCCAGCAATGTACATCCCTGGTTAATAACCCCATGTGGAATCATTACAGCATGTTCTACTTTTATTTTCAAAACGCAGAACAGGGAGAAAGGATGAAAGAATAAAACCTGGCACCCACCATGCTGCTCAGGATGAACAGAGGAAAAAAGAACCTGGCTTAGTCATCCTCTGGATAACCCAGACACCACAGGGCTCTGCAGTGTCTGCCTTTCCCCAAATTTAGTTACTCAGCCTGATGCTGCTCAGCCTTTACACCCCAGTTCAAGTCTGAGCCGGATGCCCATGATTTAGTTCTTGCTGTTTGTCCAGGAACACAAAACGTGTTGCAAGGTACGGAGGCACAGACTGCAGCGAGCATCCTCTCCTCGAGCCCCTGAAATACAAATTACCCAGTCTGGGGTTTGAAAGCCGTTCTTAGAGCAGCTTTTTATTCTGTACTTTTATTTTCCATGGTTGTTGCCAAGACAGAGTCCTCTCCAGGACCCCCTCCCATCCCATGCCTTCTCATCCAATCCCCTGCTTCTTCATCCTTGCTTTTCCCTCTTTATTTTCTAGATCAAGCCTTGGCTCCTTCTCCCCCTTCTCTTCAACATTGGCTTTTGTGGCCTGCTTACAAACTTGCTTGTGTATTTCCTGCACACCCATGGGATCTCGGTGCCTCACTGGCACTGCATCATCCTAGTGTCCTCAGCACTCACAGGGTTGTGTTCCTTTAATATTAAGCTGTTCTGCTTTATTCCTTGGTATTGGACTGCAATGAAAAAGACTAAATTGACGAAGTATCTATTGACTTTAAATTATCCTAAACCCAAAAAAGTTCAAGTCCTACCAGTTCTGATTTGCTCCATTACCTGCCAGTACAGGCTTCTTCTTTATGTTTCCTAATTCTTTGCCCAATCTATTATTAAATGTCTGCAGGAATTGCCTTCCTCAGCTTTCATTGAGGAAATAATTCCAGCACCTAATAGCTCTCCCTGGCAGGAAAAGTCTTCTTAAAATCTTCTTTTTGCACCTCCTCCCTTCACCCGGACAGCAATAAATGATTCCTGTCTGTCCCTGAGGAATATATGTCTTCACATATTCATAGGCAATTATTATTTTTCCACTTTCACAAGCATTTGGCCACAAAGTGGTTACGCTTTAAAGATCCCTGTCTCAGATACTTTGGGAACGCTGCCTCATTATCTGCAGTTACCAGCAGAGGTAAGACATTCGGTTTCTCATCATAGCTCCAAAGGCTGGCGTCAAACCCAGCTAAGCAGCACTTTGGGCTCTATTCTTGACTTCAGGAGAAGTTTGAGACTTTGGGAAGAGCACCCAATGCTCTTCCCTCTTTACTGGGTAGGGACTTACTGCTTACACAGCCGCAGCCATAATCCAACCAGTCAGGACATATCTGCTTGGAAATAAAACATAATTAGCTGCATTTGCTGTTCTCTTCTGAAGGGGCTCACCGTGACCTTGTGGTCAGTCCTTGGGGAGTGAGGCTGGATCACCAGGTTTTCCCTTCGTTTGCCTGGCCTGCCCCCCACCAGCAAAACATGCATCGCATAACATGTTTTACTGCTGAAAGCTGTTGTAGCAGTGCAGTAACTGCCTCTATGGGCTGATGACACCTCAAGCATGATGGATGTGTCCAGTCAATTTTGTCAGAGAGACAGGCATGGTAAAATGAAATAGAAATGTCAGATCGAGGCAAAACCTTAGGGATAGCAACAGAAAGTGCTGCTGCTTCACCAGGGGCTGGGGGAAATGGGAATCACTGGGTCAAGGAATTAAGTTCTTGTGCTGCAAACATATCTATTACAGTATTACAGTAACACAATACAGCAATTATTCCCAATGTATGCCCACACGCATCAAGGTTCTCCTACATGAAAGTGCTTCATAGTTTACAGAAAGCCTGTTAGCGTTCACGTTGAGGCAATAGCACAACTGCCTGGTGCTGCTTTGGGGCTTATTACATGACTCATGCTTTAAAATCGCCTTTGAAAGAATTCTAATCTCAGAGAGAAGCAAATACACTTAATTACCAGTTACACAGTGCTTTTCACATCACTTGTTTAATACTCAGATATTGTTATTGTCACTTCTGGGGGTGCAAAGCCGCTGTCAGCTATGAGGGCTGTGATAGACAGGTGGTACGTCACTCCAGTCGCATCAGTGAGCTGATGGAGATGATTCTATCTAGCACCTTTGATTACAAATACTATCTGTAAACCAGTTTGGGCTCTGCTGCCTCACTCAGTCTTTCATTGAGCTGATCAGATGCAGAACTCCCTTATTATTTCATAAAGTGCTCTGTAACTACAAGGATTTAAGGCGTTCCTGGGGGCTGGGTGGGATGGTTGAGCATCCGGGCATGCCAGACTTCAGACTGATGGGAATTTAAATGACTTCGTTTCCAACTCCCAGAAAATAACATAGAAATGGTGAGTGCTCTGAATGGAAACGATTCCCTGCCACAATGGCATCAGCAGAAATGCCAAGCTTCTCTATTTATAGCGTTATCTGTGTCTACATACCCATAAATAGCTACGTAAAACACTGCAGTGAGATGTATGCGTGTGTGTATGTCTTTTCCAGCCACCGAAATGCTAAATCAATTTTATAACAAGTTGCTTTTCCAGCCACTGAGTGGCTGTAAATGTTAAGTGTTTTTACAGGCGATTTTTTCCCAGCTGCTAAGCAGCTTTAAATGTTATCACACAAAAAAAGTTGCTTTTCCAGCTGTTCAACCACTCTAAGCAGTTTTAATGGATTCCTTTTTTTTTTTCACTTGCTCAAACCTATTTATATTTTACTCACAAAGCAAGTGCAGGATTGTCCTGGCTCCGTCGAGCTCTTGTTTTTATTGTATTTTTTGACTCTTTTTTAAAACCTGTGAATAAAAATTCTTTGTCTGAGGAAATTCTCTCTTTTTCTTCGTTGAGAAGAGAAGGGGCTTTGGTTTAATGAGTCCAAGATGAGTTCATCTTAGCATTTAGATACCTCAAAAGCACCGTCCTTGTGGTGTGTTCAGTGGAAACACTGTTCTTGTGGTGTGCTCAATGGAAATACTGCACTTGTGGTATTTTCAATGGAAAAAAATATTATTGTGGGTTTTCCAATTCAGGAAATGCTGGTCGGTCTTTAAACCAGGGGAAAAAGAGGGAGTGGAGGGTGAGAGAGCTAAATGGAGGTGACAGCGAAATGGAAGAATTATTTTATTGTAACGAGGTGGGGAGAGATATACGAAGAGTTTAAGGCAGGAAAATGGAAAATTCTTGTGGCCCTTGAGGATTCATAACAGTGGGAGAGGGAAAAAGATCTGGGGTAGTGTTAAGGAAAGGTGTGGGACAAAGTGAGGAAGGAGAGCTTGAAGGAAAAAAATGAAAAACCTAAAGAAGTGAGAGAAGGTCGAGATGTGTTAGGAGAAAGGGGAACAAAGAAGAGAAATCCCTTGCTAAATGAAAGTTAAGAATGAAACCACTTGAAAAGGCACAAGAAGTCCCTTTATGTTTGGGTCCCAAGGTCAAGCATCCATAGAAAGGTTTTATATGTTCAGAGAGATTGAAGGATTTTGACTTAACCAGAGAGTGAAATCATAGAATCACAGAAGCACGGAATGGGTTGTGTTGGAAGGGACCTTAAAGCTCATCCAGTTCCAACCCCCAGCGACTGGCAGGGACACCTCCCACTAGACCAGGCTGCTTCAAGCCCTGTCCAACCTGGCCTTAGGCCACCCATGCCTGAGGTGGGATTCAGGTGCATCCTCAACACCCATAACATGTCCAGCAGAAAATCCCAAATAGACACATAAACATAAACACCATGGTTTGATCCCACTATTAAAAGTATCTATTCTATATTCCCATGCATTTAACAGTGAGATGACCCCAGCTGATTTGCTTTTAACTTCAAACCCTGCTCTGCTATTAGCTCAAGACCTGTTCATCTTCTCAAGTCTTTACAGAAGATTCGATTTTACTGCAGATTTAACGTGTGCTTTAGCTGATACTAGGCTCATTCAAATTTGCAGCAAAGTTCTTTGGCCATGCTCACATCTCTTTGTCTTTGCTTTCTAAGAACTTTGGAGTTATCAAGTTTTACTGGCCAAAATATGTAGCTCAGGGCAAACTTCAGAATCACACAGAGAAGTATTTACAGAAACTGACATTTCAGTTTCTACCAGGAAATATTTGCACCAGATGTGCTTACACATGCCTCCATTCAGGACTGGAAAGGCCACCATGTGATTCATCTGACCAGTCAGGGTTAAGCAACGGAGATCAAATCTTGAAGACTCATAACAAGTCCCCAGAGCAAACAGTTCAGAATGATCTTAAGGTCCTTTCCAACCCTTACTCTTCTATGATTCTATGGTGTTTATGGAATAAATACAGATGGTCTGATAAAATCCCAGCAAAGTCAGGGGGCAGATTTCTCACCTCTCCAGGCACTTCAGGTCAATACCATCATAAATGGATTTAAAACCAAGATAGAATTTGCTTTTATATCATCCATAAAGAGAAAGGAAAAAGGCAGCATGTGGATTAATATCCAAACCCCTCTAATCTTGCTGGCGAATTGTTACAGTTGTAAATCCTGCTGTATCTTCTTTGCCTCATCATCTGCCTTTACTACATAAAACCAGTTAGTAACGTAGATCATCTGACATTAACTTTATTAGCCTGTTACTTAAACATGTGCATATTTATAACTTTAATTCTTTCCCGAACATTGGACCATCTGATGGAAGGGACTTAAATAAATTTGCCAGCAAATCTGTAGATCCTGTTCACTTCTCTTTCTCTCATGGGTATCACAGTGACTGAATTTCTCTTTAGACATTCACATCTCATTGATACTCTCACTCCCTGGACATGAACTGATTTGTGATCAATGAAATCAAAGAAGGTGGTGTTGTGTGCATGGACTTGGCCTCTTCAGTTCATCCCCTTTGCTAAGGCAAGATCTTTTAAGGCTTATTTTTAGTCTTTTGTCCAATCTAATGGTAAACTGCTCGAACAGTGGAGCTTCTCCCACATCCTTTGGAAGAATTTTCCACAGTCTAAATAAGATTTCAGCACTTGGAAGTTTATCCTGTTATTCAGCCTAAACTTTCCTCTACTTAACATTATGCTTTCAGTCCTTACACCCTTTTCACCATCCTAAACAATTCGTCTTCTTCTCAGTGTTTACAATCCACAAGATTTCCTTCTTCCTCCCAAGAAGAAGTTTCCAATCGGTATTTATAAAATGGAAAAAGAAATGACAAACAGAAGGTTCAGTAGAAAAGAACCTCCTGCACTACAGCAGGCAGATGTTTGTGCAGCAACTGTGCGTACTTCAAAACAGACGCTTTCTATGGCCTGCTGCTGTCCAACTATACCACCAAAGGTGCTAGACGCATCTCCAGTCCAAACTCTGGGAACTAGAGAGCTGCATACCTTCAACTCCCAAAGTAATGCTTGATTATTAAAAAAAAGGCCAAACAAAACCAGGATTTATTCTTTTCTTATTATTTTGATATTGTTATTTTTGACTGAGCATGAAATGATTGAGTTTACACGGACAAGGGCTTGTTTGGGTTGTAGGATGGTGCTTGGGCATCATGTCCATAGAAACAGTTAACCTCCCAGGATGCAGGATCTTTGTTGTGTCTGATGAAGGCAGACTTTCATTAGGCCTTTTACCACCAGCTCTTGGAACTCTTCCACTTCATGCAAGTAAAAAACCACAAATATTCCTCTACTTATATCAGTACCAGAAGCTGGAAGCATGGAATGCTTCAGAATGCTTTGAACCCCGTAATTGTCTCTTGTAATAATACATTTTTTACATTTGAACTCGTGAGTTATCAAGGAGAAAGAACGAAGCAACTTGGTTAAAATAAAGAATTAAATTATGGTTGTGGAAAAAGAAAAAGGTACTTTCCACTGCTCTCAAAAGAAAGTGTCTTTGGGAAAGAATGAATCAGAACGGATCTCTGTCCTCCTCTGTATGACTTTGAATTGTACTTCATGGACTGAGGGATGGACAGGAGGAAGCTCATGGTTAACATAAAGGTCTTCCATGTCTTGGAAGTATCTTGTGCTTTAGCACCTTCTACAAAATGGAAAAGTAATGTAATGAAGGTAGGTTTTATATCCTATATCAGACTGTATGAGGGAACGGGTAGGTGTTACCTTTACATGTTATGCCTCAACTAAGGAGCTGTTCTGCACCTTATCTAGATCACCATAATTAATGCAACTCAGGTCCCTGCCAGCCCGTCTCCTCCCAGCTCTATTCCACACAGCACTAAAACCCCTTTTTTGCCCTGATTTTGCATCTTATTTCTGTAGGTTTCTTAGATCTAGATTTGTACTTGGCGGCTCTTATAAAGGAAATATCCAGTGCTACTCAGTTTGGTTGTTTTGCCTGACCACTGAGCTGAACACTGGGCTCTGAATAACTGTTTAGTATTCGGCTTTTTTCGTCTGGGACATCTTCCTCCTGCAGATTCTAGATGAGCTTTATCATCATTTCATCACCATGATCTTCCCAAAATATACTGCAGAATTCATCTTGAGGGATTCTCTAGTATTTATACAACTGTACCTCAGGAAAGCAATGGCCATGGGAATATTAATCCTCTCATCACACACTATGGCAAAATGGGTTGGGGGAAGCCCATGATGGAGAAGTCAGATTAAGAAGAGTGGTGCAAGGAGAGAAAATAACCCCAAGCACGTCTTATAGAACCTGGTTCAAGACATTGGTAGTACCCTTTCATTTGTTTGGACCCCAAATCCACAAAATACATGAGAAAATTAAAACAAAACCAAAAACGAAAAGGAGCAATGTTCTAAAAGTATTTACAGTACAATGATTTTGTACTGAATTAGAGGAGTATTTACATCTGGAAATACGTGCATGGAAACAGAGTCTTATTTTTTCTCTACATTGATTTGATTATGCTTTCTGGGCTAAGACATCAGTGTTCAAACCAAAATGAGAATCTTTAACTCCTTTGGCTATCAAATGAAGCGGAGCAGGGGGCTAGCACTGTACAGGGAGAACAAGAGGTATTTGGATGCAAGAAGGAGCTAAAGAAACAATGAGGGAACATATTGTGATAAGGAAGCTCTTGTCAGCATTGTAATATTTATAATTCCTGGGATTTAATTAAAAACCTTGGAAACTATTCCTGGTTCAATCCCATTAAAACTCGGTGAGAACTTTGCTCCTTTGTTGTTTCACTCTCAACCTGCCCTCAATGTCCCTTTGGGAAAAGTTCTCTGTGTTTGCCTAAGGGGAGATCCAGGCACTGCCCTCCTGATCCTGTTTGGGATGTGCCCAGGGGGACCCCAGCTGCTGTGATCTGGGACAGCCTTTACCCAGGCCTGGATTAGCAGCATTGCATGGCAGAGGATCAGAGGAGACAGACCTCTTTGATGGAAGGGTGAATTGCCTGATACTTCTCACTATGGATTAATAGGAAACAAAATCTTTTGTTACCAGCCTGCCTGTGCTATCAAGAGCAGAGTCAGATAAGGTGAAAAAAGTCCATTTCTGTGCCTGTTTTATGTCAAATCTGTCTGGTTTGGCTTTACAGTCTCACATGGTAATAACTCACTGCCACACGCTATCGACCCTAATCAGCCTCGGATAGAGCCACACAGCAAACACTGGGCACATGAAGAAAGCATGCCAGGCTTTGGAAGAGGAAAAAGAGTTTTCTCTCCCAGAAACCCAGTGAAAACAAAACCAAATGAGCCCTCAAATCTAGGGAAAGAATGAAAAAAGAGCTCTGGGGGATAACTTCGCATCCCCCTCAAACTCACAGGAGCAGCTTTCAGCTGATGCTCAGTCACACGTGCAGGGTGGGAGCACTGATGGTGGACCAGGGCTCTGTGGGATGCAGCTCCATCACACCCACTAGCCACGAAAAGCTCATTCCACTCCTCTTCAATACTTTCTGTTCCTTAGTCACCCTCAGTTAAACTAGACAAAAGTGTGGGGAATAAAGAAACACAAAGGCGAGTCACAGCCACATTTCTCTACAAGGATCTTCTCCCTGTGGGAACCTCCAGTGCTGGTTCCTGCTAATACACGACTTCCGTGACTATAGATAGTGGAAGTTCTCTGAGCTTTGCTGCATCAACAATGGGCTCAGGAACTCATACAACCTTTCCTTTCCGTCCTTTTATTTGTAAATTACTTTCCTTTAAGAATACTGCTATTTAATAGATGGGTTATGATGTCAAACTCTTTCATAAGAGCTCTGCTTTTTCCTCTGCAGTTTTGGTTTTATTCTAAACAAGATTTTTTTTTCCTAAACAGATACAATTTTAAGGAAAAAAAAAAAAAAAAAGCCAAACATGACCAGAAAAGACCTTATTTGTTATGGAAAAATTATAACAAAGATATTCTGTGGTTTTATTTTCCTTTGCTCTTCCTGTTGTTGGTAATAAAAGAATTTTTATTGTCCTTTGGTGGTAACCCTAGCTTTATGTTGAGAATCAGAAAAGATTTTTTTTCCTGCTTTTTTTTCCTTCTCTGTTTTTGGTTTGTTTCTCTGGTTTGTAGCCTGAATGGAACTAAACCAAGCATTGAAAAACCTCGCCACACACGGTCAGAAACGGCACTCCTCCATCGGAGCTGGCCAGGCAGACTGCATGCCCCATCTCTGGCAGTGTTCAGGGTCAGGCTGGACGGGGCGTGGAGCAACCTGCTCTAGTGGAAGGTGTCCCTGCCCATGGCAGGGGTTGGAACTGGATGAGCTTTAAGGTCCCTTCCAACCCAAGGCAGTCTGTGATTCTATGATGCTGCATTGCAAAACATTAGTTCACGTCCAGTGACTAAGAGGGCATGAGGAGCATCAATGCATCATTCTATGATTCCATATTTCATGGTAAATCCATACAGCCATAAGTACAGTAAAATCAGAAGTTCAGAAGATTGAGTCCAGGTCTGCCCCACACTAGAGGAGACCAGGAGTAAAGAAGCGCAGAGAGCTATCAGGGAGATGCCATATAGTACAGACATTGAGGATGGCTGAAATGTCTGCACTAACACACACCCCCCACCCCCCTTCCCCCAATAGAAATAGCCCTCGTGGAAATTTATTTGGGGGATTAGGCTGTATTTTTTCCTTTTTCCTTTCCCTTCTCTCCTGGCAGGGGTGGCAGTGATGGAAAGCAACAAAATGGTTGGAATTTTTGCTTCTGCAAACCCAGAAAATTAAATTTTATTTTTAATATGGAAAATACCAGTAGCTGAAATGTTGTAATTTTGTGACTAATTTACCCGATCTGCTGCCCAAGTAAAATCATGTCCCAAGCACGATAACCTCTGTTTTCTCTCGCATATAAGCTGTCCTGGCAGTGGGTCTTTGCCTCCTTTAAAAGATAAAAATCCCACCCTTAATTAATAAGAACATTATGCAAAGACAAATCAACAGCAAACCAAAGGGAAGCACAACAAGAAAACACCCTCTTCTCCCTCTCCTATTAATAGCAATAGTCCAGAGATGCACAGGAAAGCAGAACACTTGTGCTCAGCCAGGGTGGTGGGATGTGACTTGGTGCTAGTGCTGTCTTCTGCAGCTATGGGGGTTGCTCCACCCCATGCCATGATGATCCTTGGAGCACTTCCACACAGTACAAGCTCCTATTCAGCACCCAGACACCTCCCTGCTCCATCCATCATCAGGAGCTCGGCATACAAACTGAGTAACAGGAGGGAGATGGATAGGAGCACTGGGAAGTGCTTTTCCACTTGCCTTTCCCCTTACATGATAATGCCGAGAGGAAACAATTACAAATAGTATCTCTTTTATTACAACCTAGTCCACAGCTTTTCAGCGTGATGGCTCTGGCAAGACCTGGAGAGACATCAGACTAATAAAACATCCTTAAATATCAGGTTTGAAAGTTAATTCATTTGGAGCCATTCTCTTTTGCCAGAGAGGGAACTTTTCTGCTGTGAGTGTTTGTCGATCTTTCAGACGAGTGGAATAACACAGCGGGCCCAGAAAGTCTTCTGGAAGTTATCAATATCCAATTTGCCACTTGAGCCTTCTCCTTCACTCTGCAAATGAGCTATGCAAATATATCCTTTGAGGTGGGAGAAGGGCAGAGCCGAATGCACCGTCTGAGCTGTCCGGGCAATGGGCTCAGCCTCTGGAGTTTCTCACCTCCTGCCCTTTTCCCAAGTTAAAACAGAGCATGGAAAACACAGAGCCTGTTGTGACCAACAACAGCACTGAAAGTAGTGCAAATAATGTTTCCATTGCTCACCATTTCAGATCGAGAGTGTATTTTTCTTGGAGCATTCTTAACCATTGGGATCTTTTCATGTTCTTTAGCCATTGTGTTTGCTTCTTCCTTGTTTTCTTGTAGGGAAAGCCCAAATGACTTACAATGAAGATCTTTTTTTTTTACAGCCTTCTCCTTTTCCTTTGGCAAACCAGGTTTTGAACGGTTGGAACACTACGGTGCTGCTCACTCCTACTTCTCCCCTTCTACTAAGAAATCCTGCTCAGTTTGGATCTGATCATTTGTAAGAGTGATAACTCCAAGGTCTAAATCAAAACTGGTGAGACCTGCACCAGTGAAAATGTCCATTGTTAAGTCAAGGGACAAATTTCTTTATGCTGGGCCATATTCTTCCAATGCTACTTGTTCGTTTGGCTTTAAACTATGCAGGATCAACTTGCAGTTCATGGTAGTACACCTAAGAGAATCTGGTTAACAAACTGAAGATGCTAATGACCAGTCAGGATATAACTGTAAGTAAGACAGAGCCACAGATTGATAATGTGATCCATGCCATAAAATCCTAGAATCACAGACTAGTTTGGGTGGGAAGGGATCTTGGAAGTCTGATTTTGTCCATCCTGGTAAGAGAACATGACCATGATGCTCCCACAGGAAGGCAGGAGAGCTTTGCTGTTGTCCAGCTCACGGTTATACATAGATCACATGTAAATGTTAGAGGTTCACTTGGACTCTGAACGTACCTCAGTTTACAGCCCAGCCTAAGCAGTGACCCCTTTGCCACATCCTCCAGCACCATCTGCCATGGCACACTCTCACCCATAACTTAATTTCCATGGTGTAATAGGCTTGATTATTTTCCTCAATGAGTATGTTTACTCTGAAGATGGACACATAAATCACAGCAGCTGAAACCCAAGCAAGCACATAACAAATAAGTATTTTTAAAGGTTAGTTGTTCTTTTTAATGAAAGAAAAGCAAGAGGACGGGGTTGGACTTTTATGATGTGCAAAAGAGGTTGTAACCACAGAAAAATCTGCCTCCAAAAGCCAAATATTATTCATTTTGGTGGAATGCACTGCTAAAATAGCTCAGCCTTTCAGGAAGAAGCATGCTTATGTAAACCATCTAGTTTGCTTGGTTTTGTGCAACCTAAGAAACATCCTATCTGTGTGTACATGTGCTGTCTTCCTCATACATATGTACATGGACTTATAAATGTCCACACAATCAGCTGTGGTCTTCAGCAGACTCATGCAGCATGTGAGAAGCAAGTTGAGCACAGAGAGAAAGCAGTGTTGTTAGCTAAAACTTACTGGTGCTACAGATTAGGATCAACAAATCCCATTGCTGTGACGGGAGCAAAGAGTTCACTCATGCACCTTGCTGGTCCACCACTTATTTCATGTAGCACTTATAAAGGGCACAATAAGGGCTGAAACATCACCGCTGATGCTCTGTCAGAGCTTGGAAACACTGCCATGAACAGCATGTCCACCAAAAGGATGATGTAAAGCATTTTAGATAGCGTTTCTTTAACTGACACCTAAGTCTCTGAAGTTTTATATTAAAGTTCAACAGATAGAACACCAGAGAGCTCCATACTGTAGATAATCAGATGGAGACTTTCAGCTTTCCAGGGATTCTTAACAGGATTAAAGATAGGCTTGCATGCATTCATCTCAACAACAAATTTATCTCACACTGGGTCCATCTGCTGATGCTGCTCTTTAATTCCCTCCTGATGCTTCTTTCCCTGTTCCAGCCTCATGATCTTCCAAACTCAAGCCATCATCTATTCCTCCACTCTATTCAATCTAAGATTGAAGCTGCGTGTCACTTTACCTGGAACTAATTATAACTTTCTATAATGCTATTTAATAACCACCTCGGCTGCACTGGGGAGAACTGGGTGTAAGGGAACCCATAAGGGAATAATCATGCTCAGACGCTCCAGTTATTGTCCATAAAACCCACAGTACAGGAACTGCTTGTGACTCTCAGGTCTCTAAAGGACCCAGATTATGTTTCAAAACACTCTTGGATCTTTGCTTCTTTTCCCTTTTAGTTCTCAGCAATGTTGGCATTCATTGGAAAAGAGTGGGGCTTGTCCTCACAAGCATGTGAAGGACAAGTCAGCACTGATATACTGAGGTCAAACTATGCTTGAAGAACCTGATGGCTTTCTGCAACTAAATGACTGACTCTGTGGAAAAGGGCAGACACATATATAACACAATCCTTTTTCTTGTCTTTATATGGAAATGCACAACTCTTTAACAGCCATCTTCCTTCTGAACCAGATTTTAATGGAAATACATAAAGTTAAATTTATATTTCTTTCACAGCTTGAATCTCCCAAAATACTTCTGGTAGCTGGACATGCTACTCCAAGGGGGCTCTTCCTGGTCTTTCTTTCACCCAAACCTTTCTTCTATTGTAGAATCACAGATTGGTTGTGTTGGAAGAGATGTCAGAGCTCATTCAGTTCCAGCACTCTGAGAGGGGCAGGGACACCTTGTATTAGACCAAGTTACTCCAAGCCCTATCCAACCTGGACTCTTCTCCTCCTCTCTCTTAGAATCATAGAATGATTTGGGTTGGAAAGGACCTTAAGATCATCTAGTTCCAACCTCCCTGCCATGGGCAGAATAAGACCCATTTTTATGACAGTTCCTCTGCAAATATGTAAAATCCCCCATTCACATTATTAGTGTAAAGATCCTGAGCTTGCCTAGAGAAGGATGCTCTCATGAATGACTTCGCTGCTGTTCTACCCTGCAGTCAGGCAGCCAGGAAACCTCGCTTTGAAAAGTCAGCAAGAGTAACACACAGATTAAATATTCCTGTTTCTATTTTTCACCCTTTGATTTTTGTCCCTTGTAGCTGTAGGGGGAAAAAAAAAGAAAACCCTGGAAATATGATCAATTCATTGAAACTGTAATCTGAGAGAGTTCAAAAACATCTTAAATAGGAGACAAACTACTTAGAGTGATTTCTGCACACTTCGTGCTGTTCATTTGCATAGTTCAGCTTCTCTTCTCCCACCACTTTCTGTCCCCATCAATTAGATTTATTCCTTTTTTAATCCTGCTTAATTTTTGCTGGGAGGAGATGAAACGCTGTGGCTGCTTTTCTTGGCCTAAAGGAAAAGTTATATGTGTGCAGTAAAACTACTCCCTGCTATTATCACCCTAGGAGTTAAACACATAAAATCCATTTTTATCCGTGAAATAAAAGAGAATAGGAAAAGCTTATAAGTTATTATAATTGGTAAAAAATACTGAATTCAATCGGTGATCTTCTCCACTGTTGTAAGGAGAAGTAGCTCCTTTCTACCTCAGGGGAACTATGTTGATTTATACCATTTAAGGATTTCACCCATAATAAGAAGGGAAAGACATAAACCACAGGGTAAGAAAGGAAAAAAAAGAGCCCTTCCTGACTGTGAAATACACTGATTTTTAAAGGGAAAAGTGTGTAAAAGAACATACTTGCACAAAGTTTAGGGTTTGAAAAATGACAGAAAGGCAAATCAGAAGAGAAGGGAAATAATCCAACACAGGTGAGAGAGATTGGGTTACTTTTATGAGTAACCTCACCATTACATTACCCTGATGTATACAGTCACACACAGGGCTTTCAGTGTGTTTTTTCAGGCTCAAAAAGCCCTGGTAAAGCTGGAAATACTTAAGATGCTACATTTAAGATTATTTGAGATGACCCAAACTCTCATTGAAAGAGTTTATTTCTAAGAGTCCTAGTGAAAATGAGACCCACCATGCTCCGAAGCAGGCAGTAGGAATGAGACACTCACTTGTACAGTATAGTGACACTCAGCCACTAGTTTGCTTAACTTAGAGGTATCCACATCATAGGGTATCCAGGTAGGGGAATGGGATTCTCTTCCAATTTTCTATGGGATATATGTGGTATTTAATCAACTATTGAGACGTCATTGTTGTGTGTTCTTGAACATACTCATCTTCCTCATGTGAAATCCATGCTAGAAGCAGAAAGACACAGCTCCAGGTCTCTGCACTGCTTTCTGCAAAGCAGAACCTTTACAAGACATCAGTCGTGTTTCACATCTTGGCTCGTGCAGCACCCGCTCGTCCAGTAGACAGCAGGACGTTAGGAGTTTGATGACGAGGGGAAAAGGGCTTTGATAAACACCAAACCCCGTCATTATCTCATTTTGGTGCACTCTACATTTTTTCCTAAACAAATTCCATGGAAAACTCATGTAGGAAACCATAACTTGCTACAAATGAGAACCCACAGACTGAACTTTTTTTCTTCCTTTCTTAATATGTGAATGCAGGGATAAAATTACTTCATTGAGAAATACATGGCATGAGAAAGAACAGAGTGATAGAAGAAAAAACAAATACCCCAAATCTACCAATGTCTAAACCAATTTTTCTAGTGGGGGAAAAAAAAAAGTCCTATCTTAAAGATCTCCTAGGCCACAGTGTTTAGAAAAGACACTTGAAACGGATGTGCTGAAACCACTGTTCATACCAGTGAGCAACTATTTATCATTACTTCTTTCCATTCTTTTATCTGGTCCCGGTGGTGATGGTGTTTCAAACTGAATGTGTTCGATAATCATTAAGATATTAATTTACAGACAACATGGAAAATATACCAGTGTGATATTAGTAAAGGAATGATTAAGGTGATCTTTAAAACTCCCAACTAAAAAACTAAACCTGAAGCTTAAATGGGATCAGTATTGGTCATATCAAGTTCGTCTCAGGACCTAGAAATGCCGTAAGGTCAACTTTACAGTTACTGTAATGCTTGTGTCAGCATATTTTACAGCGTTACTTGAGAGTGACTCAAGCTTTCTCATGTATCACCAAATCGGTTCTCTTGTTGATGTGTACTGATTCCCTCCTCTGATGAACTGTTCACCCCCAGTATTAGCCAAACATAATAGCCTGGTGTTGGATACTGTGGAAACACACAGGAATTACAACCCAACCGTCACCACGATGCTGGCCTCACTTCTGTGGAGGGTAACAAATATAGGTCTCTCTTCTTAAGAAAATCAGTGCTTTGTCATTTTTTGGTCTACTGCTGCACAGGATATCTATCTAGCTGGAAATTGCTCTATGGAAATCATTAGAAAATGCCAACTTTCCATGTTATAATTTCCTGATAGCAGTTTCACTGAAATGTGTCTGAAGTTCAAGACAACAAACATGAGTAGCAAAAAAAAAACACCCACTCCAAAACCAGGCAATCACAGGGCCATCTCCTGGCATTCAAAAATGACGCATGTAGGACCTTGCCATGGGTCACCTGATTCCTATCATGGTATTGGACATTCTAGCTAGAACTGGGCTTAGGCTCCTTTTGGAACACTCCCAGGTGGACAACTACTCCTTGGCTTGGTCCTTATCATCTAGATCTCATTGACATGGATTGAAAAAGCAACAAGTTTCCCCTACCACAGAGGAGCAGCAAAGGTTTCCGAGAGGTGGGATGCTCCTATAATCTCTCTATATTTACAGTGCATCCTTCTTGTTACCCCTTCTTCTTAGGTCAGTACTATTCAAACTGGTGTTACTGGCATTTGCTGAGCCTGGAGTTCTGCACCAAGGTACACACAAGATGACAAGAGTTGTAATACTGCTGCCTTCACCTCCCAATTCAAAAACACACAGGGTTTTAGAGGTTACTGCAGCCCTACCACAAACTGCCAAATCCTTGGAAACAGAAGTGCACACCAGCTGTATGCAGAAAGTCAACAGTCAGTGCGCACCTGGATATACAGCACAGCTTCCTGCAGGCCCACTGCCATGTGGTGTTGTGAGTTGCAAATGACTTCCTTTGCTCGCTTCTTATATGAATTCTTGATATGGTGCCGGAAATAAAACGGCTTTAACTGACTTAATTCTTTGTTGTGGCTTAAGAGTCACTTCAGGAACAGCAATGAGCAAAACCCCACTCCCTAATGCAATGTAAATCCGTGTCTATAAGCAGGGTGTAGCATTTGCAGAGTCCACACACAACCTCACTGAAGTACACACCAGAAATCACAATAGTTATAAAAGCTCTGGTGCCTCAACAAGCCAGCAGGTCCAGGCTCCTCCTCATGAACTCTGAGCTGTGCACAAGCTGTGATTTTCCATGCAGAGGACAAGGACCAAGCGGGGACTCTCAGTGGCCATCAAATATTGAATCACATGGCATCATTTCTGTTCCAGTCATGAGTCTTTCTGGCAGGCACGCTCCTTCAGCTTTGCCATGTTCATGTAACAGGGAGGTGAATTGAAATGTATTTCATTTGCTATTTAATATTCACTTAAAGAAAAAGGACTTTTGTGTAGAGCTGCTTTTGGTGAGCAACCAGGTTTGTAACCTTTTTCTCATTGATGTAAAAACAAGTGTCTGTGTCTGAAAAATTGGGAATTTTTAGTGGAGACTTCAGGCGAAAGCAAAAACGTTTTGGCTCTAAACCAAAAACTTTAAGCTTCAAATGGCAAACCTCTCATTTGCAGCCAAACAATGAAAACGTTGGTTTTGGCTGGACATTTTTGGGTTTTCAACAGAAGTGATCTTTTTCTCGGTCAGAAATTTTCCATGAGGTGAGGAATAAACATTACGGGTAAAAGCTTGGTGTGGCTGGAAGGAAGGAGCAGAGAGGGAGATAAGGAATAAAAACAGTTTATCACAGCCATCATGAAGGTACTGTTACCAAGGTCTGTCACAAGCCACTGTACCAATCCGGTAAAGAAACCCTGAAACCTATAGCCTGGTGTATTTATAGCATGATTCATGGTCACTGAGTGTTCTATAAACAAATTTATGGAACTGTTTTTCTCTTGGTTGTTTCTTTATTTAGAATATTATCAAGCATGAAAGCACTTGCAGTCTCTTTCTACCTGGACAGAGCTTTCCCAGCTGTCCTGATGATTTCAGTAGCTGCACAGGCAATAAAGTCCCCAGCCCAAAAGGTACTTCTGAGTGACCTTATTGATTCATGAAAACCCCATTCAGACATCCAGATGCTTTGTTACCTCTTTCCCAACTGCTGTTAGAGATGGCAAAGCTACTTCAGACCAAGACGTGAGCCACTCAATCACCAAACACAAAACTCCTCATCACCCCATGGGCTCACTGAATCAGTTACTCTCACAGTATAGGTTGCATCCACCTCCGTTGTTGTGATGTGGTATGTTTCAATAGGGAATGTATTGAGCAATCACTGCATAAGGAGCACTATAGCAAAAGCTGGAGGATGGGAGCATAGGGATCCCCCAGGTTATCAGGGGGATAAATGAAAGTGCTGCTGTCCGCATCATACACCTAAATCTGACAACTTGGGAGGACAAAGGTGAATTAAACCACCAAGAACTGATGCTTTCACCTCCCAGTTTTCGTGCAGAATCCATGATCAGAGACAATTTCCTAATCACTGTTCTAATGTTTCCCAACCAGTCCATAAAGCGGCTTTCAGGACATGACGCAAGCCAGCAGTTTAAAGCCACAGATCTTTTTAGTTAGATAATCTAAAAGATTAAGCACCTCACAGCCACTGGAGAGTGCTCCTTGGAACTACAGTACTATGGCCCTGGATAAATCTGGTTTCATAATCCTGCTTAGTCTACACTGATCTGGATAAATGGAGACCTATCATTTGAGAATGAAGCTCAGAAAAAACATGATTTAGGCAAAGGGAGGAAAATAGAAGCACATTATTTTCAACAGGGACAGGAAGGTGGCATAGGATGTTAAATCGTGTTAGGGACAAAACATAATCCCCAGTTGCCCTTTACAATGACACTTCACGCAGAGTCACCTTACTACTATTATAGTCTCTGCAGAAAGAAGCAGCCCATCATCTAAGGGAGGAAGGCTGTGTAGGATGAGGATGATGAGCAAGGGAAGCTTGGATGGCTGTGCAGGAAGTGTCGGTACCTGAAGATGTTCTGGGTACCACCATCACCCTGGGATGCCATGGGCAGGTCTTACTTGGAGACGCAGGTCTTGAACTTGCACGAATGCTGCTAAGCTCAAGGAGTGTGTAAGGCAGCCAAGGCAGGCACCTCTGATGGGAAAAATAAATGATACTTATCTACTCTCCTCACCTGGGGGAAAGAGCCATGAACAGAAGCAAACGTACACAAAACATGGGCATGTTTATTTCTAGCAGATATCTGTTGTGGGATCTCAGCTACTGACCCGACCTACCACTTCCACAGCACTGATAACAGCCTCTAGCAACCACCAGCAGTGACTTTTCTCCTGTGGTACCAGTATGTCCCCCTTTGCCTTTCAACTTGTCCTTCACTGCAGGCCATACAGAGGAAAACAGAGGAAGCACATCTTGTAGGCACAACCATGACATGACACTGGGGAGGCGGCACTACCCAATGGATAGAGAGCTGAACACAAAGGCAAGGAGACCTAGATTTCCCTTGGCCCATGGGTCATGGATGAGGCTGAGGCAGTTTTCCACCTTTTCATCATGATTTCTGAGACATGAAGTGACTGACACTCTTTCTGATAAGCTCTCTGACAGAAGGCTGAAGACTTGTCTGTATTCTGCACTAAGAAACCCTCTATTATCATAAATCATAGAATCATAGAGAAATTTGGGTTGGAAGGGACTCTAAAGCTCATCCAGTTCCAACCCCCTGCCACGGGCAGGGACACCTTCCACTAGAGCAGCTTCTACTACTCTACAAATCCTTCACTCAAGTGAAGTTTTTAGCTTCAGCTGCAGCAACTCCAGTTTAAAGCACATGAGATCATTCATTACATCACCAGCTTATCTGTGGGGTTACTAAAGCATTGCTCAGATGACTGAAGAACTGGAAGTATTTGTCGCAACCAAGGATCTTAGGAAATGCTTTCTTAGCACTTGTACAGGGAACACTTGCCTGTATAAATATGTATTTGTGAATAGTGTGAAATGAGTCCTGAATAGATATTTAAAGCCGATATTTCTTGTCTTTCAGAAAGAAAAAGAATCTTGTATTTCTGAAGATGTGCAGCTAAAACATAAGTTACTAACCTCATACACCAATTACTGGGCAAAATTCCCTTGTCTGTGTTTTACAGATCACTGGAGCAGCTTCATACTCTGAAGAAGCTGCGAACAAACAAGTTGGGCACTGGATCTGCATTTGCAAACAAGCATTCTGCAGCTATCCCACAAAGAAAAACAACTTGGAACTGCAGACCTTTCTCATCTATAGCCTTTGCCTATTTTGAATTGATGTGAAGCTTTTGGCAGTGAAGACAGACAGCAAGTGTTGAACATACAAAAGTTCGCTCCTACTCACCATAAGTGATAATATTAAAAGAAGTCTCCCACAAACTTCATGGCAGAAGAATTCAGAAACAAGAAAAGAAGCTTTTAGAAAACAAAGCGACTCATGAAACTCATTACTACGAGACATAAATTACTACTGCTATTGTTATTTACTGCCTATAAGCTGCTACGATGAATAAGGACTCTTTGTATGCCTTGACAAATTAAAGGGTAAGACATCATTGTCATCACAAATTTAGTGGATTAAAAAATGGTATGTGCATAATGAGTCACTTTAAATAGAAAATTGACACAATTCTTTAAGCTAGTTACAAATCAGTGTATCATACATGGTTTGATTAATTTGTGCTTGAAGCAAAACCTCACTTACATCACTTAAACCCCTTTTATGTGACTTTTTAAAGATGCTGGTAGGGTTTGCCTTGAGAAATGGGCATTTCTTTATAGGAGCAGAACTCCCTGCTGAGCCTGGTGCTCAGTGAAAAATACAGTGAGAGCTACAGAAGGCAAAGGAAGAGCAAAGGCTTGTAGACCTGTGTGTTGGTGCTTTTGGCTGATGCAATGGCCAAAAGCACCTGGCTTTCTGGCTCACAAAAACTGGGACCATTATAAGGAAGGAAAGATTCAATTCTGAACATGGTTGTGATTAACCAGAAGCTTTGCTGTCACAGGGAACCTGGAGCCAGCTTCTGCACTGATAGCACAGCTACAGTTGCAGGAAACTTTGGGATGTGGTTTTCCTTTTATTCCCCTCATTGAAAAGTCTGCATCAACTACAGAACAAAAAATGTCAAATCAGCACTGAAGATCCCTCTTCTTTCTGCCCTAACACTCTTCTCTTTCCATTGCCTTAGGGGAAAACTATGTCACCATTGGTGTTAAAGGAGTGTGATCCAACTGCAGCAAAGGTTACACAAGCTAGTACAATTACTAGAGTCTCCATATTTTCCCAATAACGAATCTTGCTCTAATTCAGAAGATATGCCCTGCCTGGGAAACAATGCAAGGTTGAATGAGGACAGAGCAAAGAATGACATGTCATAAAAGCCTGATGGTCCTGAGTGCCAGCAGAACCATTCCCCTCTGATGGGTGCTTTTGGGTAGCTAATTTGAGGCATTTGGAGCATTTGGTAGACAGCTGTTCTGCTCAGACTGCAATGGCAAGCATTTTCAAGCTAAAACCACAAGAATGAACTGATGATGCCATTTGGAAGCCATGTTCAGAGAACCTACCTCCTCTGACTACATTGCTGGTTTTTAGGAACAGAATCTGCAGCTTTTTACCCTCTCTCTTCCCTGCTGCTTTCCGTTTTGTACTGCTCTAAGCCACCAAATCTTGCCAGAGCTGCAGATACCAGAGGCGATGCAGGCTGGCTCTGAAGGAAGATGGGAAGCAGAGCAGCTTCATCCATCTTGGGAGGTGCCAGTGGTGGGACAGATGAAGGAAAAAGAGGTCTCATTCTGCAAGCACCTCCTTCTGTGTTACAGAATCTGCACCTAAGAGCAGTCAAAAAGGATCTCTTATTTCTTCCCTAAGGCACATGCAGCACACAGCGTACTCTGGCGGCATGTTACACTGCCAGGCAGCGGCTTCAGTGAGAATTGTCCAATGGAAGGGGATGAAAGTCAGCCAAGGGCTTCCCAAGGTTGATTGCTCTTGTTAACTGTTAACCTGTTCACTGATCTCCTGGTAGCGGATGCAGATCTACCTGAACTGCCACATACAAAGATACTCATCAAACTATAGAAGATCAAGCGATGGAAGGAGAGGCTGTTTGGTCCAAAGTGTAACCCATGAGATAGGAATGCACCTACAAGGCTCCTTGGGAACAGTCCTTGAACTAATTAGATTTTACATTTTAACCAATGATCTTGGGTGTGATAAAAAGTTGGCGTTGAAACATAGACGTTGGAGGAGGGAAGTACAGAGTGGGAAGAACCAAACAGTCCCAAGGGACTGAGTAAGGGCAGCGAGATGGAAATTTAGGAACACTCAGTGCCAAAGCATAAATGGCAACAGCAAGAATTTCTGCT
This sequence comes from Pezoporus occidentalis, assembly GCF_034315485.1. Lineage (NCBI taxonomy): Eukaryota > Metazoa > Chordata > Aves > Psittaciformes > Psittacidae > Pezoporus > Pezoporus occidentalis. The sequence goes on along the minus strand of NW_026913749.1, from coordinate 1,181,511 downwards.
ACATATTGTGAAGATGACACATGGGCAAAAAAGAAAAAGAGGAATATGTGGTTATGAACAGAGGAAAAAGACGAATCCAGCCCTAGGATGTATTAGAGGAGATATGCGCAGACAGGAAAGTATTACTGTTGTATTACTGTAGATTACTCTTTGCAGCTTAAAGACCTTTTTTGGTTGTTTTTTTCTGGGGGAGGGGGTTTGTATTTTTTTTCAGCTATAATAATTTCTTTGATATTCTGCATATTTCTGTTTGGTGGAATGGAGCATCAGACATGAAACTGGCACTAAAAAGGGGATGCACCATTAGTTCCTTAACTATGTAAGAATGCATAACCAACTTCCAAAGAAAAAACCATGTTATTTCCTTTTCTTTTCTTTGCTTTGGTATTTCTAGAATAACTTCTGATGGAGTTTTATACCATTAATTTGCTGAAACTCTTTTTGCATCTTAACTTCCTTGGGTTTTGTCTCTAAATACTTGTGCTGCTGTTCTATGGGCATTATTAATAAGTAGAAGCCTAACTAGTCATTCTAAAACTTGCTTTTTGAAGACAAAAAGGTGGGAACAATTCACTGGAATGATCTGATTCTGCTCCACACTTACCAAGCTAGTCTGCTTACTGTTGCATAAACTGCACCTTTCATACTCCTAGATAGCTGATACTGGTGCAGCTCTTTAGGTCTCATTCTGCACGTTTTTCACTCCCTTATTAAAAGATTAAACATTATATATCTTTCACCAGTCTTTGAATATTCTGCTTTGTGTTCTAAGTCCCTGTGGATGGAAACACTCACAGACAGACCAGCATGGCCACACACCCCCCATGCAACAGGACCACCATCCTTCTTCCTCCATCCCCACCCCCAGCTATACCCACATTTGGTGCCTGTTATTCCATTTAACTGTCTCTAAAAGCCCACATACCCAACTCCATTATGATTATTATTTTTCTTTATGCTGTTGATATTTCCATCCATTCCTGCACTTGAGACTAAAACCCAATTAAAGAGGGTTCAGCATGTGCATGCTGTGCATAGCACACTCGCCTGCCTCTTTTCCACTTCCTTTTCACATCATTCTTAATGGGCCTTTAAGGACATATCTGTATTCCCGCAGCGTTATTTATGGTTCTGACATCATCCCTCAAGGTGAACAGTACTTTGCTGTAGAGTATTTACTCTTTTATAGTAAATCTGCCTGCTGCTTTCTATAAAAACAGGAAAACAGCTGCAGCTTTTATAGGTGAGAATGAAGGTTTCTCCCTCTTCTTAACATGCCTTTTGTTATGGGGAAGTTAGAAGTGATCTTGGGAGGAGAAACACAAAGCATGAGTGTGGTCTTTCATGGCTGAGTTTTATCTGTATTCCTTCAGCTGACGTTAAACAAAACGCATACAGCCACACCAGATGTTTTTATTATCATTCATTACTTACACGAAGGCAGCATGGGCAAGCACAGCACAGAATAGAGAAGAAAGAAGTGGCCTTGGCTCATGGGACCAGGTTTTCCTTACAAGCATCTTGTTAAATAGCTAGGTGCATGCACAATGTCTTTGGATTAATCAGTGTTGAGTGAAACATGATCTATAAAGAAATACACTCAAATGAAGAAATAGGCAAGTGGCTGCTATTATCTGAAGCCCAGAAGACCTGCTTTCGTTTACATTAATACTGAATTGCCTCACAAGCTTTAAATCACATTCAACTCAGCCAAAACATAGGGATCAATATTTCAAGTGCAAACCAGGTACCCAATAGGTTCTCACTTTGGAAGGACACATTCAGCTTCCTTTCAAGTATCTTGAACACATATGTTGATAGAAGGATGACAGACTTTCTCTTCTGCTGGGGAATTTGGGAATTTGGGAAACACTATTAATGGCACATTTATGTCGACGTTTGCAGGTAACGTGTCACATTTGAGAGGTCTAACATGCACAAGAGACAGGAACATTTTGTACCAAATACCACTATGCTAAAGCAGCACACAGCAACTTCATGTTCTCTACAGGCAGTTGCTGAGAGGTTAAAACAGAAATGGTACACCAGGAAAGAAATCCAAACTCAGGGAACTGGAGAGATGAAGTGCAAGAGCAATGAGCAAAAAACTTCATTAAAATATATCAGCAAATCACAGGCATTGAGGGTACATTTACTATACAGGCACAGGAGGGTCAGGAGGTTTAATAGCTTTCTGCTTGCTGCTCCAGGAGCCCATTTGGTAGAGTGAGCTTGCAAGTACCATGTGAAAAGTAGCTCTGGAGTGGTTTCTAGCACCTGCATCTGATTAGAAACAAAATAAAGTGTATTTATTCCTTTTTCTCTCTCTCTTTTATAACTGCAACTTTGAAAGAAGTTGCTTGCATCAGTTGCATCGGATGTGAACAAAGTGATACCATGTCGTACATCGCATATCCTTCACTCCAGCCCTTTATGCACTTAACTCAGTAGAGCTTTCAGAACAGTGGAAAGAGGTTCCCAACTGCTGGTGGGTCAGATGGAAAACCCTGATTGTTACCACCTATGGGATAGGTCTTTGTATCAGCATTTTAGGCAAGGGGTACTTATGAATTAAACCCTTTTGGGATGATTCCATGTGCACACCCATTCAGGTAAGTTTGTATACCAAACGTTTACACACTTAGAGCAATAAGGAGTAAATCCAGGGCTAAACCAAGAATCAACACCAGTTTGATGCCAAATATCTGCTTCTTTAAAGCTTAAGTGTTCCTATATGAAGCCAAGAAACCAACTTATTGTTACCTATAGACTGCAACCTGTGCAGGTGTTTCTGCCTCCCTGAAATCAACGCCAACCTCCCAGTTCTCGCCCCAAATCCATTTAAATAAAGACAACGCGTGGAAAACTTTCCTGAGGACAACGCAGCCTTTCTTGAACAGTGAATCCTCTGATGTGTGCAGACTGGATGCTGCCACCACGGCTTCCTAAGAACTTTAGCATTTGCTCTTTTCTTTTTTCCACTGTCAACTGGCCAAATATTTCAAACATTTTCCTTTAACAAATGTGTCCTTGGTGGGGGAAAAGTCCATTAGTAACAGAGTAGTTGCATCTTGTCAGGACCAGACTTTAATGGCTGTTTGAATTTTAACTATTATTTGCTAACTATTCCTGTTCAAGCCAACTAAGACCATAATAAAAGCCATTAAATACCAAGTAACCGGTCCCAGGGTAGCTGCAGGGTATAACACTGAGTACGATGTGAATTTATCCATTGCAACGCAAAGACTTGGACCTTCACAGACTTTTTGAAGATGGAAACTTTTCTCTTTCTCAAAAAGCACTCTTCTTTGCCCCAGGGAAGGCCAAGCACAGGCTGAAGGTAACGTGACACACTGCAATCCATTTTCCTATTTAGAGGATGAATGATGACACTGTAAAATACCTGGCACTGACTTGCTAAAATATATGGACAATGCAAGCGAGTGTTTGAATGAGCGGAAAAGTACACTGTGTAGCAGGACAGAAATACAAAGCATTGCACCACTGAAAGCCAGGGAACTGTTAGTGCTCCTGAAGGAAGAGGGCAGATGGGTTGCACTGAACACTGCATTCCTCCATCCTTTCCTTCTGATCACTACTGCTCGAGTACCAGACAGTGCATGGCACATAAAGCATCGTTATAGCAACTGGTGCCCAGTAAAACAGGAGGGAATGGGCAGAGGAACAGAGAGAAGAGACAGGGATGGAAGTGGTTACATGTGGCCAGATGAAGCCCTGACTGTGTAACTTCAAAGAACACACCAGCAAAAAGCCTCCAGAGCATTTTCACGGGTCAGAGGAGGTGGCTGCTGTTCACTGATCTCCTCAGTAAGGAGAGCACAGACTGTCCTCAACCACAGCCTTGTCCTGCTGTAACCTGGGACAGGAGGCCGGGATGAAAGGGGAGCATGCTGTCCATCTCCTGCTCCAGCGTCTGTGTGAAGGAACCACTTGACAAATCAAGGGGAAATACAGCACAGCCCCTCAAGAGCACTACTCTCTACATTCTGAATGGGTTTTCTGCAGAGACCTGGGGACAAAATTAATCCTGGCAGCATTTGCACTTACACAACAAATCTGATTCTAAGCCATTTAAGGTGGTTAGAACAAATAAATCAAAATCTGTAACAGCTAAAGTGAGAAAAACTAAAGGCATGAATCTTAATCTGAAGAACTTGTATCTTTAAATATAGATGTGAGGTAACAGTTGCAAGCAAAACAGCCCATGCAAGAAAGGAGAATTGTTAGGACAAAGGTTAAAATAATTAACATTTCCTGTGCATTTACTTGTGGCCCAATCAAAGTCTACTGAAGAAAACAGAAAGCCTCAGTGGGCTTTGGAATAGGCTGTTAAGACATTTGCACATCCTAAATGATCACTGGATGTAACCAGTGCACCAAGACTGGAGTACAGAATGGAGAATTAAAAATAAGCAACACATTAGCTCAAATGGGAGCATAACAGAGGTCTCACAAAGCAATTTTCCATGCAAAGCCCTTAACTCACAAAAACAACAACAAAAAAGGAGCAGTCCAAAACACAATCCAGCCCTCACAAATGATGTTCAAAACAATGCTTGGCGAGAAGGTTGATCTTCACACCATGTTCCAAATGTGAGCAAACTCCACAGCTGGAGCCACTAATCTGCAAATGTTCCCTGCATGAACTGATCATGGCGGGGATCAGGAAGAAATGCATTACCCTGAAGAACAATAAGGTATTGGCAAGGTGTAGCCCAAAAACACTTCACCTTTCTCAACCAGGGAGTGCTGCTGGTGGCTGGACAGTACACTTCACAGACCACAAGGTATCATCTGCTGAAGCAGCATCAATGCAATACTGAAGATGTCCCAGGAAAACTGCTATTTAGCTGTAAAGGCTTTATATCATCTTGTAGAAACAGCTTAGTTGGGCTTCACTAATGAGTAACCCAAAGCTGAGATCCTTACTCACAACGCTTTGCTTGCTGTCCTAAGTAAATCACAGCACGCACTTTGCGTTTGAGGTGCTCGATTAAAAGCTAGCAGAGCATGGGGGAGCAAGAATTAGGTTGCTTGTACAGCATTGGCTCTCCCTGTTGCTAAAAAGCAGAATGCTGTGTAATTTCACAACCCTCCAACATAGGTTAAGACTTAAACTGCTTGCAGGGTGCTTGGATCATCTCTGTGTTTGAGGGAAATGTGCTAGTCGTCACTCAGGCCCAGGAAAGCATTTAGAAAGCAGCTAATCACAGCTGTCCAGCAGTGGTTTTCACAGAATGATACTACAGTGCCTGAGTTACAAGACTAATTTGCTTCTAAATATGTTCTTTTTTTATTAGAATCAGCTCAAGGGTTTGAATGGTTTCAGGGATGTTTCATGGGGATTAGTTTGAAATGAAAATGTGGTTTCCATTTGTCTGAGAAAGACACAACAGGGAGCAGAGCCGTGGAGATTACTGAGAGCTTTGGGTGGTTCTGGGAGGCCAAAGGCCGAGTGACTTCAGATTTCAGTGGAGGGTAATAATCCCCTAGAAATGCAACAGCCTGGTGTGTCTTATTGTGCAATTATGGGATGGAAATTGCAGTACATTTATGGCCTGTGGATTATTCACTGTGTATCATTAACGCAGGTATGACATGATCATTGAGCAGTCAGGCAGAACCAGCTGCATCTGGAGCAACCTACAGAACAATCTCTGCTCCTACCTTCCCTGCGCCGTTAGGATGTATTACCTCCCACTCAGTGTAACAAGACTTCAACTACAGAATAGTAAATAATGGAGCTGGTAAAGCTTATTCCCTGATTCATGGATAACAAGTTAGTTGCTTTGCCCAGCTCAGGATATTTATACAGTTCATTAGTAGCACAAAGAATTGCTATTTCAGGGCTCAGAGAGGCTACACTGTGCGTTGTTTTCCTATTCAGTGGTGTGTGCGACCTAAATCTTTGCACTTATAAATTACTTGCCAACATAGGAACATAGTGAATGGTTTCATGTTACTTATTTTATTTATTCACTTGGTTGATAAACCAACCATTTTCCTTCACTGCACAGCACTGCTCTCTGGGTTTTGCAGGAGGTACTCGAAGGATGCTTTGCATCACTGTGTTTCTGCCTGCATCTATCCCAAGTACCAGCCCGAGGCATCACACCATGAGGGACTTGGCAAACATTTGTAATGTCACAGAGACATTACTGCGAGACAGCATAACACCTCACTGCCCTAAGAGAAAGGGTTTGTATCTACTGGGGATGCAGCATCTCTGTGATCCTTAAGCATCCCTTGTACTTCTGGAGATACAGATTACTTTATCCACATTGCAAGGCACACAATAGTATTGTTTATATTGTTTCTTTCCTTTATCCCAACTATTTGCTAGCTGCATATCTTGGGACAGTATTGAATGCTGTTAGTGACCTTGGTAAAACACCGTCTTCATTATTAAACCCAGGTCATAAATACCCTGGGGCACAATGAAATGCCTCACCTGCAATTCTTCAAATAGTTTCCACTGCTATTAATTCTTTTAGGTGTACAAGGTCTCACACGTGTCTATTCACTAAATAGGTATCATCTGGAGGTAGCTGAATAGAACATTTTGGCATCAAACAGCCTGTATATAGAACACCTAGAAGTACTATTTGTGCATTTATCAATGTACCAAATTCTTGACTTCCTGGGATAGCTCAATCTGGAGAGAGGCAACCGGCTTCAACCAGGAAACTGAACTTTCCCAAAGTTCATTGGTGTTGGAGGTGAAGCTTTATTTCAGCTCATTACAGAGACAGATGTTAAATTCAGATTAGGAGTTACATTTTGGGAAAGTTTAAGAGGTTTTGGGAACTGTGGTTTTGGCCTAACCCGCTCTTTAATCAAAAACGACATCCCTGGGCAACAGTCTTCAGCTCTCTCATACCTCTCAAATACGCATTCGAGACGTACAGAAACTGTTTCAATCTCACTAAGGAAACTCAGGTCTTGCTTACTCCAGTAATAGAGATGAATAATCTCTTCCAGTTCACAAGAAAGCTGTTTTCCCCACCTCTGTTTCATTTTTTGCCTCTGACTTTTACAACCTTGTGGGTGTGCTCTGTTTCGATATGAAAAACAGTTTGATTATGACAAGGCAGACACGTTTGGTTCCAAAGAAAAATTTAAATGAGGACTTTTCCAGTGTGTCAGCCGTGACTTCTACTGAAGTGGCAGTTACTAAAAATGATACGTTATAAATATGCTCTTTCAGACAATTTTTTGGTTTGGGTTGGTTTTAATTATTTTTATTAAAAACACAATGACTGAAGTGATGTTAAATTTAGAAAACAGCTTCTTCAAGTCTCTGCAAGGAACTCTTGCACACTCATTCAGTGACATGGGGTTTGTATCATCATAGAATCAGAATCATGGAATGGTTTAGGTTGGAAGGGACCTTAAAGCTCATCTAGTTCTGACCCCTGCTACAGGCAGGGACATCTTCCACTAGAGCAGCTTGCTCCAAGCCCCTGTGTCCAACCTGGCCTTGAGCACTGCCAGGGATGGGGCAGCCACAGCTTCTCTGGGCACCCTGTGCCAGCGCCTCCTCCACTTGAAGGTCTGAAAAAGTCCTAATACTCCCTTTATATGAAACAACTGGGTACCAAGCTTGGTCTGTGTTAGTTTTTTTGTCTGGTACCCCTGACAAATGTGGCTGTGATCTCACAATTTCCTGACTTGGGAAAGGTACCTGAACCCCTTGCACAAAGAGACAAGGATTCACTACAGAGAAAGGCACCAAGAGGATCTGCTGCAGAAAGCCAGCTTGGAAGAGGTGATCAATGCTGCCCCAGTGCTGTGCTGTCCTGCAGCCACCTGCCAGGCAGAGGAAAGTTACTGGGCTGTGCTCTATACTTGTTTAAAAAGAAAATAAAACCTTTAGATAGCAGCCAGTTTACACGATCGTATTACAGTCACAGCAAGAAACCTGCTTATCGGGATGTGTTATGTAAGCAGCATTATGAATACTTATAAAATGAATGTAGCTACTAAATGTTACCTTTGCAGAGCAGGTAAATACAATTTGCATTTTTATATGTAGCAGAACAGCACAGTTGGCTGCGGTCATGTGAAAGCTGGAACTGACCCCAGGCTTCAGGCCTGCTTTTTCAGTCTAACATTACTCTGTCCAGAGAAGGAATTTACTAATATATAGCATTTTCCATCCACTGTATCTGCCAAAGAGTTGGAAAAACAAGTTAAAAGAATGCAGGTGTAAGTAAAAGGAAATATCTCAACAACTATTTGTGAAGAGATGATTTAGTTCCTGGTAATATTATACAAATATATCAGCCTGGACACATTCAGAGGTGATCAGCAATAATGGTTCTGAGCTGGAAACACCGATTTGTGAAAGTAAAATACTATTACTAGTTTGCATGCCTTGTTTTACCAAACGTAACAGCAGCATTGGAAAGGGACAGCTTAGTGGGATATAGCAGACACAGCTTGAACTAATGGGATGAAGTCAAAGACACTGATGCCCCAGATAGCAGGGAACGCTTGCTGAAGCTGCTGCTTCTCAGGCTGCAGCAGTCTGCAAAGAGAAATGATGGAGGCCACATCTCTCAGAATATTTGAAACCAACTTAACCAAAGCACCAGGAGCTGCAGCCCAGAGAAAGGCCTGGCTGGCAGAGGAGCCAGCATTAGCAAGGAGGTCTTTCCACGGGCTGACGTAGGGGCTCAGAGCTATTTCTGTCTTTTGCAACAACTCTTTGATGAATGACCATTATTTCCCACTTGTCAATGAATAAGAAGAAAGAGTTTTCTGCAGAGTAAAATCTTTCCTCCAAGGTGAAGACTCAATCGGGAGGCAAATACCAATGTCACATTCCAGCGCTTCACTCCTTATTGTGCTTGGCGTGGCGCTTCCTCCGTCCTCCACTGCAATTGGTCCCCACCAGGACAGAACCAGCCTGTTCTGTCTAGTAAAATTTTATTGTGTCGCTTTCCAAAATAACAATTCCTGTACTGGCACTTGTGAAGCCAGGAAGGCACACAGGCAAGGAAAAACATGCCTACAACTCATTAAGGCTACTAGAATAGTTGCATGAAAGGATCTGACAGTGCAGCACAGTTTGGCATTCCAGTTTTATTCCACTAATTGTTCTTTTAAAATGAAGAACCACCACCCCAGCATAGACTGTTTCCTTAAGAAAGCACAAAGATGAAACTGGAAATAAAAATCACTGTTATTATCTGTATAGTCGCCCCCATTTCTTCTCCTTGTTTTCCCCCCAATGACCTTCTCAAACCTTTTTTATTGTCAGTCGTGCTCCCTTAAATCCTGCCGAAAAGGAGGGTGAAGATTGAAGAAAAGCAGTCAAACCATCCCATCCTCTGGTGTTACGACAAGCTGATCGTATTGAGTTGTTGGGAATTCCTATGCTGGTTCAGTCCCTGCAGAAAGCACAAACGGAAACAGTGCTGTTTGCCTTGCACCTCTTCACTCCATGAATCGTGAAAGAAATAAAGAATTTCTATTCAGAATCTGGGCAGGAATATGCTGTAGGATGATGGAGCTTCCCACAATGGCTTCTGTGTTTGGTTATGGCAGCCAAGTGGTGACCGAAGAGACTCATCAGCCTCATACTGGTGCCTGAATCATAGACTCAACTAGGTTGGGAAAGACCTAGATAATGTTAAGGCCTTTTCCAACTCTAACTGTTCTGTGTTTCTATGATCCTAAGTCCAACTTTTACACCAGCACTGCCAGGGCCACCACTAAACCATGTCACTAAGGCCTCATTGTGAGACCTGAGCTGTCAGTGCAGAGAACAGCAACCCCTGTCCCGGCGCCTGACAGCACAAGTCTGTCACCTTTGTTTCTCCCTCTAACAGGCAGGCCCTACCACGGGAAAAGACAGAACTCGGTGGCTCAAAGCCTCCCTCTTTAACCCCTGCCTGAACTCTGCATCACCCTGCACAGTGGCTGAAGGCGGCCCTGTGGCCCTCTCACTAACAGAGGCACCCAGGTGGCTCCCGGCTGCTGCCTCAGGCCTTGCTTTGAAGCCGCATCGGGCTGCTCTACCTCACACACGGGCTGCTCTACCTCACACACGGGCTGCTCTACCTCACACACGGGCTGCTCTACCTCACACACGGGCTGCTCTACCTCACACACGGGCTGCTCTACCTCACACACGGGCTGCTCTACCTCACACACGGGCTGCTCTACCTCACACACGGGCTGCTCCGAGGTTCCATCCCCGTGGCCTCAGCACTGTCACGGCTTCCCTTTCTCCTCGCTGCTCCCGCACTGACAGACCCCGTGCCGCCGGAGCCGCCATTTATAGCCGCCTGTCACGTGAGCGCGGCGCGGCGGGTGTTGCCATGGTTACACGCGGGCTCCGGGCTTGCGGCGCGGAAGGATCGCGGTGGGGTCCTCGCAGCCCCGCGGAGGCCCAGGGGGGGTTCAGCGGTGAGGAGAGATAAGGAGCCTGTGTGCTGAGGGGTAAGTGAGAGGGACACGTTGGGATGGGTATGGTCGAGGTAGAGAACAAAAGGGTCTAAAACACTAAATAACTGACCCCATCCGGTGGACCCAGAGGGGGATCGGTGGGTCTGGGCCTGTCCTGAGGGGCACCCACGTGGAAAAGCATCCACTGGCAAAGCTGTGCCCACAGCAAAGCTGTTCAAGGGCTTAGCAGCCTTCAGGGAGCTGGGTTACCCTTTCAGAAAGCATTCACTGAGAACAATTACCTTTCGCCTTCTGGTGTTTTATTTATTGGGCTTTGTTGTGCCTGGTAGGGCTCCCATCGCAGCAGGTGCCAGTGCTGCCCCTTCAAGAGCACCCAGATGTCCTCTTCAGACACCTAACAGTTGAGGGGAGAGGAATACTGGCCCAGAAGCCCCTGTGAAACACTGTGACCTGCAGGACACTGTGCATCGGAAATGCTGCAAAGAGAAGGAAGTAAGTGATTATATTTTGCAGGCTTATTAATTCCCTTATGAATAGTAAAGAATTGCTACATCTTCTTTCTGATCTCCCTTTCTTTCACAGCCTTGCAAGTCCAGGGAAAGGTCTGTGTTTGAGGATGGGGGCAAATGTTTCTAAGGTGGTTGCAAATGAACTCTTTCGTATGAATTAAAAAAGGAGGGCAGGCATCTCCCATTTAATTTCCTCTGTTTGCGTTGAGATAAGTCCGTCTTTCTCTTGTTACATCCTGCAATAATGGAAGGCCCAGTCTATAATTTCTTCTTCTGCCATTCTGCTGGATAAGGAGGAAGGAACCTGACGTGTCCTTGGCTCTTTGCGCAGGTTGATGAGGCAGAGTCACCCATGTAGAGTTAAGAGCAGCTCCAGCCTGTGTAAGTCCTTTTAGCAACCACCATCCAGAAGGGCTTGAAAAAAGGGTGGGTCAGGGACAGCCCATTGCGCACACTTAAAGGTTAGTGCATAGTCCACATTGATGCTGGAGGCACAAGCTCCTATTTAGGCTGTGCATCTCCACAGCATCTGGACTTGCAGGCGGTGACAAACAAGCATCATCAGGCTGGTGGCATTGACAGCCTTTGTGCTGTCTTCATTCTGTACACACTTTGTTTGCCTGTCTTACTCTGCTGAAAAGAGTTCTGTTTTAAAAGGGGGAAAATGGGAAAGAAAAGCATAGTGTCACTGAGCCCCAACAGTGCCATTGAGTCCCTAACTCATTCCCCAGCTGTTTGCTCCGAGGAACTGGAGAGTTTCAAATAGCTGGAAGCAAGAGTGCAGAACAGTGGTATATACATTTTGTAAATGAGCTCTGAGCAGTGTCTTTGTTTCAGGAACAGTGAAGTCAATAACAGCTTAGAATCTACCTCCACGTTCAGGTTGTTGTAATGGAATAATAATAAAAGTGTTCCTGGATTTTCACAAGTTGAAGCCCTAAAGAAGAGGGAAATTATTTGCCTGCCAGTCACTTTTTGTAGCTGTTATTGTAACTTTTCTCAGAGAAGGGAAGGAAAGAGCAATGTTGGCCATCTCTGGGTAGTGAAGGAAAACAAAAGGGAGGAGAAGAGACATGAAAGACTAACTTCAGTTCTCTTGGCATCTTTCAGGCTTAACAGTGCTGCAGTCAGTAGTAATAATCACGTAAATAAGTTGGTACCTGTTTCAGTGGCTTCCAGTTGTAGACAGCTTTGCAAATCAAGGAATTGGTGAAGTCATTTGTTGTCTCTGCACCCCAGTTTCCTATTCATAAAATGGGACTAAGTATTCTTACTGCAGGATGGGATTCGTGGAGTTGTAGGATTGTAAGGTATTTTGTTATCAAAAGCTCAGTCACTCCTAGGGAACAGATATATTTTGAGCCTCCCTAAAAGCAGATGGCAGGTAACATCTTCCATCAGATGCATAATGCTTTGTCATTGCTGTAGCTAACCCCATCACTGCCACCGTTGAGTGTGTTTGACCAGGAGCAGCTGCAAGAGAGGCATGGAAATACTTGATCAGCCAGAGTCATTTCTACAGCAGCTATTGCCTTTACCTCTATTGCCTTTTAAGGAACTTTTGACTGCTGACTTGAAGGTGCAGATGATGCCAGAGGGAAGTGGAAGGAAGAAGATGGATAGTAAGTAGGAAAAGAAGAGCCATCTGAAGAGATCAAGGCTAAAGAGAAATGCAGCTTGCTGCAATCATCAGGCAGAGCAAACGGTGATTGGTTCAAAGCAAGAAGAGCCGAGGCAAAAAAGCCGGTACATATGCAGCTGCTTCAGTTCCAAGTGGTGTGCTCTGCACATGCTGCTGGAGCTCCAGCTTGTGTGACAGGACCATTCATCTGCAGGCAAAAGGGCTGTTGTGTTATCTCCTCCAAGATGATCTTGTTTCATTTTTATCTTGCGTGTGTTGTCATCTCCTGCTTTGTAGTGCTACAGACTTGTCTTTGCTACAAGCATGAGGCTGCACTCTGCAGTGTGTGGTAATTAAGTCCTTTGAGGGTCATGCATATTTTAATTATTACTTGTTTTATTGTCAAAAGCTTGCCCACATGAGATGCAGCCTTGCATTCCATGTGGGACTGAAATAAGGGTCAACACATTCCTTCAGAACCCAGAATATTAAACAGACATAAATTTGTTTTGAGCTTTGCACATTTGAGACGAGCATAAATCAAGATGTATAATGGTGAAAAAATGTCCTCCATATGTTGGGAAGTTGAACAGAGACACTAACTCTGAGTGACAAAAAGTGGTGGCTGCACCAGAAAATGATTAAATGATTTGTTTAGCATTTATGTAATGTATGAATGCACCTTGCCTGTGTTAAAGCACAGCAATGATTGGGTTTCCACCAGCAAGGGCTGTGAATTTTAGCTGTATTCCCTTTTGGGATTCTGAAGTTCTCAGGTTCCGCCTTACGCAACAGCAAAGTCTAAATGCAGACCAGTTTTTCATCCATGAAATGGAAGTTAAATAAGTCTTGACCGAAGTAGACAAAACAAGAAGATACGTAGACTAACTGGAAACATCAAGATTTGAAAATTACCTGATAGGAAAAGGGAGGGAAGGGGGATCAAAGACGTCCTAGGGAATGAAACATTCCTTCACAGTGCTTCCTGTTCTCTCTGTTATGCTAACCAAGGTAGGATTAGGTTTCAGCTGCCAAAAGAAATAACATTTGTAGATTTTTTTGGTCTGGGTAAGTGGGATAGAAAGATTTAAGACAGCTTTTTCCAAACTATTTGCTTTTTGTCAAGCAGTCAAGTCTAGTTATTGTTATTAATTTGTATTACAGAACTACTAAACTGAGGCTGGATTTCCATTGTATTAGGTGCTGTGCAAATATCCAGTCAGAGACTGGTCTTACCTCAAAGGGCCCGTAGTCTAAATAGTCCAGACAGACAAAGGGCATTTTGCCCTAAGTTTATAGCTGCTTAGCAGCTGAGCTGGGAATTATCTCTCCTGAGTCATAGCCTGGTACCTCAGCCACTGGAGTTCACTTCTGGAGAACAGAGCTGTCATTAAAAGAAACAAGGCTGCCACCTTGTCTCCACACACAAGATAATGATTGATGCAGCAACCCCAAGATTAACGTGAGTTTGCATAACTGACTCCTGTTGATGGCTGGGTGTGTGAGCTGGAGAAACCTCACGCCACCTCTCACCAACTCATTCCTCTGTGTAGTCCCAGTGGTTTGCTTTTGGTTTGGCTTTCTGTCACGGGTTCATTTCATAGATGAGGTTCAGAAATGTGTCGGGTCTCTGTGCAGAGATGACCTTCCATGGTACAAAAGCATATTCAGATGGCCCAACTTCATCTTTAAGTGCTTGATTAATCTTCAAGTGCCTAAATGAACAGCCTGAACATACTGCTGAGAAAAGTGACAGGCAGTAGCTAGTACACTTTCTGGAAGGTCCTGAGCTTCTGAGCAGGGCCAGAGGCTGCACTCCACCCTCACCTTTCCCAGGTATCTGCCCAGCAGGAGCTGACACGTAATGCTGCCTGCTCTGTGGCTCGATAGAAAAGGAGGCTGCACTTCTGTGTAGGCTTGAAGTCTTTACCTTAGCCTCATGCTAATGCAGAAACAAAAGACCTTCTGTAGGGGAAAAAAAAACCCTCTGAGTAAATAAAATAGAATATAAGGATAAACTTGAACCTGTTTATTCTAAAACTGTGGGCAATTCCGATTCTAATCCCATGTGTAAATATTTGAAGTGCCATTGTGAAGGGCTTTTCTTACACGGGAGAATTTCCTGCTGCTTGTTTTTTAAATCCCAGCCTACATGTGCACAGGTGAGTTCAGCTTTCTGCTGCGGGTATCTGAGCTGCGGACAGGGAGGTGCATGTGTGAGCAGCACATTGGCTGTCACCCGTTTCTCAAGATGCCAGCAGTGAGCAAAGCAGACCCTCTGAGTTTGCTCACAAGAACAAACTGTAGTAAATGTTTAACTTGAGTCTTTGGAGTCGACAGCTTGTACCTTTCTTTATTATTAACCCAACTCCTGTTTTTCTTTACAGTTGCACAGCTGCTGGCACACAAGAAACAAAGGACCCTTGAAATAACTTCCTCATGGAGGCATGAGCAAAGGTAAAGTACCTTTTGTATTGTTTTAATACCTATACATGGGAAAGCAGTTGCACGTTTCTGCGCTCTGCATTTCTGTTAGGGCAGAACAACCTGTCAATAGCAAGCATTGTTTAATTGTGTCTTCTTAAAACTAAATCACTAGATACATCCAGCTGATTTCATCCTAATTTGATGCAAACTGAAAAAGTATCTCTGTACTTAGTGTAAGAGTGTGCACGGTGAATTTCTTCATTCACATACCGATGCACACGCACAAACACACACACATACACTGGTTTCCACTCCTTTTTCCCTAACACCAATAGCTTTAACTTTGTAACTATTGTTTTCCTTCTGATTGTTTTCTGTCCTGCTCAAGTCTGTAAAGGTCTGCCTCTTCTTCTCCCTGTGGAGAGGCGTGACTGCACTATGAAGATCTGAATTTACATCAGTCCTTTCATGAAGCTCACACAAACCAGCTGTGCCGTTTGTTTTGCATTCAGCCTTCACCCTTGATTGTTTTTTCTGCTCTTAGGTAAGCTGTGAGTTCTAGAAGAAAGCTTTGTGCTGAGGCAGGCACCTCTCAGCACAGTACAAAATAACGAGGACACTTGTCTGACCACTGTTCCCGTTACTATGCCAATACAGTGTGAATACTTGTTTTAATATAACGTTAAATATCTGTGTGTGCTTTGTGATGGCTCAAAATTGACTTGCAGGGAGAAGGATTCACTTACTCAAATATTTTTTGTATTTGCTGTGACATAAATTTACATGGAAAACAATATAATTAAACTTTAGCTAAAGCAATGCATCAAAGGCAATTTGGGTGAAGATCTAGAATGGAAGATAAAACAAGTACTTACAGACATTCGAAAAGCAGCTGTTCGTTGTGGTGCATATTATATAAATATTATATATATTACTTGGGTTTCGAAACAATATTTTAATAGAAATGAGATTTACGAGCAAGTAAAAGAAGAACCAAATTTTCCCTGTTTCCAGCTGCTCACAATAGCATTTTACTTCATAAGTAGATCCTATAAGTCAGGTGTGATGTCCATCTAAGCAGACAATGACTCAGCTCCAGCATGTTCTTTGGGAAGACCTCAGTGCCATCTCCTCTCTGTACTTCCATGGCTGTGCTGCCCTCTGAGGATGAGCATGTCCAATATTGACTGCCATTGGCAAGAAGATTTCTACAGGCACTGCAGCTACACTGTTTGTGTTTTGATTTATATTACATCAGCATTTGCAATATGGTATGTGCTGCCTTCAGAGTAAAACAGTTCCTTTACATTATCCTAGAGCTGTATTGGCAATCGGACTGTTTGCCCTGCAAATGCTTAGGAATCTGTGAGCAAAGGCTTGCAGACACATTATGAAATATGAACGTGGCATGATCACTAAGCGCTGTGAAAACGCACCATCTTCATAGTTCCTGAAAAGGAACTATAAATAGGTATTTTGGAGCAGTTCACACATCTCTGATTCTTGTAAGTTGATTAGATTAGGAAAAATGACTCTGCTATTCCGTGTTTTGATATAATCCAGCTGTTTATTTAGCTCTAAAGCTCATTGGCACCCTAAGCGAGGGATGATGATGATGTGGCTACTGGGTATTTCCAAACCGTCTATCACTAACACCTACATTTGTCATTTCACTCCCACTGGAGATTACTGAAATGAATGAGGGTATTGGTGGTATGTATTGGAAGAATGTCAGAACACAGGCCCAAGTGACTACGGGAATCTGAATCATAAGATGGAAAAGGTAAAAGAGGAGTGGCATGAATTTCAGGAGACTGACACCTTGGCTATGAAGTAAGTGGGAAGTTGGTTGTGAGCCTGTTTCTGTAATGGCCAAATTCAGATTTTAGCAATTTGCTCAAAGATGAAGAGATAACCGAGCAAAGAAAACACAAACCTGTTCTCTAGGAGAATGGGAGAATTGGCAAGTTGATAAAGAACACTGTGTCTGCTCATAGGTGACCTAGGTCAGCAGAGGATGAATTTGCCTTCTCTTTTGTCAGTTTAATGTTTGTTAAGGGTCCCTGGATTTCTGTTTCCTGAGCATTTTTTTCCCAATCTGGCAATTCTACAAAGCATATGTTGGACTTTAAACGTATTTGCCTGGCTTGTTCTGGGTGCTATGAAATGCAAATACAGACGCTGGCATCAAAAGAGGGTAGAGTGCTTTGAAGATGAAGGGCTTGACAAAGAGCCAAGGAGCCAATGGGCCAGTGAGAACTGGAAATCTCATAGGACTAAAGGACACTATGGCTGTTGGTGAAAGCAAACACATCAGAAAGGAAACAGGGGAGCTCTTTATCGCTTTCTCTTGGCTAATTGCTTAGGCCAATAGAGCTGCTCAGCTGAAGTGGTTAATGAAAAAGTGGATAAGGAACTTACCTGCTTTTCCAGATGAGAAGGTGGGAAATGAGAAGTGGCTAAATTCTATATTGCCTCTGTTAAAAGCAAGCAAGCTTCTTGTGCCTGAGTTCACTTTTGATTCTGTTGCTGTGATAGAGCAGCAAGAATCTCAGCCTGAAAGGACTTGAGCCTTGTAGGAGTTTGGGTCATTGGTTGGTTGGGTTAGTTTGGGGGGTTTGCTTGGTTGTTTTGTTGGGGATTTTTTTTAGTGCAATGCTAGAAGCCACTTCCAAAGCATTCTAGTGATACTGAAGGATAGGATAGGATAGGGTAGGATAGGATGATAGGCTAGGGTAAGGGAGGTACCACCTTATACTGCTTCAGAGGCATACAAACAGAAAGCAGAAAACCACCATTTTCCAGCACCACTGCCCCATCCACGCTCAGTGGCATTGTTCAAACAAAAAATAGATTAGACTTTTGGGGGGTAAAAAAGTACAAAGCAGTGACTGCTTTTTGTGCCTCACACCAGCTCTGAATGTGCTTCTCATCTCCTGTGTAACTCCACAGTAAAAAGCCTCACTGGCTGCAGCAGTGTGCAGTGTCAAGTGTTAAAATGCAGCAGTAAGCATAGAAATAACAGTAACATTATCCCATGATATAATCGGGGTTTCTTTTTCAAAATGTAATGATGTTAAAATAAATGGAATTATGTTGCTTTTCTTTTTTTTTTTTTTAAGCCCGTAAATTCCAAAAGAGGATTTGCCCCATTTCTACAATGTGCTTAACGACTTAGAGCGCACGATCGACTGCAGGTTTATTAGGGGCATGAGGGGTTGGCATACGGCATTCTCTGCTTAAAGCTGCTTAGAGCCTTTTCATTCTGGTCAAGGAGGGTGGTTTTTTCATCTTAATCATTATTTCTAAGGCCATATGGGGCCTGGCATTTCACAGAGCTTTTTCTTATTGCACAGAAACAGCGATGAACACTCTTTTAAAGAGCAAGGAAAACTGGTGTTCTGGATAGCACCTACAAAACGTGAACTGGAGAAAATACTATACAAACATCTTCAGTGGGAGGTTTTTCCTTCTTTTTATTGACATGGTCAGTGAGAATCCTTCCAGTGAGTTCAGTGGATGTTAGATCAAATCACAGTGTCTCTCTAACTCTCCCCCTCTGCTGGCAATTCAGTTCCTGCTGTGCTGCTGGGACTGCACAGCAGCTCTGAGCCCTGCAAAAGAGTCTTTTAAGAAGTATAGCAGCATTCCTCATTTGAGTCAAAGGTTGGAGCACAGGAGAAAACTCTGGGGTGGTGGAAGGCAGGACAAGTATTAGATGCTAGGGGAGGACAGGTAGATTCTACAGTCTGGACAATGCTTTGTGCAGGAAGATCAGGTGGTTGTATCTGAAAAGTTTATCCTTTATGTGTGCATGACATGAGAGTGGTTTGTGTGACAGGGATATTTTCCTACTCAGGTTTCTCAGCCCTTCTTCATTCTTAATCTGCTCTGCACGATTCTTTGCTTTGTTCTGCACAAAGGCATGAAAGTTACCAAATGTCAGTGTTGGACTCTGTAGGAGGAAGAGAAATCCAGTCCTTTAGGTAAACTTTTCCTTCAGTGTTAGAAGTTCCCTCTCTCAGTAGCAGCAGCATTTCTTTTCAGTGTTTCTTCTGGCCTGCTGTGAGTATATTTTAAATATGTATCAGAGAAAACTGGGATCTGGGGGGGTCCTGCTTTTGAACAGAAACTGAAAAATCTCTGTCTTTGGTGGAAAAACTCTGGCCTGAAAATAAGTGTAACAAGTATTTGTAGTGTAATGGGAGGCTGTTAGATCCCCAGGTATCTGCTCAGTTCCAAAGGCAGCTGCTTCCTCCTCCAGAACCAACCTGAAGTGCTGAACCAGTGCAATGGGAGCTGGGTTTATTTAGGTGTTGGGCAGATCATTTTGCAACAGTATGAAAGAGTCTCAGCCAAAAATGAAATGGCTGATGTCGATGGAGATGTATGTCTGAGACAAATGGAGCTCTAACCTTCATTAACCCAAAGGAGAGTCCTATCTGAATTGCCAATGGGATCCACAGCTTGCACGGGTGCTCAGTTTTCTGGTGTAATTTTATGTGCAGAAATATTGTTTTGAGGAGAATGCACAATGCATATTTTACTGAAAATAGGTCTTAGATAATATTTTCTGTTAACTCAGAGGAAAACGACCCTTTTCTCTATGTCCTTTTAGTGCTGATGAATGGTTCAAGTGAGACATTCAGAAAAGGGTTTGCTGGTTTGGGGTGCAGGCACATTTTCAATACTCGGGCACTTTGCCTTTTGTTCTTGGCTCAAATTCAGAAAACCCGCTCAGGTTAATTTGTTTTCCAGTACGAAACCATGCGGAACCTGAAGTGAGAGACAGGGATTTGCCTCTTCTCTTTCTGCTGCAGGATGAGACAGCCGGGCCGGGTCGGAGCAGGCAGGGCACGGCAGACCCTGGCCCGCGAGTTGCTCTCCGCTGGGAGGGTTGAGGTCCCAGCGGGATCAGCCGAGGGCTGCAGCGCCCTCACGTTACCCTTGCGGGGGGGTGAGCGGAGCCCCGGCTCCCAGCCTGGGTTCGCGCAGTGCCGCCGCGCCGCGCCCGGGACCCGCCCGCCGCCGGCCGTGGTGCTGAACGGATAGCGCCGCCCCGCCCCGCCCCGGCCCTGCCCCGCGGAGCCCCTCCCCATGTGTCGGAGTCGTTTGTCCCGCAGGGAAGCGGTGTCCCAGGGCTGCTGCAGCCCTGCCTGGAAGCAGAGGTGCTCGGAACAGTGGGCCCGCCCCTGAGCTTGCGCTGCTGTGGGATCTTTCGATCATTCAGGTGGGAAAAGGCTCTGCCAAGCCCGCCACTAAACGACATCGCTGCATCCCACATCTACGCATCTCTTGGACACCTCTAGGGATGGTGATTCCACCACTCCCGCAGGCAGCTTGTTCCACTGCTTGACAACCCTTTCAGTGAAGACATTTTTCCTAATATCCAACCTAAACGTGCCCTGGCGTAACTTGAGGCTGTTTCCTCTCATCCTGTCACTTGCTATTTGGGAAGACACTGACCCCCACCTCACTCCATCCTCCTTTTGGGTGTCTGTAGAGATCGATAAGGTGCTCTGACAGCTGTAAACGCTTCTTTTCTCCAGGCTAAACAACTCCAGTTACCTCTGCTGCTTCTCACAGGACTTGTGCTCCAAACCCTTCATTAGCTTGAATGAAGCTCTGGACATGCTCTAGCACCTCAGTGTCTATGGACAATGTCTGCTATGCTCCATGGAACTTAATTTCTCCTCCCCAGTAACAACTGCTGAGATTTTAAGTATTACAGTAGTACTTAACACCCCCAGTAATGGTCAGTTGTGCTGTTTCACCAACACGGAGCAAAGAATTGGTCTCCAGCCTGAATTGCCAAAGCTTAATTAGGTATGACACACATTACTCCTTGTGCTAAAGTGCTGCAGGGGGATGTTGTATGTTGTTAAACAGCTGCTGGATTCTGCCCGAGAGGGAAATCTATTTATGAGTTGTATTTTGGGTTGTAAAGTTTGCAACTGTGCTTTAGGAAACAGCAAAGCTATAGAACCGTGCTGAATTATTAAGACTGTTCAGTCACACAGAACAATAACCATAAAACAAGGGGTCAAACACAGGCTGGCCCCATGTGGGTGGTGCACAGGGACAGCAAGCACAGGTCATCTTGAGTGCAAGGGCTACTGCTGAGCAGCAATACCTAAGCGGGCAGAGACCATTAACAGTTACCCTCTGGCCTGTGGAACTGGCTGGATCCAGGCAGCTCAAAAATAATATAACCCCACTAGAGAGACTGTGCTTATGCAATGGGAAGTTCTGGGAGAGATTTCCTGGCTCACTAAGTGGGAGTGCAAATGTTAGTGAAAATTAAGATTTCTTCTTCAAGTACTTTGGGAAAACAATGACCTCCTGACTCTCGGTAGCATCTTAAGAGCAAGGGGTTAGCTCAGCGGTTGGCAAGGGCTGGGCTATTTCTATTTATCAAGTATCCCATTTGAATTCCCCTGCCAAGAGCTGAATATTTAGGATTTCCATGGCAACATATTTCTAAACCCACATTACAGTCAGACTGATGCGTGTCACCTGATCCAGGGATGCAGGAGGTAGTGGCTGAATTTATTCAAGCAATCACATTCTCTTTTCCAAGGCTAATGCACATGAATACTGAGTTAGCAAACTGAATTGACAGGGATTCCATCTCAATGAACATGTATAATGTTCCAGCCCAGGAGAGTAGCATTTAATTGATGAGTGGGATTATATTTACATAGCAATTATAACAAAGTCAAGGTTGGCTTTACATGAAAGACTGTTTGCTGTAATATCTTGGTGCTTGGTTGTCCAGGAAAGCTGTTCCTTTATGGGCAAGAAAAACACATCAGACCAGATGCGGGCAGCTTTTACATGTGCTTCTTCTCATACTCTGCAAATACTCACTTCATGAAGCCAGCTCAGTAGTCGCATTGTGGTTGCCTTAGCTACACACATCAATTTACTCCATTATAACTTAGATGCTGCTTGATTAAGTGCACAAGTTTTAATAGTTATTCACTGCTATCCTCAAATGGCTGTTCGGTGCCTAATGTAAAATGAATAAGAGCTCATTCTAAATCCCATATAAGTCAATGGGCACCTTTCTCCTCATTTCATTCAGAGCTGGAATTAGCTATCCCCGCTGCACTGCCCCCAGATATTAATTCTTTGTCCTCAAAACACCTTTGCAAGGTAAGGTAATGCTCCTGACTCACAGTACTATGACCTTCAACCAGATGGAAAGCTGGGGCCAGAAAGGTCCCAGGATCATCCAGTGTATACACAGAGGTCCTGACCCTCATCATCTCTTCAGCCTGGATTTCTTTCCATGGAAAGGTTAATGCCTGAGTTGTGCTCTAATACAGAGTTGGGTTGGGGGGGGCGGGGGAAGCAGCTGGACCTTGAAGCTAGGAGGCAATTCCACTTCTTGTAGTTCTGTGTAGTCAGAGACCAAAAGCTGTATTCAGATGTCTTCTTATGGGGCCTAGCATGGAGTTAAATTCTGCTGCTGGCTCTGGAAACAAGAGGGTGGTGATGAACTCAAACTATCTATTACCTATGCACATTACCTATCTATTACCAATAGACATTGGGAGGAGGAAGAGCTGTACTCAGAAGTCCAGCACAGATGCCATACTCATCTTTCTTCATTGACTCATATGGGGAGCTGGATCCTGACATCCTTGAATTGCCAAATGGTCAGAAGTGATCATCCTTCTCTGACAACAGGCAGAGTGGTTTAAGTCCATCTTTGTTACCACACTGGGAGGATATCCCCAGGTGGCTTGCCTGAGGACATAACTGTGCTAGAGACAGGGAAACAAACTGAGGTCTCTTGAGTCTTCTAGCACAAAAAATTTTCTTTTCTTACTCTAAGCTTTCACTGCTCTCACTCTTATTGCCATGGAAATTGTCTCCTTAGCTCCTATTGGAATTGTCTGTTGACATCATTAGTTAAGCACATAATAGATAGCTGAACCGCTCTGATATTTATCTTCAGGTCAACAGCTATTAAGACTCCAGAAACAAATTGGAAAAAAAACATAGACCTTTTATTAGTAGAACTTAATTTAACTGTATTTAAACTTCATTAAGGAGTAAAAAAAAATGACCTTTCTTAATGCACCCTATAAAGTATGAAATAAGGATATTAGATTAGTTTGATCCTGGTTCTTATTATGCACACACAGTAGATGAGAATGCAAAAATTCCCTCATTCAGTTAGATACTCTTGGATGTCAAATCAAAGACCAGGTGCTCCACAAGCCCATTTCCTTTCTTCAGTGTTTTATGTTTCCTAGCCCTGTAATTCCCCCCAGGAAACCAGGAGAAATCTTAATTTCTTACCTCCCTCCCCCCCCCACCCCCAAAGTAACAGCTCTGGTCATTTAAACAATCAAGCACATGTTCTTACACTGTCTGCACCTTATGCTATCCATAAATGGTGATGTGGTAAGAAAAACCATGGAGGAAAGGAAATGACATTAACCTTTTCCATCTGATAAATAAGGGCTCTATTCAGCTCCAATAATCCACATCCTTCCCTGGAGATCCAGTTAATGTAATACCTAAGGGCTCAGTTCATTTAAAATTATTTCCACACTGGCCAGCTGATTTCTTGGTGAATTATTCAGTCCCCAGACTGGAATATTCTCCCTGTGCAGCCCTTGTAAAAGGGCTGGAGCTCTTCTGTAGCTCCCAATGACCTCTCAGGTGTGCCAGAGGATCTGTGACACTCACATCTGTGCCCTCTGATAACAGGAACTTCTTTGCTGGTTTTCAGGGGACCACCAGTCTGTAGGCACTGGAGATAATACACCCTATCCCATTTGCTGCTCCCCTCTGCAGGAGGCTTCTCACCTCCCTATCAAACTTTAAGCACCTGCAGTTTATAGGTAGTAAAAAGAGAGTTTGAGCCTTGAATGGGTGGAAATTTAGAGCAAGGGGCTCAGCCAGTTCAAAAAGGCAGCCTGGATTATGTTGTTGCTGGGTTTGAGGCGATGGATGTGGATCAGTGACCACTGCAGGGTTGCTTGAATGATCCACAATCCCAAAGGCTAAAAGCTGAGAATTAAATTTGTGGGGTTTTTACTCCCTTTGCAATACAGAGGTGGCTGCAGGGCGATTGGTGTCTGCTCAGCTTATGCCTGCCCAAGAAGCTTGCAAAGACAAAGGGCTGTCTGTGTGCATCCAGATGTTCTAAAAGCAGGAATGGGGAGCAAGGCTTAGAGAATCCAATTGCAAATCAATGGGACACACAAGTCTACAACCGGTAGCAATATATGAAAATCCCAGATTTATATTAGTCACATTGATCTTTAGTTGATGGAAAACCATGGGGATCTTCTCATTGGCATCAAGACGTTTTGGATTAAGTGTTACATTAGAAAAAGTGTTCTTTCCTTCTTTTTTTCAAAGGGAGTGTAAGTAGTCGAGGGTAATAAACCCAAGTTGTCTGCAATTTTGCAACCTTTCTGATGCTGTAATAAGCTGTGCTCTGAGGGTTCATTATTAGTCTGTCTTGAAACTTGCTAGTGAAACAGGAAAAACAAGAAACCTGACCTCACTGCAGTGCTTAACTGAAGTGCATTTATTGACTGATTTTAAGCTCTTAACAACAACTCTGTTTGCTAAGAACTATGGGCTTGTGTGGACCTTACCTGCTGGGGTAGACACAGCCACACAAAGGCATGTCATACTCCAGGCTGGCGTCACAGGGTTGGCTTGGGGTTGAGCGGGAAGCTATAGCTGGAGGTTGGTACCTTCCCCCTTGCTGCAGTGCTGCTGCTTAGCTTCCCTCCCCTTCCAAGAGCCCATGGGATGACCAGCCCCAATGGGGTCAATATGCCAGAGGTGAAGTAAGGGTGTTGTGCTGGGCATGTTTTCAGTTCCTACCTCTTTGGGGCTGGGGCTGGAAACAGGGGTCAGAAGAGACGATAAACCTCTTTGGATCTATCCTGCCTCCGTAAGGATTCTGCAAGTTGCAATTCTTCAGAAGGATCTGGATCTTCAGCCTCACAGTGCTGGGGGGGGGGGTGCACACTGAGAAGTCTGTTATACATCAGTGCCAAAGCAAGCTACAGCGGGATATCTCTGCTAGTAAATCTACCTTTGATACTGTAATGCCAGGACTGGCACGTACTTAATGCTAATACAGTCTTATCCCCATCCCATCTGTATTAGAAATCAGGGCAGAAACATAAAGACCATTACCATGCTGTAACCTTAAGAACAGTTTCTCACTTCATAGAGGCACTCAGCAGGCACTGGTGCATGCAGCCATGATTCATTAGCACTGAACCTCGGTGCTGGCCTTGGCCAGTTTTGTCTGGATTTAGTTAACTTGTTCCACTGGCAGGAAAGATTTCTGAGCATTTGTGTTATCTCTCTGGAAATCTTAAGTAGGAGCTGAACACGATTGAGAACAGTTGCCTGATAAAAGAGACAGAAAGAAAATACATTCTGTGGGAGACTGGGGAGGAAAGAAAGTCAGCCCTGGGATAGACGGACATGGCCCTCCCCTGGTGTGAGAGAAGAAGCTGAGATTGCAAGAAGTGAACTGGACATGATTGTATATGATATGATACAGACTTTGTGTTATACCCGTTGAATTCACCTCTAATCTAGTTCACCATAATGTTAAATTAAACTGGCTGGTTTATTCCAAAAGTTTGGGAACGCTTACAGCCTTGTGGAGCTGGTGCTGATCAGCATCCTGAGCACTGCAATGCAGCCATAGGGACACAGGTAAAGGAGTCTTTTTGACTTTATTGTAACAAACCAGCTGTGAATCTGACCCAGAGGAGATATGGATTCTACTTAAGGAGTCTGTGATGCAAATTTATGCAGATGAATGTCATTAGTCTGTATGCTTGAAACAGCGGGGTAAGGGAGAGACAGTTACAGGCCATAGAAACTGCAGATTTGTTCCCACATGCCATCTTAGGAAAAAGTATTAGAGCACAAAAGAGACTTGCTTCTCAATTCTTTTGATAGATTGCAGGCAAGTGGGAGCATAGAAGCTATTCCATCACCAGCCACCAACCTCTCTACTCCTCTTTCTTGGCATCTATTGGCAAGTATTTCTGCCCCTCCATCCCAGAAGCAAAGTGTCGTGGCCAGATGGGCACGGGCACAAGCAGCAGTGGTGTGCAGGAATAGGAGCAGGCAGAGTTCGTGGGACACAGCCCAGCCCTCATCTGAAGATCTTATTGATAGGCTCAGGGTAAGATGTCTGCACCTTGTGTGTGATACTCTAATGGACTGAGTTAAAAACCTTGTAGTAGCAGGAGTTTCCAGGAATGTGTTTTGTCTCTGTGAGGCAGAAAAACCTGGGAAGGCCGGTGGAGGCACACAATTGATGGGATTGCTCTGTACTGCATACACCTCCTTTTACATTGACCTCATTTTTGTGGCCAGCGTGGCCAGGTAAAGATCCCTCCCAGCTCTCTGGGATTACTATCACATTTCAGTGGCAGAGACAGCAGGCGAGCTGGTCTCTATGCAACCAAGTCAGAGGATGGAGTAGAACAAGAGTTTAAAACACACTGCTCTCTGCTGTGAATGCAGGCAGGTTAGCAGCAGCAGAGGGTTCTGGGGGGAAAATGAGGACTTCGAACATCTGCTGGTGACTTTTATTATACATAGAGGCTGTGGGACGCAAGGATGAGACCCAAGGCCCAAAGCTATTTATGCTGTGTGCGAAAAGCCCTTTCTACTTTTACAAAAGCCTCTTGTCAAGGCTGCCTTAAAGGCGCTTTAGCTAACTGTTAGATCAGTTGTCAGAGAAATGGGAAAGGTTGGGGGTCCAATTAGTTCCTGGTGTGAATCCTCCTCTTGCTTCCTACTTACTGCAAAGTAGACCTTGAGCCCTTTTGAGCAGCACTGGTAAAACTGCTGGGCTCCCAAACGCAGCATATTTCTCTTCAGTTCTAATGCGCTGAAAGGATGGGATTTTCTGTGAACTTTTCTCAAACAGTCTTACATTTTTTTCTCTCTTTGAGAGGGGGAGGAGTTGTGCCTAAAAAAACAAACCCAACCTGTCGTTCTCAGCTCTGCCAACCTGTCAGTCCAGCCATGCAGGAGAGAGGCAGAGAGACAGAGAAAAGGAAAGGAGGGAGTGAAGCAGAGATTCTTTCAGATCTCAGCAGACATTAAGGTAAAGCCCATTTCTCATTTCCTTATCTGTGCTTGCCTCTGAGTGTGTACATGTAAACAGAAGTTCTGTTACCTTAGAGAGTCTTACACTAACTGAACAACCTGTATGGGAATAAACTCTTTATCTTGTTCAACTGGAAGTGTGTTTTGCCTGTAAACTGGCAGCTTGTTACTTGTTTGGAAACACAGATTTTCTCTCTGAAATTCAGAAGGAGATTTGGTGCTCATCTGAATATTAAAAAGAAGCAGAGCTGCTAGGAATACATGTTTGGGGAGGATATTAAGCTGTGTATTTTCAGAGCTGAAGCCAGCCTCTAATTACTGAAGATCAGGATAAGAACTTGTTAGAGGAGGGGAATTCTTGCAGAGCTGCCTATTGCAAAGCTCTGACACCTTCTCCTGGAGCATTTGGTATTAGCCACTGGTGGAGACAGGATAAGAGACAGACAGACTGCAGATCTGATCCAGTTTGGCAGTTCCTCCTTCCCTTCATTCCCGTCTGTCCATTTTTGGTGGGGTTTATTCAACTTGTCATTACCAGAGGAGGAACAAAGCTAAGGTGCAGCAAAACTGCCCGCATGAATTCTTGAGTCAGGAGGGCAGATCAGCAGAGGCACTTTCAGCTCATGCCAGAGGAAATTGAAGGTTACAGACTGTGAGAAATGTTGGCTGAAATGAGTGTGAGTCAGAAGAGCCACTCTGCCCCAGAGCTTGCATTATGAGTCTGGTCTGGGCAACCACTTTGTTGGAACAATTGTGGCAGAGTGAGCCTAGTAACAAAGGCCTGAAATACAAGAATGGACTTAATTTTGTTAGAGCTGAGTGTCTGTTCATGGGGACCTGTGAGAATGTGTACTTGTGCAGAAGCATTTATGTGTAAGGAGTCTGTGGGTAGATTCTGACCCCTAGTATGCCATGAAAATCCACCAGCAAAGGTAAGAAAGGAAGAATTAAGTTCATACACCTTAGAGTTGCCCCTCTTTCTGTATTTCTAAATCCTGAACAGACATTTTAAACTGTACTTAAAACTCTGTAATACCTTTGTAGGTAAGTTGAAGCTCGGGGAAGGTCATATAGAAGGCAAAGTGGTGGATAACATTTCCTTTCCCTGCTGTATATTGAGGGTTTTTACTTCTGCCTGCTGAAAACAACCTTCTAGTAATACTAACCCAACAGACAGAGCAGGTTGGAAGATGGCAATACAGTTGTCATGTTGTGGGTTGCAATGCCCTTGCCAGGGGTTTGGTTACATAGTAATGGCTTCTGCATCTTCCTTGTTGGTCAACTTAGAATCACAGACTGGTTTGGGTTGGAAGAGATCTTAAACATTGTCTGGTTCTAACCCCCTGCCAAAGGCAAGGACAGACTTCCTCAAATACTTATGCCTGTGCCATAGTTTCAGATTGAAGCTCTCCTCCCCTGGCGGTGGCCACGACAATGTTGTGAAGAAGACAGATGTGATTCAGATGGGAGAGGGGTGGTCTGTGAGGTGGTCTGTCCATATGACCCTTCCTATAAAAGCATTTGTAGTGTCCTTGCATTACATCACTTGCCTTTCTCCTGGTAGTGTGGTCTCCTGGGAACTTGGAGCGAGGTTTCTTATTACACCTCACTCATTCCCCGTGGGGATGGTGATACACAGTGAGACTATAGCTTATAGCTTTTAGTATACAAGAAAAATTCTTTTATAGACAGTGCATTTTGTAGTAATATTATAAGCTTTCCTCCTGAGCCAAAATGGTGAGGGAAGTGCTTTCACAAGTGACCCTAGGAGATGGAGAAGAGGAAGTGAATACTTCAGTTTCAGTGGGTATAAACATTCTTACTGCTAGTTACAGTAACAGAAATTAGTCACTGAATGAAAGGAGGAAAACTCTTTAGCTTTCATGAGCTGCAAAGACTTTGCCAACTGGCCTAACAGCTCTCCATCTTCTCTTCTTCCTCTTCTCTTCTGTTTCCTTTTGTTTACATGATTTAAAGCAATGCGAAGAAGGCTTGGGACATCTATGTGACACATTCTGCAATGCTGATGGGCATTTTTGAAATAAGCACAAGCATTCTGATGCACTTGCTTCATTACTGCTTTTGAAACGGTATGAATGTACAGATGTAACAAGATTGGTACCTCTAAGTCAGCCAAGCTCCCTGGAGATCAGACAATTGATGTATGTACTGTCAAACACAGGATTGTAGTACGTGTTGATAAATGGTTTAGCACTGCCTAGCAAATGTCAGTGGATCGATCAGAGTTAACCAGCTGCAAACTCACTAAATTCAGGTAAAGTCCAGGTAATCCATATTTTAGATGGGCTTCATTAGTGTAGCTGTAACAGCCCAGCACTGCAACAGAAGGGACGAAATAGCAGAAATACAAGTCCGGTTCTTACCAAGGTTTCTGTATCTGTCATTCTTGAGGCAAAAAGGACAGGGACTGATGTTCAGGAAACTGTTTCTAACAAAACAAACTCCTGCAAAGGAAGTGTTACCAGACAGAAAGGTTGAAAAGTGAGAAACCCTTCTGCTGGAAGAGGTTCTGAATAGATCTAGCAAAGGTTGGTTGGAGAACACTTCATACTAAGAAAGTTTCTGGCTTTCAACAGGACGCTGCTAATTCACCTCACTCAGCGTTCTCAAAGTGACTAGGATCCTCTAGATTAGCTGCTGCCTTGCCCTACTTTCCTATATTAGTTCCCTTCTTGCCCAATAATCTGACCATCAGCTTTTGGTGAGAATGTTTGGTAACAGAACAGAATAGGTTTCCAGTAACCCATTGTGCAATGACAATGCCATATGCTGAATGCAAGCAAGCCAAACAAGCACCACCTCAGAGTTCTGTTTTTTTTCTAAATTAGGAGAAGAACTTTGATTTGATTCTTTGTCTTTTATTGTATGAGCAGACTAGCTGTCCCTCCTGGCTGGCAGGAAGCGGTGCTGTGTTCCAAGAAGCCGCTGTGCTTCTTTTCACAAGCAACTAAGCACTTCTGGTAGTTTTCAGTCACGATAGTAGCACTAGTTCCTCTTCTTAAAGCAGTTCAATTTGTGTTTTGAGAGTGTGGACAGGAGAGAATATGCTTCAACTACTCAAATATTATTTGTGGTGACAAGCTGGGTTGGAGAATTGGAAAAGTGGAGAGTGTTTCAGCCCTTAATTTCCTGTGGAAAGTTTCAGCTGAGGAAGCATTGAATTTTTGGTTTCTCTTTGCTGTCAACATGGTAGAGGTCAATAATAGCCTGAACAGATCTAAGAATTGACCAAAAGTCTGGGAAACAAACTGAATAGAGGCAGTTTCAGTGCACAACCCATTTTTCAGGCAAGTTTTCCTGCACTCTGAAGGGAAAGCAAGACAGGGATTCACCTGGTGATGTGAAATGAAGACTCATCTGAATAAAAGACTAAAACTAGCTGGAAGTTTTCCATGTCTGAGAATGAAAGGCGCATCCATTCCTGAGGCAACTTTGAAGACAATGGCTCTCCAGATTCTCTCTCTCAAACTGGTTTTAAATTGGCACCTGATTTTGTGTACATCAGCATTAAGGCATTTCCTTCGTGTTTCTTGGCCGTGACCAGCCTTGAGCTGACTCTACTGACCAGATCCCTGATGTGGCCTTCATGGCCCATTGTGCTCTCCAAGAAATGCTGATCCATAGCAGCTATGGGAGAACATGCACATTCCTAACTGGCATTCTCCCACTCAAAGATAGCTCAAATTCAAACAAATCTGAACAACTGTGATGATATTCACTTAATACATATAAAAGTTGTTGCCATAAAATGCAGCCCACTTTCCACCAGAAATCTCAATGGGAAAATCCAACTATTTCTATTTCCACTCATAAGCCTTAACCAGCTGTTTGACTGTTAATGAAAATCCTTGTAGTTTTCCACAACTGAGGGAGAACTCTTTCCAGGAGTGGCCTGTGGTGAGATTTCTAGTGCACTCTTGCTTTGGATGGACTAAGAATATTAATCTTCTCATGGCATTTTGTCAGCACAGGTTTCTATTCCTGAAAGAAAGGAAGCAATTGGTGCCTCCTGCAAGAAAAACAAGAAACCCTCAAACAACTTCTATGCGTTTCAGGTCTCAGAAAGATTTGATTTAGACTTTGTCAATGGGAATAAATAATTAGTACTTTACTTTATCTACATTAGTCTGTTTGAATCAAGTCAACTGATTGGTGCAGCAGAGTTTTGGATGGAGGTGCAGTTGCCCTGGTAACAATCGCGAGTGAAATCAGAACCTTTTGAACAGCCAGTGGAATGTGGTTCTACTTGGATGACAATAGGTCAAAGCATTTTAATGGGTAAAAATGTAATCCAGTACAATAGGATTTATTGCCACTATGTCATCAGATTGACAATATTCCTGCAAATTCTTTAGCTTGTGACAGACTTCAACTGAAATCTGTTTAGTGGAAAAACTTGTAAAATGCCATTAATCATTTTGTTTTTCAAATCAACCAAAAAGTCTGTGTGTCTCAGGGGGGTTAGAAAGAGTATCTTCCAAGTGAGTGAAATTCAACCTCTCTGCACAAAGCCCTAATGAATGGCTGTTCTGGACACAATAAATGGTTCTAAGAACTAAAGGCTCATTTCTGCAGGGTGCTGAGTACTCTGCTCCAAGTCTATTGGAGAACTTTTGCACTTGCTTAATTTTACACTAACAAAATAGTTTCCAGTGATTTCCTAGGGTAGTTATTCATGCTCTTAAACCTGATTGTATTTGCTGACAGACAAGACCTTGCAGGATTAAGTCCTAAACCAACAGTGAAAGAAAAGATTCCCTGTTCAGTATGGCAAGGGCATGGGGCAGTATTTCATCCTTTCTGCTGACATTTTTCCAGCTTCTGGAATAACAATCCTTTTATTCTGAAGGATACCAGAGTGCTGTCCCAGCTCCTGAAGTGCAGCCACGGCTGCGAGGAGCAGCAATGCAGAACATCAGGACAGGAGAATATGTTGCCTGCAGCTTTAAGGGAATGTCAGATTAAGGTGCCAAAGTCTGCCCCTCTATCCAGGAGCTAAAAGCATAGAAGGCTTGGCCTCCTTTGGGATGTCAGTAGGGGAACTCTGTCATACAAAGACCTCTAGAACCACCTGGTTTGGTGATGAAATGGCCCTTAACATTCATTGTGGGCCCATTGAACCTTCTACTAACTTTCCTTTCCAATAGATGGATGTCATTCTCATTCATTTCCCTTTAATATGAAAAGCAGGTTCTCCTCAATCCTGTGCTTGGTACCATGCATATCCTTTCATTGTTGTTTTGAGGCTTTTACAACAATAAAGCTTCAAGCTAGTAAGTATTCCTCTCTTTGGAATTATTATATAGCTATGAAGAACAGTTGAGCCAGACAATGACACAAACCTGTTTCTTGTCTTCCTCAATGGGAAATGGGCTTTGAGTTTTGTGAGGACGTTCATAAACAGCCAAGGGTGTGTAAGGCAAAGAATGACCTCAAAGCTGAGTTTGACACAGGAGAACAAAGCGATCTCAAATCCTGATTTGAAAAACACCCCGAGACCAAATCAATGGCATAATATCATAATTATCAACACGCGTCATGATGTTGCTGGAACCCACTGGCTGCTTCTGCCTTGAAACGCAAGTAAACACAAGCTCCTCTCCTAATTGCCGTGCAGCTGTCAAGCTCCGTAAATGATGTTTGTGCTGGCAGTAGCTGGGAGATAACTTCATCTATCTAGCATTCATATGGACTGGAGTTGCATCCTTGCTTCTTTCCGTGGGATGTTTTGTCACATTATTGTTTTCAGATTGCTTTCCCTTTGTTACAGTACTTCTGGCTTCCTTCCAGAACCTTCTAGGTTACTTTTTAGTCTCCTTAATCTGTACTTTCTCTCCTGAGCCTAATCAGCCTTGCAGTTGCTCCCACACTAAGACACCCAAGCGGTGTGGCTCGCTTTTTCTGTGGGAAACACCACTTTGTGTTTTTCACAGACTTCATTCCCTGAAGATCTTTTCATTATGAAGTGAATACAGCTTAGCACTGTGCAGAATGTTCCTGAGGAAGAATGCCACCAGCCCAAGCTCATGTGATTCAGAGCCTGTCAGGCCATGGCAGTGATTTGAGGTTTAATTAATCGCCTACGGATTTGTGTGACTTTTGAATCCCTCTGGCTTCGTGGTGGGAGAAAGTGATGCTTTTGCTCAGTTTTACACAGTGAAAAACAAGAGTCAAAACAAGCCAGGGAACATACAGGATAAACATCTTCCACTTAGGCTGTCTGTAGCACTTTTGAACCTGATTTTAGTGACTAATCCTTTATCTAACTCCCAATTATTCAATCTGGATCAGCGGACACTGAAAGTAAATATCAAACCAGAGGGTGAAATTCTAGGTAGGCATATTTCTGTCTCTGTTGACAGCACCCTGTGGTGTTAATGTATAACAAACAAGAGAGCCATTTGTTCCACAGGTCCATAGCACCTATGAGAGAAAACAGAGAAGTTGCTTCTCGGACCAATCTTTGGGAATTGCTTTGGCAATAAAGGCAACTGTGCTGTAGTTTAGATATCTTTTTTTCATGAGTGTTGACATTTGTAATATAACAGATTTTTATTTGATGTATTTTTGTTAACATCACCGTGATAAGATCTGCTCCCTTGTTCACAGTGTTTGCCTTTGAGAAGTAAAACAGGAAAAACACGGCTGACTGAGCAGGTTCATGACAAACATCTTGAAATGAGCTGAACCTTCCCATAAGTAGCTCCTTCAGTCAGTCATGCTGCTGAGTGAAAAGCTTCCATGCAAAGGGCAGCCACAGGGGCAGAGATCACGGGCAGGGAGGGAGGCAGAGGCAGCCCCTATGCACTGGAAGACAAAAATCCTATGTAAAACCCCCTAAACTCACTCTCTTTATTAAAGGCGACATATATATATATGTATTTTTTAAACCAGTTGATATTTTGCACAAAAAATAATGTATTGGCTTTCCCTGAGGCAGCTGAAGGGGTTTCTGATTTCATTAATTCATTATGATGGGACTGAGAAACCAGTCTGTAGCATTCTTCCAGTGGGTCATTGTAAAGCCTTCAGCAAGTACTGCACCTCTCTGGCTCCAGTCTCAGGAAGATTTGAAGCAGGCTTAGGTTCATTCTTATTGTATGCTTATACTGAGAAGAGTCTTAAGAGTTAAGCACTGAATATGTCTCCTACATATGGTTTTGGATGGAGTGGAGAGGAAAAACTTTGTGTACAGAGTCATAAATGATGAGTAAAGTTTACCCCATTAAATAGTTGATGTGGACCACCATTAAAGAACAGGCACAGACATAAATGAAGCTCAACTCTGATTCAGGAGGAATGTTCCCATCTTTAGAGGAACGGGTAACTTATCTAATGGTGATTTAAGGGTGGGGGAGGAGGGACAAGGTTTAAGAGGACATTCTGCCTATATTCATGTGTCGTAAAATATCAGTTGCTGCGTCCAAAACCTCACTCAGGTGATCAGGAATAAGCTGTGGTACAGCTTCAAGAGACCAGAAATGGAGTTGTGCAACCCATAGACTGAGGTAACCATAACATTCTTCAATGTATGGCCCAAGCACACACATGATTTTCCACTTCCACATTATTTTAGTTATCTGACTTGCAAAACACCACATACTGTAAGTTAGACCATTGAACTTGGGAGGAGAGGGACAGTTGAAAACCAGAGTGGCCAACACCATGCTGAGTGTACTTTCTGCATAAACAACTCCTGAGTTTCAGGGTAACGTGCCTTTCCAGATCACATGCAGCCATGCTGAGACAGGGGCTCCTGAGGATGTATGCACAGAGCCCCAGCCATCTGCTCTGCAAGGTGTTGAAAGTCATCTCTGAAAGAAGCATCCCCTTCCCAGATTTCCTATGGACCTCAGTGGAGTTAAGTAACAATATGGAAAGTCAACATTCTGCCAAAGTCTGTGAACCAAAGCAAATGAAGGTTTTAAAAAGCCCTAGTTCCTTAGAAAGTATTGCTGTAATTCCAGCAAGCCCAGCCAACTCCGAACAGCAGCGATGGATACTGCCTGCGGTGATACTGAGAAACCCAGCAGCTAGATCTGATCCAAAACAAGAAATCAAAGACATCCCCTTTGCTGAGTTCAGGAGGGTTTGGATCAGGCCTCTGATCTCTGAAACCATTTAATATATTTCACAGGCTTCTTAAAAGTGGTAACATACAGAGCTCCACAAATGTGGAAGCGTGTTCTGGTTTGGATGGAGAAGCTAAAACTCAGGATGCCATGTAGGACTATGGGCCTTGGCTAAGCAGCTCCAGCCATAGGAGCTGTGTGGTATCCTCTATTGGACTAGAGAGTAAATCATATTTAGACATATTAGGGGTAGGCTTCCACTATGTCTATATTCACAAAAGAGTTCTAGAAAGCTGCTCAGAGAAGCAAATAGTGATTCTTGACCCTGATAATGATTGATAAATGAACTTCTTGAAGCCAGCATTTGATTGTCTGGATTGCATGTGGCAGTGTCAGTCACTGAATTTTCTGGTGCTACTCCTATAAAGAAAGAAGCACTGATATATTGTTTGACTTGATCCTTAGCTAATGCTTATCTCAACCTCTTTGATTAGGGAATCAAAAGCTGAGACAGCAAGTTTTTCTGTGGCATTTTCTAAAACATTAGGTCATAGTGGTTGTGATTCATTTTATTTACATGTTTGGATTTTTTTCCCTGTCTCCCATTTCCTCGAAGAACTTGTGCAAAATGCTATTTTCACTGCATTAGTTTGGAAAATGCAAAGCCTTTGGCGATTTAATTGCCATTTGGGATATTTTATTAGGTGGGATGAGGCAGCTTCTGAGTATTAGAGTGGAATTCCTGCTGAGGTCAGGAGCTGAAAGCTGAGATCAGTAGAAACTTGCAACTGCTGCTGTCTGCCCTGCATAGCCCTTAGAAGTGAGTAAGTGGTGTCAGGCTACCTCTTAGGGAACCTTCTACTAGGACTGGAGAAAAAAATCTAATGAAAAAATCAGAGCTCCTCAGGCTTCCTACTCACATCTATCTCCTCTCATCTGTTGAACAGAGCTTACTCATGCTGTTAACTTGGGATTCTGTTTTATTCTGTTCCTTACATGAAATACAATAGCAAGGCATCTGATCCAAACTCCACTGACACCAGCACAAGGCTTTCCATTGTGAAAGCTGCAGCCTGTTGAATTGGCAGGATTAAAACTCGCACAGGCAATACAAGGCATTCTCTGCTCTTCACATAACCCTTTGCTTAAAACCAAATAACCTTTTCTTCTCCCAGTTGTTTTGCTACTCACAGAGAGCTGCAGGACCAGGGAACACTGAAGTACATAGGACTGCAGGAGGTAACTGTAGTGCCACGAGCCCTGGACCTGTATCTCTCTTATTCTACAGATGTACCTGAATAAATAGCACAACTGGAGAGACAGTGGCTCCGTGTTCTCATGTCTCAGTGCCCTTCCCTGGATTCTTGGTTTACAATGTTCTCCAGAAAACAGGAAAAAAAGGAGTACGCTCTCTGCCTCAGGAAGTGGTGTAGCACAAGGTGACGTCAAGGAAATGGGCCCTGAGGCTGGAAGAACCCTTTTAGTATATCAGCTCCTGCCTGCCCCCAAAATCCTATGTTATTAATAACCTGATGTGTTTTGAGAAGAGATATAACAGCACTGAGTCGTGGCAAATTACAGGGCTAAGGGTGTTGGCTCTGTTACATGAAAGTGGTCAACATTATCTAATCTGATTCCATCATTGTTCATGACCTGCCACTTACCTATTGTTGAATACATTATGATATTACATCATGTCTATTAAGAGCTGCAACAAACTGTTCTACAGCTCCTTGCCAACAAGATCTGGTGGAAAAGTTCCTCGAAGAATTTCTCTGTGCCTCTGTAGGCTAAATGTAATCCATAAGGTTCAGTGTGTGGAGAAATCATACTGCACACATCTGCAGAGCTATTGACATTAACCTTCACTGTGCATCAGTGCAGACATCAGCATGTGAGGAGAGGAGGGAGGAGGAAATGAGAATTAGTGCTAACTTTTGCATTCAATTGCTTCACACCTAACTTCCATTAAAGCTCAGGGGGTTCTGTCTGCTGAAGTGAGGAATGTGTATGCTACTGGTTTCTGAAGGAAGAAGACTGGCTATAAATTAGATCTTTTCTGCTGTTCCATGTCTGTGTGTCAGGTAGATTTTCAGTTCGAGGATGTGTACTGGCTATACCACTACAAGGGGTTGAGCAGGAGCAGAGACTCTTTCAGCTCAATACCAGAATGCAAATGGCTCAAAGCTGGTGGGAAGAGAATCAGAAGGGGGATTTTGAGGATGGAAGAGACAGTGGATCCAGCTACCCCATTGCAGGTGTGGGCTGTGCTAGGTCACCTTTGAGCCCCAGGGATCCCAGTTCTGCTCTAAGGCAGGCTGAGATAGGCATCGTGCTGCCAAGTGCACACTGTGTCCAGCCACCTCGGTACAGGAGCTGCTGAGAGCTGAGGGTTAAAAAGAGGAAAAGAGTCCTGAGAGTCGACAGTTTTAAGTTTCACCCCTGCCAAATTGTCTGAGACAAAGAATGGCAGTGAGGCCCGAAATCAGGAGTTTCAAGTTGCCAGCACTTTCCATTTCTTATGGTATTTCAGTGTTTCCACTGCTTGTTCCTGGCTAAAGCCAGGCAGTGCATACAGTGTGAATAAATTACAATAGACATTTTCAGCTTTCTACAGATTTGGGGACTTGCTCGGAGTGGTAAAGCAGGGGACTGGTTCGCTTTTAACCTGTCCTGTGGCTCCGAAACAGGCAACAGCCTTCGTCCAGGAGCGCCTTCCAGAGTCTGTCTTCTCAAACTTAAAGGGTCAAACTTCTTTCCTTTCTTTACTTGTTTGAAGGAGATCTGGTTTCACTTAGATGAATTAAATGTCAATGTATCTGTTCCTGTGAGTTGCTCCAGTGTAGACTACAGCACTATTGCATGACTTGAAACTCTGTGCAGAGGTCTGCTGCTCTGTGCTATTTATGTCTATCTTTTAAAATGTGTAATGATCAAACACTTCTATATTGATACTTTAGGTCCTGTCTCTGTATAGAGGAATTGAATAAGAAGTCTATGAAATATCCTTTTCCTCCAGCTTTGAGCTTAGTCTACTCAAAGTTGTCTTTTAACTCTCTATTTGCAATCTGCTGCTGTGGTAAGACCTAGATACACAAAAGGATGGAGAAGAAGGGTGTTAATTATTAGGTGATGCTTGCAGAACTGTGTGTCATGGGAACCCCTCTCCTCCACCCTTGCCTCCTAGAGATTTGGCTCTGGGTTCAGTCTGCATTCCCCTTTCCCTTGTATAGATGCCCTTTAGTCATTTATGGGGATCTGAGCTGAGATGGGGAACATTAAATACAACAACCCCCCACTTGTAACATAAAGCTGTGCTTACCAGGCTCTCAGGCATGACCTGTTAGAGATGAAGAATATCAGACCCTTTCTGAAGCTGTGAACATCATTGTGCTCTTTGTTTTACCAGAGCAGACAAGTGAAAATGTTCACACCATAAAGATAAGTCTATCTTGTGAGGAAAATCAGACTCACAAGCCAAGCAGGCAGTAGATTTACAAGCAGAAGCCCTGAAGCACACCCTACCAAACACCTCCCTGGGCAATTGTGTGGTGCCATGGTATGAGATACCAGCGATGAATCATGACGTGTGCAAGCCCTGCTCTGGGGATTAGGGGTTGCATACTGGAAGCAGAAAGACTGTCTGGAAGTATTAGAAGTTAGGTCCCTTTGCAAAGAGTGAAAGGAGGAAGGAAAGAAAGAAGGAAGGAAGAGTCTCACTGCTGTCTTACAGTAGATTTATTTAGGTTTTGTGGGTGATGGTGTGTTGCTTTTTTTTTTTTAAAGGAACAAGTATTTGAGCAAATTCCAAAGCAGTTCAAAAGGTTTCAACTTGTCACATTTCTGGTCTCTGAGCTGAAAGTCTTCCAGGGTTACACAACAATGACTAAAACTGGAAACCTTTCAGACCATTTCCAAAGCGAAGCAGGAAACTGAGGTGACTGCTAAACTGACGCTAGAAAGAGAGATCCACTGCCATGTGTGTGGGGTTAGAGTGAGAGTACCCAGCTTCACTTGGAGGTTTCGAGTTGTTTTCTTTTTGATTTCATCTCAGAACGGAATTGTTCTGGAACCCAGATCTTCACATTGTTTTGCTTAATGTTTTACAAACAGGCTGTTGACTGAAGTTGTCACTGAACAAAAATTCACCCCTGCTTGTTTACATAATGGGAAAATATAGTCATAAAATGGGTCCAGCAACAATTTGGTAGGTATTAAGTTAAGGTGCAATGTGGGGATTATCCTCATAAAACACTGAGCCCTAAACTCAAATGATCAAGATTAACTTGACAGTTGCATTTAGGAATTCTTTAAAAGCTAAATGTGATGCTTAAGGCTTTTAAGTTGCTGTTGTTCTGAGCAAGTTGATGAAAATCAAGAGTTCCAGGTCTGGAACTCTTCTGGAACAGGTTGTTCATCTGGAACAACCAGATGAAAATGACAAATACAATAAAAAGCCTTTCTTTTGCTAGTGTTGGCTTTGTGGTAGCTCTTCACTGGGTGTAAGTAGGTGTTAGGTTTGTTCCTCTTTCTGCCACTGCACTGCTTTATGACCTTTGAAATACATCTAATTGGGGTGAAGTTTTCAAAGGTACCCATCTGGGGGGTCACTGTGCAGACCCCATGAACACAGGTCTCTAGAGCATCTCCCTGAGCATGTTTCAGTATCCAGCACAGTGAAATCCTAGCCTTGGCTTTGATAATTAGAATATGTGCTGATTTTGTGAACTCTGATATCGATGTGCTTTAGAAAAACATCTGGACCCTCTCTGCCGTTTAATCAAATGAAATCTTTGAGATTTGTCTTCCTTCTATCCTGCCTAGCTTCACTGCTCCCCTTCTATGTCTAACCAGTTCTTATTTGGGAAGGGAAATACATTTATCTGTTTATAAGAATGATTAGCAAAAGCACTGCAAACTTCAGCACGCTTCCTCCTCTGAACAACAGAACAGTGTGCAAGAGGAGGCACATGATGTGTACAAACATGCCCAGAAAGAAAGCGGAATAAAGCCCATGGAAAGTAAAAGCGAGACACAAAAGGGCAAGGGTTCGTGTGTTAGTGTTAGAGGAAGGTGAAAACGCTTCCTGGCAACATCTGAGAATCATTTGCAGCAACCGATCCATGAGCTTTAGTGAGTAGAGAATGTTTTAAATCCTTCCCCACCCCCTTTGTTAATCTTTACCAGGTAGTAAGACCTTTAATGTAATTCGTATGGCGTTTGGAGGGATGGGTGAAATGTTTCCATTTGAAAACGA
The DNA here is from genome assembly GCF_034315485.1 of Pezoporus occidentalis. Classification (NCBI taxonomy): domain Eukaryota; kingdom Metazoa; phylum Chordata; class Aves; order Psittaciformes; family Psittacidae; genus Pezoporus; species Pezoporus occidentalis. The sequence goes on along the minus strand of NW_026913749.1, from coordinate 1,141,041 downwards.
AGGAGTTTGCCGTGGCTCTCAGATTTAAGTTCACAAGTCTGGTTGTAAGTCTGTGGTCTTCTCCCCTTTAAAATTTGGTAATAATAATAGTATAATAATAATAACAATAATAGTCTTCAGGCTGTTCTGCAAAAGTCAGTGTGTCCCAGTAGCGAGAGTGATGAACTTCATGGCCTCAGTACTTCTTGCTTGGGATAGGAAAATCCTATTCCTGTTTGAAAGTGTCCCCATGAATGAAGGACAGCTTATAACACAGATTTACATAATTCAGAAACACTGGAGGATGGGGTTTTAGGCTTAAATGTTCTGAGCAACATCAGACAATGTAAAAGAGTTATTAATTATGATGTATGAGTATTATTGTACTTGAGAGACTTTCAGAGAGAGCCTGGAAAGGTTCAGAGCTGGCTTACTTACCTTAAAGCACACCCAAAATACTGGGCAGCCTTTTTAGGTGGTTTTGAGTGGCTGAGGAGACTTATTTCCTAAAACTTCAAAGTACATTTGGGATTTTAGGTCATCTGGGGCACGTCTCCACTGTGCAATGCCAAATGACTCTGAGCAATCCAATTTTCAACATGGAGAATGTTTAACTCAGATCCTGAGAGCAGTATATGGCTGTTAGAGCAATATATGGCTGTAAGCGTTGATCTTCATTAATTCTTTTTTACCCTATCCAGCTGCAGGGCTAGGTTATTTGGTCCTGGTTTAGGAAGTTCTGCATCACATCCCTTCCTTATTACGGACATTGTGATTGTTCTGCAAGATCCAATCTAGCATCTTACTACATAGCTTCATTTATACCAGTCCAAAACTCATCATAAGCATCTATCTATTATTACAACCTGTACTTAGGAGTGACTCTAAGTAGAGTCAGAGTTCCTAATGCAAGATGCCTCACAATGAAAGTCATCTCCTATGTGTGACAGACTACTGTAAAGTCAGAGTGGACTTTGCCTCACGGCTGCGTGTGTGGCAGCCCATGATTATTCCCAGCACCAACAAAACCTAAAGATGGTGCCAGAAAAACACCACTTTTGAAACATGATGATTTGCTGATGGCAACAGCAGAGAGTGGAAGCAGCTCAGTAGTCCTTGATTCATGAACTGTTTAGTCCCTTTTAGAGTCCCAGGACATTTGTGAGTATTTTCAAGGAACTCTAGTTTGAACCAGTCAATAAGAAAACCAGTCTAAGCCCAAGTATGGTTTTTATTTAAGCTTATATTGACTCCTGATTACAATTTGCTTCATTTTCACACCTCACATTATGAGGTTCTTAAAAAAAATAACTCAATAGTTTCCAATTTTTTGTTTGTTATGAAATATGACTTGTAAAATGTTAGGTCAGGAGTCTTCAGTAGACTAAGGCTACACTGTTTGTTTAAAGCTATGAGTGAAGCAAGTCATATGAATGTTTCCAAAGAGTCTCTTCCAAAAGTATTTTTGGAAACATTAATGTTGTGTTTTTTAATGAAGGCCACATTCTGAGGCTACGCCACCATATGTCACATTCATTTCTGCCCTGGAAAAAAAGAGAAAAGAAGACCAAAAAAAAGAAAAGAAAAAAGAAATGGAAACTATGTTTGGCTTTTAAGTGTTTTTGGAATAATGTCTATGCATGCTTGTCATTGTTCCTTGGATGAGAGAAGAGTTCTCGGTCTGTTAATCTAGTCCATCCAATATATATTACACTCTATGGGCCTGACTCTCCTCTGCCTTGAAGTGTGTGCAGTCATTTCGACTCAAGCAAAGTGAATGAAGAGCTGAGGAAAAAGACTACCGCTAGGAAAGTTTTTTTTCTTTCTAAATTCATTTTCCATGAATCTGTTGGCTTCGTTGTAAACCTACATCTGAACTTTTGTCAGCTGAACCCAGCTAAAAAACGGGAAAAGTACTTGTCATTTTTCCATTGCAAACTTACAGTTCTTGGAAGAATAATGACAGTTTTACCTCAGGAAAAAGAAAAAAAAAGAATGAATTTAGCTTATTTTCTTCAGAGGTGTCAGTTAGAAGCATGGCGTTTGCAAAGATGTTGGGTTGTCCTGGCTGTGTCCCCTATCACTTCTGACTTGTCAATGTTCGTGTGTTAGCGCTTGGGATATGGTGGAATGAGCTGAAGACCTGCAGGAAAAGGCATTTGCCTTTTTCAGTGCTGTATCCTAGAAGTAATTCATAAGCGTCCTGTAACTGATTATTTCAGCTGAGTCTTTCCTTTCTTATTGGATTCCTGTTGATGAGGTCTCAGTTTCTAACATAAGTTCTTGTTATTAGTCACTAAACCTATAGCCCAGCACTTCGTACTGCTGAAGTTCATCTGGTTGCAATCTGCAAAGACATCCCTTCTTTCTCTGCTCTGACAGAGGAATCTCCTCATTCACATCACTTCCTAAATTTGTGTCATCCACAGATTTTATTAACATGCTGCATGTTTGTTTCAAACCCATGAATAAAAACGTAAATGCTTTTAGGAAGCTGGATATTTTTTGTTTGTTTGCTTTAAGGAACGATTTGAGAGGATTTGCAGGACCTCAGAGGTGTTTCTTTCTCATTTCAAATGTAAATGCTTTGCTACAAATGGAACAAATATGTTTTTGTAGCACTGGCCCAGGAAAGCTCAATTCCACGACCAGCTTTTTCTGGGCAGTATCTAAACAAATCGAATGATGAATGATGGAGTGTTTTATACATTTTCTGGTTGAAAAAAATTAGCACTGGATGTGCTAGCCATGCTACTGAAGTCTTATATCTAAATGAGGGTGTTCTACAGGGCATTTCTTCTAATGGAGAAAAACAAGCAAACGTGCAACAAAGAAATCATTAATGACCTCAACTATTTCAATGAGAACCTTAACATGAGCCGGCTTCAGTGTGCGCTTGCAGCCCAGAAAGCCAACCGTATCCTGGGCTGCATCAAAAGGAGCATGACCAGCAGATCGAAGGAGCTGATCCTGCCCCTCTACTCTGCTCTCGTGAGACCTCACTTGGAGCATTGTGTGCAGTTCTGGTGTCCTCAACATAAAAAGGACATGGAACTGTTGGAACAAGTCCAGAGGAGGCCATGAGGATGATCAGGGGACTGGAGCACCTCCTGTATCAAGATAGGCTGAGAAAGTTGGGGCTGTTCAGCCAGGAGAAGAGAAGGCTGCGTGGAGACCTCATAGCAGCCTTCCAGTATCTGAAGGGGGTCTACAAGGATGCTGGGAAGGGACTCTTCATTAGGGACTGTAGTGATAGCCAACAGGTAATGGGTTAAAACTTAAACAGGGGAAGTTTAGATTGGCTATTAAGAGGAAGCTCTTTACTGTAAGGCTGGTGAGGTACTGGAATGGGTTGCCCAGGGAAGTTTTGAATGCTCCATCCCTGGCTATGTTCAAGGCCAGGTTGGATGAGGCCTTGGGTGAGATGTTTTAGTGTGAGGTGTCCCTGCCCATGGCAGGGGGGTTGGAACTGGATGATCTTAAGGTCCTTTCCAACCCTAACTATTCTATGATTCTATGATTTGGCTAACTTTAAGAGGGTTCATGCCATTCCTGTGGCTGTTCATGAGAACCCATCCAAATCTGAATGTTCACCAGAACGTCAAAAGAGATACTTGCAGTGAGTTCACCACAAAGGGTTTTGATTTCTGTTTTCATCTCCATACTAGATGTTTGGTTTGATAGGGACATTTCTAGCTAGTTGAGTTTCTAACTGCCTCATATTTCCAGCCTTATGTTTTTGAGCCGAGTTGCGTAATGAATGTCAGAGCCTCCAGAAAATTGCTTGTGATGGCCACAGAGTGAATGTTTATTCAGATTCGGTGTTACACAGTTCTGGCATACGGAATTCAAACAAAAATGAACTTTTTCTTCTATTATTTCATAGATTTCCAATGACCAAAGGAAACAAATAGCCCCTGGGACGGACAAGTCTGTTCTGCAAACTGATGCCACGAGGCAGAGATGAGAAAGATGACTGAGCAGCGTGGTTGCTATAGGCCTGTAAACACACAGGGAAATAAGACCAGTTACCAAGGCACTTGTCAAGAAAGCCCGGAAAAGGGGATGAAAAGATTGCAGAAGAGGTTTCTCCACAAGGATGGCAGCTGCAATGTGTACTTCAAACACATCTTTGGGGAATGGGAGAGCTATGTAGTGGACATATTTACCACACTGGTGGACATCAAGTGGCGCCATATGTTTGTGATATTCTCGTTGTCATATGTTCTTTCATGGTTATTCTTTGGACTGGTCTTCTGGCTGATAGCAATCCAACACGGAGATTTATTCAATGATGAAGAAATAACCCCCTGTGTTGCAAATGTCCATAGTTTCACAGGGGCATTCCTGTTCTCCCTTGAAACCCAAACGACCATCGGGTACGGTTACCGCTGTGTTACAGAAGAGTGCTCCGTCGCAATCCTCATGGTTATCTTGCAGTCAGTATTAAGCTGCATTATTGACACCTTCATAATCGGAGCAGCCTTGGCTAAAATGGCCACAGCTCGAAAAAGAGCTCAAACCATTCGTTTCAGCTACTATGCTGTTGTTGGCCTGAGAGATGATAAGTTTTGCCTCATGTGGCGCATTGGTGATTTCCGGCCAAACCACATGGTTGAGGGCTCTGTACGAGCTCAGCTCCTGCGCTACAAGGAAGACAAGGAGGGGAGAATGACAATGGAATACAAGGACTTGAAGTTGCTAAATGACCAGATCATACTTGTTACGCCAGTGACCGTCGTACACGAAATTGATAGCGAGAGCCCCTTGTATGGTCTAGATCGGAAAGCTCTGGCCAAAGACAGCTTTGAAATCTTGGTCACATTTGTCTACACGGGTGATTCAACAGGAACTTCACATCAGTCAAGAAGCTCGTATGTCCCCAGAGAGATTCTTTGGGGCCATAGGTTTAATGATGTCTTACATGTAAAGAAAAAATACTACAAGGTGGATTGCTTACAGTTTGAAGAAACCACAGAGGTTTATGCTCCTCACTGCAGTGCCATGCAGCTGGATCGAAAAGAGCAAGAATGGAACCGAATTGAGAAGACGCGGGAAAAAGAAGCAGAGACATCAGCACTGGAGATCAAGCCATTCAGTACCGACCGAACATCATTTAGTGCAGTTGCCCTCATCACCAGCTGCGAAGATCCAGAAGACCCAGTGACAACTGTCAGTCAGCCTTCTGGAGAAGTTTCATATCAGAAAGCAACTGTGACCTTAAATAGGTTATCAATAGAGTCCCAAATCTAGCTTTTCACTGCAAGTAAAAGCACTTCCAACAAATTCTCCCATCATAGCTTTTAGAATGTAAACAGTGAACTCATCTGCACAAGTATTTCTATTACAAACCTCGCTGACAGTATGCCCACATTGTAATACACTGCTGAGCTGCTAAAAGGAGCTCCGTGCTGGTTAGCGTGGGTATCAGCAACAGATTAGCATTGGCACAAGAGAACAGCTTATATTTGGGTTGACTAGACAGCTACTGCACTTGAGCAAACTTACTGTAAACTTTATTACCCTGCAGGGACCAATGTTGGATGTACCCAGAGGCAGATAATGATCTAGGCAGGGAACAGACACAATGGAGTGTGCCCTCTAGGTCAGGTTTTCAAAGCTGCCTCATTTATTTGGAAAGCCAGTTCCCAATCTCTCTAGGAGGCTCTGGAACTCCCCACCATCACAACATTGCACCTCTCCAGCAGTTCAAACAAAGCCCTCATCCCAGGGTTACACTGGTGAATCTATGGGGGTGTGCTTTGTAGGAAGGAGCGAACTGAACCCAGTATTACTGGGTAGCTTTGGAAACCTGCTTACACCCTGCCTCGTCCTGTGGGAGCCACAGCGGGATCTTGCAGAGCTTTTCCCATTTCCTGTGGTGAGCTATTGCTAGAAGTGCCTCTCCCTGGGCAGCCTGAGGTAGGTGGTATGTGAGCTGCCTTGGGGCTGCATGCACAGTTTGCTACCTGCCAAACTCACTTGCAGCGTTCAGAAAGCAAAACAAGTTGACACTGAAATCAGCAAAAGCAAGTTGAGCCTCAGAGAGAAGGTGCTGGGTTTAGAGTGAGCTGTGCAATATTTTAAATCAAGTGTTTCATTTCAGAATGTCAGCCTTTGCTTTTCTCTTTTAGTGTATTACGCTTCTTTAAAAGGACAGTGATCAATCTGGAGACCAAAGAGTGTGATTTTGTCAGAAGGAAATACTTTCATTCCCCTGAAATAACTGTGTTAAAATGATCCTTCACAGACAAATTCAACATATTCAGCTGTCATCTCAATAAGGCAAAAAAGGAGAATGTCGACGTTTGGAAGTTACCTGTGACATGGAAGTTCCACGCTCTGCACATCCTGTGCTTACTCAATAAGCAGTATCTCATCGTGCTTTTTTTCCCCTTGATGATTATGGTTCATTTGCATTGTATGTAATTATAATGCTAATGTAAAAGTAATTATCTCTGAATTTGTGGTTACCTAAACTGGGATTTAGCTCACCTGACCTCAGCCCTCAAGAAATCAAGTGTTTGCCTACCTATTGAGGCCTCTGTGCTCACTGGAACTCTTCTTCTGTCTTCACAGGGGACTTTACCCCGTTTTGCTTTGGCTTTTTAGGGAGCTGAAGGCAACAGGATGTGTTCATCCTTCTCTGTTTATCGTTGAAAGAGATGAGATGATGGTTGTGGCAATGCTGCCTAACTTTAGGCTGCTAAAATTAGGTCTGACGTGTCACTCACATCATTCTGACTAATTAAAAGGTTTTATGAGCTCATCACAGTTAATGAAGAAAAACAGCATGCTGAATCTTTCTCCGCCTGAAATTTACTCCATATAGTAGCAATGCTGCATTATTTTCATGTATCTTGCATTTTCTCTTTTGCTAGCACTTGATAGAAATGATGCCTTTAGGTAAAACGAAGCACATTAACAAGCCTGGGGGGAGGTCGTTATTCCAGAACTCATTAGTTAGCCAATTCTATATGCTGAATCATCAGCACCATCCATCTATAACTATAGTAGAAAACATCTTCTTGTATCCTGGATTTGAGCATTGTCAAGCATTGGGGAAATGGTCTAAAAAATGGCAAGGAATATAGAAAAATGTATAAGGGTCTCAGTACTCACATGGTGTTGGAAAAGACACCATCTGGATTGTGTAAAATAGAATATAACCTTGAAGCCACTTGAAGGAATCCATCCACACTCCTCTATCCATGAAAGATCTTGGCTGGGATACTTTATTTGATGTTGGGCACCTCACTTTGGGGAAGACATGGAACAATTTGAAGCCAATCCAGAGATCTAGAAGAAATGTGAGTGAGGAAGTGGGGAAATATCTTCAGGTGTTTCAGTCCAAAAAGGGGTTAGAAAACAAAGAAACAGTTCTCAAACACAGAAATTGCAATTTAAAAGAGAGGGACAGTCTGTTATTGTATGTGGTGGGTAGGACAGGGCTTAAATTGAAACCAAAGAGATTGAAGTGAACTGGGAGCCTGCTGGAGAAGATGCCTTGTAGGAGTGATACAGGATAAGCTCTTGCCTTGAATTTTCCAACCCTGTTTTTCTGTGATCCTGATTATCAGAAAAAGGGACTGTATAGCATGAAATCTGCTTAACTGCTCACTTTGCAAGTATTTACACGTGTGTTTGTGCTTAGTTATAGAATCATAGAATCCTGGAATGGTTTGGGGTGGAAAGGACCTTAAAGCTCATCCAATTGCAACCCCTGCCATGGGCAGGGACACCTTCCACTAGAGCAGCTTGCTCCAAGCCCCTGTGTCCAACCTGGCCTTGAACACTGCCAGGGATGGGGCAGCCACAGCTTCTCTGGGCACCCTGTGCCAGCGCCTCAGCACCCTCACAGGGAAGAGCTTCTGCCTAAGAGCTCATCTCAGTCTCCCCTCTGGCAGGTTAAAGCCATTCCCCCTTGGCCTGTCCCTACAGGCCCTTGTCCAAAGTCCCTCTCCAGATTCCTTGTAGGTAAAGCTACCGAGAGAGAGGAAACACTACTGAGCTGTGTAACCAAAACCCAAATAATATCACCAAAAGGTGCTCGTTTCAGGTGCTGTTTGTAAAAGCAGTTTCCCTCGAGCTGTGGATCTCAGCTACTTTTCCCTCTCCATTATGTACTGTGTGAGCCTCTTGCGGTGAAAGAAATTCCTTCCTCAGAACGACTTTCCTGTGAGTGGAAGTACCAGGAATCTGATTGAGGGTTTTGTCACATGCTTCTTGGTATAGATAGATAGATATAAACACGTGAGCATGTAGAGTAATGTATGTGCTGGCGTGTAAGCCAACCGCTAACTGATGAGGGTCAGGAAGAAACTTCTCTCCTGGGCATGTTAATTCGTAACAGGCTACTATACAGTTTCTCCTACTTTTATCTCCAGCATCTGATACCAGCCAGTGCTGGAGACAGGATACTGGTTGAACCACTGGTCTCAACTTGTCTGGCTTTTTCTCTGTTTGATATTTTAATTTCATTTATCACAGTCTGTAGAATGATGGAGAGTGAAGCATGCATTGCATTTCTATGAATAAAGACTCAGAAATAAAGAACATGCCTCTACCACACACCTTGTGAGAGCACGTTTTACTTCCCTTCAGTTTTAAGCTTCCGTGCTTTATGCACCGAGAGGTCATGGAAAGATTGATAAGGTGCAGAGTAGCCTTTTGACTTTAAAAGATGCCAAATCACAGGCAAACCCACCAGGTTGTAAATACATTCAGTGGAAGCTTCTTAGCATGAACTGTGACAGAAAAGGCAAATAAAGCCCTGCACACAGACATATGTACACACATCTCTGCATCCAGAACTTGTGTTCTTAACCCACATCCTCCTCACCTGGTGGAGGATCTTTGATGCATGGACCAGACAGGAGTGGATGAAGGCATAGGAGGGTACACAAAACGTGCAGCCTCCTTCCATAACTATCATTTCAGTGGGGTCTGATTGTGCTTTTAGCAGATGTAGTCCTTACATCCTCCTTTCCTAGGAGGGAAACATGGAATGGTTTGGGTTGGAAGGGACCTTAAAGACCATTTGGTTCCAGCCCCCTCAGCTGGAAGTTGCTCTCCCTGTTCCCGTCTTTTCCACAAAATTGTAACAACAAAGAGAAAACCCAAACCACTTCGCATTGGACCCCTGCTTCCTGATTATAGCCGCATCTTGGTTATTTTCTCTTGGAAAGCAGCACTATTGTTCTGGGTCAGGATTAGTTTATGTCAAAGGGAATATAAGAAGAGATTATTATACGATTTATTTTTCCAGCTTTGCCTACCACCGTTCATTAGGGCAGTTGGCATTTTCTTCCCCTTTATCATGTATCATTTAGCGCATATTTTGTGTGAAGTTGAGTTTTAGATGTGGGATATAACATCTATCAGAGAATCAGGGAGTGGGTTGGGTTGAAGGGACCTTAAAGCTCCTCCAGCTCCAACCCCTGCCACGGGCAGGGACCCCTTCCACAGAGCAGCTTGCTCCAAGCCTCTGTGTCCAACCTGGCCTTGAACACTGCCAGGGATGGGGCAGCCACAGCTTCTCTGGGCACCCTGTGCCAGTGCCTCAGCACCCTCATAGTAAAGAATTTCTTCCCATATCCAATCTAAATCCCTTTGTTTATCCCCTGTTCCTTACATGCTGTGCAGGAGGCCTGCCTTCAGCTGCCTGCCGACCCTGCAGCATTATGGTGACACACTCTCATTCCCTTCAGGAAATAACAGGTACCTTCCAGGGTATCCGAAGTGTTTGTGTGGGAAGAGAGAATTGCTTGTAAGCTTTATTTAGCTCTTAAAATCTTCACTGGTTTTGAGCTGAGAACCTGCAAACACAAAGAGTGGGTGTCTGTGGTGGGCCTCAGAGGCCCGTTTAGGGAAGCATCTGACAACAAATTCACTTCCAAGAAGACAAGAGGAAGCGTGACAGAAGTGAAACAAGGATGAAGCAAGGAGCAACTACAGTTTATGTCTGGGCTGAAAAGCATGGGTTGGTGGATCGATGGTTTCCTGGGGCTTAATGTCATAACACAGGAGCTCCTGGAGTTTAAAGCTTTTCCTGGGGTCACTCCCTGTGGTTGAGGAGGTGATGGGGAATCAGATAATCGAGCAAAACCGATGGGACGGGCAGCTCCCTTTCAAGCTCACCTTGCTGAAGTTGGACTTTCTGCAGCTGTGCTGTTGCCACCCGTCCGTTGATGTCGCTCCATAGCACAGAGTCACCTGGCACTCTCAGAAATGCCCATAAGGTCCCTACCCAGGGGTGTCCCGGTGTCTCTGTGCCCTCATCCCCGGTCCCCCCCTCGCCGCAGGCATCCCCCGCGGGCTCCGGCCGCCGGGAGCCGCCGCCGCCGCCGCTCCGCCGGGCGCGCACTTGGGCGCCACCTGGCGGCGTCCCTTGGAGCCGCAGACCCTCTGGGCTTGGGGGGGGCTGCCCGAGGGCAGCTCGCAACGGGAAAGCGCCGTGACCCGCAGGAGCTCCGTGCGCGCAGCCCCGGCTCCGTTCCTCTGTCCCCTCTGTTCCTCGCACTCCTTCAAGGGTCAGCTTTGCCGCGTTCAAATCCTGACTGTCTGGGAGGCTGCCCTCCTCGATGGATTCCCAGCCTGTCCTACACGGAACGTCAAACAGCGGTGTTATAACCACAGCATGAGCCCAGAACCCATTGCCAGCACATTCCCGGTGGTGCCTGACCATCCTCACAAACATGGCACCAGAAGTTAGTGCTTCCTATAGCTGCCTCCTCAGGCTCAGCAGAGTAAATCAAACTCGGAACAATTTGGATTTGACGTGCGCTGCCTCCACCTGATTTATTCTATATCATTCCTCTTTATATATAGAAGCAAAAGCTGAGAGGTCGCTTGATTTGCCAACTTAGGTATATATAGCCAGTCAAAACTGGCCATGCGCCACTAGGAACTTTTCAAATAGGGCAATGATCTATTTGTGGCCAAAGATAGTTACTTCAGGAGGTATCAGTGACAAGAAGCAAAAAGCTGCTTGTTTGTTTGGACCAGGGAACATGTGTGCGTGTGCAAAGGCAACCCTAATGTTTCTTATGTAAAACTACACACAGAAAGGCTCCAAAATAGAAATGCCTTAATAATTATCTCATATTCAGTGCCATGTCCACTTCTGAATGCACATTTTCCATTGAGCAGCTTCGTGCGTTCTCTCACGCACGGGAGTAGCTCCAATGAAACATCTGCTGAACCATCTATATCATCATCCCTCCTCACATCCTTTCTCCAGGCTCCTCTTCCCAGCGGCGTGTGTAGGAAGCTCCACAACTGTCAGGCAGCTGCTCTGCAGCGACTACTGGGCATTGTATTTGTTCCTCGTGTTTCCCCATCTTTGATCACAGGGTGTCTCTCAGACTTGCCTGACAGGGGAGGGACTATTTTGGGGCTGGTGCTCATTCGGCATGATGCCCGCTTGGTCCAGGTGCCAAAATGAGCTGATGGCCTCGATGTGGCTGTAGCAGTAGAGAGGAGACTGTCCCAGAGCCTCCTCAGCATCACTGCTCGGTGCTGCGGCTCGGTGAAATGTCTCTGTTGGGTGTTTCCAGCACTAATTTTGACTGATAAATGCTTCACTGTGGTAGCCATGCACTAAAAGGGGCATTAAAGATGGGAATTAGGCATCAATGGGTAGGTCTCTTTTCAGATGTCCAAGTGGAAATCAAACAAGACCCTGGTGAATACCCAAGGGGAAACCTTCCTCACCCACTCAGGTCAAGGGCCTTACTCATGTGGAGTAAATATTACCCCACCAATCTCAATGGGAGGGTTTCCAGAGAGACCTAAAGTAGGATATGAGTCAGGAACCAGAATTTGGTGAGTACTTTACTGCAGTTGTTGGGGTTACTCCCTGTATATGCTGATAAGAACCTCTTCAGCAGTTGCTTTTTCCATGGGCAAAAACTCCACCTTTCTTCATTTCATTTGGAAGGGTCCAGCAGGATGCTGCGCCTGAGCTGGCAACCACCCTGTTAGAGGACCTGTAATGGGTCTCTGGGTCTTCTTTCTCTTTCCTTCCCCTTTATCCTTCTTTTTGGAAGGAATAAAGAAAGGTAAAACCATAAAACCCAGTCCTCAGTCTCACAAAACATCCACACCACACACTTCACACACCACCAGCCATTCCCCGGCCCCCTCCAGCAAACCTATGGCTGATATGGCAAACCAAACCCCACAGACCTCCTTTGGTCCGTTCTGTACCACAGAAGTGGAAGGATAACTTAGCAAACCTTACCCTGGCGTTAGCAATCCCCAAGGAGTAGGGTGCAAAGCTCTAGCAGGGAAATCACAGCGGAGTGGAAGCCTCCTGTGTGTGTGTGTGTCTGCGCGTGTGGAGGTGGGACTGAAACAGCTCCCATCACTTTCCTTACATTAACCTTAATAGAAGGGGATGGATGGTGCCTGCCAATTCCACCTCACGTTTCATCCCTCTGAAATATGTGCACTTTCACCAGCTGTATATTCAGCTCAGGGTAATTACTGTAGTGCTAATTTTACCTGAGATGATGAAAGCACTGGAACAGCCGAACCATATAAAGGGAGGAGATGCATCCAGCTGATGCAGTGTTCTGGGTCCTTTTTTGAGCGAAGGAAGTCATGCCTTTGGCTTGTAGATTTGCTCCTGAGGGAGGCTTCTCCTTACCAGTGTTCACTGAAACACAACTGAAGGCTGGGGGAGAATGAGGTCAAGGATATTTGTGCACTGGAAAATCAAAGCACTGAGCACTGAAGTGTTGCCTTCTAGTAAATTACCTTATAGAGATGAAATTACTCAAACAAACAGATCTGCTTCTTCTCTTTTCTCTCCTGTGAGAGAAGCCACTTCCAGACACCAAAAGCACAAAGATGCTTGGAAGTCTTCTGTTTCTTTCTGGATCTTCCAGAAGGATTCAAAGTCAATTGGCATTTCTAATGAAGATTCAGAACAGACACTTACTCTTATCCAAACCAGTTCAGCTTGAAACCATTACAGTGAAGTATGGTCAGAGGAAAAGCAATTTGCCAGAGCTCTGAGAGTGTGAATAATGCAATGCAAACAGCTCTCTGCAGTGCTCGCTTGTGCTTTCAAGTGTGCTCACCTTAACTGTGCCCCCATCCTGGCTTCACCCAGAGGTGCTGGGGACCAGTGTCACAGATTGGGGTTAAGGGAAGAGGAGCTGTTGGTGATTTCTGACTTGTGTAAACCTGGAGGATTGCTTTTATTCTAAGAACAGACCCAGAAGTGATTGGCATTGCTGGCCCTATCCTGGAGTCACCCGTCAGGAGGGATGAACAAAGCCAGCCCATTGTGCTCTGCTCTGGTCTGTTCTGCAAAGGGGTTTCTAGGTCACCTTTGCTGTCAGAGAGCACAAGCACCTTCCAGTCCTGGAGCAAGCAACACGCCGAGCCTCTGTTCATTCTCTTTATCTCTTTGTCTCTCGCTTGCTCTCACTCTTTGCCACGTGTGATCTCTGGCCTTTGTCAAACCCAGATAGTCAGAACATGGGTGCTGCGTGTTCCCTCACCAACAGCCTCAGCAGGCATTTGGCACCCAAGTTAAGTGTGTACTTAAAGTGGAGTATGTCCCAGAGTCCTGCTCTGGTTGCTGGTCTGAGTCCTCTGAGGAGGAACATGGACTTCTTATAACCAGTCTTCTTCATGAGCTATGGACCAGTGGCAAATCACTTCACAGCACCCACAAAGTGCAGAGAGCAGTGGCTGTGGCCAGCCCAGCCTGCAGGCAGGGATGGGACTGCCCTCTCCCAGGCAACCTGCTCCCTGCAGCACCCGTGTGTCCCTTCCACCCCAAACCATCCTGAGATCCTGTGATTTTATGACTTTCCATGCTGGCTTTTTAATACTTGATGGGAAATGGCCCACTGGTTTCCCCTCCGGTCTCTGTCACAAGGTTGCTTAATAGGGCTTGGGCACTCACTCAAATATTATCAGAGGATCAAAGCCAACTTTTGAAGTATTAGGGAGATTACAAAGAAGCTTGTGGCTTCCGAGGTGCAACATTCCTTAACGCAACACAGGGAAAAAGCCTCCTTCTGCAGCCATCCTTTCCCTCTATCTGTGTGTCTTGATTAGGCCAAAACAGAGCACAAGACATGCAGTTTGGCCCGTACTTTAATGCAGGATGCCCAGGGTTGGGTGAGGAATCCATCTTCCCCTGTGCATCTGCATGAACGGAAGGCAGGATTTAGCCTGGAGGCACCAAGCTGCATCAGAGAAGCAAATAAGGAGCCCAAGATTGTGATAGCAGAAGAAAGGAAGCTGTGGCATTTACTTGCTGAAGATTATTTCCTCTCTGACGACAGCTTTTTCAAGTGACAGAGGTGTTTCAGTGGGTGGGCCTTGGAGGGCTGGTCCAAATAATCAGTCCTAAACAATCCCAGGAAGTTTAACCAACAGTTTGAGCTCGGTTTGCTTTTACTCATCTGGTCGGTTTTAGTTCTGAGGGTAACACAGAAAAGTGCCAGCTAATGGCAATAGTCTGCCTCCGTCCCAGCCCACAGGAGTCACGAGCAGGGCTGGATGCCCTTTGTGCCAGCCATCTCCTCCTCCCACTGCCCAGGCACCGTGTCTCTTGGTCCAGCTCTATGTGCTCAGCTTGGCTTCCTGGGAAGGGAAGTGCAGGCGCGGGGGAGAGGTGATGCAGTGATGGTTGTGGAAGGTCTCAAGGCTCTTCCAGTCATGGTGGGGCTGCCCAGCACCAGCTCCATCAGCTCGGAGACCCTCTTTGGTGCACTGCAGACCTGGTGTAGGAATCACTGTGGTCAATCACTGTTGGCAGGGCAACACAAACACACACATGATCACCCAGCGTCGTACCGGGTCCACCAAGACGGGAGGTTACATTTGATGTAAATAGGCACAGTACTGGCTCCTCAGGAAACTTAAGGCTGTTTTCTACCACAGTGTTTTTCCTTCCACAGTGGTCAATGATTTAACTCTGTTTTTAGCAAAGTTTATTTGCTTTCCAGGAGAGAAAATAAACTCTGATATTGTCACTTATGCCGTGGCCATGGATTCCAGGCAAATTCTTAGGTTCTGGTGCAAACTGATGGAAAACACTGAGGACATTTGCATCTAAGCAAATGTACTAAAATAAGGAGTGTGAGAAAGTAAGGGCAGCAGTAGTCTATGTGGTGTTAACACAAATCAGATGCTTCTGAGTTTATTAATGCAGTTTCCACTGGAGTGGATGCACTTGTAGGTAATAAGGTGCAGTGAGAATAAACGAGCATCAGCAGAAAAGCAATATGCACCTTGCAAAGCAGGAAAACCACGTAAGGTTTTAACAGAGGTTCTCTGAGTCACTTCTGGGTATAGTGTCGTGCTGTTGGAAGCAGGCTTCATTGTGTAGCCACACAGTTCACATCATCTTTCCCTCAGGAGCTACCAAATGTCAGCTGAGAAGGTGAAGCTGCCCAGCTTGAATCACTTTGGTGCAACACAAACGGGTCAGGGGGAGAGCTGCAGAAAAGGCTTGTGCTTTGCACTGATTTTGCTTAGAAAAGATGAAAGGCTTCTAGCTCTTTCTATTGCAGCTGACTTTTTATTCCTCCTCGCCATTCCCTTTCCCATTGGGAATTGTCCACATTTCCACCTACAGTGCCACACACACCAAAGCACCCTCACGCCTTGGCTAACAACCATTTAGAAGGATCAAATCATCAACCCCCCGGCAAGGAAAGAGGCTGGGGTTTCGTTCCTGCCCCCATAGGAGGACCCAACCACTGCAGACGGGAGTCTGAAAGGTGGCTGAGCACCACAGGGGCTTTTGAGCAAGTCAGGGATTTGACTTGTGACAGCCTACAGTTGGGTGCCCTACCATAACCTGCTCCCTTGAGAGCCTTCCTGCTGACACACAGTATTTACCCAACCAGAAGTTTGCAAGCCAGACAAATACAAAGATACTCTTACCCTGCTCTGTTCAGCTGAGCGTGAGCCTATCCTGGGTTTGGAAGGCTGGTAACACTGCCAACTGAAGCTGTGAGGAAGAGAATGAAAGTGTAGTCACACCGTTTTGTATGTGTAAGCTGCTGGCTCTTAACCCTTTTCCTTCCAGGAATTGTCAAGTTCCCCATGTCAGCTCCATAGGCATGTTCTCACCACCCTGGCAAGTTTTATTAACCATTAACTCCCTTTCCCTTGAGACATCCAAAGCATGGGAACTGGGGAAGATCATTAGATAACTTTGAGATTAATAGGGAAACATTAGCCTTATTAATATGCAATTGCTTGCTCGCTTTATCACTTACACTGATGTCCTTCTCCTTCACCTGAACATAAGTTCCCCACTGCTGCCTTTGAGGACAAGCTGCCACAGCTGATTGATGGCCTGTGACCCCACAGAGGTAAGGATGTGCTGAGAGCTGAGATCACTCCTTACCAACAGATATTGATTATATTTTGTTGGGTGTGAAAGTTTAGCTGGAAATTAATGATCCTTTTAAATGGGGCATCTTAACGTACTGAGAATGGAGCCACGTGGAATATAGGGCTGGGAATAAGTTTTCTTTGGCAGAGCTTCTTGGGTTGCTGTTGAATTGCAGGTTATACACCATTGCTCTTCGCTGTGGCTTATTGTTTGTAATTCATTATTTCAAGGTTTCTTCACCTTGCTTCCCACGTCCACCATCTGCAGCAGCAAAGACTGAAAGCGTATACTTTTCTTCACCCAAAATACTGTCACTGGCTGCTGATTTGACTTTAGAATGAGGCTAAATAAGCCTGAAATCTGAAACAAAGATTTCAGACACAAAGTACCTGGGAAAGAAAGAGAGGAAAAAAAAAAACCCCTATGATTTGTGTGTGAGTTCCGCTCCTCTCAGATACAGAAACCAATTTCCTTTGTCATATTTCACCCCTTCTATCAACAAACACCTTATTATCCACTGTAACTGTGTCACTGGCTGCACATCTGTGTATCCTATTTGCTTGCAACGTACCAAATAGATTTATTTGCTCTCCCACATCTTATCAAACCTGTAACCACCTCTCTGTGGGATTTGCATTGGATTTACCCATTCCTCTCTTACCAGTGTGGCTTTGGTTCTCCTTGGAGATCCCAGCATCAGGCCTATAAAGACCCAGTTAATGTCTAGACCCCAGGGATTTAGTGTGAATGGGGAAACCACCTTTTCCTGATGAATTTTTTCCAGTTGACTTAATGGCTAGAGAAGAAAGGCTGACTTATGCCCGTTTACATGCATGGAAATGGTGAGGCCAAAGTAAAAAGCCCAATGTGTTATTTATGGTGTTTCTTCTCATCTTGTGGAAACCGACTGCTTTGATTCCACCAGACTGTGTTTTCTTTGCAAGTACAATACAATTAAGCTATTTTCAGCTGGCAATAAAATCCTTGAGAACCAAAGCAGATTTGGCCACTTTAAGAGATGAAGACTAATGCAATCTGATAATTAGGTCATTTCACCGCCAAGACTGGAAAAGCAATTCAATAACAGCTCCCATGCTGTAAGACAGGGGCTAAAGCCTCTGCTCCCAGCTGGCAAGGGCTGTGCCTGCAATACAGCTCTCAAATGGGCTTCCATAGGTATCTGCAGATCTCGGTAAGGCTGAGGGGCAGGCTGGCCATGGTGAGGACTGGGAAATGGAAAATAGAATCATAGAATTGTTAGGGTTGGAAAGGACCTTAAGATCATCCAGTTCCAACCCGCCTGCCATGGGCAGGGACACCTCACACTAAACCATGGCACCCAAGGCTCTGTCCAGCCTGGCCTTGAGCACTGCCAGGGATGGAGCATTCACAACCTCCCTGGGCAACCCATTCCAGTGCCTCACCACCCTCACAGTAAAGAATTTCCTTCTTATATCCAATCTAAACCTCCCCTGTTTAAGTTTCAACCCGTTACCCTTTGTCCTATCACTACAGTCCCTAACAAAGAGTCCCTCCCCAGCATCCTTATAGGCCCCTTAAGGGAGATAAAGTCCCTTCTTTCACTGGTATAGCCTGGCTGAAATTTGTCTACGGAAAGCATCGTGCTTTGAGGCCAGCTCCTTTTCTTACCTCCTACGCTGGTGTGAAAGATGGAGGCTTTGCCGTCCCAAAGCCCTGCTTATCCCTCGATGCCGTTCCTACTGCAGGCAGTGGATCTTGTCTTGAAAACTCCTCAGCCTGCGACCGTTTCACATGGCACTTCTAGTATTTCAGCTGGGAGGCTCTGTAGTGAGGCAGTGAGAGACTTGTGGAGCTCGACTACGTCAAATTGGAAAACCACTCACTGGGAGAAGGAAAACAAGCCCTCACTGGCTCTTGAGGGTTAAGTTTTCAGCTGTCTTTCACCCTCTTTGTCCTGGATTGTTGCAACAGGAAAGGGTTTTTTAGAAACTTCTTCGTAACTTCAACTTCCCTGTTTGGGAGGTTTGGAAGAACTTCTCTTGCTGAAGTCCCTGCAGACGAGAGGCGGCTTTGTTGCAGTTCTCATGCTCTGGGTAATAGATCAGAATCGATATTTCATTCTAAGAAGAGCTTTCCGGGCAGAGCTGCACCAAGTTTGAGCAAGCTGTAAAACAGTTGTGGTGTTTGTGCTTTGCCCTTCCTCGCTGTGAAATGCTACATGGCTTGACCCCCGGGTCTGTGCTGCTCTGAGTAAGTCTTACTCATATCGGCAGGTCTGGGATCCTTGGGTCTAGTAGGTCTGTGGTCTTTAGCAGTTTGCATGAGTAAAGGCGGAGTAAGAGTACAAGGTCAGGCTGTAATCGGTAACATCTTGTGGATGTTGTGTTGAACCCACTCCCCAGCAAACTGTGCGTATTGTCAGCGCACCACCTCTTAGCCATAGCGGATCACAGCTTTATTTCACTTGCATACAGATGAGCTTCTCCAAGGTGGGTCAAACTGCTGCTATTCTAGCAGTTCATAGGAAGCACAGATACACTCAGAGGAAAGGGATTTTTTCTCTGACCCAGGTACATGAGCTGTGTAGCATTTCTGCCTACGGCTTTCAAATCCTCTGGATTTAATGATCTTCATCTTACTGAATAAAGTAATTGCATTCATTCTTTCTTACAGACTTTTCCCCAGCTTTGTCATTCATAAGGAACTTACCTGTGTTACAGGGCTCTTCTTGCACTTTAAACCAAACAGAACCAACCCAGAGTAATTCATAAACAATGAAATTGCCCAACATTGAGCCAGATTGCTCAATACAAACAGGCACTTGTCTTTTCTTCCCCTCTCCCCATCCTGCACTCATAACACTGGGGACTTCTAAAACCAGCCGCATTTGTCCATTGTATTTGTTGCTGCAACCCCGCAGCGCTTCCTCATTAGGAGTACAGGGAACTCGGCAAATTCTGCTAGTGACAGTCATGGCAGTTGGTGGGAATTGTTCAGTAGCCATATGAGGAGAGCATTAAAGCCTGTTCTTTGGGATAAAGCACCGGGGCAAAATGTAATCACTGAGTATTTAAAGACAGAAAAGGTCAGAGTTGTAAACTCATGAAGCTAAGGAGGAGGAGGATAGTTTAAGTAACTACAAGTGATTTGAGGCACTGGCATTGCTGTGGAGAGTAGGGAATCATATTTAGAGCTTGTTCTGGACATTATAAGGAAGCTCCCCTTAGCTCAGCTCCACTTAGGAGCCTGCCCAACCCACTTGGACCAGTGCATCCCCCAGCAGCTCAGGGCAAAAGACCTGATTACTGATGAACACTCTCATGTCCCAGCAGCATCCCTGCTTTCTGGGTATCGCAGAGGCTCCCGGGGTGCAACTTCGGGTGCTCACACTCATTGCCAAAGCCTTGTGTGGTCTGCAGCCCTTATGCTCAGCATCACCTTGACTCTGGGTCCCCCAGCCCCACACAGGGCTCCTGATGCATTTCAGCTGTTAGCATTTGGGAACGCGGCTCTCGGAGGGCAGCGGGAGAGCGCTGCAGCAGTGGACACCTGCCTCGGAAACCAACACCCCTGCACTGTCCATCAGAGCCCAGGCTTGGCAAACTTCAGAGCGTGCTTACAAGGCTGGTTTTGTTCCTGCGAGGCTCTCAGCCAGGCATTTCATCCGTGTTTGCTTTGTCTTAGGCCACGTCCAGCGCAGGGCGGACGAGCTGTTAAAAACCACTGCGATTTCTGCAGATTTCAGCAATGGCCAGGAGCCTGCTGATGGAGCTGCTACAGGTGAAACAAAGGACTGGATCCGACGTACTGCAGCCAGGCAAACGCTTCTCTCGCTGACAGCCTCGCTCCAAAAGGTCTTAGTGCAGGGATCAAAGCTCTTGTTTTGGAAGGGATGCTGGGTTTCAGTTCAAGAGAAGGATGTGAGGTTTAGGAGCTGTGCTGCAGAGCTCTTGGCTTGCTTTAGTGCGTGTTAAGGTCAGGAGTTTGTGCTGAGATGCCGCATCTTAGCACTTCACTGAGATGAAGGAACAAAAGGAACAAAACTATTCTCTCTCTGGTATTTTCCCTTACTACACGGGGCCTCGGACATTAGCCTCGGACGCAGCTGGTGTGAGCAGAAGCACCGCAACCACACGGGACCTTCACAACTTCCCATTGGAGTCCTGCACAAGCCTTTATCGGGGAAGGGGGGGGGGGGGGGGGCAAATACCCATGGCAGGTGCCGGGTGCCCGCGGGCGCTGTTCTGCCGTCTTTGGGGCTGCGACATCCCCCGGGGACCCCCACCGGCACCCTGCAACCCGGGGTCCCCCCAGGTTCGTGGAGCCGCAGCCCCCGGAGCCCTCTTTTACAGGGTCCGTTCACTCTTGGGACCCGCTGTGCCCGGGACCCGCCGCTTCGGGGTCCTTCTGCTTCGGGGACCTGCAGCCCCCGGGACCTGGCGCTCCGGGGTCCCAGCGCTCCCGGACCCCGCTACTCCAGGACCCTCCGCTGTCGAATCCCTCCCCTCCGGGGTCCGTCCACTCCGGGGTCCCCTCACCGCTGCCCCGGGGACCCTGCTCCCCAGGCTCCCTCCTCCCCTCCCCATCGGGGCTCCCCGCACCCGGCCCCGCCGCTTTGCCCCGGCGCGGCTCGGCTCGGCCCGGCCTCCCGCCTGCCATTGGCGCGGGGCAGCGCGGGGGGGCGGAGACGGCGGGGCCGCTATTAAACATCACATGGCAGCCCGCAAAACCGGGCAGCGGCTTGCGCGGTGGCTCAGTTGCGAGCGGTGCGGCCGGCGGGCACCGGGGCCGGGCTTGCGTGTGTCCCCCCCCCTCCCCACTCCAACCCGCTGCTGGATCTTTACAGCACTTTAACTGCCCGCGCCTCCCTTCCGGCCACCGGCAGGTAAGGAGCGCCTCGGGATGCCCCTTGCTCCCGGCAGTGCTGGGGATGCGCCGGGAGCTGGCTCGGTGCGCGCCCCGTGCCGCGCAGCTCCCGGCATAAAGCTTTCGTTGCCTGTGGGTGTGTTGCATGCTTGGGTACGGCCGCTCGGAGGGGGGAACTTCTGCGTTTCTCGTGCACCGACCACCAGCTATTCTCAGCGCCTAAAATAATTAGATAGGTATGCCGGGAGCACTGGAGCATCTGCTTGCAGCATCTGTTTGTGTTCATAACTTTCCATGCACCAGCTGCTTCCCACTCCCCCCCCCCCGCCTCTCCCGAGATATTTTATCCTGGGGAAGGGCTGGAAGTTCGCATGACAGCAGGAGCAGCCCCGCTCCATCCCTTCCCATTCTTCTCGCCTGTTGTTTCCTGTGCAAGAGAGAGGTCAGGAGTCTCAAGCTTTGGAGAGGAGATGCGTGTTTTTGAAAGGAGTGTCCGAAATGTTTGAGAGGGCTGGGAAATGAACCTGTAACTTCATTCATTGGCGTTATGGAAACGGGGAGGGGGAGTTTCTTTATTTTTAATCCTCCTGACAAATCAAGATAGGAAGAAATTAAAGCCCCTGCAGCTGGGGAGCCGGTGAGGAGGCTCTAGGTATTGTTTCCACTTTGTTCATGACAGTGAAAGGAAAAAATACCGATAAGGAATGGCAGGTTTGTTCGCTGGGGTTCAGTGACTGCTGTGTCATCTTCCGGGGGACGGGGCAACGGGGATCCCTCCGGTGCTTGTGTCGGGACCTCGGTGCGCGTTCGGGACCCGTCGGTGCTTGCGCCAGGCTTCCGCCCCGTGCGTGTGCGGGGTCCGCGGCTGAGCCGGTGCCGCCCGGTGCTTATGCCGGGACCTCGGTGAGTGTGCGGGGTCCGGGGCTGAGCCGTCCCTCATCCCAGTGCGTGTGCGGGATGCCCTCGGTGCGTGTGGCCGGTACTGAGCGGGTCCCTGTGCTCGGTCGGCCCCGGCTGCTGCCGCCTCCCCGCGCCGCCGGCAGCCGCACTTGTTCCGTGCTCCAGCCTTACCTTGACACTTGTTTGCTTTGCACCCTGCAGCCGGTGCATCGCGCACCCCCCCTGGTGCCGGCTGCCGCCTCGGAGCTGTTCTGTCACCAGCTACAAACACCCCCGGCGGCAGATGCGAACGCGCTCGCCCGTTCCTCTCCCCTATTTCCTTGCACTCGTTTCCCTTCATTATCTGTTTGAGGGGGTTTTGATTTATTCCCCCCAGATCCTTCTCCTGAAGGTATCTCACCGCTTTGTGTAACTTGAATGCTACCCGAGCCCGGGGAGAAGCCCTTCGGAATGACTTTTAAGCAATGTGGGGGTCTGGAGAAGGGTTTCAGGGAGCGGGAAATGCGGGAACGGGCTTTGCTGGGGCGAGGAGCGCCTTTGTTCCTTTGCAGAGGCGAAGGCGCTGGGCCAAGGTAGTGCTGGTGCTCCCGTAGCAACATGTGCCCGGTCGCTCCGCAGGGCTGAGAGACGCCAGCCTGGGAATAGCTGCTCCAAGCCCTCATTAGTGCTCCTCTTTCTACCCCCGCGGTTCGTTTTGCACTTTGGAGGTTTTGTTCTTTATTAAACCTTCTGCACAAATCCCCTTCGAGCTGCTTGCTGCGGAGTTTTGATGTGGGATGTGAACGTCTTTCCTGGGGGCAGGTCTTGAGGGGGATGCTTCCTAAGGGGAAAGTGAGGGTGCAGGGTCCTCCTCATCACTTCCACCAGTGCTGGTTCAGAAATGCTGTAGATGCAGCATGGTCCCGTTTCTCTCTTCTCCCCTGAGCATCCCCTTGCAGCAGAGCAAGCCCAGGGCTCTCCCATCCCATCTCATCCCATCCCGGTAATGCTGCGTCAGTGCCTGTGCTCGTAATTCCAAGCTCTAGTCTTGTATCCTCTCCCAGGAGGAAAGGTAGCCTGGATTAATAACAATAACAACACACCTCGTGATGATTGAACTTACAGGTGCGTGTGTGCATGTGTGGCTGCAGTGCTTAGGGACAAATTGCACCAACATTTGGGTTGGTTGGTGGGTATGGGGTTGCCTTCTTTCTGGTGAGGATGCAGGGCTGGTCCTCCACTAACTTGGCATCTTGGGTGCCACCAACAGCTGATAATGGGGTGGGAGGGGGGCCAGCACACTGGTTTTGCCTTTGAGCTGCAGGTGGATTAGCAAAAGAAGAAGTACTATTAGCTTTTTACACTGGTTTGCTTGTTTCTGGGATTTTCTGGGGGGGAACCTCTAACTGAAACCAGTTGGGGAAGTCATGGTGAGCATCAACAAGGTGTGAGCTAGAGCCAGTGGATCTGCTAGGGGTTTACACAGCCTGTGGTGCCACAAGCAGGAGCATGACCAGAGCTGGTCCCTGTACACAGTGCTGGTTGTGCTCCCACTCTGCTATCCTCCCTACTCCAAGCATGCACAAGGAAGAGAAGGGATTTGTGCTGTAGAAGAAGACAACCATGCTGCGGTGGGGCATGCCAGAGCTTTGTTGTATAATCCTCAAGCAGTGTGTAATGGTAACACTGGCTGCCCCAGGCACACCCCAGGTTATGGATTTATAGATAGGTAGAGCCAAATCAGTGCAGGTCTGCTCCCAGGGCAGGGAGGGAGGAGAAATGCTGGGCCAGGTACAGGAGGCAGAAGGTGCTCAGCCATTCACAATCAGAATACAACGTACAGCACCTAATTCGGGCTCCAAACTTCTAAATGCAGGCAGCTCCCTGTAGGAAGCTGCCGTTATGATTCCAGTGATTTGTGGACTTCAAACAAATGTCCTCAGGTCAAGACTTCTGCGGGGGAAGCTGCGTATTCAGGCACTTGAGACTTTACAGCTTATCTTGCCCTCCACCACAAGTTTTCCCCTAAAATCCAAGAGAGCATGCAGGCGAGAAAACAAAGACTTAATAATAAACTGCTTCCCAGGCTGCGTGTTCCCATCAGCTGGGAATCAAACAGACTCTGAATGTGGAAGTTGAACATGACTGTGATTAGAGGATGTGGCTTATAAAAGTGATCAATATGCAGACCAATGCAATGGCTTTTCAAGAAGGTTTTTGTGTGCACTGTATTAGCAGTAATTTCACTTCCCTCCCATGTTCAGGTTAAAAGTAATAAATGTGGTTTTCAGCCAAAATAAATAATTTAAATGAACATTAAAAGAGTTCTTTTGTAATTTTGAGAACGATATCCTGATGGGAATGAGAAACATCCTGATCAGAAAGGTGCAAGGGGTGAAAAAGTGAATCCTTACTGGTGTAGGCAGGACAGTCAGACAGGTTTTAGGCAGCCCTGCTGTGAGCCTGCATGACTGGGAGCTGCTCTCAGACCCGGCATTACCGAACCCACCAAAAGCTGCCAAAATGTCTTGTATGGTGCTGAAGTCACAGATGACTAATGTGGGCAAGTAGGCGTGGGGATGCATTCCTGCACAGCATACAGAAGAGAGGGGAAAAGAGAAGGTAAATGTAATCCCGAAGGAGATTCCAGAGGGAACAGCAGCCTGCGTGCAACTGGGAGCGTGATGGTGTTTTGTGTATGTCACCTGCTCCTTTCCTAAGTGTCTGCTGAGCTAAAGCCCTTGTAATGTGGTTGGAGGTTGTGGGAGGGCTGAGGAGCTGTTTGAAGTCCCTCAAGTTTTTGTAACACATCTGCAGGGCTTTAGGAGCTGCCTTTGGGAAAGGAGATAAACTCTTCTCTACTGCTGTTGTTAGGTATGGATCCAAGGAATAGCCGCAGTGTCCTGCAACTGTTTTGAGGGCAGAGGTTGAGCGGCTGCAGTTTTGTTGGGTTTTGGACAAACTCAGATGGGTTTTGATGATTCTGATTTACAAAGAACGCTGTGATTTAATCCCCCTGTGCTGTAAATGACATTGAATTCTCTTCTTCCATAACAAACATTCCTCGTCACTGGGTTGTAGTTTGATTTCCTCATGGGGCGCATGCGTGGACAGAGCAGTTGCATTAAGGCATCTCTTCTCCTCTGCAGTATTTCAATTACATTTCCTGATATACAGTACATGACTTAATGGATGATGCAGTTGTTAAAAGCTAAACCTGGGTCTAAGCCAGACCTCCCTGAAACAAGTTTGGTGGCTTCTACCCTCAGGAAGAAGGTTTTGTAGCCTCTCTGCTCAGTCTTAAGTGCTGACATTTAAGACCCACGGGACACTCAGAACCATTACCCGTTGGAGATGGAACTGGCTGCCCCAGGCTCCTGAAGGGAAGGTGCTGTTACTCGCTACCAAAGGTGTTAGACACTTGGACAGTCATCCTCCATTGTGGCCTTTTGCTAGTTGTGTTAGCAGGAGCAGATGAGGGCTGTTACGAGATTTAGTTCACTTTGTACAACTTAAGCCTAATGTAAGTGTAAAAATCACGCAGATCTCAACAAGTTTCTGTGGTTAAAGAAGAGCTAATGCCTTTTGCAGAGAGCACCCAACTCCTTTGGTTTTGCTTATTCAAAAAGCTAAGTTATGTGCAGTGTAATTTCATGGAGATCGCTGACATTTGTATTGTCTGAGTTTATTGCTTTTCTCAGTACGCGGCACCTTCCCTTTTACATGTCCCCTTGTTTGCCGTAGTTAAAACAGTCCGGGAGACACACTGTATGTCACTAAACCTGCTTTAGTGTTTGTATTTGAACAGATGGATGTTAATGCTGATTGTTTGTTTCAAAATAAACAGAAAGTTGTAAATAGTAGGTAGATTATTTGCATGTCCAGCTTTAAAGTGCACATTGCTCAGAGGCTTGTGACATGATTGAGCAACTTGGTCTAGTGCAAGGTGTCCCTGCCCATGGCAGGGGGCTAGAACTGGATGAGCTTCAAGGCCCCTTCCAACCCAAACAAATCTATGATTCTATGATTGCTTCAGTGCTTTCATGTGGGAAGAGTGATGCCTTCTTTGTTGTAATGAAGTCACTCCTGTCAATACACGACCATGAACATGATGTGTTCCAAAAAATGCTGTCATTAAGAATAAGGAAACTTCCTGCAGGTCCACAGGAGTAATTTTAATTGTTTCTTCCAGGTTTGATTCCTTACCCTTTTCCCCAAGATTTAACACGGCGTTTCTCTTTCTCTTGCAGACCATGCCATCTCTATGACGGTTGCTTGTTAAGCTAACTCTGCATGCCAGAAGACTGTCCCTGGTGGATCCAAGGGCTTCTGGGGACTCCAGCCTCTCCCCAGTTTTTCCGCGTGTGTGTGTTCCTTTAGAACTTTCAAAACTGTTTCTCCAAAGGGTTTTGCAGAAACTCAGACTGTTTTCTAAAGCAGAAGCACCCGAGTCCACAGCAGTAGTGATGGGCAGCGTGCGAACCAACCGTTACAGCATCGTGTCTTCGGAGGAGGACGGCATGAAGCTGGCAACCATGGCTGTTGCCAACGGCTTTGGGAATGGCAAGAGTAAGGTACACACCAGACAGCAGTGCAGGAGCCGCTTTGTCAAGAAAGATGGCCACTGCAACGTCCAGTTCATTAACGTGGGTGAGAAGGGACAGCGATACCTGGCAGATATCTTCACCACTTGCGTGGACATCCGCTGGAGGTGGATGTTAGTTATCTTCTGCCTGACTTTCATCCTCTCCTGGCTTTTTTTTGGCTGTGTGTTTTGGTTGATTGCACTGTTGCATGGGGATCTGGAGAATCAAGAGAACAGCAAACCTTGCGTCTCTCAAGTGAGCAGCTTCACTGCAGCCTTTCTGTTCTCCATTGAGACCCAGACCACGATCGGCTATGGCTTCAGGTGTGTCACAGATGAGTGCCCCATCGCAGTGTTCATGGTGGTTTTCCAGTCTATAGTAGGCTGCATCATTGATGCCTTCATCATTGGTGCTGTCATGGCAAAGATGGCTAAGCCAAAAAAGAGAAATGAGACTCTAGTCTTCAGCCACAATGCCGTGGTGGCCATGAGAGATGGAAAGCTGTGCCTGATGTGGCGTGTTGGAAACCTGAGGAAAAGCCACTTGGTGGAGGCACACGTGAGAGCACAGCTCCTCAAATCCAGGATCACGTCAGAAGGGGAGTATATCCCCTTGGATCAAATAGACATCAATGTAGGCTTTGACAGCGGGATAGACCGCATATTCCTGGTCTCCCCAATTACAATAGTACATGAAATAGATGAAGACAGTCCTTTGTATGACTTGAGCAAACAAGACATGGACAATGCTGACTTTGAAATTGTAGTAATATTAGAGGGCATGGTGGAAGCTACTGCCATGACTACCCAGTGCCGTAGCTCATACCTGGCAAATGAAATCCTTTGGGGCCACCGCTACGAGCCCGTACTCTTTGAAGAGAAAAACTACTACAAAGTGGACTACTCGAGGTTCCACAAAACATACGAAGTGCCCAACACACCCATCTGCAGTGCCAGAGACTTAGCAGAAAAGAAGTACATTCTCTCTAACGCAAACTCCTTTTGCTACGAGAACGAAGTGGCCCTCACCAGCAAAGAGGAGGACGAGATTGACACTGGGGTGCCTGAGAGCATGAGCACAGACACCCACCCAGACATGGACCACCACAACCAAGCAGGGGTGCCTCTAGAGCCACGGCCGCTACGGCGGGAGTCGGAAATATGACTGATGGACTCTTCCTCTCTCTTGTGGTTGAAAGGAAAACCAATACACCTATCGGTCAAAGGCACGTTGACCTGAGAAGTTGGCCCAGAACAGTTTTCAGACAACGGTACTGTTGAAGAGCGGTGTGAAGGCAAGCAGACCTGAGAAACCCGGGCTGGTTTTAGGGCTGTCCTCAGAGGAGGGACGACAGGAAATGAACTCTAAACACAAAGCACTAAACATGTCTAAGTATGAACAGAAGGCACATATGTTGTAGAATAAATTATGTATATATTTTTTTACAAAACTTGAACTTGCAGGCAAGCTTTGGTTGGGTTATTATTATTTTTGTTTTCAACTTTTTCCAGAATGCTTCTCTCTAGGGAACAAGAATGTTTTTAATGGCATAACAAAGGCAAGAATCTGCCTTATTATTATTATTATAATTATTTTTTAACGAGCTGCTGCTAACTACATGAACACAAATGGTTATTTTTGTTGCAGTGTAGTTTTGTATTTTTTTTTTCTCTTGTGTAATTTAAAAACTCAAACCAGAAAAGTCAGTGTTGAACTTTTGGGGTTGAAAAGCTTCAGAGAGGCCTATGTTGCCAGAAAGTCTAAACTCCTTTTGAGGCCAGTAGGTTGAGAGCTCGAATCAATTTCTCTCTTTCCAGTTACATAAGGGGCATTATGTAGTATCAGGCCAATCAGTTGCCTCCAGCAAAATTGTGATTTGGGGGGGTGGGGGGAGGGAATTTAATTCTCTGTCTAAAGGAAATAAAAAATATATATAGACACATAGACAAAGTACTATGTTAAAACTACCTAAATGGATACCAAAGAAAATGCAGAGTTTTGCACAGTGGAGTTTATTTTAAAAAAGAAAAAAGAGGCTGCTTAAAAAAAAAAAAAAAAATCAAACCTCAGTCACTTTTTTTTGGTTTTGTTTTTTTTTTTTTCTCTTTTCTTTTTAAGACCTTTATTTTGCACCTTATTCAAAAAGCTTAAGACTCGGATCTGAAGTGAGCTAGGACTCCTCCTCTTCCCCATCCCTGCTCTTCCATGGGCAAAGAATCCCTGAGGAGTAATGCAGCTGGGGGAAAGCAGGCAAGCACCCAGCTGTCCTCTTGAGCAGAAGGGCAAATGTCTCAAACCAGTGCTGGACCTCAGCCTCCCCAAAACTGAGCCACCCTCTGCAGGCATCTGCCCTGAGCCCCTGCCTCCATTGTGTTACTGCTCAGACCTTGCCAGGACCACGCAAAGCTGAGGTCCAGGCTTGAGGCACAGATGAGCTGTGTAGGGAAATCTCCCCAGGAAGAGGTTTTTAAAGAGGAAAGGAGAGGGTAATGGAGAGGGAAAGAGAAAACAACTTTTCTAACACAGCACTTGGGAATGGTGCAGGGATTGTAGTTGTGTTTTGCAATAAATGCTTCTCTTCAGCAGGGTAGGGGTGTCAGAGAAAGGGTATTTTCCATCTCATTGAGAGAGGAAGGGAGATTTAGGTTGGATATAAGGAAGAAATTCTTTACTGTGAGGGTGGTGAGGCACTGGAACAGGTTGCCCAAGGAAGTTGTGAATGCCCCATCCCTGGCAGTGCTCAAGGCCAGGTTGGACGGGGCTTGGAGCAAGCTGCTCTAGTGGAAGGTGTCCCTGCCCATGGCAGGGGTTGGAACTGGAGGAGCTTTAAGGTCTTTTCCAACCCAAACCATTCTGTGATTTGGAGAGGATGAGAGTACAAAGCAAGGTCCACCTCCTGCCCCTCTCCCCAGTAAACAAGGAGTGGTCGGTGGGCAAGACACATCACCAAGCTCTGAGCAGATGGTGTGACTTTGATTGAAGCTCTGGCTCTAGTGGTATTTTGGCTCCTTCACCCAGAAGGCTTTAAATTCTCTGTGCCTCTAAGATCAAGGAGATGGTGAACCTGTGCTTCCCGCCGGCTCCCCAAGGAGCGGGTGGAGAGGGGTGGTGGTGGTGGGGACAATAATCCTAGTCAACTCTTGCAGTATTGGATCACTGTATGCCATTAAAAAACAGCTTGTTCTAGGTCTAATGTCTTCTGCAAACGGATATCTGTGAAGGCCTCTGGCCCCTTCCAGCCCTGCCTGAAAGAAATGCCTGCAATGAAATGGTTTCTGATAAGATGGTATCTGCAGTTGGGTGGGTTCGAAGCTGTGGAAATGCGACATTGTAAACATGGATTTGGCTACTAGAGAGGGCAGATGATTAAATGCGAGTACTAAGGCTGTTACTGGCGTGGGGGAATGTGAAAGGAGGGAAAAGCTGAATATATAAAGGCGATTGGATTGCAGTTTCTGGGTCAACAGTAGTGAAGACAACTGAGTGCTGCTAGTGCTGCTATTGTGATATTCTTGTAAAACCTAAACCAAAGAGTATTCAGTGACACAGAGAGTGCATGGAAATGCAATGGGGAAGGGATGGAAAAGGGAGGCTGACCAGGAGAAAAGGGTCCTAATCTCCAGATCAGCATCCCTTAGGTGCACAATCCTCCCACTAAATGATACTTGAGATATTTGAGGGGTGGGAAATGCAGGATCCAACTCGTTTCTTTAAAGCAAAAGAAATTCAGAGAAAAAAAGAAGTGAAAATTCCCTCCCCTTACCATTTGTGGTGCAGAGGTCTGGGGCTTGGGGGGGATTTCTTCATTTTGTTTTGTTTTTCAAGTCAGTTTTTCAGAACTATTTTTAAAATGTACATTTTATAAAGTTTATCAAGTATTTTCATATTTAAAGCCAAATGTAAATAGAAGTCTGTAAAGGAGGACAAGGAGAAGAAGAAAAAGAAGAGGCCACACAAAGTATAAATCCTGCTCGGCAGTCTCAGCTAGCTAGTACCTAGATGCTACCGGTTAGCATGAGTTTTAGCAAATACTTGCAAGCCTTATAGGATTCCTAATGCTATGGACTTCTCTTTATTTATTTTTTTAAGCATGGACTTCGTTTGAAAACCTGTTCTAGTTACTGGCATTTTTCAAGAGTTACCAGCTTTCCGAGTGCTCAACTTGTCGAGGGTGTGCATTGAGGTAAATCCACTGCACTCTCTGCCACCTTCTTTTTCTTCTCTTTTCTTTCATCACCCTTTGTCTTTGCCGGTTGAATCTTAACGTTGCAGAATTGCACTCAGCCTCTGGCTCTGGGAAGCTGCTAGAAAGAGACCTGCAATGTACACTCCATGGTACCCTTGCCCCTTTGTCCATCGGTTCTGTATTTCTCAACACCGGTAAGCCTGGTGTAGGACAGACTGTTGTAGCACAGTTCCACAGCAGCAAATTGGGTTAGTCCTTTAAAAAGTACTGTTATCTGTAAGGACTACACAGTGACTGACAGCGTTTCTTCAGTCCCCGGTGAGCCTGGGCCAAGCTGATGCTTCATTAGGGGCCCTTCAAATGGACTGAGCTCTACCCACAGACTCCAACACGCATTGGTTCAGCCTCTTTATCAAGGATAAAGTTGGCTTGCACAGAAGGTTTATGCTGTATTTCGCTTAGGGGCTGGGGGGAATATGTTATTTCTGCCCCTCCCTGAAAATACTTGAATGAGACACATTGTCTAAAACAAAATCCTGCGTGCAGTGCAGTGACAAAAGCATTTCCAAGGCAGGTGGGGATGGATCTCCTCCTTCCTCTGTCCCTTCTGTGCGAGGTGTCCTTGGTTAAGCACCAAGGGTAGAAAGCATCACTTACTCACTGTGTTTAAGGATATTCTCTCCCAGCCATGATAAACTTCTGTGTTGTTAGTTCAGCACTTGCTCTTCTCGGAAAAGACAAAGGGTCCAGATACTTCATTTGTTCTCTTAGGTCTTCTTTTTCAGGATGGATTACAAGGTAAAACTGAGAAGTACTGTAATGTCTTTAAATTATGGCTGCTCATGACCATTGTACAGCAGAAGGGTGCTGCGTAGTTGCCATCCCACAGCCAATGAGAAACTGATTTTGTAAAGACTTTTGGCCTGCAGCTATTGTAAGGTGAACAATCTAGGCATCTGACAGTTGTCCATAACTATTTTCCTGTTTGCAGCCTTTTTGTATCAAAGTCTTCCTAATGTACTGCACAAATTGTGGATTGTACAGATTTTTATATATTATGTCTTATTTTATTATTTCTAAATAAATAAAAAAAAATGAGAATGAATTGATGTGTGCAGTGTGTGTGTAAGTGAGCCAGGAGGAGGGTCTGGAGGTTGTTATACATTCTAAAGCTGTGTTTATGGCTGACTGAGCACAGGCATTGTCCTAAGCACTCTGGGAACAGCCAGGTCATTCTCTCCCTTGACAAAAGGCAGGAGGAAAGGTGATACCACCATTATACCATCATTATTTCCCAGATGGGAACATAAACGCAGTGTAGCATAAGGCAACTTGCACAGAAAGGAGATCTGCC
This sequence comes from Pezoporus occidentalis, assembly GCF_034315485.1. NCBI lineage: Eukaryota > Metazoa > Chordata > Aves > Psittaciformes > Psittacidae > Pezoporus > Pezoporus occidentalis. The sequence continues at coordinate 1,108,834 of NW_026913749.1, read as the reverse complement.
CCAGAGAGGCAGAGGGGCTTTCCCAAGGTCCTACCTGGAGCTGCAGAGCTCCAGATCATGAATTACAAGTTGTATGAACTGGAAAAAAACCCTCCGAGTCTGCATGAACTACAAAGAAGAGGAACAGAGGGGATGAAAGCACAGGGTATAAGCAAGCACATTGAAAGATTTGGAGAGGGATTAAAAAATTAAGCAGAAAACTCATCTCCAAATCCCTGTGTTTTATGTCTGCCTGGAACATCCCCTTATGGAAACGGTGCTCCTCAGCTCAGCTCAATTCCAAACACGCTCGGGGTAATCTTCGTGCATGCCTCATCCGTCTGGAGTCCTGAGCCTGATGTTGCAGGCGTGGAGCTGGGGTTTGTGTGATGTGATGGGGAAGCATAACAGGGCCTGGAGTAACCAAGAAAGGACTCAATGCCCTCATTTGGTGTGTTGGGAGGCTCCTTTCCCATGTGTTTGTGTGTGGCCGTTAGGGCAGATACTGAGGCTGCCCAACCATGACTCAGCTTCAAACTGCTGATCTCACTGGAATGCAGCACCCTGTGGAGGCTGAGGACGGCCAATAGAGCATTTCAGTGCAGTTGTGACCCTCTGATGATTTCCCAAACCTTTAATCAGCCTGCAATACTGTTAAAAGATGCCTCGGATGGAGCCTTGACCCTATCGTGAATGACTCCATTTATAAACCCAAATTTACTTTTCACATCTAATGGTCTCTTGGAAAAGCTTATAATAATGATAATAATTACAGGGCTGGATTTAGAGGTACATATTAACTGTCACAGCCTGGATCTGCTTATTCTCCCTACTGTAAAGAGCTGCTCACTGCTCCGAGCCTGGCTTTTGATGTTTGCTGCCGAGGCAGCAGGTCTCTGCATAGTCTGCCTGGCTCCGGTTGCCTAAATCATTAGCACCCTCTCCTGTCAGTGCCTTTCCCTTCTCTTGCTGGCCACTGGTCCGGTCCAGGTGGAGTCAGCATAAATACAGCAACAAAACACAGGCAGCGTCTTCTGGTAGCCAGCAAGGTAAGAGCTAAGACGTCTTCCTTCCCACACCAGCTGATGCATCTAGCAAGCATCAAGCACGCAAAGCCCCACTCTACCCTCCACCCCACTACAGCTGCAATGGCTTTCCATGGAAATTAGAGGATGAGTAAAACCAGCTGAGTGGTTGTGGAGTCTGAGTTTAAAATGGCAAAGTTTCAGGGGAGGGAACAGGACTCAGTCTTTGTGATTGAGCAGCTATGTGGGAGCAATGCCTGCTGAGAGCAACAGCACTTTGCAGCCGCTCACAGCAATCCTGTATTTCTTCTATAGGAGAAAAATACTGTTTTTCCAGGAGAAGGAATGCTTCCACAGGAGCACATGCTGCTAGGTGAGCACCAGCAACATCACATGGACCATTTATCTCACACCCAGCACAAACATCAGAGGTAGGAACAGTATCACCATCGCACTGGGACCTGCAGCAGGCTGCTCCTTGCTTCTGGCAGTTCTCCAGGTGGCTCTGAAATCTGTAGCTGAATCCTGCCATTCATCTTATGCTTTGGGTAGGCTTTATTTTATAAGGAGTTAACATTATTTCATAACCCTCTCTTTTTAGCTTGATGCATTGCCTTTGCTTTGTCCTCTCCTGCAGGTCGCAGAGATGTTCTTGCTGGTTTGCTGATGTCTGGGGATGGGACAGTGAAGTGAAAACAATGAAAGCTATAGAAAGGTCAAGAATATAAAAATGAAATATGAGTCTTGAGCAGATCATAGTTTTTTTTTTTCCTCCTTCCAAAGTTTTCTCTGAAATACAGCCTTTAATCTGTAACATTTACAGCTTGTTTGAATGTGCAAATCCAGGTGGTTAAAAGTAAAAACAATGCCTTTTATAGGTTTGGGTGGGCAGGACAGAAAGGGGCTACAAACACACCTGCTTCAGCAATATGTGAGTTTTATGTTATTCTTCACAATGCTCCCCAAACTTTTCCTTCCTTACTGCTTGGATTTCAGCCCATAGACACTGGAAACAGATTTTATTTAAAGAATCATCTACACTGAGTCTCATTCAGATGACATGTGTGTTAAAATGTGAAATACCTACAGAACCACCCTTGGAAGCTGTGCAAAAGGGAAGTCATGAGCTGCAGCAGATTTCCTCTCCTTGTTGGATACCTTCCTTTTTCCACCTCCCAGTGGTAGCAGGTTCACTCCCATATGAGCCCTGCTTCCTCCTGATGCAAGAGGCACCCTGGGGAGACCTTCCCTATTGCAGCAGGTAGGAAACCAAAGGTTCTGCTTTCCAGCATCGATATTTTACTAACTCCTTGTCTTCTTTTAAAGGCAAAATATCTGGCTGTGCATAAACTGCTCTTGATATGCAAATTAACTCATTAATTATTTTGCATTACATAGCATGCAGGGTGCCTCATGGCTATGCCTGTATTTCATCCAGGCTTGGAGCAGCAGGGCCATGGGGCTCGCTGTGCTGCCTGAGCCTGCAGGTATTGATACTCAGTTGTCAGTGCAGAACAAACCAGAGCACTCAGGTCACTACCTATGAAATTTCTTCATTACTGGGCTTTGAGAGCAATCTGGTTGCTGGTGCTGCTCGAGACTAATGAACTCTAAGATGCTGCTTCCACTGAAATCATTACTGGAGTTCCATTTAATTGATGTATAATAGGCTGTTGAGAGGAAAGGATAGATTTCTACAGTTTAATAGCACAGAACAGGGATGAATCTCACCCTGGGGCAAAGAGATTACCCAGAGAAATCACACTGCTTTAGCTTGATTTTTGAAGTCTTTCAGTATTCTCAAGCGGTGCAGTGGCTGTTAGGTCCCAGAAAGGATGGAAATGGTCATTTCCATCTTCACCCCTTTATTTCTGTGTGAGTCCTTTGCATGCACACAGAGAATACAAGGCAGACCAAGCAAACACTTTTTTCTCTTTCCCATGTTGATACTTGCACTGGCTTCACTTATGCTGGAAAGGCAGAAGCAGATCAAAAGTTGGTATTTTCTCTGTTTACACCTTAGGCAAGAGAGCTTTGGCTGTCTGCAGTTGACTCGGGATGTGTCTGTGATCTACAGATGGAAACAGGGAATTCCATTCTTTCTCCTGCAAGAGTCTGGCAGGAGATGTCTGCCCTCTAATAAGAAGCCCAGGAGCTAATTGAAGATGAGGGGAAAAAAAAAGCTTTAAAGGAAGAATAAAGTTAATAAAGGTATGGAGCTGCTTAAATGCTCACTTTGTGTTTCAAAGCAAATGGAGCGTAAACATGCTCCATCTGCTCTTTGTAGCACACTGGTCTCCTTCAGGTGGAGCTACTCAACCTGCAGGGTTTGGGGTAGTTGTGACAGCAGTATCTGGAAAAGGAAAGCAATGAATTCACTGGAGGAAGGCATAATGTCACCTGCAGTGTCACCTCCATCCTGCTTTGCAAAGGCTGCGCTGGTGGTGATGGTGCACTTGGAGATCCTGGTGTCCTCAGCCTCCCTTTTCCCCTCGTTACCTGGCCACCCTGCTAACCTGATTCCATACGGGAAATTGCTCTGGGAGTACCGGTGGGAAGGGAGGCTGCAGGGCTGGTGCATGGCCATTCTTGTATGCAAAGCCAAAGGGATTAAAAGCAATTAGGGAAGCCCTGATTTATCCTAATTACAGCCAGGGCTGGAGCTGTGTTAGAGGCATTAGCTCAGGTTTGCCAGTCTATCTCCCAGTGGGCTCAGGAGTTTATTTCTGCTCTTCTCGCTCTGTCCCCCCTCTTTGCTCTCTCATCCCAGTGACACCCATCATCAGCTTTGACCCTGAGGACCCCTGTGGGTTTGGTATTTACCTTCATAGCTGCCACGGTTCCATGCAGTTGCAGTGTCTTGGTGTTTTCAATATTTATAGCTCATTAACTCCCATGATGAGATCCTTGTGCAGTTCTTTAGGCTCGGGGTTTAATGAGGAGGGGTTGCCAGAATGGCTGCGCCTGGCCCTTGGCGTGTTATCTGTCAGCTTTGCTATTGAATTAACTCGAGGTATGCATTGACTAAACATCTTTATGAATCTTGCAGAGTCTGTTTGTCCAATGGTTCTAAATTAATGCAAATCGGCTTCAAATGTGTCAGACCAGCTCCCCCAGGAATCCCTGGACCCCAGCGTGTTGTGACAGCTCTTGTTTAAGCAAATCTGGATCTTTCACTGCGAATAATGAGAGCGCTTTCATCCTGAGCGGTATTACCAGTGAGACTAATGTGCCATTCTCCTTCTTAAAACCGTGGTCTCATCAGATATAAATTAAACCACTGGGAGAGCAGGGAAAGAAAATGTGAGTAGCATTTGCATGTATTGTCCCTCCTTTTCATCTGCTGCAGGAATGGCATCGCAGCGCCTTTTTAATGCCGATACTGCTGTTACAGTAAATGATTCAACAGGCACAGCCTTTCATATTCTGGGGTTTCAGACTTGGAGGTTTTGTGACACATGTAAATTATGTGCATGTATTTGAGCTATAATTCATGATGTATTGTTTGGAAACCTCATTCACACACTTCAACTCCTGCAGGTTTCCTTCCACAGGTGTTTCCATGTCCCTGGAAAGATTGCTTCAGATGATGGTCATTGCTGGTGGCTGTTCAGGAGGAAGCTTCCCAACACGCTTACAGGTAACTTTATCTACTCTAAAGGCTCATGGAGTTTTGCTGGCACCCAGCTCATTATCCACAGGAGCACATAAACCCTGGGAGCTTCTGTAACCATGGCTGAGGTCTGCCTTTCGCTGCTGACATCCTACTCTTTTGGGCACGCATCTTCTGCTGCCAGGCTACAGATGTACCAGTTATTATTTCCACTGGTGCTGTAAGAGTCCATCGTGCGACTGTTGCTCACAGCACTACACCGTATTACTTGCACTGACGCATGCAAGCATGACCACTCAAATATATTACTGCCCCAGCACATCCTCCTAACTAAACACGTTCAGCCCGTTCCAACGTGGTAGATTTTGCTTCAGATAGGAGATGACCGCATTCCTTCCTTGAAGTCTCTCTCCTCCACGTATCAAAAAATGTTAACAAATAGGCATAATATATGCCCTGGGGAGCAGAGAAAGCTGCTTTTCTTTTTCTTGGCTGGCTTAATTCATGCTGGAATTGTGTGACTTTTCATCTCTGCAGCCGGAGGAAAAGGCTAACTCCCAGTGTAAAAGTAGCATGATAAATGGTGGAAAAATAACTTGTTGGCTTTCCTAAGAAACTCTCCTCCCCAGCTCCTCCTCTCACTGTACTCCTTCCAGCGCCCCAGAATTCACTGCATCAGTGCATGTTATGGCACCTTTGGGATGTGTTAGTCATAAGAATGAAGCTACTGGTGCTTTGCAGGCATATTTTAACTTTGGCTCTCGCATGAGCGCTCTGACACATCTGTGCTGTCTGCACGTCTGGGTAGCGTTCGCTTGCGGGTGCCTCCTGAGATTCCAGACAGCTCACAAAAAGGAAACATCTAATTTATATTGGTGAAGGTATGCGTGAGGTCCTTTTGCTGCTCTTTGGTGGTGGTGAGGGCTTTGGGGTACAGGGTTAATGTGGAATGAAGGCAGGAGGGATGCCTCGAATGGGAACTGTAATGCCCAGCTCCTGTTCTGTCCTTTCTCTTCTGAATACAGCAGGGTGGACAGGAAGAGGGGAGACTGTGCTTGCTCAGCCAATCTTGCTCTTGTGCCCCTATGTGTTATCTTCTGCACTGGGAATATTGAACTAGGGGCCAGCTGCATTGCCCTGGCCCCGTGGCATGGTGCTCGCTGTGTGCAGCTCCTTCTGATGCTCTGTCCCCTGTGACCAAAATGCATCAGGGACTGAGAAAATACAGCCTCTGGGCATTTGCACTGGCATCAGGAGGAGCCATGCTTGCTGCCTCTGCCAAGCTGCTGCCACTGTGTACCAAATTGCCCGTGTAATTCTGCCCCTTGTGCAGCAGACGAGAAATGGGCTTGATCTGAGCCTGTTCTTCTCATCTGAATTCATTCAGATAGCAGAATTAATCTGCAATTGTGTATAATTAACTTCTCCCAGGGTGCTTTTGAGATGAGACCTGATAAGTCAGTGTTGCGCATTGTATTATGGACATTTCCATCTGGATATGCCCTGTTGTGTCCTCCTGCTCTCAAATGTTGTAGTCTGGACTCAGTTCTGTAATCTCGGTTCATATGCAAAAAGGTGAGTTCACACCTGACTCTCTGGCTCTCTACTTTTGTGTACAAGTGTAGCGTTCCCAGTTTACTCCTGCAGGTTTAATACCAGCCCTGGTTTGGGAAACTTCTCTTATACTTTTTAGGCCCAATCTAATGTATCCAGCAAGGACTGAGCAAATACCAGGGCAGCCCATCAAGCAGCGTTATCCACCAGCAAATGTACCAAGGTCAGTCAGACTTAGAATACCGAAGTGTCTTAAATCAAAATCCTCAGGGATTGCACGTGTATTCAGTCTATTACATGTATATTTGGTCCTTGTGTGCTCCGAGTCGTTTGCTCGTGTTTTGCACATAACCACAGTCATTTTATGGGAAAGAAGAACCAGGCTTGGTCTAAAGGAAAACTGTGCTGGCCTGTCCACTTTAAATGGTCTTGTATTTAAGAGGCTGTAGCACAGACAGCAACCTTTTTCTCCCTCAAAATGAATGACCAGATAAAGATCTTGTGCACAAGCAGGGGAACAAAAATACAGTGAAACAGCAGAGTAGTGTGGTCAGCAAAGGTTTTGTGAAATGAGATGCTGGTTTTGTTCTTCCCCTTAGGGAACAAGAAGAAAACTTCTCTTTGTCTGTATCTCTTTCTCAAACAAGCTCTGTGACTGGTTGCAACCTGTAATAAAAATGCCATATGCAAGGGAATATATTTAATATTGGGAAAGCAGAAAGGAACGATAGGATCTGTTTGGGCTTTGAAGGTAAATGTTTAGACAATTTTTTCCCTTTAAAATCAGCTGTGATAGATGCTGGTTAGCTGACTGGGAAATGAAATCACAGAGGATTTATGCTGTTAATGACAGGCTATGATGTCAAAGACATTTGGCCTGTAGCCATAACCTTTTGTGTGGCTCTGGTTCATTCTTATAAATAAACAGGACTGCTGCCTGGATTAGAGTCCCCATCACTTGGGAACAGTGAGAACTGAGCTAAGGAGAACACTTAGAAATATGGAGCGAAAAACAATAAGAGTTTTTTCCCTTTTAGTTTTATGCAGCAGGGCTGCATCGATGTTGAAAGAAGCACCAGATTACTGAAATAACACCAAAACCAATCTCGCTTTCTGAAGCTCCACTGTGTCGCAGTGATTTACAGCTAGTCAAAAGCCCAGACACATCGTCAGCAGCGTACATCGCCGTGATCTGTGTTCCTCTTGTCCAATTTGTGGTACAAATCAGCAGGCTGGGCTGGCTTTTATAGTTGTGCTTGTGTGACACCCAAGGTTTGCATCAGGTGGAAGTGGTGGGAGCATTCACCCTGCCCAAGGAGGGTGCAGTGGCAGGTCCAAGGCACCCAGACAGGAGAGGAGCAAACCCCAGGACACCCGTTGCAGTAATCTCTGAAAGCAAGCTGCAAATCTGACTGCAGAGAGACAGGGAGGCCCTGAAGTATATAAAACTTTCATATGTACCCTATCTGTCCCCTTGAGGAATTTACAGGCGTAATTTTAATCCTGTTTTGCCAGGTAATGGACAGGATTTGCTTGCAGCTGTATAATGTTTGATACATGGGAGGGCTTCATTCTGCTGTTATTGGTGTCATTTTTCACCTAGACTGATCTTCCTTTTGTACTGTGTCCTCTGGAGCTGTGTTGCTGATGGGTCACAGGTACCAGATCTGTGGCAAAGTGAAGCTGTGTGTCTGCATTGATCGAATGGTACCCACTTAAACCCTGTAAGGATCCAGGTCCTCTCACTAACATAGCTACCAGCACCATATGGGTAAGTGTTACAGAGGAGCTTTCAAAGTGACCTGTGTCCTGCAGGTCTCCGGTTCCCAAACTTCCAGTGACTTCAGCAGACCCGGTCTGTGCCAAGTGATGCAGCATCAATCCAGCCCTGAAATCTGGATAATAGTATTTTGTATTAAAGAAAGGCAGAGGTTAATTAAATATTAATTTATGGTTTACAGCATGGGTTAAAGTTCCTCTCTTAACATGTATTATAACTTTGCCCAGGAGACTTAATTCCTGAGGGAGGGAATGTTTCTGCTTATGGGCTTTGAAAGTAAAGAGAAAAGTGTATTCACAGGGTATAAATATGCCATTATATGGGATGCTTTGTTCAGAACTCTGCTACATTTTGAACACTGGTGATAATTAATGGCATGAGGTAGTTAATGACAGCGCTTTGCTGAGCACAGGTACTGCGCTGATGTCCAGGGCAAAAGGACCTGAGTCATTTCTGTTGCAGGCTCTTGCTTTTAAACCCCTGAGACTGAGGCAGACACAGTTGTGCCAAGGTCAGACCATGACATTACAGACTGAAACTCCAACTATCTGCAGTCAGAGAGAGGAAAGAGATGGAAAATGCCAACGGGGAGGTACTGGGAGAGAAAGATTTAGTGGAAAGGGAAAAGGCAGCTCCTCAGTCAGGGTAGGGGATGTGCAAAGAGAAGTATGGAAGAAAGGTGAGTGGGAATTGTATCTTCCAATAAATAATGAAAATGCAATGGGATGTCAGCTTGTAAATCATGCAGGGACTTCTGGTGACTGTAACAGAAACGCCTTTGAATGCGCAGAGATAAGGGAAAGGCTTTGGGAGGAGTGGTTTTTCCAAAGACTCGACAGGGAGGCTGGTGTTTATTGAATATTTATGAAGATTTCTGTAGCATGAAGACAGCTCCCACACTGGTTCAGTGGCCATCAGACACCTCTGGGCACTGGGCGTTGTGGATAGCTGCGGTCCCCGGGCTTGGCTACACTCGATTTGGGCTGTGACGACCATGAGCATCTTTCTCTGACAGCAGTGAGAGGAAATCCCATGGGCTGCAGCACTGAGGAAGCATCAAAGAGGAGCCAAGGCTGTTTGCTGCACGTTTGGATGCAGTGTAGCATTGCTCCAGAAGACGATAAGATGGAATAGTTGGATTTTTCATTTTCATTGATTTGGGGAGATGTCTTGAACCTTATCTAGTTAAAGGCTGGATTTAAAGTTCTGAGACAGAATAGTCACTTGTGAATGCTAGGCACCATTGTATTATTTCCATTGCTTTATCCCTTAGATTTGAAGGAGGATGGGGGGATCCCCTTGGAGATGGGACAGTCCTGGTGGAGCAATCCTGTAGCATCAGCTGAAAACTGTGCACAAGACTGAATTGTGAACTTCCCAAATGCGAACATTCCCAATGTGTGCAGTGTGTTGCCTCTAATTTAAATTCCCCTAATTTTATCCTTAATGTTTTTAGTCCTTTAGACTTAAAAAGCAGAACTGCTGCTTCTTTGTGCTTGGGAAATGATACAAGACCTTTACAGTCTCCAAATTGGCTTTTTTTTTTTCCTGAAGAAACAGTGTAATTGCATACAAACACTTCTCATCAGTTGTCTGTAGAGTCCCTTTGGCTGAATTGTAAATCACTATAAAGTGCACGAAAAGAAAGATTGGGACATAAATGACTTTTGGAGCTGTCTAGTCTGAGGTTCTGTAAGGTAATTAAATCAAGGAGACTTTCTGATCTATAGAAGGGTCAATGGAACAGGGCAGTGCTTTGAACCATGGTCTCATTAAGATACAATTGCCTCCATCGCTTCCCGGGTTGTTTATAAGAGAGAGCTTATTCCTAAGCAGTCAATAAGAGGAGCACATAAATCACAGCACAGAAAGAGTTACTCCCAACTTTATGGACCAGCTCCTCAGCTGCTATAAATCACTGTTGCCCCAGTGATGTCACCTCAGCCATGCTTTATTTAGACAACCCAGAGATCTGTCTCATACTGTTCTCATTTTATTGGCTTTTATTGCATCACCAATTTCAAAGACCCCCCCTACCCAACCACTGAGGCAGCCCAGCTTTGCTCCCCTTGATCTCACCTCAGCATCGTGCCTGAACAGCGTAGCATAGACAGCTGGGTAGCAAGCAAGTAATACTCCTCCAGCCTAGAGCTCCTCTAATAAAACATTATCCCTAATAACTAATTAAACTTACAAAAGATCCTTTCTGGTTTTGTGGCAGCGGTTACTGTGAGCAAATCTGCCAGTATGAGGTCATTTTTATATGTCCTGGTTGTATTTCATCAGGCTGATGTCAGGATGGACGTCACCATTGTCAATACGGTATTTGTGAAGCTGGAGATCAATATTAAATACTGGATTTAGGATCCATTCACAGAGTTGTAGCTCTGACTGTGTTCGACCTTCTTTGGCTGACAGGAAGCCAGAGGGGTTTTTCCATGTCATTCACTTAAAGGAGTTTCCACTGCCTGGCTTTCTCCCCTTGCTACACCATTGCGCAGCGACAACCTTCATTTGGAATTAGGAAGAGAAAGGGTCCTTCTGAGGAAAGAGTAAAAATTCATGAGAAATCTCCAGAGAACAAAACATCAAACCCAAAAGGGCCCAAATGTGAGGAAACAGCCAAGGAATAACATGAAAAATTGATGAGCAGAGCTGCAGATACTCAAATGATCAGAATCCACTTAATTAGGGATGATTGTAACATTAATTCTCTAGTTTAAAAACACTGATGCTATGCGTGGCTGGGATTTTGGCACTCAGGTAACGGCATGTCAGTTCTCTGCTGTCCTCCTTGCGACACCCAGAAATTATGTATGTCCACCAATTTTATCATGAGAAATTACCAGCAATTTACTCCAAGCTGTTTCACAAATCAAAGCTGTCGCTACAGTGAGGATGAAATATTCATCGGATATCCACACTGTCCTCCTATTGCTTTCAGAGAGGGGATAAACATATGTGTTTAAGAACAAATACTCATATATGGGATTTAAGTACCTTTATGTGGCAGAACAGGCATAAACCCATGAAGAAAACATCAAAGGAGATATGATCTGCCTGAGCTGGGTACCATGTAACAAGGCAAACATTTGCATCCCAGCTCCAGTGGGCAGCCCTACAACCATTGCCTCCTTTCCCTCTGCCTGACTTCTCCTCCAGACCTCTGTCCCTCTTCCTCACTTTTGCTGCTGTGTAATAAACCCTCTGGAACCATGACCACTGATTTGTTTCTCTAAACAGACTGAAGCCTATAGATTTTCCTGCTGACCATTTTGACCGTATATATATGATCATATTACATATATATGCATACACATATTGTCTGTCTTCATGTTCATCATCTGTAAATTCATCACCTTCACTAACCCATGTGTTTTCCATCTACTTGCTACTTTCGCCATCTCTTGCAAGGGATTGGGAAGACTCAGACCCTCACAGGTGACAGCATGCCTTCCTGAACCCGTGACAGTGCTTTCTTTTAACTTCCTCTTAGCCCATAGATCTTTCTTATGCTCCTAATCTTCCCGAAACCATAATTTCTTACCCAAAGCTGCTTAAGCAGTTGGAGAGTAACGTTCATTTCCAGGCAATATGTGCGCAAACTTGGATGAAGGCTGGTTTGCAAAAGGAGCTGCCTATAATCCAGAGTTAAATTAAACCTTAATCACTATGTTCCAAAGGAAAGATTTGTCACTGCCCAGCAAACACGTATCTTAATAACGACATTCATTCTTGCGGAGCACAAATCCATTCCTATCCAGTGGCTTAAAAGGGTGAGCATCTGCACACAGGAACTTTGGATTTTTCCCCATCGAAGCAGTATGTTGCTGTTACGAAAGGCTTATGTAGAAGCACTTTTAAAGGAGGATACATCATTATCACTGTCTGAATCACATTAGCATCAGCAGGCCATGAAGGGCTCGCTAAGGCACCTTTATGCAAGGAGTCGCTGCCTGTGCTGCTGGCAGCCCAGGCACTGGGCAGACAAAGGGCAGCTTCATCCCTGATGCAGGAAAGGATCTGAGCTGCAGATGAATTAAAGGCTCTTTTTCTTGTGTGACAGTGGACCATGAGAGAGATCAGAAATCAACCTACGTCTCCTGAGCCACCTCCTTGTGCACTAGCACAAGGTATTGTTTGTCTCCTGCTTTTCTCAACTGCTCATAATTACACTTAGAAATGCTCTGGAAGCCAAAGCAAACAAGTGAGAGTTTTCCAGTGAGCTTTCAGTTTGTTACTAATCCTTCAAAGACAGTTCTGTCCACAAGGCAATACAGAAAGTTAGCGTGTTGCTAAGCCCACTTCTCTGCTTTCCATGTTTGAAGCATCCTTTCTCTCCAATGAGTGACTTTGCGTACAAGCTGACACCTCCCTTTTTGGACTGGGCGTTTTCTCCCTCACATGATGGGAAAACCAAATTCCCCTCTGAATCAGAACACAGCCTGCACAGCTCATGTCATCTGGATTCGTTTCAAAGGACAGGGGTTTTGGTCATTCAGGACCTACCTCAGGTCCGACTGGAAGTCATTTTGTGCATGTTTTTTTTCCCCCACTCTACTACAAAGCATTAACTCATGAGCAGAGCATCCTGGGATAACAGCAAACCTCCACAGGCACTGGATATTTGCATTGTGCCTCAGATTTCTTATGCCTGATCTCTAATTTTAAATAGAATCTGTGGGGGTAAAAAGAGGCACTCACTGGATTTTTCTATACTACTTTATTTTTACACAGATACGAAAATTCCAGCACCTACTCATCCTGCACTGAGTCACTGGCATGTGCTTATCACAGGTGGATCTAGTGAAGAAAATCATCCTTATTGACACCTTGCCTCTCTCCTTGGAGCCTATTCATGCATGACCTCATGGAGCTTCACAAGGGTTGACTGAAGACTGGGTGCAGTGTCCATCTAATTAGCAGTATTATCTCACCTGGCATCATCCTTTATGATCAGCAGACGTTATCTGGGAGATCTGATTCAAGGGAAACCTATGGGAATATTTCAATTCTGTTATTGACTTTTCTTTTCAAGCCTTGTAATTAATTCCTATTGCCTCAGGCAGGCTGTAGTAGCGGTGACAGATGAGCTGTGCTCCATCACATTTGCAAGCTAAAGCCCAAGCTGCTGTGCTCAGCTGGGCATCCTATCCCACCAGGGTTGGTGACTACGACCGCTTCTGCTGTCTCTGATGCAACCATAGCAGTGTAAAGGCAACACATGGTGGTATGGTTCCCAATGAGTATTAAACACTAAGGAAACTCCAGTCCATAGCACATAGCAGCATGGCACACCAGGAGAGACTCATTCACTTTTTCTTGCCCTGTCTCCAAGCCTCATAGATTCCTAGGAATAAAGCATCTCACGTCATTCTCCAAAGTTGAACAGTATAGCATGAAAGCCTATTTCCAGACTTCCAGGGAAAACACTGAGGAATTCATTGACTTGGACTATCTTCTAAGAAAGAAACTGTTTACAAGTGGGTTTTGGGCCAATAGCATAGGTAAAAGCGGTGGGATTCCTGCTTGGCTTTGAAGCCAGGGAGTTCCTTTAAAAGACTGGGATTTAGACCAAGAAGTCCTTTGGGAAGGGACTAATGACATTGTTAGGTTCTTTAAAACATGGGCCTCAGGATTTCATGCTCATCTGTTCAATGGCTGTCAGGGTATTCCCCTAACTCAACCAAATGCTGCAAGAGCAGATCATTCTATGGCAGAAAGTTCACCTAAGACCGGATTAGAGACAAATAAACCTTCTAAGACAAAACCTAAAGACAGGCTGATACCCAGATGTACACATGGGCATTTAAGCCCAACTTACTGACCATGTTTTACATCAGAAATTACGACCTAGTGAAATGCTAAGGTGACTCAGATACCAGCATGTGTAAACAGTGCTGGTCTGCCTTGGGGATGCACATCCAACTGAGCACATGTCGTCCAAGCAAGCCTTCTTGGGTAGTAGGTAGAGCTGGACCTCAGCCAAAGCTTGAAGACACAGATCAAGGTTTCAGACTCCCGCTATAAAGTTCTAGTAAGTTGGCAAATGGTGTTTTAGTGCTGGCCAATTCCTAGTTTAATTACTTCTGTGGATGGATTGGGTATAGCTGCTATAAAGTGAGGACTGACTGGCTCAGATTTGTTTTTAAGAACTAAACTAAGCAGATGATTCTTTTATCTGACTACAGGCCAGCAGTCCAGCCCACATGAAGAAAAGGCTAGAGCACAGAGCTAACATTTCTTGGCCAGCATGGCACTGCTATTAGGGGAGATTTCCAGCAACCTCTGTCACAAGTTGTGAGGTATTTATCAGACACAGTTTGAAATTTCATGACATTTAATTTTTTAAGACAGTAATTGCCTATTTCCTTACCAAAATTAGAAGCAGAAAATATTTTCAAAAGTCCTCTCTCCAGCAACCTCTATTGTGATTCAGTTTCTTTTCTTTGCAGCTAAAGCATTGATCCCCTTTACAACAGAAGCCCAGTATGGTCTCATTCTGGTCATGAGAGCTCATACCCGATGACCCCAGTTCAAATGCAGGCACAAGCAGTGCCAGGAGGGGAGCACTGGGTCTCATCTGCTGCTGGAGGAATGAGGTGAGCATGCTTTCAAGAGTGACTAAGGCAGCTGCACGATATAAGTTTCACCTTATCAATCTCTCAAGGAGAAAACAACTTTGCTTGCCATTAAAGTCCTTCTGGAAGCTACGATACTTGTCCTTAGAAACTAGAGGGTGGAAATGGGTTTTCTGTAAAGTTTGTTCCAGTTTGCCACTAAGAAGCTGAAGAGAAGAGAGTGAAGAATAGCTGGTTCAAACACATATGTACATGTGTGTGTATATGTATATATACATATATAATCATAATCTGAACACAACCTTCCCCAAAGTGACATGCAAAACCATACAGACCATTTGTTGTTTCTCAATCTAAGAGAGTAAGAACATGGACAGTTTGCAGCAGGTGTGATTGTAGGAAAAGAAAGAGATATATTATGCAATTTAATTGACTTGCTGATGTTGCTTCCCACCTCCTTACCTTTTCTTGGTGTCAAGCTACACTACAGAGCAGCTACCATCCACTGTTAGTGGATGTGCAGGTAGGTTGCTGTATGGTGATGTCCAGATGTGCCTGACTCCATCTGCCTCCTTGAAGCTGCATCAGAAGCTCTTGACTATGGCTACAAGCTTCTTTAACAGTAGTCATGTCACCAGTCACTGCCTCTGTCTGTGGTACAGGCATGTCTTATGGGTAAAGATTTAACGAGCATAATTATCTTGATGAATTAGTGGTATTAAGCCAACTTCAATTATACCTACCTTCCACCCCTTTGTACTGCATGTCCCAGCTGTAAACATTTGTAAAATGCCTCAGTAGCTCTTAGAAATGATTGTACCACAGTTAATGAGAAATTCCAGAGTCCCACATAAAACCATGCTTGGAATGCAAACTGAAACTACCGGGCAAAGCAAATGAATTATCACTATTCTCACAAGTACTTCACGGCGCTCTCTGTGCTTCAGGGATCTTGTTGTACCTTCTGAGGTCTCTGAAGGACATGAAATGATACTGCCCCAAGCATGCATTGTATAACCTTCAAGTCCCTGCAGCAAAAATGTGGGTAAACACAAGAAGAAAATTAATTGGCATAACGGCAGGACCTGCAAAACCGACTGATGGCAACAGACAAAGGAACACATCTTGTGTCTTCCTCTGAATGGGGTCCGAATCCCTCTCTAAAGCGGTTCTCAGAGGACCTGATGTCAGAGGAAAACATCTCTACTACTGAACCCCCCCTGCCCTCAACACAACGCAGCTGATTCAATGCTGTTTCTGATGGGTGGTGGCTGAAACCAGAGGGGTTTTAAGGAAACGAGGTGAAAATTACTGGGTGTGGCCATGTGATAACATCCCTTTGTGCTGCCGGCCATGGGTACCGCACCCTTGAGCCCTGGTTTCTCCTTGAAACGCTGCTCTTTTTCCTCTCACACCTCTGTACCCAACTGATCTTTTCCTCCTGGTCATTTCAAAGGCTTGATCTTCCCCTTTATGCCTTATGTGGCCCCTCCAACTTGGGAAAATTGTGGTCATGACTGAATTTGTAATAGGGAAAATGATCGTTAGGCTCTCACAGCTTTGCTAAGGGCACTGCACATGGGATGCACACAGCTCTGGGATCTCACAGCACTTCTTGAGGTGGGTCCCCTTAGAGAGATGGCTGTGGCCGTTAGATATTGCTGCGTATTAGACTGTTGGACTGAAAAGCAGTTTCAGGCCAAGCATAGGGAAAGAGCTGAGGAAAGACCCCACTGCTGACCACCTTCACCAGGAGCTTGGCTGCCGACTTCCCCTGCTCCCCTCTCCCTCCCATGAAGCCACAGATGGTTTCCAGGTCCCTAATCCACCAGCCAGCACATGTCTCATGGATGGGGTCACACAGCAAGAGAAAGAGGCTCAGGTCATGGAGCGCAGCATCTCCCATTACACAACCCAGACAGAGGCACGCAGACACTGATAGGTGCCATGCGCCCACTCTGGGGATGGGTCCTTACCCTGTCACCAAAGGTACACAAGTCTCAGGGTTGGGAAAGTTGCATGTTGAGGGGCCTGCCACCAACAAATCCGGTCTAAAATCTGGAGTCTAGGTTTACAGGAGCCAAATTACAGTCAACCCCTAAAATCCCTGCAAAGGCTTTTAATGTAGGAAAACATCCAGTGGCTGCAAGGGTTACATTACACCTTGTGACTGGGAAAGCATCCGGCAGCAGTCAGCTAGTCATACAGACTGGAGCATAATT
The DNA here is from genome assembly GCF_034315485.1 of Pezoporus occidentalis. Lineage (NCBI taxonomy): Eukaryota > Metazoa > Chordata > Aves > Psittaciformes > Psittacidae > Pezoporus > Pezoporus occidentalis. Next base: position 1,092,080 of record NW_026913749.1, on the reverse strand, counting down.
ACAGCTCCACAGACCCACAGTGTGCTTTGGAGCTGCTCCACAGACACTGGGTAATTACTACCCTATAGATCCAAAGCTTTTCAAGGATTTGTGGAGCTGGCATGTGGTACACCCTGTGGAAAAAAAACAGCAGATAGGGCATGATAGAACAGGTATGATACTGTATATTAATTTCCATGGAAACCCTTGTGGGTAAACTGATGCAAGACCAAACAGAGCATCAACTGGCAATTGTGCCATGATAAAGTGAGCACTTGCTGATCAGTGTTCATGCTTGGGCTAAAGGTTTCTTTGTCGGGTCAGCTAGGATGAGCTCATGAGTGCTCTTTAGGGAATGCCTCGTCATACCCACAGGAGTCCTGTGGGAAGAAAAAATGATCACTCCTTAAGGAAAAGTGCTAAAAGATTTTTACCAATTGCCTGCTGACAAACCAGTGGAACATCTGAGTATTTGTCTCTATCAAGAGCAGCAAAACCACAGCGGAGCTGGACTCAGTTTGGTGCCTTTTGAGCAATTCAGTGTTTTTCTTCTCTAAATCCTCCCCTCACTCATTTTTCATTTCTGCTGTGACTTCCCAGCAGGCAGCAGAGACAAGGTACATGCTGAGTGATCATCCTGTTGGGTTTTCCACATCTGACACTCAATGAAAATACGTGGAGAGGAAAGAATGGTTTGCAATGAGTGATAACAGCTCTGCCTGTGGCTACCATGGGACGTCACTCATATGAGGATGTTGGTGATAATGCACATGGGATGTGTAATGGTGTGCCACCAAGTTTGGTGGCAATGAACCACTGAAGGTTAAAGGGATGAATGGGGCACATAGAAAGTTAGTGGGAGAGCAGCAATTGAGCACAGGTCAGGTCTTCCTGAGGCTCTGTGCTGCTGCCTGGATGAGTCCTGGGGTGTTGTGGCATACCTGGGCTGAGTTTCAAGTCGACCTCAAGTGATTTATGGGCTGGATGGAGACCTATAAAACCTGCGGCAGTTCTGCATGGGGGTTCTCTGTGAGACTCAGCAGAACTGTGAAGCTCCAGCTGAGCTTTGTCCTGATTTTTCTGAAGCTCGGGATAAATGTAAACCAAAAGCCTCAACCCAAACACTGCCAAATTATGGGGGATGTGCCAAAACAGAGAGTATTTTTAAAGATCTTCCCCTCTTTTGTGGCTTCTGGGATGGGCGTAAGGACACTGAGCAATAAACAAAGGAATACAGAGACAGTGTTTGGTGAACTCTGTGCATGACCTTTTCCACGAGGTGAAGTTATTGTATAAGACTTTCCTGTCTGAATGGGAAGGGAATGAGCAGGACAACACAATAAACCATCTCTCAGCAAACGCTGAAGACTCAATTACAAGGCGATGGCCTAATTTCAAGGTCCCAGCCAAACTAAAACAGCTGCTGAGCCACAGTTGGGTGCAAGGCATCACAGGACTGGTCCCCCTTGCATCGGAAGGGCAGTCAGCAGCCCAGGGCTGTCCAGTAAAGGCAGTCTGTAGCAAAGCCCAAACCCCTTCAGATCCATCTATCTAACATCAGGGGATAAGTGAGCTGTAGGTAGAGGTACGCAGTGATTTACTCCCCTTAAAATCTGTTTTCTCTTAAAAGTCTTTTTTTTTCTAAATAGAAAATTTCTTCTAAATAAATAGCACTTGGCTTAGACAAGGCCCTTTCTTTACTGTACATTGCTCCCAGAAAGCACAGAACCACAGGCAGTGAAAATAGGTCAGGCCTGCTGAGGTAATGGGGATAATTACCCTTGCTCCCAGCCTGCAAGTGGGAAAATGATGAGATTTCCACCCCCCTGCCCCAAAACTCAGTTTAAGAAGCAGGGATGATGTGTGCTTGGGAAGCACTGGGGCAGATGCTCCCACCAGCTACTGCAAAGCATCAGCAGTTGGACCCTCTACAGCATGCAGCACTTGGGTAGAGAGGGAGGGAAGAAGGGAAGTCGATTAACTCTTCCCCATTAGAGGAAGAGCAAGGAAAGCAGTGTTTGTCAATAGGAAACATGAAATAAATCCCCAACCCTCAAACCCAACCATCCTCATTCCAACCCATCAGATAAGCTAATGGAGCATTAGCATTTCTCCATTTCACCCTTCCTGCCCTGCCCTGCAATTTGCAAATGGAACAGAGCTTCTGCATCCCTTTGCTCTTGCAAAGCTGCCCATCCTACCCCACATTTATCTGCTGGACACAGCACAGCACATAGATCAGTTCCTGTTATTAAATCAACAAAAACGGTGATGGTGACAAATGACAGCAGCGCGCTCCATCCTGGGCTGCTGATGGTGACCTGTCCTCCCTGGGAGCAGGGTTTGGTGATGGGGCAAAGGGCTGATTCTGACACTTCCCCCCTTATCCAGGTGGGTTTACAGCCCACATCCTTTCCCATATGCTTGCCCAGGGAAGCAGGCATGACTTCTAAGAGCTGCTGAATTAAATACAAAAGCAGCACCTTCGCTAAAAGGATGTTAACACAGCTCTTTCCCTGCGTGCAGAGTTCAGCAAGTTCTCGTGTCCTTTCACTGTGAGCAAATATTGTGATCACATTACACCTACCCTGCAGTCTTCACAGCTCTATAAAACTCTGTCATGGCCTGAAGCTTGTGCATTCAAAAGGAGTAAGTCTGGTTTTCACTGATTCATGCAAATTAAAGGTGAGAGGCAAAGTGTCACTTCGTCTCTGCCTAGCCTCTCCCAGCCTCACAGCCCACTGAAGTCCAGGCTTTTAGCTTCGTGTGTCCTCTAGAATGGCATCCAGCCTTGCTGGCAAGAGATGGAAAGGTCGACTGGATCCTGCAGTGATTTCATTCTGAGGATGGCATCACTCTGCTGTAAAAGTCTTCACCTAATTTCTTGCTATAATTTTATAATCAGTAGCTGCAGCCATCAAAACAGAACAGGGTATTTCAGGAACAGCCTCTCCTGCTACTTCTGTCCCTGTATACTCCAATACCTGCGCATTATTCCTCACTTTACTTGCTTTGTGATTTTTTTGAATGCAAAATATATTGGATAGGTGTTATATGTGGGGAGATTGTGCATTAGTGCCCCTAGATATGAATTCCTCATATCAGAAAGTGGTGGGAACAAGCCCAGCAGGGATGGTGCACAAGGCACTAGCAGTGGGCACAGAGCTCCTTTACTGCTAAACACTCCATCTTCCCCCTTAGAAATACAATGGATGTAAAGAAAAGGACCCAACTGTGGTTGAAAGCAAAGTGTTTTAAAAGACAGAGAGCTTTGTTCTTATCCTTACTGCTCCAGACACACACCAGAGCGAAAGGGAGTAGGGGATGGGGCCAAAATTAGTATTATTTTTGGAAGAAGACTGATCCTGGAAAGTAAATCCATGAAAGAGGAAGAGAAACAAGGGATTGTTAATGAGGGTCACTCTGAGGTCTGGCACACATGACCTGAAAAGCCCAAAAGCTTTGGATTCAATCACCCCAAACAATGAAGGAACTGACTGTGATTACGTAGTTACAAGAGTGCACAGGGTAAATTAACAGTCGGAAATTGGATAAGGAAAGGCTGGGATATCCACAACCATGATGTACTCTGCCACTTTATGAGGGTTTGACAGCAGCCATAAGTACTTTTAGGTGGGCCTGCTGCTAACGTCAGCCTGCCAAGGATATGACCATCCTTGGGAGTATGGGATTACTGTAAACTGCTGGGACTCTGTGGCTGGGCACGTACCTCGACTTTCTCACCACTTCCTTCCTTCGCAGTAAATGGAACATTCAAATGAAATAAATAAAAGTGGGTATCTGGGTAAGGCCAAATCCACATCCAGTTTCCCAAAGCTCTTTATTAGAAAGTGCCTTTGGTTTGAGCCCATAGAGCTGAGGCTACCAGGGAACTGAGGGCAATTCCCACTCCTCCACCCTTTAGGTCATCAGGAATTTAATTAAGGGTGGGACATTAGGACCTGTGGTTTTATTCAGCTCTGCCCTCCTTCACCTCAGACTGGCTTATTTGCTCTGTTTTATTGTTCTTTTATAGTGACATAATAAACCAGTTATCAGAAACATCCTGGCCCAGGATGGAAGCTTCATTTAGTTGAACCAAACTAACAAAGACCTGGAAAGGATGAATCTTGCTCTGTCTTCCCCTCTGCTTTGGAGATGTTACTCTATAGCCCTGGCTACAGAGTGGGGAAAACCAGTTTGCTAAAATACCCACTGAAGCAGCAATATATACTTGTATTAGTAAGTCCAGAGTCCATCCCTGGAACAGCCATGAGAATAAATGACACAGCAACCTCCAATGTCAGGCTCCTGTAGGGCTTATACCTAGAATGGGCAACAAACCAATCTCCATAGAAACCCTTTACTGCACTTTCTCCCCTTTTTACAAGGCCCCAAGGCTAATTAGTGCCTAGCAACACCTTGAGAAAGATGAAGCTTCATTTAGGGTTCACTGCTTTGGCACACAGTTAAAGGAGCAGGGCAACAGAAGTCTTTTCTGGTATCTTATATCCTACAGGCGCAGCGTACCCGTAAGATGAGAAGAATATACTTAGCTTTAATTAGCTTTCTAGAACTTGCAGACACATCTAACAAGCATAAACCCTGCCTATCTGGTGTCTGATATCAGAATGCAGCAGTCATTAGCTCTCAACTGCTTCTCCCTGTTTTGCTTTGCTGAAACCTACTTGGAGTCAGAGGGATGCAGGAGAAAAACCACTTTGCTATGTATGAAATAGGTAGGATTTAAACTTCAGAATAAGAGAGGGAAGAGATAAAATACTAATAAAATTACAGTTTATTTAAATAAAAGTAGTGTTTAATAATGATATTATTCTAGGTAAGAATTTGCCTCAAAGGTCACCAGCAATACTCCTACTGACAGGATGAGTGGCAGTCTCTGTTTCACCTCCATATGTCAAACTTATTTATTTACATATCAACATACCTTTTTCTTCCTCAAGGAAGCCCAGCTGCTGATTCCACTCACAAGGATAGCAGAGCCTGAATGTGGAGCATCAGATGGAGCAAGGGAATGCAATGGAAATCCTGGTAGTGCTGTGGGTTGGGTATCACTTCCATGCTGATAAACCCTCCCTGATGAACACAGTGCATCCTTAATCAAGGAATTCAGGTGGAGAGAGTTTGGGATGCAAGTGGGCTAATTGGGAGCTGGAGTAATGGCTAACACAGCATGATGTTTCAGTCAGCTTTGAGACATAAGATGAGACTTTCTGCAATGGAAATTAAGCAACTCTATTTTAATTAGTTCCCTATGTAAGTCTGAAAGAAACTAAGTTGTCAGGCTGCTGCAAAGCAATCTCTGGGTCAGAAGCAATGCTCTTGCAAAAGTCCTTGTGTTTCAGATAGAGGGGAATTACCCCTAACCTGAACATAAAACATTTCACAGTAAGGAATGCTTCAAATTCCCTGGAAGAAGTTTCTTTTTATCTTCTCTGGCACTAACTCTTTCAGCATTTTATAATCCCAGGCAATCTCAAGCAGTGAGAGGCGCAGTATTTCTAGATATGGAGGGCAAATAATCAACAGGAAAGAGAGAAAATGCTTTTTCCTTTTTTTCCCCTCAAACTTGTTTTTGTCATTAAACTGAGCTGACAATGAGCTGCATTTTATTTACTTCCTACATTTAAGGAGAAAGACACACAACACAAACCATCTGATACAACTGACACTTAACACTGTTCATCTGTAATGAAGATCTCCTGTGACTACTTTTCTCATTCTTGTTAACACAACTTCCTAATGCTAATTGCTTTCACACTTGGCTTATGTGTTTTTAATAGTATGTGTGCAGGCAACAAACAGCTAATAGTAACAATAGTCATAAAACCACAGTCACCCGCACCATCAGAGTACTCAGTGTCGTACTTTCTAACCTAGCACTGTTTTCCAAGCCTTAAATAACCAGCTGCACCGATTTGCAAACTAATTTGCCTTCAATATGGATGAAGATTGTGAAGATTTTTGTTCTGGCTAATAATAGTTGTACTTTATCTTCCTTTGCCTTTCAACTCAATGCGCCCTAATTGCGTATTTACATTTGCTGGCATGTGCAAAACATTTTAAGTAGATGGGCAAAGCAGCTAATTAGTATTGTACATTCTGTGCTTACATGGTACACCAGAAAACAGTTCAGTGGGAGCAGGTTATCAAGCACATAGTCAACATTATTCATTAATTCAGAAAGAGGAATCATCTACCAGGACCCTGCATCAGTGTTTTGAAACTTGTATCCAATAGCATGGGATTTCTTATTGTTTTATGAACTCATATGCAGAGTTTTGCTGATTAAGAGCTTGGAAATATATGGGTCTGTGCTCTAGGTTGTCCTTCTACCTAATGGCTGGTTTACTGCTTCCTCAGTACCCATTCCCCACCAGAATCACAATTCTCCACTCAGACTGTACATGTTCTTGTTCCTCTTTCTCCTGTGGGAGTCATAATTCGTAGCATCAACAAATGGGTAGCAAAAGAATCGATAAACAAATGTTCTGTATTGAAAATGAGTGAATTTCTTGTTTAAGTGTATTAGTGTGATTTCTGCATAAAAACCAAGGAGCACACGTGGGCTTTAATGCGATGCTTTTAAAATACTAGTTAGAAGCAGGCTAAGATCCACGGGTTCCTCTCCAGAGAGTACAGCAGATTGTTCACAATTATGCAGGAGTGTAATGGGGATTATAAGGAGCTATATTTCTTCTTAATGGGGATGAGGATAATGTAGTTTAAAACCACAGACTGTACTTCGCAGTGCTTTGACATGCAGACATCTGCCAGCTGGTTGTTTTATCACGAAGGAAGCTGAGGAAGGCAAACATGAGAAGCGGTTGGGTCTGTACCAGAGATCTCCTAGGTTGTTAGTGCAGTTTTTCTGGTAGCAGTGGTGCTAGGATGTGTCATTACTGGTTTGTTGACAAACATCATTTCAGGTGTTGGTGTGTGCATTAAGCAAAGTGGTCGAGGATTCACATCCAGAACAGAGCCTGGCTGGTGCGGTGGAACATGACAAATTCCACAGAACAGCTGGAAATATTTTATTGTCCTTTTATCTCCTTTTCCTTTTAATTTTCTCTTTTTTCTCCCCATGCTCAGTGTTAGATCTGTTCCAAATTGACTACTGGCTTTATTTAATTAAATTGACCTTGACTTGTGCCTCTGATCAACACCAAGTCTAAAAGCGTAACAAGAAGCAAGACAGTGGTCTACATGTTCTAATAATAATGCTAATAGCTCCTCTAATAACATATTCTGCTGGTCAATGAGCCAGTGTATGGGTTTGCTCAGTTTTCTGTCTTTTCCTGCATACAGAAACAGTCATGTACTAGATAAAAAGTGATGAACTTTACTGTCAGTGACATGTTTGGGTTTTTTCCTTGATGGTGGACCCGAATTTAACCAATCTCTTAGAAATCAAGAAGCGCTACTTCCCAAGAAGTATTCTGATATTATTATAGAGCACATATATACATATACATACGCATTTTTATTGCAAACTTATCTCCCCAAAGCATAGAACAGGCTGGGGCATGAACTACCCACCCCAGTGGCCCAGAGCAAATAAGTAGAGCAGCTATTCCCCTTTCTATAGACACTTACAAAGCTTTTTCTGACAGCTGAGGTTCAGGCTGGTGACACAGACAGCATGAGGCAGAGACCTGTGAGATGTGATCTTCCAGGCATCACTGGAAAAGGTTTTGCCAAGTAAGTGTCTTAATATGGAGAGTGCACATATTTCTTGAGCAGGATTTCTGTCTCTGCATCAGCATAATGTGCTTACTGAGGATCACAGTTATAGTGCTACTAAACTTTAAATATATTGCATGGACTTGCAGGAGAAGCAATTACCTTATAAATGTCTTCATTTGTATACATTGATCAATACTCAGTGTGTAAAACCCCAACCTTCTAAACAACCCAAATCAATACATGATGGTTTATAAGAGTCACTACTATGATGACCGCTCTAATCAGCTCTTTTCCTGTCTTCATTGGGCATTTATGGCAAAGCACAGGTTTCCAGCAATCTTTCCCAGAAGGAACTACTATGTAATATTAGACGCAGTCTAAGTTACAAGGAAACATAAAAGTACTTCAGAAAAGAAATCTGGCAGGTGATGGGATGTTCAACTGAAACAGGTCAGGAGTCAGCCCTCATTTCAAACTGAGATTAAAGCTGAGATAAGGCTCAAGTTGAGAGGTTTGATGAACAGGTTTTTGTTGTGGTTTTTTTTCCCATTTATGAGATTTTTACACAAACTGCAGTAAAGAGCCAAGTTAGGCATGTTTTCTGAAAAATAAAATAGCCATTAGCTGCAAGAACCCAAAGCCAATAAATGAATGTGTTGCCTTTCCAAGCTAATGCATCTTCAATGCTTCCAAACCCAGAAAGAAATAAAGCTTGAAAAGATAAGTCACCCTTCAGCAAAATTATCTCCCCAGAACCTGGCAACTGTCAGGGGCTATAAAATTCAATTAACATTTTTTGCTCTGGGTGTCACACTTCAATTAAGTAGAAAGCATATTCATCATATAGAACAGGAGTGTATTTAACATGAGATAATGTGCTGGATTTCAGGACTTTGCAACTTTGGTCGTGATTCAAACTCAGAATGGTCTGTGGCTTGTTTATGTCTTTGCAAATGGAAGGGATGGGAGTCATCCGTGGTGTGTATTTATCAATAGGAAAAATGACCAGAACTGCCCTCGATGAGCTTGGAACCGCCTCTCCCTGCAACTGCTGAATCTGTGCCTGGCACTGAAAATGTTTTAGCAACAGGGTAAAAATGACAACTGGAGCTCTGAGAGGGCTCTAAAACCTTCACAGAATGGATTATGAAGTGCTCTGTGCCTAGGAAAAAGGTCAGGTTTTCAAGATGCAGAAGGACTTGTTTGGGAAAGCATGCAGCTGCCTCATGTCTGGGTACCAAACTCCCCAATAACTGCCTGTCTTAAAATCCCAATAGGCACTGCCTTTGAAAATCCAGATGTGGACCAGCAGCTTTTTCCTTGCAAAGGGAGCAGAATGATGCCCTGGTGGTTTTGGCACTAGAGGAGAACTCAAGAGCTCTGTGTTTTCCTTTTGACTTTGCCACTGCTTTTAACAAATCACTCACACTTGTGAGCTTTGATTTCCCATCCCAATCAGGACTGACCCCACCTGCATCGCTCACAGAAGGGTTTGTGAAAATAAGAGGACCTTTAACAAAGAATGCTGTTGAAATGTAAGCTCTTCCAGGCAAAAGAGCATCCCTTCATTCCATGAAGCAGCTGCTAGGGCCAGCTCCCCAGCAATAATGAAGGAATGCTATAGCACAAGAAACGCTCTGGGCAATGCCTGCTTCAATGATAAAGCTTAACAGCTTGTCCATCCATACAGATGAATGACATAGGTATGAAAACATTAAATCAGTTACCTTTCCAAAATGTCCAGAACTTAGCCTTCCAGACTGACAAGGTTTTACTGGAAATCTCATGAGAGTTACAATACCAACTGCTTCTGCCATTTCAGCACTTCCAGCTTGAGCTAAGAACTGGAACCTTAGCGCGTAACAGGAACAAAATTAACCAGATTTGTCAGAAACTTCAAAGAAGTTTGGCTTTATAGGAAATAAAGGATCCAAGATTGGCAAGATGTATGTATTTTTTCTTTCTCATTCAAGTAGTTTCTTAATTACAAAACAAACAGAAGCAGAAAACAGAAAAAAAAAAACCCTCTTTAACATGCCATATGGTCAGGAGTAGTTGGAAAGAAAGTTTCCTTCTCATGTTTCAACTGAAAGTTTTTATTTATTGAGATGATTTAAACCCTAAAAACTTGAAAATATCAGACTAGAAAACAATAGTGGTTACATGTGTCAACTCTTCAGAAGAGACCAAAAGTGAAGAAAAAATTCTTCAAGCATAAAGCAAACGCTGTAGTAAATCACTGTATGTGCTAAATAAATCAGCGTGATGCTGATAAAGCTTCTTTGGCTGCTTCGAGTCCCTTTTCAGAAGGTTTTTAAACCGGTGGTTACATCCCGTCTGTGATATGTGGTTGTGTAACTCATCAGGTGGGCCAAAAAAGTATCAATAAATAAATCTTTAAGAAACGTAAAATGGGATTTGGCTCGAAGGACAAAAGGACCTGTGCAAGAAATTTCCACATTAAAAATACATTGCTCTTTCTGAATCCTGGGGTGAAGAAACAGTTTGAAATGAAACAGACAATTCCATAATTTTAGGGGGAAAATATTTATTATAAAAGAGACAAGTTCACCATAACATCCAGTCCAAGTTTAACTTAGAAAAAAATCTCAGTCCCCTGCTCAACCCTGCTAGCAGTTGTAAGCTGGAGCACAATGGACTCATGGCCTTAACCTGTCTGCCTAAGCGCTGTGACTGCAGATTTTGTGATCCAAAGTTATTTTTGCTTTTAATTCCTCCCCAGCACATCCAAAAGGCTAACTCTGAGCACGGGGCCTCTCTTTGCAAAGAGCAATATATAGCAGCACATCATTCTCTCCAACCTCTTTGTAACTACAAGTGGAAAGACAGAGAGCAGTGGAGATATTTCCCTAAGATCAGAAAGAACCAACAAAAACATCCCCAGAAGGGCAGCTGGGTGCTCTCTGTTGGACCATCCTGGTCAGAGATAAAGCAATAGGTCTGCAGCGGAGCTCTGGCATTAATTCAGCCCCTGTTTCAGGTCCTTTCACGGCAAGTCCACCAGGTATATCATGCACTTCATTAGCCTTTATGGATGTACTACCTGTAGTTATCTTCTGAAGCATAAAATATCAGGGATGAGTTTAAAGTACGTCCACATTGCTCTGTTAGGTTTTAAAATGTCACAGGTGAACCCCTTGGGCCTATCAGAAATTACTGACTTTTGTCCCTGATTTTAAAGGGGGAATGTTTTTCCTCTGATCTAGTCAATTACTCTTCTATTTTAGGTGTTTTTAGAGCAAAAGGTTAGATTTTTATCCAGCCTGACTCCTTCCCAAAGGCTTTCCAAAGCATGAAGAGCTGCTCAAAATATGGGAGCCAGCGCATCCTACAGAGAGTAAAAAGAGTTACCCTGTGCTAGGTTTCTTTATTTCTTTTTCTAGTCCCATTGCTACATTAGAATCGAAAAAGCCACCCAAATAACAAAATAGTAGACCAACAGAAGAGAATAAAGAATCTGGATCAAGATTTACAGATACAAACAGTGAATCTGCAACCAGGAGTAGTCTTCTGTTAAAAGTTAGGTTGGTTTATTGGCTAAGCAAGGTCACTACCCCTTGCCACCAAAGGCAGAGTTTTCATGTTTCACTACTCCCATCACTCTGGTGCATGGTGCAATGCTGTTTAACTGTTGATCAAACAAAGAAGTAATATGAAAACCAGTGCTTGGTAACAGCATATTACATGTGCATGAAAAATCTGTGCTGGCATGACTCTGCATAGTGTTTTGCAGGTGAGGTCATTACAACAGCAGAGCACATCTTTTGGTTTTTGACTCTTGGAAATACATCAAGTTTGGAATAGGGAAAGAGGAGAGATGGAGACCTTTACTTCTTCTGAATATTGGACTTTCTCACTTCATATTTTTGATGCTACTGATGACCAGTGTTAAGTCACATCCCTTAGGCTTGGTATTACAGACCAAGGCGCCTGAGTAGCGACCCAGTGTGGGTAATTTTCTGTGATGGAAAGCCCAATGTGGCTCCAAAGTCTCGCTGACAATTGTCCATTTTTGAGATCTGGATGAAAATTCAACCTTCAAGGCAGCAAGTAATAAACAGCCGTAGAAAATTATTTAACACAAGTTTTGCAAAGTGCGAATGGGTTTGTTCCGTTTTATCCTGTGAGAGATGATTACGATTAACAATGATCATTTTACATAACTGGCTGTATAATTTTATGACCTCAGCTATACTGAGTTGTAGTTACAGGCACATGTTCAGCGATGCAACAAATCTCAGAGAGTGAGACAGTCAATGAGGGAAAAGAACATTCCCACTCTTTCTGCTCTGGCAGATTAGGGCAATGTTACTGTAAAACCTGTCATTGCCTGAGTCTGCTGAGACGGTCACCTGCAGAGACAGAAAATGATGACTGAAGGTACAATATCCATCTTCCTGTGTCTATTTAGAAGGCTCATTTATACCACAGTGGTGATAAAAACAGTCTTTGTTGCATAACTCTGGAAGAAAGGTTCTTGACAAACAGCCAAATCTTTGTATTTTATCTCCTGAACTCGAGACTGTGATTCTGCTTCTCTTAGTAATTAGAAATAGATCATATCCTGATCAAAATTACCTTAAAAACTGGATTTGGGTCATTCAAAAGGGAAACCAGGTAAAAAGTCTGGATCCAAAGTTGACCTTGCTTTTGTTGTTGTTTGGGTTCTGGGGCTTGGTTTTGGTCCATCTTCATGAGCAGAGCTGACAAGCACAACCTGGTTAATTCATCATGCATCTGAAAATGGAATAAGGAAAAGAGCAGATCTATTTCTATTTCTTCAGAGGATGCAAATCTGAGATTAAGGAGAATAAAGTACCTAGAAGCTTACTTCAAAAATAACAGAAGGTTCATCATCTTTCTTTAATCCATACCCAAATGTGACCTAGACTCAAGAGAGAATACAAAGCTTTCAGGACAGTTCCAGAGTTTCTATGAGCTCATGACCCTTTGTGTAATCTGTATTATATGTGAAATTGTTCTGCAGTGAACTAGGAAATTATCAGTATCCAGCATGTCACTGGGGACTCTTTCAAACTGTATAATTAGAATAATTTCACTTGTATTGGGCAGGGCAAGGATTCAAAAAGCAATTCAGAGGCAAAAGGGCAAGCAGCCAGACCATGCTATGTGGAGCTGAGTTATGTGCTTTGCATTTCATTACTCTTCCACGTAGAATCTGGCAGTCATGTATTTAGCAAATGATGCTTATTTGTTGTCTGCAAACTCCTCTGAAACAGTACCAGTCTGCTCGAGCTCAGTACAATTGAGTTAGGAATGGCTAGGAATAGTTTGCAGGAAATAACACTGCAGAACGTTACGGTTTGGAAACTGTGTGACAGAGGCTCTCAAAAACTCAGACAGCTGGTGCAAAGGGGCCCTTTCTAAGCTCTAATGACAGCAGAGGAAAGTGTGGAGACACTGCTCCCACTAGTGTAATAGTGGGAATAGGGGGATGCTCTGCATCCAGGGCACCCATCCCTGCTTTGGTCATCAGTATTCTTGCAGTAGTTGGACAGTTACTTTAACATCACCAAACACATTCTGCAAAGAGTTTGTCCCAGTGCAATCCTATTACATTTATTCCTTATTTTTTATAAAGAAAGGAATATTTGTAATGCAAGGAAGAATAAACATCGTGCAGAATTCCCATGGGCAAAGGTTCATGTTTTCGTGAGGTTCCCATAAGTTCTGTGAATCTTTTCCCCCCCCCAGCATCTTCTCTGAGTTGTCTCCCTCCTTATGCTCCTTTCCTTAGTGCCTCCTGGCCCTCAGCAAAGTGTTTGTTCAGCCACACTCAGCCACACACCTCTCCCTCTCAGGGAATATTTGTCTTTTGCTTGTTACAAGGAAGAGCTGCAGCCTTAAAGGGAAGCTATAAACACGTATTAACCCCTCAGGGATTGCACCGACTGCCTTGGTGACACAATTTGCTTTAGAATTACATTTCCTCTTACATAGGGCTCCTGGTGTCACAAAAGGAGCCTGGGATAAAGGAAATCCAGTTTTATACCTTATTTCATATTGATAAAAACCTCTAAGCTAACCTTCCAACAACAATACAATGTGCATGGGAGATGGCAACTGGTTCTCTTGTAACCTAGAAATTGTTTGAGATAAAGAAATCTGACCACAGACATCGTATAAGCCTGATTCTCCTCCCCTTTTCATGAGTATGAAGGTGTATACTCCTCCTTCTTTGACTGTATACAAACACACTGGGGCAGAGAGATAATTTCTGAGGTCTATCAGTAACAGTAGCCTGCTTTGCTGCATCAGTGTTAAGATGCTAAAAGGTTTTCATTCCTTTTTGTGGTCAACCTTTTTCCACCCTGCTGAAGTCGAGCGGTCCTTGAGGCTGCATCTCCAAAGCTGAGTTACTTGGGATGAACAGGGCACAAACAGGGAAGGCAGAAAAGTTAAAAGACACAAGACACAACCAAATTCCTCAATCTACCAAAGTCCCAAGCTCAGAAGTGACTTTGGTACTCAGGACCCTAACTCCTTGTGAAGAAATCATCATCTTAGTCTAACTACTCTCAGTCTAACCCTAACATTTCTGTATGCTTGTCCCTGTCAAAAGAAACCCCATCTTTATGTTCTGCTGCTTGATGTTTTGTCTGGCTCTGGATGAACCTTTTGGGAAATGCAGAAAAATGCTGTTTAATACTAAATACCTGAATCTAAGGATCCTTTTAAAAGTATTTGTTCTGTGAAGATATTGTCCTCCATTTCAGGATACACTATTCCCTGGCAGGCTGAACTGTACGATGCTGGAGAATTAACGTTAAGGTATGAGTACAGGTGGGGACCTCATCACTCCTACTTCTTCTAACCTCATCTGTGATAGTTTCTCCCTGTGTTAACCTGGGATAAGTTTTCTGGTGTGACTGTTAGACCTGAGAAATCAGACCAACAACCCCTTTGTACGCTGCAGAGGAAAGAGCAGCAACACAGAGCCTGCAAGAGATCGCAAGATAACTGATGTTGGTGAAGTGCTTTGAAGAGGATCGACATTGTATAAATGCCATCTGACAGTCGAGTCAACAGATTCCTACAAAGGACAAATGAAACCCAATTAACCTAATAAGAAGTTAGCCCTTCCATTATGATAGCAGCTCTGCTCTGATAAAAGCAAGAATTCAAAGAAGTTGATGATTTCATCTCCTTGGCACAGAGACGACTGCACAGCTGCACAGCTGAGATGTCACAATAAAAGCAAATGCTTACAAAAGGTTGTTCTTTATGTTTCTGGCTTGTAAATGTAAACTGACTGTACTATCTATACATGCCAGGAATGTCAACAGTGGCTCAAGTGTACATCTATCGCCCTCTAATCGAGGACAATACAAAATTACAAGCAATAAATTCTCTCACTTTCAGAACTCAAAGCAACAAAAGAATCTGCATTTGGACAGAGAAAGCTTTTGTATTGGCTTGGACAACATATATGCAAAGGAGAACATACTTACTCTGCCAGAATAGGTGAACTGCATTAAACTTCCCCTCTCTCCTGTTGCGGTGCCTTAGAAGATGATGAGTTTCTCCCTCCAATCCTCCCAGATGGACTGCAGAAAGGACAGAACAAATGGAAGCAGTGGTTTGTAGGCTGTAGTTTGTAGCGTTCTTTGATTTAAAGTGCTTTCAGTGCTGGAACCTGACAAATGGTCACGTTTTCTAGAAGAGAAAGCCTTGTGAAACGTTTAGAGGGTACGAGTGCAGCTGTGCTTTGTACATTTGTGCTTCACACATTTGTCTGGGGAGCTCAAGTGCAAGCTTGTCCTGCACTGCAGGTTGCTAGTGCTGTTCGAGTGCTGCGCTGATGTCACATGGGAATTCCCTCTGACATGTGAGAAAATGCATTGGAAGTAAAGGGTTTGCAAAACACAGGGAAAAACATGGAATCTGGGTGGAAATTCAAGTTCTCAGAGATGAGGTGGAGATTTTTCTTTGGACAAATTATCTCATAATGGCCATGTATCAGTTTTTCTACCACCTTTTCTTAAATAACTAATGTGCTACTCTTTATTCCACAAGTTAGACCCCATCTTGACCCTTTAAACTATATCCTTCATTTGGGCATCATCTAGGTACCTTTCTTTAATAACTCAAGTTTTCCACTGCCTTTGATGTTACAGAGCTGTATCTGATGTGCAAGAGCCCAGCCTGCCCTAGGGTTTGCAGGACATCTGCCCTTGCAGCATCTAGGTGATATATTTGCTTGGAACTATAATCTGCATCTTGATTTTCTTTCAAGTCTAAGAGTTTGGGTAAGGGAGAGACAAAAAGGGAATAATCAGACCTGAAAAGTATTACTGTCAATTTGTAATATGAACCTGCAGTCGGTAAAATGATGACGACTATGTGAAATTGCAAGATGCTGGCTGACATTTCAGAGTACAAATATCCACAGCTTCATCCAGATTGCAAAATATTAATGATTTCAAATGGAAAAATCTAATGAGCTAAACACTGGCTTCTCTTTTCTATTTTAGGGACACCTAAAATATGCTTTTTGTTGTTTTCTAAGAGAAACTAAGCATATTCTGGAAGTGAAATAACCCATGTTTAAACATGTGAATTATTAGAGGAAAAAACCCAAAACCCAAAGCTCAACAGTATTCACACACAGTATCAGTTTCAAGGTGAAAATATAGATCATGACTCTCACTGGGTTGAAATTGTCTTTTTAATTAAGAATCTGGATCCAAATGCTCAGAATCATAATCCTTTGATACTTTCCTGACCCTTTAGATTATTAACCAGCACAAAGTGGTTTGAAATTTATACTACCTTTATCCTCACTGTTTCTGTTTCACTTTCTGCTTCTTGAGACAATTACAGTATAGTAAGGGTGGGGTTAACACCATCAAATGCAATAATGACATTTATAGAATCATGGGATGGTTTGGGTTGGAAAGGACCTTAAGATCATCCAGTTCCAATCCCCTGCCATAGGCAGGGAAACCTCACACTAAACCATGTCACCCAAGGCTCTGTCCAGCCTGGCCTTGAACACTGCCAGGGATGGAGCATTTATCACTTCTTTGGGCAACCTGTGCCAGTGCCTCAGCACCCTCACAGTAAAGGAGCTCTCAACTGCAACTTTTCTGCACTTCCTGAAGAAAATCATTAAATTCCATATTGTTTTCAAACAGCTAAGGCTGGATCTCCATCCTCCTTTATTCTATACATCCACACAGCTACCAGCATATCCCTAGACTTGTCTCGGAGTCTTATTTTCGAAGGCAGAGCAGGCAGTGTGCCAGGCTCCTGGTCAGGTGCAGTAACCCAATGAGTGCATGATTTTCAACTGCACACTCACAGATTAAACTGCAGCTGCTGTCCACAGTTAACCCGATCCGCTCACTGAGACATCATTAGAGAAAATCAATTAATTTTTCCATTCTCCCAAATGCTGCTGGAGTTGAATAGAAGGAGAAGAAAGAGAAAAGGGGGAAAAAAAAGAAGGACTTCTATTGTGTTGGAAAGATAAAACCAGGGGTATTGAGTGGCCAGGTTAATGCAGGTCAGTTACAGCTAGAAAGAAAGGAGATACAAGTAGTTTGTATTACATTTTATATATGAACATGAGAACTGGCCAACCATGAAACAAACCTGCTCAGTGCTCAAGCACAACTCCCTTACTTTTTCACCAGCTACTTTTTCCATGTACTTCTGCTTTATGATCCTGGGTTGAGATTAGTTAAAGGTGAATGGAAAATGTTATATTAAAAACTACAGGAAAGCCTGCCCTGCAAAACTTGACACTGAGGTTGAAACTCCTGAAGGTTCAGGGATTTGTTATAATTCATTCACAAATCAGCTGTAAAATAAGTCTTTGGAAAATGGGATCTGTTACAGTAGGAATTCTTGTTTTAAAATCATGAGCCAGACATGGAAAAAAACAAAGGTGACGTGTAATTGAAACTCATTGCAGAGGGCAAAAGATAGAAACCCCATTAGGATGGCTTTTATGAGATGAAATGGAGCTGAGCACATTCCAGGTTTTAATGGAAATTAAAATATAGCCTTTTTTTCAAGAATGGACATTTCAATTTGGGTGTATTAATTTTTAGAAATGCTGTAGCTGATGTTCACTACAAAACAACTTTTATTTGGTTAAGAAGATTAAATGCTCAACTCGAAACACTGTTGCTGCAAATTCTTGCTTGAAGATGGGCAGGTTCTGATGATAACCCAAAATGGATCGTCGCAGACTGAGCTGGCCAGAGGGAATGAATCCTATTCAAATATCCACACGGAAGCTTTAATGGACTAAGTGTTTGTTATGTTTTCTTATGGAAATGCCAGCTAAAAGCAAAATAAACCCAGATCATTTTAGGAGAAAATAATACTTATAATTTTTCTAAAGCTGGTGCACTAGAACTTCAGTTAATGAGATGTTATCATGTACCCAATACTTTACAGAGGGGGAATAAACAAATGTATGAAGACAGGCTGAGGAAGTTGGGGCTGTTCAGCCTGGAGAAGGCTGTGTGGAGACCTCATAGCAGCCTTCCAATATCTGAAGGGGGCCTATAGGGATGCTGGAGAGGGACTCTTCATTAGGGACTGCAGTGATAGGACAAGGGGTAACGGGTTAAAACTTAAACAGGGGAGGTTTAGATTGGATATAAGAAGGAAATTCTTTACTGTGAGGGTGGTGAGGCACTGGAATGGGTTGCCCAGGGAGGTTGTGAATGCTCCATCCCTGGCAGTGTTCAAGGCCAGGTTGGACGAGGCCTTGGGTGAGATGGTTTAGTGTGAGGTGTCCCTGCCCATGGCAGGGGGGTTGGAACTGGATGATCTTAAGGTCCTTTCCAACCCTAACTATTCTACGATTCTATGTCTCCTAGCCAGATCACAGTTATTCATTGAAAGCTTCAAGCATCAATCTATGCATTTACAGACTTAGACAACTGGCAAAAAACCATTCACAGACAACTGAACTTCCTTTAAAAAACCCCAAACCACAAAAATCCAACCCAACCCAACCCAACCAACCAACCATTGGGTGGTAGGAAAAGAAAACCAGAAAGTTTTCTTCATGTGGAGCAGATGATGCAACAGGATTGTGTGATCTCAGAGGGCTATGAGCAGCTCACTACATGCTAGTGAGACTGCTCCCAGGTTGTACAGAAGCAAGAGAGGATGAATCATGGTTACCGAGCAGCATCTCTGGTGGTGTCAGCACCTAGCAGTGTCAGATCCTGTACACAGGCATCCTGCTCATGGGAATGTTATAGAATCACAGCATGGTTTGGGTTAGAAGGGACCTTAATGCTCATTCAGTTCCAACCCCCTGCCACGGGCATGGACACTTTCCACTAGGGCAGGTTGCTCCAAGCCCTGGTCCAACCTGGCCTTGGACACTGTTGGTGGCTCAATGCTGAGATCGTGTTGGTACTTACTTCCCTGAAAGAGGAGGATGAGCTGCAGACCTAATAGAAGCAGAGGAAAGGAAGGGAAATGCTGCAAAACCTGTATTCAAACCCTACATGCTTTACCCCATATTTACTTTTTTTGAATAACAAGTAAAACTTATCAAAAGACCTCAAAATACAAAAATTGTGACGAGAGGAAGGATCAGACTGATGTGTGGGGAAACCAAACAGCATCACCCCCCCATCTTCTAAGCTGAGACACAAGCAGGTACAAACCATACACTTAGTCAGAGATCATTATCAACCCTACCAGCTGCCATAATACACCTGAGTGATCACATCACTAAGTAATTAACTAAGTAATCGATCAATTAATTATAAGGGAAAGTTACTCCTGTAACACAAATCAGTTTTAGGGGATCTGGTTTCAGAAATAAAGTAGTTACCAAAAGAACTGAAAGAACAGAGGCACCACTGTTTGCAGGAGAGACTCTGTTAATCTTAATTAACTTTTCTGAGTGCAGGTAGCACTCAAATGACCAAAGCCTGAATCACCAGTGGGTGTGGGTGAACATAGTGCTGGTAAAGGTGAGGAGCAGCACTCTTCATTATGAGGGTTAACATCCTGGGTCTGGTTTTCAGCTACCAGCAGAATAATCCCAGAACAAGCTAAGTTTTCATTATTTTTATTGATAAAAGATATCTAAATAGCATTTCCTTTCCCATTTCAACTTTTATGTATCCAGGTTCTTCTAGGACCTGAGCATCACATCCCACAAGGAGTGAGACATATGTGATGGAGCAGTACTTCCACAAATTGTGCTATTTTGGAGAAGGGACCCCTCGACTGATGAACTAAATCAGAAGTTGGTTCATAAAGCCTTTTTGCTTTGTGGAAGACTTTTTGTGGCTCCCAATTTGTAGCTTAACAGTTCCCAGGATTTAGTTTATACAATGGGAAAACAGGTGAATTGTCTTAGCTTGAGGGGGAAAAAGGCAATGAAAAATGTTCTGAAACCTACACACATACAATTTCAGTTCAAACAATTAAAATTTTTCAGTGTTCTATGTAAGCCAAACCTGGAATTTATAAAATGGAAACGAGGACAATGCTAACAATAGCACTATCAGGGCACCTATAAAGTGAATTTATTATCCTTACTATCAACAAATGGAATGCTGAGAGACAGACTGGGAAATTTGTGATAAATTTGGAGGAGCACAGCTTAATTTATAGGTGCCTACAATTGTGCAGAAATACTTCTTGAAATGGCATCAGTAAGAATAAATCCTATTTATTAGTGTTTTCAGGTTGCCATATGAAAGCAGAACTGAGCATCATGCATTTCCTGGCAACTGATGGACTTAGGCAATCAACTCCTTTTGGCGAATTAAGAATAGAAGCTCAAAAAAGCCTCATTTCTTAAACACTGTTGCATAACTGGAGGATTGGGTGTGTCTTTCCAACTCTTGTGATTCACATATAATACAGTCATACCCTTTGGAGAATGACATGCCAGAGTTCATGTTTTCATGCCCTGATGAAATGGATGCTGGGAATTCTGCACTTGTTCCATTTTGTGATGCGAATACTTCAGTTTAATGAGCAGTGATAACTCCCATGTGAAGGGAACACAGGTAGGAAACAGGAAACCAAATGAGAAAGGGGAAATTAATATAATTTCTGGGCTATAAAAATATATCTATGAGAGCTCAGGCCCTGAACGCTGCCTCCCTTCAAGGACATCTACATAGGCATCTATGTGACATCACATTAAACATCTACGAGTTGGGCACTGTGTCTAAGGTGATGTCTCAGGCTCCACCTGGAGTGAGCTAGGAGGGATGATTCACTCCTGTTGCTGGTACAAATCCTCCCCTGAAGACGCCTTTTACCTTTCAAGTGACCAAAGACATGGCCTGGATGATTAGCTTAGACCCAATGTCCAACTTCTAGGTTGTACAGGAAAGGGAGAAGAACGCATTCTGCAGCTCTACTAAGCTTAGTTTAAGGTATATCAGAGGATGATGCTCTCATAAGAAGAATATTCAGCAGGCTGCTGTATTACATCATCATTCATCATGAGGCTGGGTGGTGCCACAGCTCCTCAGGGTCATGAGGAAGGTGCTTTTTGCAGTAGATAACCCTGCAATAATTTCAAGTCAGGGCCTTAGCAGGTTGAAGGGAACAATGAAGATCTAATTCCCTTTCCAGGAAGAGGCTACAGGAAAAAGGCTTGCTAAATGCCACTATATTTTTCTCTGGGGTGGAAGAGGAGCTTTAATTCCTCAAATATGCCAAGATTATGTTTATATTGAACAATGCTTGAAGTTTCCAGGGAAACATGAGTATTTTCTTCCTTAGGAATGAGACATTTCAGCTGGCAATTTGTTCTGAGGTGCTAGACTTGTGTTGTCCCTTCTATCAAATGGGCAATCCAAATTCAGAGACCAAGAGGGAAAACTGAAGGAGAGGATGCACTGGAGTTATGTACAGAGAGATGCAGGAGCTGGTCTGGTAGAACAGCTAGATGGGCATGTGAAAACTGACGTTAGATTAATAAAGAGCCTTCTCCAGGGATGGGGTAGAATAGCACTGGTCTGGGAATAAGTGACTAAGGGAGCAAAAAACCTCACTGAAAACCCAGCCATTCTGCTCCCAGGCTCCTTAGCTCAGAAAAGGGCAAAGGGAAATAAAATATCCCATGGAGAGAAAGAGGCAGGGACAGAAAATTCCCTCCTTTTGCATCTCCTTTAAGCAGGTTGGGTTTGTGCACCCTGTGGCTTATCAGCAAGGTATTTGCATGCTGCAAAGCTGGCTCAGGCTCTGTTTCCATGAGAGCTTGCTGGATGTTCTCCTGGGTGTACAGAGCCCTGGAGTGCATGTTCTTGTAATCGATGGTGTGTTTGCTAACACCCATGCATTTTAACACTTCCAGTAGGAAAAGTCATCTCTACAGACCTGATCAGTGACAAATGTGTTCTGATAGTAGTAAAAAATACCCATTAAGATTGCTTTACATGGAGATGGGCAGAAGTATATCAAAGCAGATGTCAGTTATTTAATTGGCTTAGTCTTTTGTTCTCTGCTGAGTCAGACAAAAAGCTCTGAAATCTGTCACTATGCGGCTTTTCTTATCCATGAAGTCTGAATCTATTACATTGAGGTAGCAGGTTTTTAATCCATCTGCTCGGTGTGACCTCATGGCTGTGAGATTGTATTGTCGTATATAAACACTTAATTCTGTGGGCTTCTTGTGGACATTGGGAACTAAATGTGACGGATTCGAATGTGAGTGGGTAGATGCAGGGTAGCGGCCTTGTATTTTGCTTTGCTTGTAGGGACAAAACACTTAATATAGTAAGTATGTGGCACCAAACAGCTCCCATTTTACATAATCCCTAGAGAGGTCATGGGTTTCTTCCCAGTTTGCTGCTGTTATAACAGGAATATGAGGTTTGCAGAGGTGCAACAGTTTGCAGTTCAGATTTACTCTTCTCAGCTGATCAGTGATACGATGAACAAGCCAAGCGTTGCTTTGTTACTGTCTCCTAACAGATATGGTTTTGAACCTCCCTACTTCTTTTAACTTCACTGAAAAGGGGGTAAGGGATGATAGAGCTGAAGCGATACTATGGTGACATAACAAAGAACAGTAAAGGTCAGACCAGATTAATTTGCTACAGGATCAGCTGGAGAATATTAAACCTCTTAACTGTAATCCTTTGATAACCAGTCCTATAATGTAATCATCGGTGTACATCCAATAACACACATGTTAATTACTTTGGAATTGTATTTTTCATTTTTAATCAAAAGACACATTTAAAGGATGCCACCAACATCCCCAGCTAAAATAACTCGCTTCATATAAAAAGAGACTATTTTTATGAGGTAGCTGGGGAAAGGTCAGCCTGGAAAATATCCTTATGAAGGAAGCATCTGTCACAAGTCAAAATGTTATCACTGGTCCCTGGGGAGATCCAGGCGAGGTACAAACAGAAGTGAAATACTCAGTGCTGAGTTCTGACAGACAAAGTGTGGATTTTGTGGTCTGGAGACTGCGTTATAAAAGCTGGGTCTGAGCAATTCACACCCCTCCCTGACCCTGGGCTAGCATAGGAAGCCCTTGCAAATCCAAGTTTGGAGAAGGAGGAGTTTTTCCATGCACAGCGAGCGTTGATGGCAAGGGGGCAGCGGCTTTGCATGAGATGCACAGGAGCACTTTCACATGAGGCTAAGATCCATGTCCCACATCAGCTGCCTTGTGCCAGCCCCCTCTGTCCCTCCTGCTGCAGCTCTGCTCTGGCAAAGCCCACCCTCCACACCCCCCCCAAAGGGAGAGATCTGTGCCAGCTGTGCAGCAGTTCATCTGCTCCGCGGATGAGCGCATAGAACCCATCAGAGGCTGTGACCCACACGTTTCTATACCTGTTCCGGAAACAATTAACCCACCTTCTACAAGCAAGAGCACTGGGGGTGTGCTGCAGAGCTCGTGCACACACTTGTCTTCCAGAAAGGTGGAAAATACTGGAAAAATAGGGAAAAATATGTCTGTGAACAGATCGCGACTTCTCTCCGAGCCAAAGCGTGGTTACGCTGACACATTGACTTTACTGAGGGCAGTGCTCTGAAGTCTGCCTGCTTCCTCCATGACTCAGTGGGAATTTGGAGGTGTAATTTTAAGCATTCACAATGTAACAGTCGGTAAAGTCTGAGTAAACAAACCGTTAACCCTCTCCCTCTTCATCCCAAAAGAGCAGAGATCAAGCTGGACTGAATCTGGATGGTGTGGTCCAGTTTTTAACAGAAAGGGCAAACACTGTTTTCCTTAAAGTAGCTTGTAAAGTCTTAAAGTCCTTGGGGGAAAAAAACAGTCCCACGGGTACTCTGAGAAAGAGTATTTATACATGACTTCAGTTCCCAATGGCTGTAAAAGTCTGGATGCACCAAAGTCCTTTCTGATCCTGACAATGTCATCATTGCACAGTATAACTTCATATTTCCATAGCTCGCTCTTTGCTTTCAACATCCTTTCCAATGAAATTTGCTAATGGGAGATGGAGGTGAATGAACGAGATCAACAGTTGCTGGGATGAGGCATAAGGTTCCTAGAGAACAAACTAACCACTTAAATTCCTTATGATGAATGCCTGAAGCTAATCCAGCAGCACGTTTCTCTGCGCCGTGCAGCTTTCTGGATGGTGCAGTACTTCTGGGAGGAGGTCAGGTGTTGGGAAACCAGGGCTCAGCTCAGTGCACCAACCTTCAGATGAGAGCTCAGGTGAGTTGCTTGAAGTACGTTTATATCTATCACACGGCAAATAAGATGCTGAATCCCTGCTTGTGCTGAAAGAACTGAGCTTGGTTTGGGAGGTCTCTCCCAGCTGAACTGCAGTTTTTGGTGTATTCTAGTTTTCAGGCCCTTTGACCAATACTACGTTCCAAACAAAATGCTTCCATCAAACCCAAAATCACTTGGGCAAACCCATGAAGAAGCAGCACATGCACTTTCTGATGATAACTGATCCCAACATGTTATTGTCCTTAGGAAAAAGATAGGGGGAAAGTTGACCTCAGGGTCAAGTCTTACTCTGGGTTGTGCTGTAATCCAATAGGATATATAAATCTTTAATTGCAGCTGGTTTGCTATAAATGCTTAATGAAAACATGATGTCCAATGGCTGTTGGAGGGTATTAGTGACTAGACAGAGTTACAAAGCTGCAGTGCTGTAAGTAACCAAGCAATGGGCAGAAGCTACAAAGGATTCAGCACTGATGTCTCTTGCATCTGTTCTAAAAATGTGCCCGGGATAACAGGGTGTGTGATGTGTGTGTGTGCGTGGATACGTGCGTGTGCATGGAATTACATAGCAATAGTTCGATCAGCTCGCCTGGGAAATTGCGTGGGAAGGCAATTACATCACTTTGAAATCGCTTTTAATTAAACCTTTAAAGGTCTGTTTAGTCAAAGGAGCGTTCAGAGCTCACAACTCATTCCTCTGCAGAGCCTTTGCTTTGGGTGACTTCACTGGTGCCTTCCACAGAGAGATGAGCTGAGACAGAAGGACCAGAGGGAAGAAGTGGGGGTTCCTCTTTAGCATCCCCAGCCCCATGCACATGAGCCCCCAAGCGAGCATCCTGCAGCCCCCCCATCACCTGCAGGGCAGGCACACAGAACCCTGGAGTCTCACCCTTTCCAGCAAAGGCTTTTAGGATTCACTTGTTATCCTGCTTCCCTTTGGAAGCAAAAGTGGGGGCAGAGAGAAAAGGGAGAGGACTGCACCAGGTACAGTGTGTCCTTTTGGCCAAGCCTGGATGCAGATCAATTAAAACCAGGCTTCACATAATGAATCTTTTTCCTGCGAAGAAGGGAAGGGAAAGAAAAGCAGCACTAGAGAAGCTTATGGCTGTTGTTACGCATGTGGCTTCCTGGAGCTTTTACTCTGCACCATTTACCCTGCATAAATCAATTGCCAGAATATTAGTGCTTTGCTTCCTTGTTTACTCTGAAAGATTACGTCCCATTAGCAGATTTGTCTTGTAATTGAACTGAAGTGTAAAATGCCAATGTCCTGACAACCTGAACAGACAGGATTAACTGCTGCAGACTCCTCTGTCCTCTTCTGAAACATTTTGATTGAGCATAATTAATCTAACTGAACTGACAGGATGATGGATGCTTTCAGCCACAGTGGTTTGCAAAGTGAAGCTAGGCTGGACATACATATCATAGCAAGATAAAGAGGTAATGACAGACAACTGCTGCTGGTTTTACACTGCCTTTCTTTTCTCCTTATAATACATCAAAATCACAAACCTTACACAGTGCCCTATTTCAGGAGTATGTGCTTGTGTCAGTTCAGTTCTGGAGCGCCCTGAAAGAGCATGTTTAACTTGGATCATCTACCCAAGCATCAGTTTGGAGCCAGGGTCTAACCACCGTCAGCAGTGGCAGCATGTGGGCTGCCACTGACCTGAACACAAGGTGTTATGGAATCAGATTTTCTACCATTGCAGCTCTCTAAGCACATTCTCTCTTTCAGAGTCACTGCACACCATTGATTTCATAGGGAAAAGCTTCAGAAGGGGCAGGACACATCTTCTGTACATTGCATTAATCCAGCAGCAAAACGGTTTTCTGTCCCAGACTGCATTCTTAAGTCTTCACAGTACATGAAATTGCAAAGGCAAAGTCCAGAGGTTTCTAAAAGGGATATGACAAACTTAAGCACTGACTGTTGTCCCTTAACAACAACAGAGTGAGTTCAGACTGCTTGCATGCACAGCCCCATCATCTGAAGGACACAGAACGAACCCGAAAGAGGGGCTGCCATTATCAGGGCTGTCCGACAGCCGCACAACACACACAGAGCTCCCGATCCCCTCCTGCCCAGCCTGGGCTTTGCCACTGCTGTTTACTTACTATTTTTATAATGCTGTCTGCCGCATCTGCTCTGAAGGCTCCGGGCCAGAGCAGTGATTGAGGGCTGAAATGGAGTGTTTATTACTCGTGGGATAATGAAAAAGGAGACACTGGTCTACCAGGTACCGAGATGAAGGGTAAAACCATGAGAAATGCCCTGGCTTTGCAGCTGGCCTGAGCTCTTTTGATGTCCTCACTTTTTCCTGCTGTTGATTTTAACCCTTTTCTATAAAGAAAGCTTAAAAGGTTTGAGGAAACAAGGACAAACAGATGCTTTGCAGTTCTTCAGGGCGCAGCCTTCAAGTTCAGTTCACAGCGGCCGCATTGTTCTAGTTTACCAGAAATATTTGAGTTTCTTGTCCCTGCCTGACCAAAATTAAGTTATAAATCTTGTAAAAAACGGTATTTTTGTGGTTAGTTCCTCTCACTGGTCCTGCAGTTACAGCGCCATGAAACAATGAATAAAAAGGAAAGAGAATCAGAAGATATGTGTCGCCACGTGCCTTTACCTCCAATTACTCTGAAGAGAACATCATTTACTGTCTCTTTCATGTGTGAAAACAACACCTACAGCTTGACTCAACCTCTGGGGCCTCTGCAAACCTGCACATCACGCACACCTCGCGTGAGAAATCCAGGAGCAGGATGAGATTGGTCCTCAGGGGTTGGAAGGCATTGCTCAGGTGGGATGTCAGAGAGCAGGACCGCAGCCCTCTGCTCGCTGGCCTGGAAGGTCAGCAAGTGCATCGCTTGGGGAGTCGTGTTCTGCTTCATTATATAACTCCTATCTCCGGAATTAAAGCTTTAATCCCAAATTGTGGCTTGGAGTACAAATCAGCAAGGACTTGCTTACATTATCAGTAACGCAACCACCCTGCATTTCTAATGGCACAATAACATAAGCATAAGCAAACAGGGATGGTTTTTAATCCGAACCACCATGTAAGGGAAATGAAGCTGCTAGTTCTCCTTTGCTGCGAGCCCACAGCAGCTGTCCAGAAAATACAGGTCCTTGCCAGCTCTTTGATGGAACACGCAGAGTTTTGTGTGGCATCGGGTGCCAAACATGCTGCTGATAGAAGCAATAAATCCACATCCAAAACCTAAAAATAATATTGGGATTGTTTTAAATTAAGGTTACGGAATATGGATTTGATTAGACCCTGCATGGATTCTGAATAGCCATTATTACATATTTGTTCAGGTTTAAGTATTTTTATAGGATTTTATTTATTTTTTTTAAATCCTGTTGGAATATTTTTCCTATGGGAAGGGGATCATCTTTGTGAGAGGAAGAATGGTCTTGTGGTTAAGGCTGGCCTGAGACTTAGGAGATCTGTGTTCGATTGCTGGCTGTGCCATGGACACCCTGTGTGAGCTTGGGCAAGTCATTCAACAGCCAGCTTCTTTCTCTTAATATAAAAGTCCAAGGCCCATTTAAGCCTCTCAAAGATGTGGCTGCTGAGAACTGCTGAGTGCTCAGCATTGAAAACAAGGAGGCAAAAAAGGAAGGAGAACAAGAAGAAAAAAGCTGGCTGCCTATCTAAGAGTTGTCCTCCTTTGGTCCCTTCAGTGCATGCTGAGAATGGCTGAAAATCCATCCCTTGATGTCTCTATTCTTCATCTGTGGAGCAGAAATGGTAACGCTCCTCTAGCACACCAGGATTATGGAAATGTCAGCAAAGCTGCAAACAGGGCGTGAGATTGGGGTGAAATTAAAGTGATTTTACTTTGGCTTTTATGTCAGCAGTGGGTGAAAAGATGACAAATGCTTGTCCCCAGATGGGTTAGCCTACTGCTAAGCAACCCATGCACCGGAGGTGGTGGGGGGATAGTCCTGCTGGCATGAACTCAGTGGGCTGGTGGTCACTTTGGGACTCACGTGCACTGATTGCTCCTTCCACAGCCCAATTCTCCAACCGGTCATTCAAAAGGTTAACTCGTTCTGCCCCTGGTTTGAACCACAGCATCATTGTGGGAGATGTCAGGAGCTTGGAAGGAGCCCACAAGCCTTTAGGACCTGTGTGGGGTCAGGCAGGGTTTGCAGTCGCAGCTCAGCAGCATTTCACGTGGTGTCTCCCATCATGGCTGCTGTGCCTGCCAAAACAACGCCCACTGCTCAGAGCCTTATCCTGATTGCTTCCTCTGTTCCATGTATGACCAGTGAGCCAAACATTCCAGCTGTGACATCAATGGTTCTGCAGTGTACATTTGCAGTTTGGCACCAGCTGGATGCAGTGTGATAGAGGGGACTCGGGGAAGCTGATAAAACTCAGACATACAAGTATTTGTTCAGTTATTTGGGACCAGAGACAACAGAAGATAATAAATGCTACCTGAAATTGTCTAGAACAGGTTACAAAAAATTGCTGATTAAAAGTGGTTTTATTGTGACAGTTGTCTTCCATCCCCCAGTTAGAATGAGATGATCTGAAGGTCCTTTCCAACCCTAACTACTCTAGGATTCTATGAATAAATCTGTGCTCACATGAGGGGATTTGACCTTGTTTCCATTGATTTCTCTTTTAAAAAGTATTTTGACAACACTTTCTGCATCTGAAATAGGGAATGACTTAGGGATGAAAGAAATGTGGTGTCTGATACATGTCATATCACAAGCAGAGCTGAGGGAAGTACAGCAACGGAATGATGCAGCTACACATTACACAAATGCAGTGAGGATTCTAGGGAAGTATTGGTGATGGGTAGCTAACAACAAAGTTATTAAATTAAATCTGGGTTCTATAACATATAAGGTGGGCAGTAAATTCATTCAGGATGTACAGAGTGATGCAGAAGAAACTGCTCTTTCTGAGATGCAGGCAGCAACCAGGAAGGCTCTAGAATTAGGGAAACCAGTTTTGAATTCATCAAGATTATAGCTATATAAAGTCAAAGATCATGGGTAGAGATTCACCAGGTCAAAGCATAATTCCGGCTAGAAGGAAGCCTCTGCTCAAAGCAGAGTGAACTTCAAAGCCAGACCATGCTGCTCAGGGCCTCACATCACTGAGTTTTGAATGTTTTTCTGTCTTCCACATCCTCTACGGGCACCTCCTCACTATCACGGTCAAATTTCTTCCCTTGTATCTAACTAGAATTTCCCTCGCTGCAACCTGTCCCTGCTGCTGCTTGTCTTTACAGCACACGTAGAGTCTGCCTTCTCTGCAACCCCTGGCGAGCAGCTGAAGGTGGCAATTAGAGCTGTCTTCAGCGATTAAAACACAAAGCTCCTCCTGAGCAGTCTTTCAGCTGTATTTTCCTCTGCTATCAAGTCACCTATTGCAGTCACCCTGTGCTGCTCACGTGCTCCTGCTCACCAGCTGTGGATAAGCAGCTCTGCATGTAGGAGTATTTTAAGATAAAACTATATTACTGGTGGCTCTGGCAAGCACCTGATCTGTTAACTGCTGGAGGCCGGAGAGAGTGAAAAGAAAGGATTCCAATGGACACATCGACCCGTTCCACACTGACCCCTGCTATGGGCTCCCTTTGGGATGAGGCGCTGAGCCGGTGCAGCCTTTGGTCTGACCTTACAGGGATTAGTTTAGGGCTATGAAGACAACCTGTCTGCTTTCTTATATTTGCAAAGCTGCTTCAACAACACATTTAAGCATGGTGAGGGAAAGTCAACTTGCCTTTTCTGAGTGTGCATTTATCCTTCTGCTTAGCACAAGGGCTGGTACCACAATATGCCCAATACAAATTCTGGGATGCTTGGAGAGGGGAAGTCTTTCAGTGCCTGTTTGCAGTGGAAAGTTTTGGGTTTGTTTTGTTCGGTGAGCAGCACGTGCCCTGGAATGTGAAGAATGTCCCGTGTGGATTCCCACCCGGTGCTGCTGGCCAGGACAGCCCCGTTTCGCTCTGGAGCGTGGCCAGAGTGGAACAGATCTGCAATATATTTCCTGAGTCACTCAGTTTCCCTCCAGCAGCTGCGTAAGAATCAGAAGATAAAAGCAGAGACCTGGTCCTTGTGCCCAGCCAGAGCAGAGGCTGGGAGCTGTACATACAGAGGCTGACCGCTGGCACATCCTCTGCGTGGGTCATGGATTTTCATTGCCCGGAGCCAGCAACTTCTCCAAGTGGAAATTTCTCGTGCTTGTGGACAGGGTTACAACTGACACTGCTCAGATTTCAGTTGTTTGAATGGATTTGCCCTGCAGAAAGCACACAGAAAGCACAGTATAAATAGCAGGGGAGAACCACACTCACTACTCCTGTACTTTGCATCCACCCTGAGCGAGGGTTCTTATTTTTCTTAATGAAAGTTAAGCTCGGTTTTGTAAGCTTCATTACACGGATTTTGGAGGCTTCATTCAGGATGCTGAGAGCAATGTAAGAGCTGGGGAATATTTTAAAACTTCCCATTAGCACTGACAGCAACTTATTTTGGGAGTGTAAGGCAAGTTTGTTACATTTCCTCATGATTTCATCATTTGTAAACCACGCTCAATAAAATGAATTTATTAAGCTCTGAGATAAAATTTTTGGGGACCTCAGCTTAAGAAATATGATGGCTTTCCCAACACTTTAGCTGAAGAAACAGAAGGAAAACAGGAATCTCCCAGGGCACTCAGCATCCTGCAGAGCTGGACCTTTAATCGGGATCTTAAAGGGCAGAGGTGGTATTTTATATACCACGCAGGGCCAGACGCATGGTTGGCACCAAGCTAACCATCTGCCTCCAAGCAATCTGACAAGGGCAGTGTCAGAGGAGAGAGATTTAAAAATGAAGAAAAGTCTATGAAAGCTTAGCGTTGCCAAGGTATCCTGTGGATACAGGCAATGGAAGAGCCTGGTCTTTCAGAGATGAAAACCAATGGGGGCTCTCAGACTAGCTGATAGTCCAATGGTCCACTCTCCAGGATTGCCTTCAAAGCCTGTTACTACTAGAAAGAGGAAAAAAGCTATGGATGCTGGTCTGGCTATGTTCAAAATGCTGTTTACATTCTTTTACGATGATTTGAATGAATGCAAATGTGTTTGAAATAATAACTAATGGCAGTAAAATAATTCTGAAATAGTCATCAAGCTCATAGCTGCCAATACTAATAATTCCTTGTTTCTAAGTCTGTATTCCTTTTAATCTCTGGCTCTTGGGCTCCATTAGGCTGCAGCGAAAAGAAATGGCACACCAGAAGAGCCAGAACAGCAGTATCATCCCTGGGCACTCCTTCAGTCCTGCCAACAGAATACTGCAAGGTACATTATCAATAGGAATCAGTCAGTTCATAGGGCTTGAGGTCAATGTTATAAGCCTGTTTTTAAAGCAGAGAAACTAAAAGTGCAGACAACTTCAGTGACACTTGACAAAACACTTCATAATGGTGGATAACGTCAGGAATTCACCTTCCAAACTCCTGTCCATGCTTTGCCACCTCTTTCCACTCTGCTGCACCAGCACTGGTAATTGCTCAGTGAGGCGTGCTGCAGAGTTCCTTGGAACTGATTACACTGCTTAAGCACCCTAGAAACAACAATAATTTGCCATATGGTCAACATCATTCAATCTGAGCTCTGAAAGCTAAACTAATCCAAATCCAAACAAACACAAGCATCTTTTCTTATTAACCACTTAATATTTGGACCTTCTTTCCTTGTAAAGACACTCATTTTTGGATGATTTGATGTAAATGTAGTCCACAATGAGATCTGTTTGCAGGTGGGATTATATTCCCACTGCTACTATACTTCCCACTTGCTTTCTGCACAGCAATGTTTGAACATGATATGGTCTCCAGCAATTAGACTGCTGTGCTGACAAAGAAAAGGGATTGATCACAGAGACAAAAGCCTTTCAGGCTCCCCAGGAGATCATAAAGGTAGGCTGCAGTTCCATTGATTCATAGCCTATATGTTCCCACAATAAAAACAAAAAGCAGCATCAAGTTGAGTCTCTGTGGATTCAAAAGAAGAGCCAGCCAGGAGACTGGAATATAGAGGATAAGGGCTCTCACTACTGCTCTTCTGGCTGGATTTCAGCAGGAGTTGAAACGTCATGACAGGGGATGTCAACCCTGTCTAATACTCCAAAGACATACTCAAAGGTGAGGGAGGACCTCCTTGAAAAGGCAAGCAGAGACCATGCCATGTCCATCTGCTCCTCAGTCTCTTGTATTACTATTCAAGGAGCAAATACTGCCCACTGATGACACCAAGTATCACCAACCATTTCACCCGAGGCAATAATCCATACCAGTAAAAGGTATGGGCTTGAGAGGCTTTTGTGGGGTGGTAAAAACTGTGTTTCATACAAATTGTCTGTCTAGAGCAAAAACTCATGCTTTGTGTAGATCTGCATATGTAACAGAGATGCGCAATGGGTATGTGCCATGAGGGTGAGCATTGACTGGAGTCCAAGGGCATTCCTGGGCTCTCTCAGGAGGACAACCATTCACCAGTTATGTCCATTCTTGTGGTTGTAAGTTAAATCTTTGTCTGGTGGATTACTGCCAGTGCATTCCTGAAACAGGAGTCTTTGCTTTTGTGTAAGATGCACATTCATTCTTTTCCACATTAGTGCTTTACACAAACCAGCATGGAGCGTGATTCAAAAGGAAGCGGGATTAGAGGTACCACACAGTACAAAGCATACCACACGCACCAGAGGAAGTCACAGGTTCAAGCAATAAGCAGATAGAGACATAGCAAGAGGGCATGAGCAGTGTGGTAATGTACTTGGGGAGCTAATCTTAGTTATTTGTTCGAGTGTGACCACAAATATGGGTTGAAAGAGGTTTTGTATTCTGCAGCTGCATCATATAAACCATTACATAAACTGATTAAGTTATAGCTTAAAAACTATTAGCCTCTGTGCTCCCAGTGGAAGGCAGTTCCAGAATCTTTCTGCTCAGGTTACTGGAAGTTATCTGATATTCAGCCTAATCATACCCATCACCATTTTAATGCCATTTGTTCTCCTAATGCTTTCTTTAGCTTGAACAGTTAGCTTTAATACCTTTATGCAATTCTTAATTCAGAGCCATCATTTCAAGGATAAATAGGTGGAGGTTTTTAGCTTCATCTCATAAGAGTAATCCTACTGTTAATAGTATGTCTTCTCTGTTCCAGTTTGAATTTATTACCCCTGTATAAGGATAACAGGGAGTATACCAGCCTTCCTAATCTCACCTCTTACAAAGACGTTGACTGTCTCCTAGGGACACTCTATGAATGATTTGAATCTTTCATGGGTAATTCACACCAATACAACATATTCACGCTGCAACTAACTTAGATCTTTGTGCTCAGTTCCTGCTAACGAGGTCTTTGCTCATACCACTGCTCATGGATTTCCATCCAACACAAATGTATGTTCATGTACTGAAAAGCATCCAATTATGGACAAGAACATTCCATTTCAGCTACAGCCTCCCACTGATAATGCAGACAGCTTCTAGCGTGGAAGCTTGAACCCGTTAAATATAACTACCAGTCACATCTGACAAGAAGGAAATCACTTTCCCCAGTGGAAACAGAAATTTGGGGAGGCAGAAGGTAATGAGATCTGCTCAGTGCACCATGCACCAACATTGCTGAGTACAGACTTGTGAAACATGCCACAGGATCTGTAACGATGTGTTATTTCATGACTAAGAACCTTTTTAATGTGACACCTGAAGGATGCCAGATGCTGCAGCACGAAGCTTCCTAACTTCACACATGAATGTTGGTCCTCAAAGGGAGTAGTGCCACCTGCTGAATCACCATTCCCTGCCACAGCTGGATTTTAATGCCACTTGTTTGGGTGAAGCCCATGGTTGCACTTCCCAAGAGTAGGGGGTGCAGGGCTGGATGCCTTGCTTTGGTGATGTAGAGATGTGCCCATGGTGGAGGAACTTGACATGGTCTGTGGCACTTTGGTGGTACCTTCAGAATGAACATGTCCACCATTTCTATATGAAAAAGTGTAAGGGAAGCTGGGCTACCAGAGTAATGCAACATGTTCCTGCTACCTTAAGAGAGGACGGGTTTCAAGACCGCTATCTCTAAACCCATGCAAGTGCCCAGCAAACTGGAATTAAGATATCAATTTTGTTTGAAAACAATCCTGAAACCCTCCTTCACTCTGTCTTTTCTTTACTCCCCCAAATTAGTCACAGATATATCAGGGCTTACTACAGTTGATATTACAGAGAGGTGCAGCTCTAAGGAGGGTAAGTAATCACTAAGATTTTTCTTTCTAGGAGGACAACGAATCTCTTTCTTCTTGCCATTCTTTTGATGATGTGCAGAAGTAGCCTAAAAGTTCTTTACCAGCCTGCTTAGCTATTCTTTTACCTTACAAACATCAGAAGTGTCTTGTCTTTCTGGTTTTGTTGCATGCCTTTCTTAAGTAAAGGCCTGAACTTCATTTTCTGAGCTGATTAACTGACAATTAACCCAAATTAGCTTCTACATTTGCAAAGGCTAATTTAGCCACCCACAATTATTTGTTTCAGGAGACCATAATTTGTTCAAAATGGAGCCAAATATCTAATCTAGCCATTCTTGGGGTCGATTAAGAGGTAGCAGCTCATCACTGCTGAACTTGTAGTGGTTAGAGCTGGTTTGAATATTTTTGGAAGTCATTCTTTATCCGCAGAACCCAAAATTGTTTCATCTGATGTATCTTGGCTATGTCAAGCTTTTGGTGAATCAAGGGCTGGTTTCCAATGGAACCATGCCTGGATTCATGATGGGATTCCGGGGATCTGAGGGCTTCCAACACTGGCAATTCCCAGGCAGCCTCTGCTGCCAAGCGCATCCCAGTGCGGCAATTTGAAAGCCGTAGGAACACGGGTGGTGGTGGGGAGCCAGAGAAGGAAAGATAGAAAAGACATAGGAGGAATTTTAAACAATCATCATTAAATTTAGCTCATCTCAAATATCAGTTTCACATCCAATAATATCTGTGACATTGCCAGTTTGTTTGTTCTCAAGCCATCCATTGTCTCCTGTAGGCACACGCTGCCCAACTAATGACAAGCAGCCCCTCGGACAGAGCGGGAGGGTGGACGTGGCTGGGTCCAAGATGAGAAGGTGCCATGGGCCCAGCGGAGGTCCCCTGGGAAGCAACAGAGGAGTGAGCATTGTGCTTACAGAGGTGGTTTTATCAGCCACCCAGGGAAAGGACCATGGTGACCTATGGCTGCCTCCACCGAGCTGCAGGGGCTGCCTTCAAGCACAGCTTTGGTCTTCCGTGAAAGAGTTCTGCAAGGCTTTGACAGACCAAATGCTTCTGCCTCTTCCAGAAATACAGTTTTTAGGCTTTCTTCTTCTTCTATGAGGAGCTGGTGAAACCCTGTGAGCATTTCCACTGCTGAAAAGTTCCATTTTAAGCATCAGGAGCTGGTCAATATTTGCCACTGTCCATTGTCCCACAAAATTAACAGCAGTATATCAGTGTCATTAGTGTGTGTTGGAGACAAATGACCAGCAGCAGCCTCCATCTGGCAGGTAGCTCACCTGGCATCCCAGTAACACCAAATCGTCCAAGCAAGCCACGACACGATCCTCGTAAAGATAAATCACCCACCACTCCTCAGAACATAACACGTACTTGACAAATGCAATTTACCACTGAACAGGAACAACCTCACAATATTTGCTACTGAGAAAGAAATAACTAACCACATTGATCCGCATAAAGTAATTAGAGGAATCTTGCTTGGAGATGCGGTGCTGCTGCTTGGATGCCATGCAGCTCTATAGAGCACTAATGCTAACAAAAAAGGGTTATTCAGTATTAAATTCACTCCATTCTCCACTAATTTACTATTTCCACAGGCACAGTATGGGCTGCTGTAAACTAATATTCAGCAATGCTGGATGAGGGAGTCTCATGGAAAACTCTTGGTGAGATTGCTTAGCTCTGGGACTGTTTCTGCTGCCCTCCAGAACAAAGCAGGGGTTGGCAATAGTGATGGTATTGCTATATCCACTGAGCTCCCTCAACCTGTAGGATATTTACTCCATATTTACTACAGATGGTTTCTTCAACCCACCCAACCTGACACTACCTGCATTAGCTGGCATTTTTAAAAACATTTTGGTTTCTAAATCTACTTTGTTTCCCTTTTTTCTTCCTTTAGTTGCAATTTTCTTCATTCAATTCTGCTGCCCTAATAGTAGCAGAACAGAGAGAACTAAACAGCAAGAAAATCCCATTTGACTTTCCAGCCCATGTTCAGTGGGTTTCGGCAGAAGGTCAGTATAGCAAAGTTATTCCTGGCAGAAGCAGGCTCTGGGATAAATTGTATTCCTGTAAATTGCTCAGGCTTTGACGAAGAAAAAGGTTTTTGTGTGAGGAAACAATTAGAAAATAGCATCTTGGTTACATCTGCCAGACCTTCATACCTCTGCAGTTCAACTGTATATACAACTGCATTCATTCGCATTCTTATCTCTACCGTGAGCCATGCTTTTTCATGAAAGCGTGGCCTTGTAAAAATTCCTCAGACTATAGGTGCAGAATACATTTATTTTAGGGTGGTTTGTCCAGAGGAAAAGAAGCTTGGAAGTATTTGCAAAGATATGCTTGATTATCTGGCTCTTGCATTCCTTCCTCTGGAATGAAGAGGTTGCAAAAGAAATTGCCAGAATATGGACATAACAGGCTGCCAGCTAATGTGAAAAGAAGGATATGGAGGTAGGAGATAGAGAAAAAGCACCATTTGGCAAGATTCCTTGTGTAAGAGGAGAAAAGGAGAAGGTATAAACATAAAAAGCAATAAGAAACACCCCCAAGCCATTCACAAATTCCACGTTGAAGATAGGGAAACATCTCATGGAAGTGTGGACGTTTAGACAACTGACAGTGTTTTTCTCTCCAAACTTAAGAACAAAAACGACTTAAATGTTTTATTCTTTCCTATATTTTGTTGTGTTGGTTTACAATGTGCAAAAATCTGCACTCTTCTACCAACATGAGCTATCGTAGGAGGGAAGGAATTCAAGAGAAGGAATGTTATTTCTTGCTAATAGGGTCCCCTGGAAGAAGGAGGCCAGGTATAGCAGTGAAATGCTGGCTAATAGTAGTAAAACATGTTGAACTATGGATGTGGATAATGTCCAGGTCAGAACACATGAAGGAATATTTAGTTTGGGAGAGGTCATGACAAATTACAGTAAAGTCAGGGGTCATCCCAGCTAGGCAAAAGAGTAGGGATGTAGCCCACTAAGTGCTGCGATTGTTATTCATTTATCCTGCTTTTTAGTCTGCTGTAAGAAAGAAATCAAATTCCTGCTGAAGTCAATGGCTCCCTTTCCCCCAGCATTAAGGAGTCAGAATCTGAGAGAAGGTTTGAGGCCTTGTTGCAAGCAGGAACCAGAAAGGACCTGTTTTTTCTAACCAAATCAATAGATTTGTCCTTTGTAACAGTGCAGTTTTCTATCTTAATGTTTTTTCTTCATCAAGAGAGGTTATTAGTTTTCATCTGATACCAACACTGTATATAGAGCTGCTTCTATAATTCATGAGAATGAAAACAGTGGCATTAGAAAGAAAACCTGTCATAAATTAAGCTATTAGGCTTTTAAATGGGCAGTGATAGCAGTGTGGGGATGGGGAACATCTATTGTGATGCTAAATATAGGGATAACACTAAAAGGTTTTCATCAATACATGTTAAGAACAAAATACTGAAAGTAGTTTGAGCTTGAATGTTTATCCTCTGTGAATGGTTTTATTCAGTTGTGTGTGGATTTGTGCTTTTTTTTTTGTTTTGAAGGGAGGGGGGTGTTTCTTTGCCTTTTGAAATCAAGATTGTTTTGACCACTCATTGGAGTACTGCTGCATTTTGAAACTTAGACCTTTCCCCTCTCCACTTCAGCATCACTAAAGACAACAATTTCAAACAGAGGGTGGAAGGAAGGGGCTGAGGCTGTTTCACAGATGCTCCTGGAGATCCCTCATTGTATAAACAAGTTGTTTACAAGGAAGTTTCTTAATAAATTACCATGGCTTTAAGAGGTGGAAGAAGCAGAGATGGTGCCAACAGTGCCAAGAGGGACTGCTCTCTCTTATGCATTCTCCATCTGTTATGATCTACATTCACTTTTTACAGGTGTCCCAGCACACACCCTGTCAAGTTCCTACTCTCATTTGAGCAAACGTGATCCCACCGCAAATGTGGGTTATGTCTGATGCCTTTATAGGAACCCCTAAAATTTGTTCCAGAAGAAAACCTATCCAATTGCCTTAACCAGGACTTGCAAAAGTCCGGGATTTTACAGCACTGAAAAGAATCACGAAAAGATATTGTACAATGAAATATGAAAGGAAAATAAAGCTGCAGCTTCAGCTTGTGTAAATCACTTGGAGCCCTGCCTGAGGTTTTCTATTTGAAGCTCAATATGATAGTTTTCTGTGGGAGTTGAAAAATACAAAAGTTCTCCTGGGATATTGTAAACATAATTCATGCTCGCTCGGGCAACCGCTGACATCACTTCCACCGAGGGGCCGAGGCACTGGATGTGCTGGGACTCCGTTAAAAATAGCAGCTCCATAAATCTGCCCGTTCCTTTAATTAGGCAACCCCGATGACAGGATTAAGATTGAATGCTTTCATTTCAGATTGGTTAATGAAGTGCTTTCTAATATTTTCTATGCCACGGATAATAGGCTGCCCTCAGAAGGAATGCTACCTGCTGAGATGCGCTGTTAGTAATTGCCGCAGGTAGAGCCAGGCTGGGAGAACTTCCTTATCAGAAGGTTAAAAGGGATGATTATGTAGACATTTGATTAGCTCCTATCGTGCTTGCAGACCACACACACTTTACAGACAGATGAGACCGTGCAACTCAACTCCTTTTCTGTAATTAGTGATTTAATAAACATTTGATCAAGATCAAAGAACATTCTCATATTGTGGTTTCTCTCCTGTCTGGCTTCTACTGCAATACTATTAATTGGGAAAAAAAAGTCCTCCAAACCAACCCCAAAAGAACAATGCTACCCACAAAAGCAGTCCTATTTTGTGAGTGAATCTTCCCCATGATGAAAGAGATGGATTTAGTGCATCTGGGGAAGAAACTTGCTAGTAGCAAGCAAGTTTCCACTGGCCCACGCTGCCAGCTCTGCTCCAACCACCCATAGGGACTTAAAGGAACTTAATTGCCCATTCCTGCTAAACTGGTGTCCAGGGGATTGCAAGTGCCAGGCGATTTCTCTGATATATAGGAGATACAAGCTATCTAATAGCTGAGCTGTCAACACCATCCTACATGAGATTGGTGGTTACTGGTGTGGCCAAACGGATTGCTAAGAATGTGCCTAAATTCTATTCATTATATTCAGCTGAATGCGTTCCTGAGTCCTGGGGCTTATTTATCACTTGCATGTTGATGGTATTCAAAAGCTGCTCTGCAAACAGACGGTGCAGAAGAGAAGCTGTGCTTTGCTCTAATGAGTTCCCCGACTGACCAAGGAAGAGGTCGAGGTGCTTGTAGGAAATAACAACAGGCAAAGCAAGGCCAAGGAAAAGGAGGGAAAATTGCTTTTCCTGCTCCTGAGCAAAAGCCTGCGGTGGCCAGCTCCTGAACATCTGGTCTCCCAGGGTGTTTTCTCACATCATGCCAATACCTGACTGGAATAAACAACTTTATCTAGATCCTTGTTTCTTACCATCAGAGGCCGATAAGAAAACTCACTCCTATCAGCGTGAGATTCAAGCAGAGGGAAGAAAGATTTATGCCTGCTTGAAACCAGCCTCCACCCTGCTTAATTGTTCAGCACTGGGGAGAAACGTGAGGTTTAATCAGGCAGGTTTTGCTTTTCCAGGAGGCTGTAGATCACAGCATCAGCGCTGCTCTCGCCACCCACCAGGCAGGCAGCACACGGCTCCAGTTTGTTTTCACATGGAAATGACAATGTGCTTCCCTTCTGCAATTTACTGTAACACTGATATTTTGTACCTCTACAGCTCCCTTCCTTCCCTGGGCTCTGGGAAACCTGAATATATTAAGTACTAAGACCACAAGGCACTCCAGAGGTAGGAATAATTTATACTCTGATGGGCCAACCAAGCACGTTACTGTTCTGACAGCTTTTTGAGATGCTTCCAGCCCCATTTGTTACCTCCTATTCACAATTAGTCCCCATCCAGTTGTTTGGATTCAGCTGGATCTGAATATATGCTGCAAGACCCATGCTCCAAGCCTGAGACTCGCTCTCCTCCTCCTGGATCATTTCTCAGCTCTGTTTTGGGCAGCTTAGCTGGTACAACTGAAATGGCTGTTGGTGCTGATACGAGGTGGAAACGGAGATAGGAAAGGATCAGCTTGGATCAGAAGGACAGGTTTAAAAGGATTCCCTGAAGAAATGCAAGTAGCTCCGCAGGTGAAGCCACCACAGCACCTGCAGGATTAGCGCCCAGCTATTCCTGTTGCTATTCTTGTCTTCTAACCTTTGAATCACCTTCAACCACAGATACCTGCAAACATTTTATTTGCAAGCCCTTTGTACCCTCAGCTGTTTGAATAGATGTACTGCCTTGGATACGGAAATATCTTTGGAAAATTACCTATTTTCAGCACTCCTAAGAGCTGTCACAGGTCTCTTGTCACATCTTCGCCTTCATAAAAATTCCTTCCTGTAGGTGTGCAGGTTCTTTGTGAGAGTTTGGGAGCTGGGCTCAATTTTTACTTGCAGTAAGTTCATCATTCAGCTTAGAGCTTTAAAGAAAAAGACTCACAATAGCATTACCTTCTTATTATAACCACCCTGCACCCAGGGGTAAGCTTGAGTATTATAAATTGATTTTCATATTTGAGAGACCTTTACTTATGCCTTCCTGATCACTGAAACAAGAGGAGAGGAATTTCTGCTTTTAACTATATATTTGCTGTGTTGCAGTGCTCATCCACCCCATGAGTGGGGGGGTCACACTTGTGCAGACACACTTTGGTATAATTCATTTTCTATGCACAGTAGAGCTGGTTAATTCTTTCTGTACAGGCTCTGGGGTTAGCTCAGTAAATTGGATG
Source organism: Pezoporus occidentalis (assembly GCF_034315485.1). NCBI lineage: Eukaryota > Metazoa > Chordata > Aves > Psittaciformes > Psittacidae > Pezoporus > Pezoporus occidentalis. The sequence continues at coordinate 1,050,592 of NW_026913749.1, read as the reverse complement.
AGCTTCCCTTTGCTGTATCAACCTCTTTTATATAAAACCAGCTTGATCGGGGGGTGCCAGCTTGAACAAAAGCTGACTTGAGCACCTTACAAGTTCAAGTGAAATGCATTAGGGAGCTCTCAGTAAAGTTCAGCATGACTGATGGTCTCTGCTAGAGGGAAGTACAGAAACTGGAGTTTAAAAGGTTTTCCCACTGCAACCTTTCTCCTTTTATCCCTTCCCAGACAGAAGACATGAGATGCCCTGCAGTGTGCCAGCTAAAGAATAATCTCATTAACCTTTCACACTCGTGAATGCCATGGCTTCATAAAAACTGCTGACATCCATTTATAGGGCTGATGATTGCGACAGGGCAACACATTACAAAATAATCATACGACTATTTATTTTAAGCACCCGCATTGCTTTGGCCCAACATAGCAAAAGGCACTCTAAACAAGAGGTGCCTACCACCACCTCTGCCTTATCTCTTGAGCATGTCTGAACAGGAGATTCATTTCTGCTATACCTCCACTTAACATGATAACAGCAAGAAAACAGCTAGTCTAAGGGGATGTGGTATCCAAGTGTTTTGACATGTCTCTGTCTCTTTAGGCTCTTGCACTATATCCATTTCTATGATACCTGAGCACCTTTCGACCTTCTAAAAGATGAGACATCATTCTTTCTTCTGTTTCGTTATTTGGTTATTTGAAATGTTAATTAAAACACTCTCTGGGTGTATGTCAAAACCACGGGCCAGTACATACTAGCTGGCAGCATTCCTTAAAAATGTTTTCCCAAAGAACTGGTTTGGTTTCCACTTTCAATGACTTGTCCCAATGCAAACCTGAGTTTTTGAGAGACAACACCGTCCCCCCCCCGCTTCTCCAATCCATTGCAAGAATGCAGATACATATAGACATAGAGAGGTTTAAGACTGCATAATGTCAGCTGCGCTATCTTCTCCCTTGTAGTACTTCAATACTATTTAGCAGTGGAATTTACAATGATTAAATCACAGTCCCATGACCTCACATGATTAGAGAAACTCTTCCATAGTAAGTAGAGGCACAAATCATGCCAGGACTCAAACAATGGCTTCTTTGGAGGGCTAGTCTTCAAAAGGATTATGTATGACTTCCCAGCCCCAGTCCAAGTGACTGTCAGAGCTCTGGATTTCTGCTTCCCTTCTTTGTTTGCAAGCTCTTTTCTTGTAACTCCCATCCCATGCTCCAATACACTGCACCCCTCTCCTCCACTGACTCTATGCCTCACCACAATGAGGATGCTCAAGGTGCCAGCTCTCACAGAGCTCCACAAAGCACATAAACACCTCTGGGGAGCTGATCTGACAATTCAAAGAAGCATCTAGAGAACATGCTGCTTGGATTTTTTAAGCAAAGCGCTAAAGCTCACTCTCCTCTGCACCCTAACAGTGACTTTAAGAGTAATTTCAGCTTCAAAGGCTGCCAGGGAAAGCTTTCCTTCTCTCTCACCTCCCATCCCTTCCCCCTCTAATTTTGCCTGCATTAAGTCACTTTTCTCCCAGCTCCGATCCCAGCATGTCTGCTAGCATGGTTTCAGCTGGTTGGGAGATGCCTGGAAAGTAGACACTGATTCTGCCTCACCTGCAGCTCCCTGCTCCTCAGTGCTTGGAGCTGCGAGCAGCTACCTCAATCACTGCACAACCTCCCTGAGCATCACTGCTCAAGAGCACTAATGCTTGTGTGTGGGCATTAGTGAACAGGGTGCCCATGAAGTGCAAGGTGCTGGGTAGTTCACTGAACTGGGAAAATGCTCTAAAATGGAGTTTTAAATAATTTTTTATTTCAAAATGAAAGAATCATAGTTGGCATGTCTTAGAGGGCACAATGGGGTACTTGTAATTATTCCTTCTCCCTATCCATTTTTATTCTGCATGTAAAGAAAACTCTTCATTCTCAGCTCTTATGATCATTTCATCAGAAACAATGGATGGATAGTAAATAATCTTTTGTGTATTCAGGAATTCAAATGAAGTGAAGAAAATTCAATGCCCTTTTTCTGCAAGAGTGCTGATCTCATTCTCTCTCCCTTTACAGGTGAGTCAGAGATCCAGAATGAACTATAGACTGACTTGGATCTGAATAGAAGGGACAGGAAAAAACCCACCCTGTAAGCATGAAACTAATTCCAATTTAAATCCTTAAGGAATTACCCTAGGAAACACCCTGAAGTGGATGTCATTGTTATCACCACTGTTATCTCAGTGATGGATTATATTAAGGTACACATTCAAAGAAAGCTCATAACCAAACTGAACCATTTCAAATTAAAAAGGGAAATAAAGAAGAGAGGAAAGACATAGAAAACTGGTGCATCTAAGACCTCTCTGCTCTTTGCAGTCTCCTAAAGTGCAGCATTATCAACTTTCTGCTTGATTTCTTTCTTTTACTTCTTAATTCTGCAGCAAATACTAGGAGAAACACTTGGGATAAATCCCTGGAAATACATCTAATAAAGTTTATTACCAGAGTACTTTGTTTTTACCTATCCTACTACAAGTCTTTACTGTGGTGCTTCCTGTGAGCCATACACCAAATACTGTGCAGCAGCTTACACATAAAAGTTATGTGGCAAGGAAGAACCAGTTGCCTACCACCCACTTCAGCTATTTATAACTGATGAGAGCACAAGGCATCCATATTAACACCTATTGAAGAGCATGTTAAACAGCACCATAAACTGCTGATGAGAGAAAGGAGTCAGTATGTTGACATGTCACTTAACACAGATACTAACAAGGTGCTTCTTATTGTCAAGTAATTAATGTCTGGGAAGAACCTGAGTCTGTTATAACCTGAAGTGATTTATTATTTCTGCTAAAGCATTCTGGCTCTTCTGTGATGCCCACAAATCATCTTCCTAGAACTGCCAGGCACTATCCAAAAAAGAGAAGATATGAATAAGGAGATATTAGGAAAAAGTGAAGCCATGCAAGCATTGAATGCGTCATGAAACCGGGGAAGGTTAAGGGCTGATGGCTGATAAATTTGATGGCATGATACGAAATGCCACAGTGGACATCGGTAGCAGCTGCTGGAAACAGGCTGTGTGGGAAAGGACAAGAAGTCAAATTTTGTCATCCAACACTGGATGACACTAAAGCTATCACACTAAGAACAGCAGAAATTCTGGCATGGGGGAAGGAGCCTTTTACACTTGCACTAATTCCAGCCTCATTGTCCTAAAGCTTTGTCCCACAGAACCTGTTTCTGGGGGAGTGAAAGGAGACTGCAATTGGGTTTGTACCTTTCATGTTGCACTTTGTCAAACAAGCAGAAGGGACTGAATTTTAATGGGGATTTATTTTTCCTGCCTTTTCCTTTCCTCTTCTTCCCAGTTTTTAATGTGGTAAATGAAGGACGGGCACAACATTAAAGGCAAAGCTGTACTGAAGTTGATGCTGTGCAGTTGTTAGCCGGGTGTTGTCTTACCAGATAGACACACCAACACACACAAGCAGAGGTACAAGGTCTGCAGAGGTCAGCGGGATCCTCAGCAATCCACGGGCTGTTGCAGGACCTGGAGGAGCTGGGCCAGCCACGTTCACTGGGGTCAATGCACAAACAGGCTCTTTCCCTTTCTAAGCAAGAGTGAGGTGAGAAGAGAGCGTGAAAGGTATTTGTAATACAGCCTAGGAGGCAAAATCACCTGGGAACTCAGTGTGACCCAAACCTGGAATAAAAATAGGAGATGGGAGATCCTCAGCTCACGTTTCATAGAGGAAATCAATCCAAGCGATGGAGAAATAGGACGGATGGTGCAGACCAAGGCAGCAGGGCAGGAACGCAGAGCTCTCATCTCTGCAAAGCCAGCTCCGGTTTCATTGCTCTCCTAGCACTTTCAGAGGGAATGCTTATCCTGGTGTGAACACTTTGGAAAGTCCCAGCTCTATTTCCATTATGTCTTTTCTTTGACCCCAGCTTCTGTACCCAAGTCTGTCTCAAGAGCAGCCTGTGGTGTGGATGGTGTACTTGAAGGTTTGCAGAAAGGAGAGCAAGTGTATCTGAACATGAAGGTAGCTCTTGCATTATAATTACATTAAAAAAGAAATTAAACTGTCTGGCACAGTGTAAACATGATCCTTATGTCTTTTAGGGGGAGCAATCAGGGAAGGTTGCATAGCCAGGCAGTGCCCAGTGGGCGACATCATGTAAAGCATTCAGCAGAACATAAAGATATGGCTCAAACAGCACCTCAAGCCATAAGGCTGATAATGTAGATTAAGAATATATGTATTATTTCTACATGCTGCAATTTCCATACACAAAAAAGATGGTGTGGAGATAGGAGCGTGTGTACAAGGCCTTCACCCAAGCCATGCTCTGCACTGATCTTCTGATGGGCTCCCACTCTCTGCCTCTGCTAACTGCTGTGATTTTTGGCAGAGATGTATCTGCAGGAGGACTGCAAGTGGAAATGGGATAAAATTGGGCAAGAAAAGATGACAAAAACCTGTGCCAGCAGAAGTTATGCAGTCCTCATGAGAGCCGTGCACTGAGCACAGAGTATCTTGCAAGTACCGTAACAAGTCAAGGCAACGTATAGCTAGTGTATAGCTGAAGTTTCTAAATACCAGATGTCACATTACATCACTTTGCAGTGAGTAATGTTCTCTCATGTTATGCAATGTTATGAGCAGTAGTCTGTTATTGCAGAAGTTGCCAAGAGAAAAGCTCTGGATTTTGAGGTTAGTGTTTTTGTTTTGGTTTTCCAATCATTTTTGCAACCAGATCCGGTTCCCTTTTTATTTACCTACAATATCATAATCTATTGTCCCTGAAGGGCTGATGCAAGTGCTTTCCTGGGTGAAATCACAAGTTCCTACCTGCAAAAAAAATCAAGGAACTGGCTTGCTGTGATCACATCCAGCTGAAGCCACCAGGACTACGTTCACATTGCAAGAGAGAAAGCCTGTACAAGGGCACTGAGCACTGATCAATAGCTGTATTTAGTCGACATTACTGGATGTACATCAGGCATAAAAGGCAGGTTTGTCTTCCCTAAGCATAGGCATCTACACTAGAAACATCTCTACTTAAGTCTCCTTTTAGAGTCCACAAAGATAAACAGGCACTTCCAGTTTACACTGAGCTGACTTATGTCAGCTGGGTTAGGGACAGACAGCAAAATGATACTACCCAATAAATGTAATAACAATAAAGCTCAGTATAATCTTTGATGTGTGAATGGATACCAGGCAGCTAAATGAGGGCCTCCTCACTGAGTCCAATAGGAAGCTGAATTCACCTGTTATACCCCAAATGTCTAAGACACTTTGACAAGCAGTTTCATCCAAAACAGTTGCAGTCACAAGGTCCTAACTCCTGGGTACAGTGCCACAGCCTTTTGGTTTTGCTCCAGCTATAGCAAATATCTGAGGTTTCCAGGGAGATAAATATGGCATGGAAATGTGTGGAGCCTCTCCCTCCTCTGGGAAAGGGCTCAGGGAGCAGCTGAATCCATACACCCGCAGACCCCTCTGAGTTTCAGAGCATTACAGCATTTGTTGGTGCCAGATATTTCCAAGATGTGGGTTCTGAGGAATGAATAATTCAGATTGCTTCATCTATCTGCTGAATGCACTATTTTAAATAGGATGATGCATGCGTAATGGGGAGGGGACGACAGGAACCTTGGTTTCCTTTTGTTTTTAAGGTCAAAGATTGAATCATGTGCTAACTGCTGCTGCAAGCTCTGCCTTTTAAACATGCCCAGAATTATGACCTTTCAATTGTAGTCTAAATACCGGGTTCAGTTATAGGATCATCTCAGTGCCCTATGCATGATTTATAAAGTCACGTGTCAGTGAGTAGTAAAAGGGATTTACAGCAGATTGTAGGTCAAAAGGGTTAGGGCACACTGGAAATATTGAAAACAGGAGTAAATTTACTATAAATGAATGTACTAGATATTGAGTGGATGCCAAAGCATGTATGGGATTTGAGCCATTGTTTTCTATGGTCCTGAGCCAAAGTACAATGTGTAATGATCCCACACCGGTGGATTTATGAGCGAATGATTAAAAAACATAGTAATCAAAGCTATTAAAAAAGAGAAAGAAACTGAATGTCATTGCTCTGATAAGCATGAAAATGAATCCAAACCGAGATCTCAAAGGGAAAGAGAAATCTTTCAACAGGTACATTTACACACTTCAGAGACTTTCTATAGTGTTATTTGTATTTTGTCTTCTACTCAGAGAAATCCAAATCTTTCTCTCACTTCTACCTAACTTGGGCTGCACTTTGCATTTTCATGTCATTCTGCAGACTCAGCAGTTTATTTGATTCCCTGCAAAGCATAACTGCCCAGAACACACAGGGTCCAGCCCTGAAATGCTTTAGGAATAAGAAGATAGCTTAATTATGTGGTTCTGATAAGAAACCAAAGGCAAGCATTTCCACTTGTTCTTTATGTCACCTGGTTCCCCTCCCTTGCCCCTTTTGATGGAACAGTTTAAAAAGAAACAAAAACAGAGCCAAAAAAGATAAAATAAAATCCTGACTAATGCGGCATCTTGTGTGTTTTCCAAATTCCTGCTGTCAGCAATAGAAGAAGAAAAGCCTCTGAGGCACAGAAACCTCAGACCCCAGAATACCTGCAGGCGTAGGAGATAACAAGCCATGATGCCTTACAAGAACTTTGCCTCTTTTCTGTCTCAGTTCTGCCGCAAAAGAACTTGGATTTTTAGGGATTTTATAACAAAAAGTTTTCCATTTTCTTCCTTTTTAGCTGGCTCTGCATGGGGGCTCAATGAAGGGTCCCGTGCCCGCTTTCCACCCCTTTCCTCTTGTTCCCGTCTTTCATGTTAAGACGGTACATATCTGCTGCTGGGAGAGTTTTCTCACGTGTGCTATTTCAGTCTGATGTGTCCATCCTCCTTATGCTTTCCTTGTTTTTAATATCCACCTTCCTGTCCTTCGCAGCACTGCCCTTCCTCTCCCTCTTTCCTGGTTTTGTTTGATGACACTCATCCCTCATGTCTTCCAGAGAGGCAGCCCTTTAACACTGCTTTTGCTGGTTATTCACACCCTTCGGTAAACACAAGGAAGTTCGGAAAACAACACTTTTGGTGGCACCTAAGGGCATTTAAGTGACCCGTGGTGCCCTATTGCCAAAGTCCTGCCTAGTGGTAGGAGGTCTGAGTATGGCTTCTCCCCCAGCCACAGAAAAGCCAATGAAACCCCTTTGCAATTACAGCACTATCACTTACATTGCTTCTGCAAACTGCAACAAGCTATAGCGGTCAAAGCATTCTTACACTGCTTCAAGTGAAGCAGGTTATCCCTTTGCCTACCCTCACATCATTTAAATTTACAAGACATAAAGCTAGCTGAGATTTTCGTTTTTCTCCTGAAAATCCTATGTGTTTGCTCTCCTCTTTCAAACGTGCTAAAGGCGCTCGCTTGTGTTTCAAGAATGACGCTTTCAACAGCAAAGCAAGTGCTACCAGGAGGATGTGAGCCAAGTACGGTAATAGCAGCCCCCAGCTTTGCCAGGCAAGTTAATTACCCCCCCTTGGCTGTCAGCTGGAGGGTGGGAGTAGGTGGTAGGTGGTGCTGCTTCCCCAGCAAAAGGCATCCAAGCAGAGACAATGCAAACTGCTCTCTTTCTTTTATGTGCTGCTTTACATCCTTTAAATAACCCAGACTGGCAAAAAACTTGAGCTCAGCCACAGCAGCACAGGAAATTAATGCCTTTTGGGTCCAGCTTTAAACCCACCTTTGCCTCAGCACCACCTCACAATCCTGATCAGGGAATAAATTGCAGGAGAGAAGGAGTTGGGCTGTGCATACATGGTACCTATCTCTGCGCAGGGCTGCTGACAGCTTTGCAGAGATGCTGCCTTGCAGGGGACATTTACCTTGCCTTCTGTGCACATCAGAGCAAGGTCATGCATGCGCCTGTGCCACTTCACCCATCAAAGCCACTATGACAACAGCTCCATTTTCACTGAAGGAAATGAAAAGCACATCTAGAAGACGCTTCAAGTGAATGAGTTTACTTCAGGCAGGATCCTGCTGTCCAAAGGGATATTTGGGATGTGTCAGTGCTTGGAATAGCTCTTTATAATTCACTTGAGCACAATATATGTGTCAAAAGGCATCTCAAGCAGATGTTAGATACGATAAAGCCAGGCTATGCCCATCAGCAGGAGTATCTCTAGTTTCAGGTACCTGAGTCAGGGTGAAAGGACTTTGAGTCTTTTTCCAGGAAGCTGGTGAGCCCTCTATTTGCAATATGCTTTTACAGACTTCCGCGGGGAAAGGGGGACCTGGCAGTCTCTAACCTGCTTCGCATGCTCTCCCCATTGCAGCCCTGGGGTGGAGGGGATGTGAAGGTACCCTTCAGAAACACACAGGAAGAGCTTCCCGAAGGTTCACAGCTGTAAAACCCAGCAAACACCAGAAGTGAGCACAGCACCAGCGCAGGCTGAGAAGTAAATACAGGAAGCTGACTAAAAACTGAAACAACAACAACAACCCTTCCCCCAGGTCAGAAAATAACGATGGGGCTTTATTCTCCTCTTTAAGTCCTCCCAACTTGAACAGAGTCAAGCTTGAAATAACACAAAGAACACCACAAAGCCTGGCTCTGTGCTAGCAGGCTTTCCTAAATCGGTTTTAAACAAGCAAGGGCTATAGAAAACGAAGGAACAATAGAGCACCCCCGACGTGTTTGTTTTAAGCCCCAGAAGCTCCTGCCATGGTTGGATGTTGGAGGAGCAGGAGCTTGCGCTGGGATTGCTGGTGATTTCCCCTTTGTCTATTCAAGGTAAGCTGCAACAATAACTTCCTGCTCATGCTCCTGTGAAAATACCCTCTGTTTGTGGGTATGAAAATAACTCCGTGATCCACAGTGCTGCAACCTCCAGAACACTTCATCCCTGGGCACGGAGCTCCTTGCAAACACAAGAGAACCTTTGGGGGACAGCTAATAAATCAAACTGCAAATGCCAGATGCCCCAAGCTATATCTATCCGGTAACTTAAAGCACGAAGAGCTTAAAAGTCAAAGGCCAAATTCTGAAAGATACTTGAATAAAGAGGGAATGCAAGAAAATGTTAACCAAGGAAAAACATGCTGAAGAGGGAATGTTACTTATGAATGTCAGCAGGCAGTCAGGTGGGTTTGTTCTACTACAAAATCAGTCCCCTTTTCCTAGAGGTTTGTGGGTTTTCAGATTAACACAATGATTCAGTATCATGAAAACAGTAATGAGGTATCTGTACACCTCTTCTAAGGATGCCTGGTGGGATTTTCAGGAGCACCTAAGGATCTGTCTGCATCCTTAAGCGTTTAAACAGTTTTAAATATAGCCATAACAATGCCACAGGGCTTTCTCTAAGCCAATGTGCTTCTTGACCTAGGATATTGTCAGGTAATCCAGCTGAGAAAGAATTGAGGTTTCCTAGCGCTTATCTGACACCACTTCCAACCGACTGGGGTTTACTTTAAGCAAATAATGTCTGTATCCCTCCTCAAAAATACAGCTTGCTGCAGGGAAATGATAAATTCGACAGGTTTTGTTTGACATCTGTTTTACGAGTTGTGACTGTCATGTGCCATCGTAGCAAGCTGTGCTGATAACCTAACAGAAGTATACCTAGCCACCTAGGTGCAACAGGGAAGCAGAGCACACGCCGGGTACACACTGCACCACACATTTGGTTTTACTAATGGGCCTGTACAACCCATGAAAAGAAAGTGATGAGCATAAACCATCAGCTAAACCAAGTACTAGTATTTGCTAAACGCTCGGTCTTTGCATTCAACTGGATATCTAGCTAAGAGATGTGAAAGATTAGCTCAGCCACAACGATCTGCTCCTATGGGAATGTTTTTCCACCTGCTTCCTACTCTCCTGCTTGTTTCTGTTACCACATTCACACAGGGCTCATGTACTTTAAACTGGTTCATGAAAAGCTTTTGTCCTCTTTCAACCCCTATTTTAGGAACTTCTATTTTTCCTCTTTCCTGGGTCATTCTTAATAGCCTCAGCAGACACAGGAGGAGCTGCTAAGCCTATGCACAGACAGGGCTGAGAGTCACAGGGAAAGGGACAGTTCAAGGTGAACTGAGTAATGAAGACCCCTGCAAAGAAGGAAACATATGTAAGCTATGACATCACTGTGAGCCAGATCCTTGCGTGGTACAAGCCCTGCTGTCGCATTGGAGCAGCACAGGCATCCTCCTGCCAGATTTATCATGATGCACTGGTCGTGTTGAATCCACGATACAGTAGGTGCTGGGAGAGAGAAGCAGGGGTTTTTATCTTTGAGCTGGTTATCTTCTTTTTAATAGAGAAGCAACTATTCTGAGAAAGCCCCAGACTGCAGCATAAACTCTATTCAGTGCACAATGAGTAGATGTTTCCTTCACTGTGTAAATACCTTCTACCTAATCCTCAATCTTGTCAATATGTATTTACCCTTAATAACTTGGATCTGGGTCATCACTTTGTCTTGCATTTGTTTCAGTGTGTCCTAAGCTGCGGCTCTATTTCTGTCCAAGCTAAATGCTCGGTATTCCCCCTAAGACCTGGGCAGTTTCCAGCTTCTGCCTCACAAAATCAAACAAGCTATAAACAAAGACTCTTCCCAGCCAGGCACTGTACTGCGGGCACAAAGGCTTGCCGGCATCTGAATTTTCCCACCCTTAGCAGTATGCCAAAGGTATTTTCTCAGCTTCTGCCCCGTGTCATTTCTCCAAAACATCTCAAGCCATTTTCCTTTAGGAGAACGAGGGAGACGAAAACCCACACATACACACAAATAACCCCCAGCCCTATAATGCGTGTGTCAACAGGTGAGGTCTAAAAATTTCATTAGGGGAAAAAAAAAGGGGGGGGAAGCAGTAACAGCTGCATGCGTGTTTGGAGGAAATCAGAAGGGCACTTTCCATCTGGCATGTGCTCCACAGGCAAAAGAGCTTTTATAAGACTTGGAACTCAAAAACCACTTGTATTTTGGGGAGCACGCTATTCTTGTAGCGCTCATTATAGGCAGCACAGCAACAGCTACCATTCAAAATACTCCATCATCCCGCCCCAGGAGAGCTCACACTGTAGCTAAAAACAGAAGCAAAGGTCCAGCTCCAGGTGCGGAGGTGGACGCAGCCAAGGTGAGGATGCCCTGGTTTTGTTTCAGCCAGAACCGGCTGTGAAACGCTGGGCTTGACCCATCTGTCCCTGAGCTCGAGTGTTTTCACCCCTGATTTGGGCTCTGACATGAGGAAGGAAACTCTGCTTTCAGCCTTTTCAACTACTGCAGGAGGAACCAACAAAAATGGACCAGTGATGCAGATAAACACTTCCTTTCACCTTGACTGCCCCCAGCCTTGCATCAACGGGTACATGAGTACAGATGGTGTCTGCACCACAGAGCAAAAGGGTTTTGCTTTTATGTTATCAGGTTTGCCTTAGAACTATTTTTCCTCTGGCGTGAAGCTTTGTCAGGCTCTGACAAAGCAGCTTCTCTGCAATAAAATTAAGTTAAGATTTCAGAAGAGGTGGGTGCCTATGAAGGGAGAAAGCAGGGACTGAGGGACAGCCTGGGAATATGGGATGATCCACAGGTCTTCCCTCTGCTGTGCTTTCACATCCCACATAAAGGTCATAACCACTAGGGACTGTGGGCTTGCTCTCTTCCTAGTTTTAAGGAGAAATTCCATGCTGGAAAGTTTTATCAAATGTTATTCTCCAAAAAAACGTGTGTTGCTATGGAAAAGTTTGCCTGGAATATTCTGCCTTATCTGACAAAACCTGGGGGTCCCATACACCTGGAAGACCCTTATGCTAGATACCTGTAGTACAGCAAGCCATTGCTGTCCCAGCCATGGCCACCACTGTGCTAAGCCCGGTATTATTAAGGAACCAAATGCACAGTTCCTGCTCCAAGCAGTTTACACCCTGCATAAAGAAGAGATTGACAGTTGCTAAAGCACAAGGGAGCATTTCTCACTTTCAGCTGTCGGATCCTATTTGACTCATCAGCCCTCCCATTCACTGCATTTTGCGCAATAGCACTCATTTAAATGTGACATCACTGCCTGGCTCCGTATCCACTGACCACTGCCTGAGATGGTCTGGGTTTGGTGGTGTGTCATCAGACCACAGAAGTAACTGCATCTTCTCACCCAAACCCTGACCCAGCGGGACATTCCAATGTATTTTTAACCTTATTCAAGCAAATCCTTGAAGCCAAGGACATTACTTTGCTCTGGCTATGTTTTTTGGGGGACCCAATGTATCACTGTGGCTGGAGCTTTTCACAGGCTGTAAAGTTTGATTTATGTCCAGTTGAAGCTCATAAACACTTTGCTCTTTTGGGGGATGCTGTAGAGATGTGTAGCCAGCTATACTGGTGCCAAAGCAGACTGCTTTTTCTCCCAAGAAGTTTTTGGGCAAGCAAGAAGCTGAAATCTGATTTTTGTTTTGTTTGACTGTTTAAACACTAAAATGCCAACTTGAAATTGTGATTATCAATTCAGGTTGACACCAGCCATCCTCTATCAGTCACTGAGCTGTCCTGCTCAGTGGATTTTATTTAGCAAAGTATTTATCTTTCCTGTGTCCTCTAAAGCAAAGATACCTTATGGAGCTTGGACCTGTTGAGTTAATTGTGCAGAGAGAGGTCAGCCCTGCCACCTCTAAGCTACGTGAAGGGCTGCTAGCTGATAGGTAATTCAATGTAAGGCAAGGAAAGATAATAGAATGCTGCTTATAATAGTGAGAGCACAAAGAAATCAGAGCAGTCAAAAGAGGCTGTAGGAGAGAAATAAAAGCTCTGGCAAGATTGCCTGTTTTAAAAACAAGCAACAAAGTTGTTTCTCAATGTCCAAGCTGGAAACAAGCTGATCAGCTCTAACAAAAAGCTAACACAGCAGTTCATTCCAGCAGGCTGAGTGCCTCCAGGACTTCACTATTCTAGTGCCAAACAGGAAGATAGCAGCTAATCAAACCTGCTAACAGAGCATTTCTCACTCACTTGTGTGTATCTTTTGCTTTTCCCCCCAAACACAAATGTAAGCCTCACTCTGTCATGTGGTAAGCAGCATATTAAATATATTTGTTTTAAATTCAGCTGCCTCAACAAGAGAGAAGCTACAATGAAGGAAATCAGCCAGCCCAGTTACTTAAACACACTGGGAAGGAGCCATATGTGTTGGGACTGCTGGCATTTACCACTATACATTTGGATGGACATAAAGGGTGGGTCTCAAGTCCATCACCCTCGATCTGAAGAAAAGGTGTAAAGGAAAAACAAGCCTAAAGCCAGACTCTGACAAAGTGAATTCCCAGTCTGCTGGAGCATGCGGATATTCTTGCCCAAAGTCCAACCAGCTCACCTAAATGGGGACAGAGAAGGGAGGTAAAAGGGGCCAGCTTTACGGAAGCCAGTGGTTCCAAAGTTCTGCAGTCTGCCTGGTTCCAGTGCCAAGAGCTGGAGTGGAAGGCAACTAATGCTTGGAAGACATAATCCTTGAAATAAAGGAGTTCAGAGTGTTTAATTGTGACACCCACAGCTGAGGCTGGGGAGTCCTTCTGGGATGTGGCATTCCTGCTCGTGCTTCCTTTCAGCCTTAGCTTCCATATGGTGCTTCTATGTCCATCAGAGGCAGGTTCAGAGAGGTACAGAGAGACTGAACCAAACAGGTTTTGTGCGGTTGCCTCATTTGATTATGAAGTCTCCAGGCAGGAGTAATAACTCTATCTACAGGGTCTGAACAGACAAGTGCATCAGCCTATGTAAGGGGTGACTGCGTTCATGTTACAAACACACGTGTGTTCCAGCGGTGTTATTCCTGAAAACAAATTCCCAGTGTTTTGCTTTTCACGCTTTTAAATGTAAATGTTGAAAGTTCAGGGAACACTAATAAAATATGAACAATGAACATTCCTCACTCCCTGGTTTCAAGCGTGGCCCAAGACACAAGTAACATAAAACCACAGATTTTTCCCAGGAGTAACAATAGAAACTTCATTACTTGAATCATCTGTAATCAGACCAGACAAAGCAGAGAAGATTGTACTCTAGGGTGCAATCCTGAATCCCTTCCCTCCCACCCCAAGAACTTTTCTCCAGCTCTTGGCATGTGTCTTTACTTACAGATTTACTTACCAAGACAGGTCCTTTGCTTTCCTAAACATACCATTACTAATGAACAAATACAAACTTCCAAACCACCAAGAGCTTCCAAAATACTGTGTGTGCTTCTATCCGAGTATTCATTTGTGTTAAAGTGGACTAAATATCAATTGCATGCTTTTAAGCTTTGAACTATATTAGCAGTATGTGCATACTGATTTCTCTTGCTAGTCGGCTTCATAGAAACCAATTTGCAACACAAGTAGAAAAGCAAGAGAAATTGTTTAAAGTTGTTATGGGGTTTAATACTCAAAATCTCATCTAAGGACCACAAAAAGCTTCAGTTTTCCCAAGGAGCTCATGCCTGAAAGATATGGCAAGCAGTAAGCAGGGCTCTGATTTTAGCTCGTATACTTCAGTGTAGCTGGCGTGAACTCCACAAAGGGAGATTTTCCTGATCTCTCATTGAAAACTTCCATGTCATTGCAGAAATGAATTCTGCAGGCTTTGTTATTTATATGAACCATACTGACAATGGAAACTCAGGGTAGCGTGGGGACAAACATGGCTGAGGAACACGAGTACAAGAACTCAAAAGGCATAGAATCCAGATCAGACCCAAAGGCAGGGATCCCACCAAATCCCAGCACTGGTCACCCTGGCACACTGAGCTTGAGCAAGTCTCCACTTTGGCTTTGCACTGGATTAGGAGCTGCTTCTCCAAATGGAGATCTCTTCCTCTTTGTAAGGCAGCAGCGATTTTTCTTCTAGCCCATGGTGGTCCTGCCCAGGAGATTTAGGAGACCCGTAAAACATGGCTAAAGAAGTTTGAATCTGCAGAGACAGAAACAAATACCAGCCAAGCCATAAACCGGGCCAGCTCTTCGGTGACAGTTTCAAGTGCTGCAGTCCCTTAACCCTGCAGCTGGAAGTTAAGAGCCATTTCATCTCAAGCCATGCTAAGCATGGTCATACTTTCACACGAGCTAATGTAATATTCAAAAGAGATCTCATATCAGATACCCAGAGTTAGTCACCTGGCTCTCCCCATGTGCCTTAACCTTCATGCAACCTGTTCCTGGTTTGCTCCTGGTGGACACCCCAGCTGGTGCTCTCCCTGCAGCCTTGGCCAGCTCCGGGCATGCAATTCAAACCTCTTTGAAATCAACAGCCTTTGTTCAGTTTGCAGGAATGCCTTAATACAATAAAGCCTTAACAATTAGGAATAGTCCCCATGAATCACTTTTCACACTGTTTTTGCATCCTCTGTGTATGTTTGTCTTTCTTCCCAAGGCTATTCCCAAGCTATCGCTTTCCCCTGGAGCCCTATTAACGTCTATTCTTTGTATTTACTAACAGGAAGCATCGCGGTTTTGTCCTCACCAGCTTCACTCACAGGCTCTCTTAATTACTAGTATCTTTTTCTTTTTAAGCTTATTTGGCAAACCCCTATGTTCCTCCATTCTTCCTGGCTAGCAGGTTATTTCTTTCTTCCTCAAGGTGCAATCCGGTTTCCTTTTGTTGTTAAACTCCCTAATACCGATACTTTCCTGGATATTGTGGGAAAGAGTCCTGGTTGACAACCAACTTCTTTTCATTTCCATCCTGATTAGCAAGCGCATAATAAGTGGAAGCATAATTTATGGTTTAAGCCACCTCATTCGCATTTGGAAGGAAACCTAGGATGACTAAATCTTGAAAGGGAAGGCAGGATAAGCAGTATTAAGAAACTGTCAGGGACTGGAATTACATTAACTGTTCCCGTTTTATTGTCATGGATTTTTGGTCTCTTGCATTAATATAAGACCATACTAGAGAATTTTAATGTAAAGATATGAAACTCAGAAAAGAAGACAGAAACTCTGACCCTAAATAAGAAGTTAGGTGACCGTCATTCTGCATCTCACTGTCTCATGTTGACCAATATATTCTTTCATTAATTTCTTGGCACTGTTCCTCTTGACAGCTAGGCTTTTTCTGAGGCATTGCTTTTATTCTATACACATTTATATCCTAAACTTTGTGAGCAATTAAAAAAACTCAAACCAAAACCCCAACCAAATAAAGAAAACCCCCAAACTATAAAAAGCCCCAATGACTATAAATATAGATGTATGTGTATATAGTGTTATTCCAGTCCTTAAGTAGCTTTTCCTGTCTGCTGGATGCTCAGAGCCCTCACTCTCCCTTTCAAGGGCAGCTCAAGGTGTTTGACAGGTTTAGCAGAGAATCCCTGCCACTCTCTCAAACCTCAAGGCTTTTGTTCACCATGTTCCAGAGTAGGTGTTGATACTCAGCCTAGGGAATGCTCTCTCATCTAATCTCATCTCTTCCTCCCTCACTTACTCCCCATGATGGGCTTTACCATTCTTTCCACTTAAGGCTTCACAATCAGGCAAAGCCATGTCAGACTTTAGATCTCCATAGAGGATGATGATCAGCTGAACATCATTAACATTGTTTAGCACTGCTTTTAAAAGATGGTTTGGGTCTGTGATCCTGAACAATGCTTTTAGTGACTCTTCTCCAGAGTTTCAGCCACATGAACTCTTACCTTTGCTAAATCAAAGTTCCTGGATACCGCACTAAAACAGTAATGCATGAAAACATCAGCAAAGCATCCCCCCACCTCTCTGACAACTGGGTTTTATTGGTTAGTGCCATGAGCTAAGCCAAAGGACAGAATGTGTCAGGGCACAGATCACAAGGAAGAGGTGTTCAAAGGGAAGCCTGGACATGAGAAAAATGCAAACCCTGCACAAAATGTATGCGTGCCCCAGCACGTGGGGCTGCAGAGGTTTGCAGTGTGAATTGGGAACTCATCTTGGGCACATTCAAGCCTCCCTAAAGTCTCCTAAATTAATCATGGTCTCAAGCTAAGCCTGAGGCAGGATACTTTTAAACTGAGTGCAACTGGTTGTCTTAACTGCTCTTTCAGTTAGAACTGGAACAAAACAGTCTTTGTTTTGCTTGACATATTCCAAAGGAATTCTAATGTTGGAGTAAAACACATAGTAACATGGTGTACTTTTTCCTGTTTCTTGAAAAAGAAGGAAAAAACAAAAAAAGGGAAAACAAACCTCAAAAATATCCTGGAAAAGAAAATCTGATCAGAACAAAAAGCTCTAAGACTACAAAGCTACAAATTGAAGTGTGAAAACAAAGCAAAACCCAAAAGCAAGAAGCAGCAGGTGGATAAATCTCCCCTCTGCCATTCCCATTACATGACAAGACACTGGCAGCTGTGAAAAAAGCACAGGTAAGGTGGATGAGACCTTATGGCAGCATATTAGAGCCTAACATCACTCACAAACACACCTTGTGTAGAAGAGCTGTAACGATAGCTCTGGCAAGGCTGCACAATCCCTAGCTATTGTTCTTCGTTGTACAGATACCCCAAACCATCCCTAGCAGGTGAGCACCGAGGGTAGGCAGCCCCAAAACCCCCAAATGAAGGAAGGTTCATCAGAATCCTAAATGGCCCTAATTTTCCAAAACCCATCTCTTTTGAGGCCAGTTTCTTAGCAGGTGTAAAACAACAAAATACCCTTATGCATAAAAATACACCCAGGGAAGTAAAACATAGAAAAATCTGACCTCTGACAGAACTGTTATAAATAGGCCATTTGAGAAGTTTTCCATAGAGCATCAGCTTCCCTTTAACCCTTGAACTTCAGTAATTTTCCATCCATTCCTCTAGCTAGTTACTGTGTGTTTATGTGGACACATGCATGTATATATGTACATATACACATTTCTGTACCATGGAACTGTGGACATTTGTAACTCAACACTGCTTTAACTGCTTCATTAATACTCTTACCCTGATCACTTACTGCAGCTGAAGACATACAGTGGCTGGTTAAATAGTGTATTTGGCTTTTCCACAACTCATTTGTGCTAATTCAAGGAGGCCAGTGTGCTCATGAGTAAGATTTAGGGACATGCAAGGTGCTTTACAGCTCTATGGCTAATGGGCAGTTTAGGATTTGATGCTGGATCAGAGCTTACAGCCTTTGGGCTGTTTGCCTGATTTTATGTTTAGCAATGATCAATCATAACAGCATCACTATGGGCCTTAGCTTTACTACAAACCAGCACAACGACTCACCAGCATCACCCTGGAGTTGTGCCCATACACCTCGGAGCAGAGTTACACAACACAGCAGAGCCCTGAAGTGGAAGAGTCAAGCAAAACTACACCACAGCCCATCAGAGAGGCTGGGAAATGAAGAACAGCAAGACTGACCATCAAGGGTCAGCTCCACACAAGAGAAATGATGAGCATGTCATTGGGTGCTGGCTTGTTTCCTTGAACCACCTATGCAGCATGTTTCAAGTGCTTGAGCCCATGCCTGGGAGCTGCTGGAAGTGTCCAGTGATGAGCAGAGGAGCACCATGCTGAGAAGCTCCTGCCCATTTAGACATCACTGTACCTGTAAAATCCAGGAGCAAAGTCCATCCTTTCCTAATTGCATTTCCCACAGCTCTTGTCAAATTGCAATGCACTGCACCTTCCCCTCCTGCCTGAAGGATGTTAAAAGGGAAGGTCACATCCAGAACACAGGAACATCAACCCTAAAGCACGTTTTTAGCTGCCTTAAATACAGACAAGGTCCACAGAATTACCCTCAAGAGGTGGCAGATGAGTGACTGCTGGAGGGGTGGGCAGGGGCTGAAGGACTTTCATTGCCTGGGTGGAGCTGTGGATGGCTGAGCACTATTTATACAGGTGGGGATAGACCAATTCAACAGAATTTGGGGGACACAAGTGCTTGTTAAAGATAAGTGTATAGAAATTAATTATAGCCATATACATATTAAATGCATAAATAACAAAGCTATCACCAAGTGCTGGCCAAATATAAGCAATATATCTCCCCGAAAGGTTGCAAGAATCTTTTGTTCTAATCCTGGGCTTTTCTGATCACTTTCTTCCGGGGCAATTTATCACAACAGAACCTGAGGTTGCATGTAATGCCTTGAGGAGATTTCAGCCCTTTCTACAAGCCATCTCCAATGGAATTGGCTGGAGAACAACCTGGCATCACTCCGCAAGGGCAATAAAAAAGGAAAACTGAACAACTTTTCATTAAGCAAGTGTTGAATGAATCAACTTAGGAGAGATACCAGGATCTCTGGCAGACAAAGCAATGGAGCTCTCAAGTGTTTGTGGTGCCTTTGCACTTTACAGATGGGATATTCGTAGAGACTGTGCCTTGGCTGTGGACAGAGACATGAAATCAGACTGGTTTCACAATTATTTTGCGCCACGCTTGACGTAAAACTCAACCTGGAATTCCTGCCAGCCCTGCAAGCACGCTCCTTTCACAGCCTGGACATCCTTCTATAATTAGCTTTGTTTGGGCAAAGCCAACTTTTAAACCTAAGCACAAGGAAGGAGGAAAAGTAAGAAAAGAAAAACATTTACAAGCTTCTGAATTATGCATTAAGTGCCTGGTGGGCTTCTCTGGGTGGCTGCAGTCTGCTTCCAAATGCCAGTCCCAGAGCTGAAAGGTAAATTAAGGGACCACTTATCCCACTGATTTTTAACCTCAGCTAGATGATTCCCCCTTCATCTCGGTGGTCATTACTTATAATACCCTTTTACATGTTTGCATTACTTATAACAGATATTTATGTTCTTTTGTCCAGTCTGCAGTTTATAATAAATGTGTTAAGTTTTATCTGCAGCCAGCTACAAGCAGACATCAGGAAGCCGATGTACTGCTATGGCCTTTGGGAAGCTGCTACTTGAGTCCTAAAAGTTATATATTTAGACCACGTTTTGCCTCTTAGGAAAAAAATACAGCATTTTGGGGAAATGTCTCTGTCCCTTTATTCACCATCTGGAAAAACTCTTAACTTAGCATCTCCAGTGGCAGTCTAAAAGAGTGGGATGAGCCCAGGCCTCACTGTTAAGTGAGCACACGGAGCCTTGCTTGTCCTTTTTAAGGCTGGGATTTACACAGGACCTAAAATAATGAAGTCCCCCAAACCACCTAGCCCGGAGGGGCTCTTCTGAAAATCCTAAGCTAATTTCAGCTCCTGATAAGCGTCCAAATGTTTGGATCCCTATGGAAACTTTCCCTATGGAGTATCCGAACTGTAAGGTAGCGGTATTTGTATTCCCACTCCCCATGCATTTCCATTGGTATCATTAATATATGGCAAGAATGCAAGTACTAGGAAAATATGTTCACAGCCCCTGGCTGATTCTTCCAAGATGGTGTAGGAAAAAGGATTACGTGAGTTAAAAGTGCACCGGGCTCAGCAGTCATTAAGAGCTACAACTGCTCCTAGCAAAAATACTTCTTGCAGCTGCACTTCGGAGGGATGTTCCGCGTGTTTTGGGTTGTTTGGTTTCTTCCACTGATGTCAATATTCCTCAGCAGGCATCTTTCTCCACCTGCCATTTGGCAGGAATGACCCAAGGTGGTGGCTGAATGGATTTGGTTGAAACGACAGGAGCTGTCAACCTTTAGCAAAACGCAAAAGGGAGGTAGATGCTGTGCTTAGTGCAAATGTAGAGTAATCGAAAGGGGATAGACACGTTATTTACCCTGCTTTAAATTGCACTTCTGGTAGCTGTGCTGCCAGTGTTTGGATACACACTGTTCCAGAGACTTCCCAGGCTCTGATGAACCGCCCTTTGCGGTTCCCTGCTGTACATCCACCAAGCTATGCAGAAGTCCTTGCTTTTGAAACCCAGGCGGCACTAAAACCAAAAGGGTAACCTACATGTAGCAGTGTTACAGAATGCCACTGTAAAAGCTGCCAACTTCACTGTGATTTCAGTCAGGTACAACCCAGAGCCTCACTTAAAGCATACTGAAGCTGCTTCACCATAGCAACTGGATGTGCAGCTGCAGCATCTGACCTGGGATGAGCTTTCTTTACCTAAATTCTTCTGCTCTTCAATCCCATGAGAACGAGGGAAATGCATTCTCCTAAAGCTGAATCTTCTACCATCACTTGGAAACACACCTGGTTTAAAATTCACTTTTCCTGAATTTACCTGGAACATTTGTGAACTTCCTTGCCACGGACTGAGATTCAATGGCCTTTGCAAACCCAAACACAGTAAAATATAATGGCATTTTATCTATTTTAAATAGGTTCTTAGAGTTCAAGCCAAAGCTAAACTTTTGTTCATGACCTTTTATTTTACCTCAATCTTATACCTATGAATAACGTTCCTTCCTGTCTTATTCTGAAGAACTGTAAGTAGAGAAATTCCATCCCTTTTCTCAGTTGTTTGGAGACTCATTTATCTATGAGCATTTATCTTTGCTCATTTATCTATGAGCAAAGAAGTGCTCCATAAAGCCCAGTTCTATCCCACTCCAAGACAGATGCCTTTTAACCCATCATGGAGGCCATGGTTCCTCCAAAGCTCCAATAATCTTCCAGGCTGGAGTCCTGCCATTGTTGCTAAGCTCTACAAGAGGCTCAGCCTATTGCTTTCACCACCCACTCATCCAGTGTTTTCTTAGCAGCATCGTTTCCTAAGCAAACACCAATTTGTAACACTTTGCATGCAGATGAGATTTAAAAACATTCAGTAGCATTAAGCCTCTCTATAGAGCCTCTGATTTATCTAACAAATGTTCAGCAAACAATAGTCTACAAGTCTCTTTTTGGCTAGCTGACTCCCCCTAAACCTGACCAAAAAAAATGTGTAAATGAAACAACAGCAATAAGATAACAAGTTGAATAAACCATGTGGAAATACAGCATAAAAAAATAGATCTATGTCCTCATGGAGTAGCAGAAGATGTGGAGACCAGGGACTTTCAAAGGATAGTGGGACATTGGATAAAGGTAAGTCAGGGAGAATCAGGTAGAAACAGGAATTTATGCTCATGTTCAAGAATATTTAAACATCTACCGTTACAACTGAAGTTCAGAGAAGGCTGGTTCTTTTGTGACATGCAGGAGAATACAGGCTGGTTGGTACAAATGACTGTTTGCTGCAGCATCGAGGACACAGAGTCAGAGATCTGGACATGATGAAGGCATTTCTGAAGGGAAAAGAAAAGCGGCTGCTGCCCTGCACTATTTCCATGGAAGAGAGGAGACAGCAATTGTCTGCAAAGAGAAAATGACGGGGAGTGCAGGCAAGGACCGAGCCAATTCGTCAGCCTAAGGCAGGAACCGAGGTCTGGTCCTGCAGGCCAAGAGGAGCCTCAAAGACAAAACCAAAGAGCTCATGTTTGCAGCCTGAAGTCACGGAAAGGGGTGCAAAAGGAGAAATGGCACAGGAGGCCTCGCAGCCTTGGAAAAAGTCCTCTTTGCTGCAGCGCTCTCAGTACATCTGGTTAAGCCAGATATTTCCTGCTGAGCTACAAACGTCACCGTTCCTCCTCCTGCCACAACTGCTCAGGACAAGAAAATACAAGACCCACTGCATTCGTGACTGCCAAACACCCATGCTCTTGAACCGGGTACGACCTCTGTGCAGAAATGGTTGCCAAGGGACAAACTTGCGCACCGAGATTTGTTTTAGCAACATCATAATAAAAAGTTTTGCTCAACAGTTTTTGAAGCTGAAGTTTAAAACTAAAGGTAAATATGAGCTCTTGAGAGAATACCATACCAGGGAGGAAAGGCAAAAAGGGCACACTTCGTGGGTGAAAAAGAAAAATAAATTAAATGCCCTTTCATAAAACACCTCCTTCCATTTGCAATAATTCATGATTATTTCTCTAACTACATATACAACATTAACTCCCGAGAGCAAAACACAACAAGTACACAACTTCATTACAAGATATCCACTTCCCAAAGCAAAAACTGGAAGTTAAAATCAATGTGAAAAAGCTTCTGCTAGACCAGGTGGGGCTGTCCCTAAAGAAGGATGCCTGCTTACTGCAGATCACTGAATACTTAAATGGAAAGCAAATGAACACAGTATGAAGTGCTGTTAGTTGGGCTAAGGATCATCCCAACTTGAAATAAAAACCTTCCCCAAACACTAAGGATAGATGTCTAGTTGAAGGAGTATCAGAGTGGGACTTTAAGACGTTTCCAGTGTTATTGACAACAGTAACAGTAAGGATGTGTGCGAGAAGCTTGCTCCTATCCTGTTTTTCCTGATCAAACCTCTGTCTGTCTGGAGCAACTGCTCAATACTCCAAACCTCTTCTGCAACAGCACTTGTACAAGTGCCACAATGAAAAGATGCTATTGTGAGAATTGTGGATGCGCTCATCTTCCTTTGTTCCAAGACTGGAGTACTGCAGGGTCCAGAAAACACATCAGGTCACCAAATCAACACAGTAAATCTTCCCTTTTACTTAGAAAGACAAAAATAATCTTGACTTTTTAAAGAGCTCACACAACACCAAAAGACATTTCAGACTCAGGAAAGTATCTCATTTCTGCTGGCGAAAGGCAACCCAGCAGAAATTGGACTGGGCTGCACTTGGATGGGCTCTAGCACTACATGCCGAATCCAATTCCATCACAAAGAGGGAGCATCTCAAGTCACAGATATTTGGTAGCAACACCGCACATCCATCTCTTTGTGAATTCAGCTGGTGCAGAAGCACTGGTGTATTTGATGCCAGCCTTAATATTAAATGCAGAAGAAGGAAAATTACTTCTGTAGCAAGAGAGGATGGACCTCCTGTTCGAGAGGTCCCAGCTGCCACAGAAAGCGTGTAATCTCTTTTTATGATCTTAATTTTAAGAGCTGGCCTGACTTTTTCATGTGTCCTCACTATTCCTACTGGAAGGGATTTCCAGCGCCTGTCTATTTATACCCATTTCTTCTCGTGCCAACATTGTCTCCTCACTTCAGTAACTTTCCTCTGCCTGCTGCTTGCCTCCTTGATGCACTCATAGGCAGCTGTCAGATCTCTTCTCAGCCTTCTCTCCTTAGGCAAAACAAGTCAATCCCACTTAATAGCCTCTGAGGAAGAGGCCCCATTCCCTGGATTCTTCCTACTTTTTCCCTACAATGAGCTCCTCTTTTTAGACACGATGATGAGGGTCCTCCACAGCCCTTCCTCTGTGGAAATTTCCCATCCAACACATCTGAGGATCATATCACAATCTGAGGACTTGGAGGAAAGGTCAATGGCTCTTTCTTTGCTTTCACCTCTGCCAGTAACAAAACAATCACTGCGTAATAATGCAACAATTAATCACACCCATTGTGTCACACAGGCTTATGAGAACATGCTGTGTATCATATTGCAGCATATTACTACTTTAAGCTTTGCAGCTCTTCCGTTTTCTCATTAACTGCAGCCAAGCGAGGACATTGCTTTGTCTTCTACATTTAAGACCCAGTAGAGATTCAAAGATGAGCAAATATGTGTACATATTTATTGGATATGGAAGAACACAGACAGGTATGAACTGCTTTTACCAAGCTTCCAAGAGGAAGCTGTTCTCTTTGCCTTTCACTATCATTATTACTGCCTCTCTTTCATCAACACCACATCTATTCATGGCAAACCATACAGCACAGGCAGATGAAAAACCTGTTTCTCCTTGAAGTAATGTGGTAAAACTCCCACTGACTTCATGTCATAGCAAGGAGCAGCTTAGGCTTCTGGGCTTTATAACATGGACAAAAGTCTGATGCAATAAATTTTGCAGATAACCAAGTTTAACAGAGCGCTCTTATCCAAGATGGAATAAACCAGAAAGGTTTTTCAGAAGATGCAGGTAGAAGTTAGATCCAGAAAGAAGAATGGGACTGATTAGTCCAGGAAATGCAATTGGGAATTCTTGAACAGAATTCAGTCCCTGCCCAGATCGTCCAAGGTCCTGATTTGCTGTGCAGACCTCTATTACCCACTCACTATTCACACATCTATAGTTGTTCTTTGCTGCTAATAAGCACACATATTTTCCCTAAAGAAGGATGATGTACACATTATCTTTGGAATACACTTCCCCGCCACAATCCTGACACATATATCATGAAAAACCTCCTTCGCAAAGAGCAGGAATCACAAGACCTTGCAGGAAGAGTCTGCCCAGCTAAAAAAGACCATTAGGATTAACAAATAGATGGCTTATGTCAGAACCTGTTCTAGATAAGAGGAAATTTTTTCTAATGAAACCTCAGTATGGCCCTTGCAGATGTGGAAAGCATGCAACAGGAAGGTATCGGCAATTCCCATTGGGATGCAAGAAACAGGTTTTGCAGCCAGGTTGTTTATTCTCTCTCTAAGTTTATTTTCAACTCCCCCTTGCCCTCTTTGCTGTGTTCCTTGGGGAGCTGGAAGCACAAGTGCCCTCTGCTTTGGTCATTGCCGGCTTGGAAGCAAACCCAGCTTAACGTGCGTTCAAGGCTGCACAATGTGCAAAGACAAGAGGAAGTCTGCGACTCTGTGACTAATTCTGCTGCTGATTTGGAACTTCTGATACTGCACAGTGGCAGCGACAACAGAATTCCATACACGCAGGCTTGTTCCTGCACCCCCCAGCCAACCTCGCTTGTCCTTCTTCACTTGAACACGTGCTAAAATCAAGGCAAATGGAAATTTCACATTGCTTTGATTTGTTGCTTACGTGCCTCATTGTGGGTGGCATTTCCCTCCCCCTCTTTCCTTTTTCTCCAGTGCAGAAAGAAGTTATTTACGAGGGAGATAAAGGAGAACATATCCTATAAGAGAGCTTGTTTAGCCTGACTGCCATAGTTTGATAAGTGTTCTACGTGAAGGAGAAACGAGGTTAAGTCTTGAACTGGAGAGAACTATTTTTGTACATTGGATTTTGATAGGAGAATACCAGTGCTCAGCGGTGATGGAGTTAAGGTTCTCAGGCAGTTTTGTTTAACTTCGAATAAGATTTACTACTTTTCCCCCCAAAAAGAAAGCAGTCAGTGTTTTACACCAGATAAAGGACACCTTCACCTCCTGATGGTTAAAAAGCCTACCATGAAATATCAACTTGTACTTCAAGTCCCTGCAAGTGTTTTGGGTGGGAAATTTCTGTGGAAATTTGGGTTGAGTTGGGTTACATTTTTTCCTTACAATGACTTTAGTACAATCCAAATTTCCAGACCAAACAGCATTTTTCCCCCCCTGAAGGTTTTTCATCATACAGTGACAATTTGCAATGTGTTATTTCAATTAATTGTCAACTATTTCCAGATCTCTAACCAGATTACTGTATATAAAACAGTCACTGCTAGTCAATTGGCTTTTCTTCCCTCTCATTTCTTTTCCAAGACAAGAGCTTTCGGGTGACCATCTGCTTCTTATTTCCAACCTGTCTATTTTTGTTAATACCTGATGTCCTCTGTCTCATGCAAAAGCTCAATTGAAGATTGATAAGCAGGTGTTTGTTTTGACACAGGTCCCCTATTCTAAGCAGCAATGCTTTACAATTCCAAGTTCTTTTTCTGTTGTAGATTTTTTCAAGTACTTTAAAATCTGTTTTAGACCTTCATTGGTGACTATTTCCACATGTACTTGGCTTTACCCATTGAGATACCTTGCAAAAGGAAATAAGACACATTTGTGTACTACAATACATATTTTTGGAACTGGAGCCTTTGGAAACATAAAGCTAGGGCTCCATCTATTCTTCTCTACTTGCTTCCATACTAAGCCTACTCAGTTTTCAGACCAAAATACTTTTATTTGCCTAAGGAGCAATGCTGCTATATCATTGTTAGGATCACAGTGGGTCCTTTCCACTCCTTTAGCTTGATGCAGCTGCTGTAGGATAAAAAGCTTCAGGCGGAGCTCCAAATACCAGCCTCACCAGATCTTAAAAGTGATGCTTATTCTTTTAACTATATTTACTTCTGGTCCCCACCCGGAGGATAAAGCAGCTTTAAACACTTCCCAGAAGCCATCTTTCAAGTGGCAGTAACTTAGAGAAGGCTCCAAAGTGGAGCAGGAAGAAATAGCCAATACATAAATAAGAAATAGTGCCTACCACCACAATAACCTGCTTCCCCAGCCCCATTTGGAGCTATGCAGGGAGCAGCGTATGAGTGAGTGCAAGGCTGCAGCAGTGGGATGCACAGAACTCGGGTACTGTTTAAAACCAGCTTTGCTACCAGATCTGTTCTCTTGTCTGTAAAAGATTTGACCTTGCTTTTGTCCCACTTGATCTTGTGACCAAGGTGTGCATTAAGAACATGCTCATTTTAGGGTTTCAGGTAGATGGAGAAACAGGAGCTTCCCTGGAGGGTGATTCAGTCTGCTTAAACTATGAATTTCTCACTTCTTCCTTCTTCTATTTTAGTAGACTGACTTAAGTATGTAATACTAGGGAGGATGAACCTTAGCCAAGAACTGCCCATTCTTCAGGTGGGAAGGTGCTCTCATCCCATCTTTAACTGTTGACAAAAGCAGTTGATTATACTGTATTTTCCCCATCTATGAGAGAAAGCACTATATGGAAGCAAAAGCCCCAGCTTTTTTTCCTCACTGTTCCCACTTTTCCTCACCAGGGCTGTCACCAATGCCTAGTTTCTTTCTCTCTGTAATGGAAATTTTGAGAATGATTGGTTAAGAAAAACCTAAATCCTAAATCATTAAGCAATAATTCTGAGATATTATCTTACTGAATAATAATGGGCAATTTTATAGCAGCTTTTTTGACAGGACATATTTCACTTCGAAACCCAACATTTTTTCTCCCTTTGGTTATAAGGTGCTTAAATCATTTTTTGAAGGAAGGAGGAAACAGCTGTGGCTTAAACACGCTTTTTCCGTCTCTCATTTCTTCTTGATTTTCTCTTTTTGTGCATGCAGCCCTTGCAGTGCCAGCATTACAAGTTAAAGAATGCAAACTTGAACTTGGGAGGATTTTGGTCAAGGTCTGAGAGTGGGATTTCTTTTACTCCCGTGTTCTCTGGCTGGGCTGGAGGTCACAGTTGTGCTTTTAAAGTCACTGTGATGAGGCAGGTGCTGGGCTGCGCTGACTGTTGCCATCCCTGTTCATCCCTTCAGCTTTTGAGCTAGGATATGGACCGTTTTCCCAGCTGCTTCCATGTAATCAAAGGAGATACCTGGACCAAACTTAGTTCCCCAAAAGCAAGGACAAGCACTAGTCTGATGCCACAGCTGGTTTCAATTCCAAAGTCTAGTTTACAGGAATCACTTAGGCTGAGACTATTGAAAATGAAAGGTTTAGGGGACATGAGCAAAATAGGCTGGTGATCTGCATTTGGTTGAGATAAACCCAAAGTCTTTCCTACTTATTTCAATGAAAGCTTTCCCAAATTGGCCCTTCTAACACATGATTTTCCCTATCCATTTCCTTCCATGCCCAGTTTCTCTTGTGCTCAGTGACTATCCTTGTCATCTTCAGGAATCACCGTTTTGGATCAGATCCACAGTCTGTTGGCTGTGAAAATGCCTATTTCAACATTACTCAGACAAAGCCTCAGGATGCCCAATAACAAAAAGGCATGGACAACAAGCTTGGAGATGCACCGTCTGCACCATCGTTAGTTATAACCTGTTCATATCACCCATTAAGCCTGCTCAAAAGCTGGAATCCCACAGGTAGCAATTTAAATTATTCAGGAAAAATACTTGTTATCCTAAGCACAGCCTTCATTCCACAGTAGGAGAGTAAAATGTAAGCATGACAATATTGAGACAGTGTTCCATCAGGGTAAAGCATAGGTGAAGGTTTCTATAGGTTTTGATTCATTCATTCCCCTTGATTCCCCTTGTCTCTATTGAGGAGCAGAAAGGATGCGTTCAGAGCTTGAACAGAAAGAGAGGCCCTGCTCTCCTCCACTGGGTTATGAACTACAAAGCAGACAGGTGAAACATCACAGAGTAAAAACCAGTGATGATTTGGGTGAATAAAGGGGAATATAATCCTAGAGTTACTGCTCACTTCTGTGCCAGCTAAACTGGATTGGCATCTATGCCAAAAAAAGCTAGCAAGTATCCTGATTATAATTTTCATTTTCTTCTTCCTTTAAAAAACTACCCCTGTAAAGTCAGCCAGGATTTAAACAAATACATCTATAACATGATAATACTGCCATTAAAAGAATAATTAGGAACACAGCCTGAAATAACTGTCTAAAGACACTTGAAAATGTAAATCAGCCCAAGTATTTGAGTAACAGTAAGGTGATGATGGAGACAGTGTGAGGAGGTCTTGCTGGAGAACCAAGAGGTTTGTTTTGATAGAAGGAGCATCAAATGGAGCAGAGCAAGGTCTATGTGCTCCACTGCGTGCTCCAGCCAATCCATCTCCAAGGATATTGTGAGAAAGGGCAAATGGGCAATATAACTCTTCCCACTAGTTATGTTGTTTTACTGGAGCGGAGCAGCTTTTAGCTGATAGACAGATCTCACTTCTGAATTCCAGGCCTCTTATCTATTTTCATTTCCCAGCCCCATGAAAAACAGGGATTTTCTATTGACCTTTTTCTTTTTCTGCTTTGAAGCTATTTGAATGCTATTATTTCAGAAACTTCCATCCCTCCTATAGATCCCTAGAGACTTTTTATTGATGGAGATAAAATCATGAAAAGGAACGTGGGGCAATATTTATGTCAAACATACCAAAGAGCTCAACTCAACTGTGTATTACAAAGGGAGTTTTGCAGGGGATTTGGATTCAGTTCTGTTTCCATCTTTATTGAACCGCTTCAGTCTTTTCCACGTACACTTCCCCGAGGCACAGGAACACAGCGCGTGCCGGTGGAAAGCCAAGGAAAACCTACATCAGGAGGCGGCCCACAGGGGAAGTTGTTGCAGGATGGGGAAGATACTAAGGCTTGGAAGAGACCTTAAAGCTCATCCAGTTCCAACCCCTGCCAGGGGCAGGGACCCCTTCCACTAGAGCAGCTTGCTCCAAACCCCATCCAACCTGTTCTTGAGCACTGCCAGGGATTGGGCAGCCACAGTTTTTTGGGCACCCTGTGCCAGCGCCTCAGCACCCTCACAGGGAAGAAGTTTTTCCTCCATGTCTACTCTAAACCTTCCCTTTGACAGCTTGAAGCCTTTCCCCCATCCTGTCACTACATGCACTTGTCAAAAGCCCATCATCTTCAACCAGTGCTGCTTTGCACTACAAAGCCAGACTCCTTAAATCCCCACAGGCTCCCAGCCCTAGTGCCGGTCAGTGCAAAGCAGTTTTCTTCTCATCAGGTTCTCTGATTCAGCACAGGGAAGTTCGTACAGATCTTCCTCTGTGCTGAGTCACAACCTGTTCCTCACTCTCTCACAGCAGGAGCTGTGTCCAAGGCAGGACGTTCCTACTGAAAACACTCAGGACTCAGGGAACATGAATGAGTCACTGCTGTGATTTTCTTTATACCCTGCATTAATAGATGTTAATAGCAGCCTTTCAAAATCTATCACATTCAGTTCAGGATATTGTTTCTTTACCCTATTGCTAAGCTTTGGTAGTTACTATAATATTTAGATAGTAAGTTTATAAACAAAAATCAGTTATTGCCCACTTTATACCTGTGTAAGCTGACTTTTGCCCTTATGCACATTCACCAACATCAAATAAAGCTCTGAAACTTCTTTTTTTGTGTGTGGAAAATAGCATGTTAGTAGCACTATTGACATTGGCTCAGAAAACTAGATCTTCATCAGGAACAGGGAAAGCTGCTGCTTTTTCTATCATCAGGCAGGTAGGGAAGTCAGGAGAGATAAGACAAGGCATAGTTGGCAATGTCTGGCATTACCGCAGATCAATATTTTTCAGACAAAAATGTTTTTCTTAGCTGAAAGATTGTCTGGTTTTGCAAATACAATTCAGCACATGAAAACAGGGCTCTGGAACTTCATGTTTTGCATGTAACATTTTAATGAACTTAAAGCCATTGTTTTCAGCAAGAAAACCCTCTTTTTCAAATGTATCCTGGTGCTCACAAGCTTTACATGTGTGATTAGAAGCAGGAATTACTCAAAGTGTTTTGTTTTCAGCTTGCAAACCCCAAATACTTTAATATGCAGGATTTTCTCCTCTTTGATGAGCACCGTCTTGGTCATGCACTTCCAAAAGGCATGGAAGCGTGCCGGGAGATAAAAGCCAGCATAGGGAATTATTAAATGAGGGGACCAACAACAGCCAGGAGGAGCCATGGATGAGGGTCCTACTAACACTATTGTGTCTAGTAAGGATGAGGATTCTCGGCCTAGAAAACATCATCCTTGAACCAAGGTTTATGGTTTGCAAAGCTGTAAAAAAGCCCTGAAAACGCATCTTTGAATGGAAAGGTTTAGTCAGCTTCAAAACCAGTTTTTCATTTCTAAGACGTGGAAAATTGCTAATCTTACCAAGTTTGTCACCAAACCAGTGCTAAAGTCTGAGTGGAAAAAGTTTGGCAGTCATTGCTGTGAAATGTCATGTAATTCAGAGGAAAAGGAGACAAATAAGAGCGTTATGTCTGGGGTTTGTTCTTGCATGGTCTGGTAGCTTGACTCTGTATCTGGTAATCGGGAGTCTGGACTCCACTGATTCCTCCCAGGAAAATCCTCCAGGTACCAGGAAAACACTGTTGATGGGGAAAGAGCTTTGAGAGGATACCCTGAGTGACCTTGGAGTCAGGTTTTCCTACCTTCGGAGATGACTATTTCCCCTACGTAAAATAAGGAATTAAAAGGACTAATTACTATGGCTCTAACACATCTGAATGAACATGGTAAGGACATTTTACACTAATCTGATTAACACATTTTTTCCTCTTTTATCTCAAAAACAAAAAACGTTTTGCAGCCCATTGTTTTGCTAGTTAACAATTCTATGCTGTTACTTTGGGGCCAGATGCAAATGTAAAACAGATCATTTCTATTTAACTGATTTCTGGAAGGGGGAAAAAAAATGCTTACTGCCTACATAACAGCCTTCAGTATTAATACATCATGCAGGCAACCAGCATGGAAAAGAGCAAAGCAAGGCTCCCACATCACAGAAACGTAACTAATGCAGAGACAGAGTAAATACCAGTGTCAGAGGAAATTCATTAGCTAATCTTATCTAAAGAGCATATCTAAATGTGTCAGGTGATAAAAAGCTCGACCAGCTCAAACCGGCTCTCTTGAGGATGCCTGCCTATTTGAGCCACGGAAAGAATGGAAACACACATACTGTATTACATGTCACCCAGTCATTGCTAGGAGCACGTTGAACAGCAGAAGCAGCAGTCTGGAGATCATAAAAGTCTGACCAAGCACATGGTTGCTGCGACAATATAATGTGCTGGAGATCCTACTCCTTTTGCTCCATGTTTCCAGCAAGGTGAGAAGTCACATAGGGGCTGCTTAGAATAAGAAATGCAATGAAACGCTTTAATATTAAATATATGTATTTAATGAGGCCTTACTTTTATGGCAAGCCACCAATGATGCACATTTTTCTCTAGCTCGCAGGTAAGAGCAGAGGGGAGCTGTGCCTGGTGTTGGAGCGCAGCCCCAGCTATAGGTGCCTGCAGGAGCCATCTCCTCTCTTGGCCATGGCAGCAGATGCTGCTTCACACATAGGAACTGTCTTCAAAGGGTGGGCAGAGTCACAGCTCTGGCGTGAAGTATAATACAAGCTGTTGGACTAGAGGAGCCGAAAGCGAGAGCTGCAAATGCTCGGAAGCTTAGGGGTCTCAGGGAGTTAACACAATTCTATGAGAATTGCACCTTCCCTTATGACCATTCCTCTTTAATCAAGAATGTCACCTGGGCCAGCTTAAAGAACGAACTAAAACAAGTTGACATTCTCCTAGTTTGGTTCTTTAATCTTCCTGGGTGTTTCCTTCTGATTTCACCTTTTGTAACCATCTCTCTACAACGCCTTAAGTCTGGCAGTTTCTTGGCAATACTGTTCCTCCGTGTCGGGTACCTACCATCTCCTTAACAAACCCCCCCGACACGTTCCCGAGTTCATAGACAGAACAGCTGTGCATCTTTATTACACATATGCTGCATTCTGGTTTTGCTAGTTAGCCAGCAGACAGGAAAGTTTTATTTTTAGGCAGATGTGAAAGCCCTAATTTGTTGCAGAGGGGAATAGAGAGCCTAATAATAGCATACAATACAGCCAATGCCAAATTAACAGAGACCAAAACAGGTTACAGCTTACGAGCCAAAGCTACTATTTTCCACTTCCCTTGCCTTCCCCTCTCTCTGAAATAGTGTAGTAGAGCTAGAGTTGGAAGGAGGACATGCTAGTGTCCTACTCAGTACAGGAGGCCTTCTGCTACGCCTTTGAGTTACTGTGCAATGAGGTTTGTCTTGACCTTGCAATACTCCTGTGGAAGAGGCCAGCCTGCTTGCCAGTCATGAATGATTCCCTTCACAATGGACCAGCATCATACAAGTCCCTTGTTGATAAGGGAGTCCTGGCCTGCTCACTGATGAGCCACAGCGTGGTGGGAAGGGGCATGGAAGAGGAAACCTCAAAGCTTTGGAGAAGGTTTTGAAGCACACTAAAGCTTCTGCTGTGACCGGGTGCATCCAACCTTCCTGCTTACAGCCTCCACCAGCCAGGGGCAGATGACCCAAAGGGAGGCTGAGAATAGCACCCTGCCTCCCTCTGTTCTCGGGTGACCACACGTGTTTGCTGTCAGCTCTTTCCAACTAGGAGCAGGAGCCTATTTTAAGCACTCCCTTTCCTCACGCATACACTGTTGCCATAGCTGCAAAACTAATGCACATGGAAAGAAAGGTTCTTACTCTATTGACTCAGCAGAGAGGCATGTTACTGGATCTCTCTGTTTCTTAACTCATGTAAGTGAAAGATAGAGGGCCAGGTCCTTCCCCAGCTGGTGCTATGGTGGCAGGAGTCTATTGGCTTAGTGAAACCCTATTAATTTGCAGCAGCTGACATATTAAGCCCTTTGTTTTCCATTGTTACAACCTTCCAGATTTGTTCATGGTATATTGCAATTAATCTCCTCCTGTACCTCTCCTTGAAGGATATAGTCTGATAGAGACAGGAGAAAATGGTCTTTGCTCGCCTATTGTTCACTCTCCATCTACCCGAGCGTTCAGGGAATAAATGCACATGTCAGGCATATGGCATTATATCTTAGCCTGTAACTTGCATCAAACTTCTAGGTCTCAGACAACAGTTTTGGGAATGTTTAAGGTAAGCTTCAAAGGCACTGACTGTGAGCTTTCATTGCAACCTGGCAGTAGTACACACACTAACAGTGGCTTGCACTGATTTTGCTCACATTTGCAAACTCTCAGCCAACTCCAATTCAAATATAACTGCTAATACTTTGATGCTCTTGTTTGCCAGGATACTTCAAGAAGAAACCATCAATACGCTTGAAACAAGCCCACTGCGGGTTTGGCTAGCATTTTGAAAGGATACTTGATTTAAATGTTTGATTTCTCCTGCCCATTCCTAACCTTAAACAGAAAAACGAAAGAGCATAACTTTAATAAAAGGCAGTTGGGACTTCAGTTCATATGAACTTGCATAACTCCTTTGCCTTCCAAGTTACTGAAGGGTGAGGAAGACACAAGTAGGTCTGATCCCATACGCAGAGTTTCTCAGTGTGGGTAAGTGGGAAGAGCTTTTGCTATGCAAGTTGTTCAGTTATTTGGCTGAAGGTAGTGTCATGACTGCTGAGGCTCTCAAAAAAGGACTGGTGTCTGGGTACCAGATCCTGAATACAAGGACAGCAGTACACTGTGTGACTTAGCAGGATGGGGAAAGACACAGTTGCATCCCTGGTGCATCCAGGAGTTGGGGAGGTATCTGGGAGCAAAGAAAACATCACTCATTTTGCTTCAGGGCTTCAGCAAGTGGATGGCACGGTGGGGACTACTGGGATAGAAATCAGTGGTCCACAATAGCAATGGCACTTGGAGGAGCAGAGACCGTAGTTCTGCTGAATGGCTGGATGACAGAAACAGCCAGGCATAAGGAGAGAAGAAAAACATATAAAGGGCTAACATAGGATATGATCTCTGAAAGTGACGTTAAAGCCAAGAGGATGAGAGAAGGGCTGAGCAAAGAACAAACCCTTGGAAGAGCTGGAAGGAATTTTTCCTGCATTTTGTCATTTTTTGCTGTGACTTGCAAGTCTCACACTCTTGACTTAATAGACTAAGAATAGATGAACATGGGACTGACTCACAATCCCTGGCTAGTAGAAGAGATGGGAAACAGGCAGCATTTCTTCAGGGGCCAAACAAGATTACAAAATAAGCCTGAGGAGCACATTGTATTTTGCATCAATAAGCTGTGCTAGGTGAGACTATCCACTACTGGCAAATACCTTCACTCCAGCAGGTTGCCTCTTCATTAATTACTATAGTGTTGATACAGAAGCAATAAAGATTGAATAGATGGGATTTCTTTTGCCAGCATTCAAGTCTTTCACGAAGGATGTACGATACAGCTGCAACAGGAATTAGCCTTAGAGATACAGACTATTTTAGAGCTTTACTTTGGGTTTGGGCTTTTGAGTTTTTTCCTTCACATATTTCTTTTGCCTTGTATAGTTGTGGCACTCAGGAACAATCTACAAAACACACACAGCACATACATTCAGGTACCAAGTGTTTATGGTGACCCAGAAGAGCATCCATGCTTCAGAGTAGAAAAGATTTGGGCTCCCATATCTCATCAGCTACTCTTCCAAAAGATGAATGATCTGCTTACCTGAATCCCCAATTAATTTACATACATGCTCATGTTTCATTTAGATTTGTGACTTATCTGTGGATAGGGCTCAGCTGTTTTAGACAGCAATACCCACTTGTTTGTGCCAAGAAGAGTCGAAGACTTTAGCACCATTAAAATCCAGCCCCATCACTCAGCTTCAGGCTGTCAAGCATCAAGATATAAATACTACCTCCTAGCTATTACTGTTTATGAAGTGATCCAGCTCTTTAAAAAGTCAAGCTATACCATGTACTCACGTGGCTTCCTGCAACCGTTAATTCCAAAGGCTGCTTAAACATGCAGGATATTTTTCCTTTGACATGCTTTAAATGTCTCTGTCATTAATCTTGACCCTTTGACTGTTCCCCCGAGGGGCAATGAAGTGATCAGACAGCTGTGCCCCTCATAACTTTTAATACTTTAATTAAATCCCCTTTGGACCTTCCCCCCCTTCTCCATTCTTTCTTTAGTCAGCCACCAAGAAAAACGACCACAATTTTAACATCTAAACACTGGAAACTATGAACATAAAACAATGCAGAAATAATTTCTTATTTTTCAATTTACTTAATTATTTTTAAATTTAATTTCTGGAATGAATGAATGAGAGTTCTATTTTCTTCAGAAAATCCTTTTTGAAGTCACAGTGGTTTGGCCTCATGTGTATAACCATAAACAAAAGTATCTGTCCAAAGCTGTACAGTTCTAAGAGAGAGTGCAAGCTCTGCTCTTCCATAGTTTAACAAGACAATAGTCTTTATAAAACTTTTACCCACAGAAATAGTTGATCTGTCCTGAGAATGATCAATCTCTCTTAAAGGTAACAGGCTTGGCTCAGAGATGAAACAATCCCTATCTTTTTTACTATGCTAGTCTCGTGTCTTGTGTCCAAGTTTTGGTGTTTGGTATTTATTGGCATGTATAGGAATTGTCGAGAATGTCAGTGAATTGGCAAATTGTAAATATCACTGACATTAAAAAAAAACCCAACAAATTACTTTCCACTGCCTCAAACTTTCCATTAATACACTGTCAAAAGCAAGTATCACTTTTGATTCCCCAACTTTCCTTGGAGGCAATTAAGGAAATCAATTGGGAAACAAAAACATTGCTAAATTACTTCACAGTTTTGTTTGCATAGTGGAAGTGGGGGCACGTTACTAGAGCTCAGTTGGGTTCCCATGTTTCTCTTCACCTCTAGGAACTCAATTTCAACTCAATAATAGAGTTGGGCTTTATTTGTAAGGGTGCAGGTAAATCCCAGCTCAGCTAAAGGTAATTCTGGCTGCTTCTGTTAAAAGCTAGACCAAATGATGTGAGGTTTTAGCTAGTTTGGTCTTCGTTGCAAGCTGACAAGCTGTTTACTAGGAAACCATCAGAGGAACTGAGGCCAGTTTTTCACTGTGCACTGCCCTGGCATGCACCGGCAGTGCCACAGCTTGGTGTGGAGAGCTGTCAGCTGGGTTTTGCTCATTTTTGAGGTCACCAGACTCAGATACCAAAGATAAGCTCAGCTGCATCCTCAAAGGGAGCCAGCTTGTACAAATACCCTGCACAAATACTGAATTTGTGGCACACCTTCCACATACCCATGGTAAAACCAAAACCATTTCGCAGTATCCACAAGCGGCAGCAGAACCTCTAAAGACAGTTATGACAATGTCATTGCTGTCTTCTTTATAGCCTGGGACTCCCCCATATTTCCCATTCCTTCTTTTCTGGGTTCTCCTGCTTCATACGTAGGTCCCCAGAGGTTTCCCTGCTCATCACCAGCAACTTCCATGACCAGGAGACATTTCTCTGGGACACTTACCCAAAGGACATTCAATTACTGTGATTAAGCTTATCCATTCAGAAGCAGCAGCCAAGGCATGCTAACACAGCAGAGCTTTTTACATCAGCCTAGGGGATAAGATACCTCTGAACATGCAACTGCTACTGCAGAGGTGTCCCTAGCCATGCAGTACAGGCAGGCTATCATATACTTAGACCTAGACATCCCAACTCCAGTTTAGCTCTGCAGATAAGCTACCCGGCGGTGTCATCACTTCTGCACACCCAAAATCCAGCCACAGTTTTTACTCCTCCAATATACATTAAATTAAACGTTTCCAGTAAAGGTGCCCCTGGGGATCATTCTGGTGCAGTAGGGACAGCTAGTAAACAGTTACTATAAGCTGAATTCCTTTTACCTTTGGTGTATGAGCAGTGCATGCCCTGCAAGAGGGAAGATCCGCTGCCTCCCAAAGCAGCTGAAGGAGGACCTCTAGGCTCAACCACAGAAACAGTTCAATGAAGCAGCAGTGGATAGAGCAGTTTTAGACTAACATGGCTAGGAGGAAAAGGGTGTCCGAGATAAAAGTGGCTTATAAAATAGCTTGGAATGTCAGCACATGATAATGTTTTCCCCTCAATCATTAGTTAGACTGTTGTGTTGCAAAACACCCCAAAGCTTGAGAAACTGCTAATAGGCAACAGCTTTTGGAATGTCATAAATGCTAAGTTTTACTGGACTGGAACGGCATCGTATTGTACAGTCACAATTCAGATGGGGAAATATTTGGACACTTACAGCTTGTAATAAAAATGAGAGAAAGTGTATTAGTAGGTTTTGTAACTCATTAAGAGGGAAGAGCAGCAAAAGAGATTTGTGAGAAACCTGCACCCACAACACTGACAGCAATTTAGACCACCTTCTTTCATGTCTTTTCTCAAAGTTATCACACCTGTACAAAACTAACACCATTAACTCCCTATGCCCCATTAAGAACAGCTTCATAACACATTATAACACATTCTGCAGACGGGAGAACCTGACAGATGATAGCACTGAACCTAGAAGATGCTAACTGAACACCTGAGGTGGTGGGATTTGCTTTATGGTTTGAAGGTGTGAGAGAGGTCCCCTTGTCTTTTAAGGCAAGATCAATATGTACACCATGCAGCTGCTGGCAGCACAATGCTGAGCCCAAACCCAGATGACTATAGGCCTACGTGGCTTTTGGCTGGAGCAAGAAGTAGGATGATCTTGTATCTGCCTTCAATAAATCATGTTGACCTGCCCCAAGACTAATCACAATGGAATGAAAAGCCTTTTACTTTAATAAAGCAGAGGGCAATTCCAAAGGTAAATTAGGAAGAGGTACATTATAAAGAATAGAAATTCCTTTCAAAGGTATTGGAAGACACTGAAAGGCTATAAAATACCTCACTGGCAGCCTCCATGCCTAGCATAAGCTTTCTGTTCTTTGTTCTAAGAGCTGGTTCACACTCCTCAAGATAGACATGCAACAACGATGGCTTGTACTTGCTAAGATACATCAAAGTTGACCTGTTAAACAGATTTGTTTAATGATTACATTTCCCTGTGCCAAATGAAAACACATAAAAGTGAAAGATTCAACAGCTTTGTATGTGTTTTTTGCTTGAGCTGCACAATGGAAATTGTTTGTACTCTTCGCCAAAACAGTAAGGCTCCGCAACTTTGGATTTGGCAGGGGGAAAAGCTTAGTCCAAATCACTCTCCAATGATTGCTGGAAGAGAAATGCCAGCAATTTGATTTTATGCTTACAAGATGTCATGTACAGTACAGAGTGATCCTAGACAATTTCAATTAATCATCTGATGGCTCTTCATTAACACTGGAAGCTCTGAAAAGCCACCAGAACAGGGTCTTCCCCATGGGAGTGCAGTTAAGGAGTGGGTGACATATGGAATGTAGCAGTTCATCTCCAGAGGATGAGCAAGCACCAGTCCGGGTTTGATGGAAGGATTATCATAGACTTCAGTGAATGTTGGGTCAGGGCTCACATACAACCTCTTCATCACAACCTCTTAATTAGGTCTTGGCCATAACATTGGCAAACTTCACTCTAAGCAGCGTTATTGAGTACCAGCATCAGAGACATTTGTCACAATTCTGTCACTAGGCAGATCTGAAACTTGAGAAGTTGATTGGAATTGCCAATATCCATTTTTCCAACAGTTAAATAACCAAACTAGAGTGAATTCGCTGCATCTGTAAAAACATCATTTCTCATTTTCTTATGTTTGATTTCTCATTCTGACACCGAGTTTATATATTTGCCAGTCATTTGCCTTTGATTATCATAATTGTAGGTATCGGTTCTTACACAAACAACACTTGTACTTAGCACAACTTTTCATTAATATAATGCTTGTTTTCACACGCATGGAACTAATGAATTATAATGGGACAAACATTTGTCAGATATCCAACACTCAATCTTATTAAAACACATTTGTCAAAGCAGCAAGTACATTTCTGCAAGCACAAAAGCCACCTGATAATTACAGCACAAAAATCTCCCTCTCCCTATGGAAAATTAGGTAACTTTTTATATGCTGTAAGTGCACAGTTGCAGGCTAAATATTGTGTGTGGTTTTATTTTACCAACAGACAGCTTAGCTCCATAACTGACTGAGCCTTGTAAAGCACTGTATTAGTAACTGTTGATGTGCTTAAGTCTAAAATAGTTTATAGGTGGTATTTTTTCTGACAATGCTGACTAAAGTTACCATTTGGTATAGTGGAAATTCTTAAATAGCACCAACAACAGTGCACTAATAATAACCACAGAGTGATTGTAGGAAGCTTGAGCAATGACCCTTGTCCAGCCTGTTGCTGGGAAGCAACCCCATTGGACAGGAGTTAGGCTGCTTTGTTGGGATTTTCAGATTTCTTTGCTCATCCTTACAATTTCTGGTAATTTTCTATTTCCCCAAATATTTGAGACTAATTTTAGAGACAGTGCCTAACATTTAGACCGCACAAAACTGCTTTATCAGTTGTCACCAGAGGGAAGCATGGCCAAAGTTGTTCCACGTGTCCTTCCTGGAGACAGACGCCTTCTGCAGCTGGATGTTTCTTGCCTTGATCGTGCTTCATAAGGAGGAATACTTCCCAAGCAGTTCAAATAACCTCACAAACTAGCAACATCACTGCTGCTACCTTTAAATCTGTGCCACTCACTTAACAGGGGCTTGCTAACCTGACATGGCTGCAATGTCCATTCATAGAGCATCTTGCAATGCTCCCACTTCGAACAGCATCATGATAGATGTAATTGTCCTATTTTTATACCAGGAACAAATTACTTTTGTCTCATACCACACACCTCGAGTGGGAAAAGAATGAACATCAGGTTCCTTATGTTAATTAAGGCTCTGGACAAAACTGATTAGTTTTTACATTTTTCTTGGAGAGAACAGTATGACCGTGGCAGCAAAAATAGAGGATTCACATTGATGCAGGTACTAAAAACTTGACAGGTTTTTTTTAAACCTTGTGGAAATTTAGTACTTGAAAAGTATGAGATTCTGGTAACTTCTAGAGGATCCTGAACTCTCTGCAGAGAACAGAATACATGCAGTTAAGACAAAGCTATAAGTTATCCCTACAAAGCATTATTTCCTTTGAGTTAAAACCATGTGTGAAATGACAGG
This sequence comes from Pezoporus occidentalis, assembly GCF_034315485.1. Lineage (NCBI taxonomy): Eukaryota > Metazoa > Chordata > Aves > Psittaciformes > Psittacidae > Pezoporus > Pezoporus occidentalis. The sequence goes on along the minus strand of NW_026913749.1, from coordinate 1,009,433 downwards.
AATCACTTTGATCATGTTTACAATTAGTTTTTGAAGTGTATTACAATATCCATGCTAAAGAGCAGAATCAACTTGAGATCAGCATTCTCCACTTTCACAACCACAGAAAACTACTTAAATTCAGACTGAAAAAGCTATCCTTTTAAAAACCTAAACCACTCCAATTGCTGTATTTTAGCCAGAATTTTACATTCCATTGAGATTTCAGCAAGCAGTTAAAATTACCAGCTTATGAGAAATTACCACCACTTCAAATGCTATGATGAGTACAGGTGCGTCCTTATTTTATTGTTAACTTTTGGTAGTTAGCTAGGGACTTCTCCCTAACCTTATCCAGTATCTGGAGCCAGAAGTGCTACACTCTTCCTTCAGCATCTTCATCAAGGCAATGGTTATATTGAAGTACCACAGCATTGTTCCTCCTTTGATGTTACAGTTCCCATGTCCCTGCAGCTGGGAATCACTGAGACATCCAGAGAGAGATGGACCAGAGCAGTGAATTTTGAATGACCTGAACTGTCACCCATCCTTTCCAGCAGCTAAGCCCTCACTGTACTTCTGTTCACAGCCAAAAACAAGTTGTGTTGTATGGGTTACAGTAACAGTAGGGTGGAAAGTAAGACCTGCCTAACCTTTCCCCATGTGTATATTTATTTTACAGCCTTGTTTTTCCACAGTTGCCATTGGGTGTAGCACCACAGCTGTCCTTGCTTGCTGGCAGGGTATTTTTATTCACTTATCTCCAACCTAGCAGTTATTTTGTTCCATCAGTGTTTAGTTTCCAATTCCCTTACCCTGACCCCCGGCAAAGAGAGGGTCCTCTTTTCACCCCTGAACCTGGTCCTTGCAGCAGCTTTACCAGGGGTGCACTGACTTCTGTGGTTTGGACAATCCATTTAGCCTCTCTGAACGGTTTCTTACTCTAAAAGACATCATCATCTGCTGGTGTGAGACTTCATCATTGACCTTCCAGACAAAAGTAACACAGTGCACAAAACATCACTGTTTCATGTGATGTTACCTCTTTATTCTTCCTGGGATCTGGAAATGCTTTCCCAGTCAGCTTCACTTGGTTTTAATGCAAAGAGTCTTATTCTCAGCCCATTGCTGGATCATTAATTTTGACTAATTCACACCCCAACTATACAACTCCTAAACTGTAATTCAACCAATTAAGAGCAGTTCCGAAGGAGTGAAAAGACTCAGATTTTGCTTTCCACCACAGAACCACCTAGAATATTGATCGTTTGTTTTCATTGCTTAAAGTTCCCTTATAAATCTGAGACAACATCTCCCTGTGCTGCAGCACTAAGTGAATAAACACAAGGAACATTAGAAGTGTTCCAAGGAGCCCATCTATCATGGAAATGAAGTTTTGATCTGTAAGGAGAATAGAATTAAAGACAAGAAAAATCTCAGTGACAAAGAAAATCACCTCTCAAGTATAGAGGTTTCTGATCACCTGCAGAGTGAACTCCTGGAGCAGCCCAGAGAACCAGCAGAGGAAATACAGAGCCAAGGAGCAAACATGGGTGGCAATGACTTATGGCCAAGGGGCTTTCTTGGTCATGCTCCATGGCAACCTCTCTCATAGGGAACTGGTGGCTGCTTATCCAAAAGGTCCTGAATCAGCAAATTTGCCTTAGAAAGAACACTAACCACTTTCCTAAGCTTGGAAAAAGAAACTTAAGTCAAAGGAAGCCTATGGAGGTGGCACCCACAAACCCATCTTGTAACTTCAGCCAGACTTTGAGCTGTTACATTCTGTAACTAGTTCTTTTGCTAGAACATCAGCTCAGTTTTACAACCACCCTTTCAAAGCAGGCTTTCATGTTCTTATTCTACACGTGATGCATGAAATGGATTTAGGTACCTAGTAAGTAGGCAGAGAGAGATGAAATTTTTGGCCTTGGGTTTTAAAGAGCAGAGATGGGAGAAGAGTCCCAAAAGCAAATCCAGAGCCCCTTAACAAAGGGGATGGGGATGCATATGCCTGGAGAGCACCTGTTAGGAGAGATCAGCAAATATATCTTTGAGAAGTAGATGAGTAATTCCCCTACCAGCGACACAGACAATATTGGAAAGAGAAAATGGCATCTATAAAAGTAATCTGTAAATACAAAATCCTGGGCCTCTAGACTGGAAAGCTTATTTTTAAGCAGTTATTTTTGTGTTACATGTTTCCACTTAACATTACAAGCCTAATCAGTTGCAGCTTAGTAGAAGGGCTGAAGCCCACTTGCACACACCCATATTTCCATACACAGCCTGTCTGTGAGTGTTATCTTCCTGGACAAGCAACTGCTTGACTTGTACATACAAAACCTCTGCACGCTCAAATGCGCTTCTCTTTGCTTCTGTGCCTTGGCTTTATGGCAATAAATGCTGTCACACTTCACTGCTGCTTCTCAGCATGCACACTTAAAATATGTGACTATAAAAACACAACCAGCTTGCTACAATAGGGGAAATCGTGTTCAAACTGTAGTTGCTTTCCAGCTGGATGTACCTTCCCAAGCATGGTTCTGGGTCAGAGACATCAACTGCAACGCAACTTAATGTGTCCAGCTAGTAGTCGCACCGAGACAGATCATAAAATACCTGTGTGTAAACTTGAAGCAACTCCGATTTGTATTAATTCCGATGTAACAATTTCAAAGTTCCCTATTTTACTCAGGCAAGAAGAGAAATTTCAGCAGCAAAAAGATGCTCTCTGAGTATTTTTCAATCAGCAGAGACCTGCTGCTGCAAATAGGTACTTGCAGCTTATCAGGAAAGGATGTTACTGAAAAGGCATTTTCTAGCTGATGCTGCTCATTGTCCTTGCTCTAGTCTGTCTCAACATCTTCAGACACTCAGCACATAGCTCACCTTCCACATCTAGGCAAACCTGGCTGTCCTTCAGCCTCTGCATAGAGCCCTGCAGTGGAAGTTTCCATTTCCTCCTGCGGAATAGCCGAATTCTGCTCTGTGATCCAGAGCAATGCACAACAGTTGAAGCCTACATACATCTCAGTATAGACCTTTCCTAAGCTTCTCCATCTGGGATTGCTTAGGTTTATTGGAGGGTGATAGGTTATACTGCTTCTGGGAACTTAGAATTGCTGTAGCATGAGCATGAATCAGTTGGTTTAAAGTGGAAAACTTACATAGGTTAAGACATGTGTCTTAAAAGCAAAGAAAATCAAGCGTTTAGAAGCATGACAATCTGGGGCTCGCTCTATTAGGTGGTATCTCTAGAAATACAAGTGGTGGCATCCAGTGGCTGTGCTACATAGGAACAGGAAAAGTGCTACAGCCCAGAAATCCCATGGGCTCATGCCAGCGGGGACTGAAGTGCTTTAACCCTTAGCATAAACAGAGCATTGGCCACAGCATTCCCCTTACTAACCTTCCACTCAATCTTCCTTACATTGCAGTAACAGTCCCTAACAATGCAGCCTATTTACAAACCTGGTTTTGCTTGCCCCTGCCCTTTCAGGGCAGAACTGAAGCAGGGCTGGCTCAAAGCTTCCACACAGCAGCAAGGATGAATTTTGTCACTCCAAGAACAAGAGGCAACTGCTGGGCTTGCTGCTTGGAGAGAAGAGAGGGATGTGTGGAGAACCAGGATGGACCCCAGATCTGGTCTTCTCCAGCAGAGCAGGAGGAGAAACCCTGACCCTGCACCATCAACCTGGGCCACCAAAGCACTGGTGAAGAGTTCACTGCATTAAGCTCCCTACCTTACCATCAGTGAGATCTTCACATAGTTCTTGAACTGATGAACAAAACCTCAGTCTCACAACCCCTCTTTTGCCTTTCGTCATCTGTAACGGTGGGAGAAGTGATTTGGGGACAAACACATCTCCAGATTGCTTTTAAATGGTGGCCACTGCTCTTAGCTTACTCATTTTCCACCAACTGCTCCAGAATTTGCTTCTAGAAACCCAGAGGGAGCTCTGAGGTGCAGGCAGCCATCGCAATGTCAGCAGGTAGCGCATCCATTTCCCCAGCCAGCTCCTCCCCATTAGAAAACACAGTCACACTGCAGCTGATAGTAACAGTGGATATAACCTGCTCTGTGGGGAAAGCTGAGTTAGTGCTTTTCATTCCTTCTAATCCCCCTGAGCTGTAACACCCCCCATGCAAGGTCGAAAGACTTGAACCTGATACTAAGCTGGTGAGCCAGGTGGCTGGCAATATTCCTTTCACCCAACCCTATTTTTGCTTACCTGCCATTTTAAGGCCATTTGTAAATATAGATCAGAGGGCTCATAAGCAATAGGATATGGAACACCTTGTAGGAAAGATTCTAGCAACAATGAAGTTGCTCCCCCCCAACCTTTCCATTCTCTTGTAAGTGTTCTCTTTTATAGGTGGAAAAAGCTGAAGCCCAGAGACCAATTCTTACCACACACAAAACATTTTATACTCCACATATGGAGATTACATTTTAGAGCATGGGATACAAACCTGAGATGCACGCTAAAGCCAGCACTAAGAGCTCTTCCAGTTAGTGAGCAATGGTCCTGCAGGAGGTATGCAATGAGTACAAGAGTTCCTCTGCTCCTGCTGCGTTCAACATGAATCTCTTTGGTGGCTCATTTGCTCAGCCTGTACTTTCAGTGATAGGGGTACATGGGGACAGTTCCTCTGGAGCAGGAGCATTCATTCCATGTTCACTCTGCAGCTTGTCCTAGAACAACACATTTGCACGTCTCCATCCAAACAAGCCCTCTTTCAAGAAGAGGTTGTTGTTATTAGGAGTTGGGTGTATTTAGGGTGCAGAAGCGCACAAGATGGTTTACAAAACAGATGTGAGCTGAGTTCATTCTCCCATTGGAATTCATAGCACAGGAATAAAACGCTGTAATTGCACAGAAAAACACTGGACACAAGGGGTATTTTCTGTGAGTGAGTGAAGAGTGATTGTTATAACTTTTATCCCAAATTATCAGTTACTGACAGCTTTGGTGAAGTTCTTTTTTTTCCTCCTTTTTTGACTGATTTCTTAGCAGAGTCCTTCAGAAAAAATTGAAACTCAGACCCAGATATGAAGAATTGTCTTTCCAATGATGTTTTCTGCAAGATATTCTTTCAGGTCCCAAAATTCCAGTAAAGGAGGTCACAGACAAGGGCATCCATAGAAAAATAGTCCTTGGTTAGCTCCGATCTTTGGTATTTCAAAGAGATTTCCTAAAGCACTCATCCATCTCCCTGGCATGAGTGGGGCTGAGCTAGCCCCCAGGCACTTCTGAAAATCCCACCTGTAATGATTAATTATTCACAGCATTGCATACAAACCCCTATGGCTCTTTGACAAATCATTGTAATAAATTAAGCTTGATTGGATTTTCCCCCCCTTGCATTTACACAGCTTAGCGTTATTTAAGACATGAATACCTAACAGCATAGTGTGTTTTTATAGGAACTGAAAAAATGGATTTGGTATTGAGTACATCCTCATGTACCTGACACAATGAGGCAAGTCTTTCTCATGAATCTCTAACAAAGATGCTCGTTGTCACAGAGATAGTTCCGCCACTGCTCCTCTCAGTTATTGTGAGCATCGTGGTGAAATGCAAGGTGTTAAAAAGACTGCTCTGCATAGAGATGGAACTGGGGTTGTGTTCCTGAACAACATCCAGTTCAAAGCAGAAGAGGGCAGGATTTAAGCAAGCAAATATTCATTCTATGTTATGTTAATAATTAATAATGTTAATTCTGAGAAATTAAGAGACCCACAACCAATACAAAACCCAAAGCATTTCTGTTGAGCAGCCACTCAAACCTCTGATCAATCTACAGGTACTGGGTGAATGCATAGCACACCACCCAGTGATGACCAAGTACACTCAAGCTAGGCTGAGCGCTGCCTGCCTCCTTAATCCTGGTGGTAAGGAAATGGCCAAGAATCAAGTTGGAATTATTAAGAAAACATAAATAGACTTGATTCAGTTAACTGATGCATTCAGCAGATGTAATCCCTAACCAATGGATTATACACAGTGTTCAATGCATAATTCTGATCTGCTCTTTATTTCTAAGAGAATGAAAAGGATCAGGTCTATTTTTAACTTCCTGGAAAGTTTAAAAATAAAGAACAGCTTTCAATAATGCATTAAACAGCAGATTTCAGCTGTCTTAAAATGAGCCAGTGTAAATCAGGAAGGTGAAGTCCCGTGGCTTTACTATTCAAGCGAGTAGGTGAATTAAGAACAGCACAGAAGGAACAAATACTGAGGTGCATTTGCTGATAAATACAGGTACACTGCATGTGTGTGGGTAGATTTAAGGGATGGCAGGGAGTCTTAAAGTGGCCTGGAGCTTAATTTCACTCAGTTGAAGAAGCATTAGGCAGAAGGAACAGAAGTACACACAGGCATTTCACTTGCGATGGGAACACATGCACACACTGGGTTTGGATCTTTAAGGTCTCCCCAGTCCAGGCTCTGCATCTTTCAGGATCTGGAGTTTCACTTGAAGAGATTTTTCCATCTTCCTCCTTCCCAGTGCTCATTTTTGCAGCACATTCGTGCCCTGTGCCTTTCACTATTTAAAATCCAGTTAAGTCTTCACTCAGCCTAGGCTGGGTTCACATTAGTACATTCCACTGCAAACCCTTGGTGCTCAGTGACCAGTGGTCACTGCACAAACCTGTCTGGAAACCTCCCACCTACAGCACTGAAATAAAGAGCACCGAGGGCTATGACAGAGCCCTTGTTCCCCTCTGTTCCCCCTCCTCAGCCTCCTTAACCACTTCAGACTAACACCCTGACCACAGGCATCCAGGTACTTCTGCAGGACAGTGTCCCCTGAAGTGAGATGAGAACAGCCTTAGTGGGAGAGGTGTTCACATCACACACCACCACTGGTGGATCAACCAGGGTCAGGAGTTAAAGCCATCACATGTGGCTGGCTCAGCCACCATCCCTGAGGCATTTAAAAGATGTCCCTCAGTACCACAGTCAACACATCTCTTTAGTTGTGGACTTGGCAGTGCTGGGTTAATGGTTAGACTTGATCTGAAAGGTTTTTCCCCATCTAAATGATTCTGGGATTCATTTCAGATATACCAAGTGATTCCTTCCTGTTTCAAAGAAGGACCAACAACTTAACAGATAGAAAATGCTTTGAGAAATAAATCTTATTGACATTTCAGCTCAGATAAAGCCTCAGGTTATAGGTAGCCCATGAAACTAAAATTCAACCTTGCCTCTACCATCAGATCCTGTTCATTTTTCTCCCATTTCATTTCTCTCTCCACACTAAAGGAATCATTTTCCTTTAGGCCAAGAACAGGAAATACTAACAATGTAGTAACTGATTTCACATAAGCAGTGCTGAAGTGAAGACCATTAAGAGATGATCCCCGGGCCAGCTCAGAGCTCAGCCATGCAGGGGCTGGCACAGAAGCCACAGAGGAAGGAACACCTAATAAGCATCGTTTGCACTTGGTTTGAAAGATAGGTTTTCACTAAAACAATTAATGTGATTTTCTGTCAAGAAGCCCTAAAAAAATCTCTTTTGTAGAAGTAATTTTTAAGTATTCAGTGACATAAAATGAAAATATTTCTCTTAATATCTATCTAGAAATATTCCCATATACAAAACATTACCAACAGGCTGAGTTTCTAAAGCATTCTGGTTTGTATGACCTGGTGACTACTGCAGCAGCAGGTGATTAGAAACCAAACTCAACTGATAGAACAGCACTGCAGCAGCACCCCAAGCACCACGGGGGGAAAAGCCCATTCCCACAACACTGTCAGAAGGGGCTTGTTACACTAGCAAGATCAGTTCATCACATCACATTGTTCAACACTCAGCCATGGGCTGCATGAAGATCAATACTCAAGTTATCCCATGATGTTGTTCAAGTGCTCACTGAAGCCAGCATGGTGCTGACAGGCTCCCCTCACCCCATGTCAGCATTACACTGCTCCTGGCTTCCCTTGCAGCAGCACAGAGCCACTCACGCTCTACCTTCCCTTGACACCAATAGCCTCACACTGCTGGAAGCAGGGGCAAATCTGGCTCCCTGCATTCACAGCTGAACTAAAGACAGACAATGCTAATTAAAATGATTAGTAATTCAGTTTTAACTCCCTCAGGTAGCTGGCATATCCCTCATCCCTCTACTTAAGGATGGGAAATAGTGTCCTATATAAATAGGATAGTAAATTTAGCTGCTGAAAGCTAGCAACAGTCTGGCTTTTACTGGCACTTCTCTCTATATGCCCCAACTTCCATTTCCCCATATATATTAAGTACCAGCTTCTGTGCATATTGGTACCTTATGCTTAGCCAGTTGCACGCTGTAAATATAGAAGACTTTTAACCTCAGGCTCAGCCCTGATCTTCCCCCCTCCAATATTTTTAAGGAGAAAAGGTCAGAGTATTCCAGTGAACTGACGCACTCCATCTAATTTATACAGCAAGAAGCTTAAAATTGTGCGTCATTTGACCATTTTCCATTTGTGCATGCTGAGATTAAGAGATGGGCTTATTGTTGGGCTTATAGTTGAAATTACAACTAAGAGGAAAAAAAAGGGTTATAGGAGATCAGTAGCTGCAGCTGGGCTTTGATTTACTGCTGCCCAGTCATGGCAATGTACATTAGAAACCTTGAAAAAAGCAGCTCATAGGGATTGAGAGAAGCTGAGTAATGAACCATTTCAAAGGTACAGGTTTCCAAATGAAACTGGGGAGCCAGGGCTTGCTGTGAGCCGTAACAGCTTGTTTAATTGCCAAAAAGCATCTGTGACAACCGAGGGGTATGCAGCTGTGATTGCAAGGGAGAACAAACCCAGCATCCCCATCAGAAATCATTTGTAATGCTCAGGAGTCAGCATATTTTACACTACTCCATCACTGCACTGGACCTCTCAGGTCAGACAGATGGCAAGGGTTACGTATCCACCAGAAGAGAGCTCTTTCCTTGGGTACCTTTCCAGCATTTCTTCCGATACATAGGGTGTTTTAACTGCATAAGTTCAGGATCCAAACTCATCTCACAATACACATCTTGCAGCAGTGCGGGCAAGGTCAATAAATAAAACAGATCTGGGCAATGAATGGGTGTTTGTTCAGAGGCATTTATTCAAGTAACTGGTTGCGAGTGTGCATGTCTGCACAACGTGAGCACCAAGCCCTGAGCTGATGTGAGCTCAAGTGTTTCAGCTGAAGTTAGTGGAGACGTGGAAATGTCTACAAGCAGAGTAAGAGTTTAAAAGAGCCTTTTCATCTAGCAACATGGATCAGGAAAGTTCATCAGGTTTGAGCAAAACAGAAAATTCATGAGAACGCTTGCAACTGATTTCTTTCCACATTTTCTATACAATCTGAATCCCAAACTGATTCGTATTTACACGATAGTGGTAAGAAGGGTAACAGATTTGCTGACGTTTTCCTGGAAGAAGTGGTGCTATCTATAGCATTTTCCATTTTCATCTGGGATATTTTTATGGGACTGGAGACAGATGGATTTTCTAGGGAGGTGAAGTTAAGAACATTGCCATTTAACTAATGTATTTCCATGTGTGACAAATCACTAATACCAGAAGATTTTGCTCAAGCTAAATATAAGTATTTTTCACCACCAAGCAGCCTCCCCTCAGTGGTGGAAAAACCAAGAAATATTAACTCTGCAAACTTTGGTGAACAAGTGACAAAACTGCTGCCAAATGCTGCTCAAGCTGCTTGTGACAGCCAGCCCCATGCAGGGTGAGTATTCTGCTGTTTAGAGAAAGATTTATCATGAAGTATCCATTAGCAAACTTTTGTAGCTATGAAAAATACTTGATATTTTCCAGAGCAATCCTTGAAGTGAAGTACCAGAAAAAATAGGAAAGTGCAGCTGTAGGAGAAATCAGAGCAGCTACTCCAACACGTGCAGCCTAAAACAAGTCACCTAAGGAGGAAAGAGCCACTCCAAGCATCACGCAGGATTCATGAGTCAGAGTTGAAATAGCAAATATTAATTAAATTAAATTGTTAATTAAATAGCTTCAAAAACCTATTATGAAAGAGCTTGTTTATTGTCTGCAGTTACAGATCCTGGCGCTTGAGTTTCACATTTCTTGACCATCAAGTCTGCTCCCTTCCGTGCACGTACGATTATCCATCATCTCTTGTCTTAGACCGCAAGCTTTTCAAGGACTCATCTTTATGAAGCCATGGGCCAGTACTGTGATGGGTTATTTACACATCATCTATGATGGGGCTTTACCTGTGACAGGTTCACAGAGGTGGTAGAGGAATACAAAAATCTAAGAAATCTAAGATAAATACAACTTGAATATCAGTTTGTGTTGAGATTCAGACTTGAATCTTCACAAAACTGTCCCCACGATCCAAGTGGGACTGTGCACACGTTCATTTCAAAGGAATGGGATTTCATCCTAAAATACACCCAGCAAAGGATTTACAACATGCTTTTGGTGTGAAGACAGCCAATGACAGCAATGGAGGTTCTCAAGCAAAGTGACATACAGGCTTAGGCTGCACAACTGTGTGCTCGCCTTCATGAATCAACCTGAGCTTTGCTTGGCGCAGCTCATTTTCTACAACACACAAATTCTACCCATTCTGAGGCCCACACTGGATCCAAGTATACAACTAACTAATCTTCATCTGTTCGAGTGAAGAAAACCTCTCATGGCATATCGGTAAGCTCTACATACATCAAGGCTTTAACACCACGTTAAATGTCAGAGTCGATCTTCATTCAGGTGGGGGATGTTCAGCAACATTCACACGAATGTGTGTTTCTTTGGATTATGTTTTACTGTAAAGCCAGCCAAGATTTCGCTCCGTTACTTTCTAAGTAGAAATGTCACTGCAGAAATAATGCTTAATTCTAGAGGGCCTACACATCCACAGAGTATCTTGAAGTCTTCCAACCCCTAGTGTATCAAGAAGTGTTTTAAGACGTGGAAGAAATGTTATCCAGTTTTGAAGCAGCAATTTGTGATGGAGACAAATTATCATTACTGCCTAGTTCTCACGTAGCATTTTAATATTGGAGACCTCAAAGTGCTGACAGAACAAGAACTCCAGGGCTCTCCAGCCCAGTTTAGCATCCTCAGCGTTAGACCATCTGTATTCCAGCTCTAGCTTTAGAAGCATGGTGCATGTGGGACCTCTTCTGATGCCCACACACAGAGCACGCTTCATTTTTACTCAAAAAGCACAGGTAAAAACCCCAGAAAATGAGGCAACGAAAAAGCATGAGGCAGCAGCTCATTAATTATCAAGACAGATAAAGCCTCTATCTGATTAAAGCTGTCTTTCCCAATGACAACTAGAACCTAGCAGCATCTCTGTACTAATGACATTTATTTATCACTGGGCCAATTTACAAGCCTTCTGTCAGATAAGGAATTTCAGAGCTTTACAGAAAAATGCATTTAGCCATGGCTGCATTAGGGCAAAGCAGATAAAGTTTAGTATCTGACCTATGAAGATTTAGATGTTCTTATGACACGAAATATGTTGTGCCAATTTTACGGCTCTAGCAAACACAATAAATGTCATTGTCTTTCCAAGAAGGGATCTATTCTTGTTTCCTTTTTTATTGGTGGGGGAAGATTAAGGGTAATCTCACTAAATCCTCAGTCACCCCCACACAGTACAAGTTTTTGGGCACTGCTGTGTCATTCAGACTATTATGTTCAGTAACAGAGGAAACTCTTGCTTTATTCATCCCCTTCTGCCCCTCCACCCCATTCAAAACCTCCCCACATCACAGCTCTTTTTGCCACCCAGCCTGTAAATATCAAGTCCCCACATATAACAAGCAGGTATGAAGAAAGCACTCCAGAGAAACCCTTTTTGGCTCCATGGCCATGAAGCCTGATTTCTTCAGGAAACTTGACAAAAAACTTGCTGCAAACACAAGAATCACACGGCAGCGTAGGGAATTCCAAGGGGAATTCACTTGCTGTATTGTGATCGGTCAAAAGGAGGTGGCAGAAGTGATTTCTGTGCCAAAGGCTATTTCATTCCTGAAGTTAGTGAGGACTAGCTGAAACCACAGCAGAGTCTTGCTGAGAAGTTGGATTAATACTTATAAAAGCAGAAAAGCCAATTCCTCTGACAAAGCAGGCTTGCTGAAGCCATCCCCTATCCCAAGAACACCACATAACTACTTCTGGGATTTAGTACTCAAACAGCAAAAGATGTCTATTTGCCATAAAAGCTCTCAGGCCTGCTCTAAAGACAGCGGAGCCTTCCTGTTGGCTCGGTTTACCTCTGGATGGGCTTCTGAAAGCAGCCATTAAATGGGATGCTGAAACCAGCTTTTCATCTCCAGAGGAAGGTGCCCACATAAACAAAGCCACCTTCATGTCCTTGAAGGATTTGGGGCTGATAGGAGAGCATCACCCCAGGCTGTTCAGCTGCATTCATCCCATGAGTGATTTAAAGCCTTGAGATTGTCTTAGGAGAACACAAGGCAGGTTTAGCCTCCTTTAGGGCAAGAGGAATCCCTCATGGAAGTCATGAGTAGGGCTGGAACCCCAACCTGCACATGCTGGCTGTAGGCATCCAAGGGAATCTCTTCTCCCCTCATCTCCACCAAGCAAACAACACTAGCTTGGGCAAACACAAAACTCCTCACTATTAAGGGCTCCATTCAATGGCAGAGGCTTTAACCTCTACAATAACGGCAGCAAAGATTGACAGTATTAGTGGGGAAATATCATGGCAAGCAGGGGGTATGACCTCCTCAGAGGTGAAGTCATTGCCTTTCACACCAGCTCTTTTTTTACAGGCGAGTCCTAGCATTTATTTCAAAGCTCCACAAGAAAGCCTCCCCCATCACACTGGTCTAAAACTGACACGGAGGGAGCAATTCTGGAGAGAAGTATTAGCAAAAAGACTTTATCCCAGCATTTTCCTCACTTAAAGCTATTGAAGCCAAGCAAACTGGAACCCATCAGAATGCCTGTTATTTCCTAGAGGATGAATTGCAAGACAGAACAAGTGTTTCAAAGCAGACTGGCTAAATTCTACCTTCATGCGTTTACCAATATGAACACTGTCATCAATGGGAGCTTCATTAAAGTTTCTGAGCTTTGAACTTTAACCCAAGTGTCCAGCAGTTACAGTCCTTACGTTAAGGACTGGGATGTTTATTGAGCTGTGATGACAAATCCTCATTGGTCCTAATTAGAAAATAATTAGTACAAGAATCCTAATGCAATGCTAGTGCCATGGCCTATTGCTTGTTTCTGTTCATCAGAGCCTGGCACCAAATCCATATACTTTCCCATAACAAAAGAGAGCCGGTACTACAGAGCCATTTTTAATAATCCCATTCAGCATGCTACAAAGTAAATTGATTATTTAATTGGAAATGATGTTAATAGGAGGCTGGTTTTGCAATTACCATTAAAACCCAATGTCCCTTTTGCTTTATCTAAGCCATGCCTTTTGCTAATGGTGTTCTCTTGGATTACTGTCCTTTTATCAGTTGTGTTTTTATGAGACTCATCGGACCCAATTTGATGTTCCCAGGTATTTCAAATAGAACACGCCGTCCATTGTTCAAAAGTAATATTATTAGAACTGTGGCTAAATACATTGTGTTACAATCTTTTTTCTTTAGAGAATTAGAAAATTCAGATTCTCTGAATCTATTCTTGCATTATTCAACAACTTTTAATAGTGTAAAGACATGAACCATTTAATGGAAAATGTTCTGATCGCAAACAGCCATTATTAGCTCAAAAATTCACCATTCTCTGCTCTCATCCATCCACCTCTGCCTAAGACCAGAAAGCAGCCACTGCTTCATGTGGCCCATGTCATTCCCATGGTGGTAGAAGAGATAAAATCACTGCAGACCTCTGGTAACCGGAGTTGTGTTTGGTCACCAGTGGTGTGACCAAAAGTGAAGAGCAGACATCCTCTATTACACAAGGCAGCATCTCAGCTCACTGAAATGGGCAATACATGTTTTTGCATGACAATGGGCACTGATTAAATCATTGAGTAACACAGGCATTGCCCTCTGGAGTCATTAGGCAGTGGCATCTTGTGCCAAAAGGAAAGAGTTAACTCCCAAAGATATGTGCAAGCAGGAAAGCTACCTCACATCTGTATTATATCCTGTACTGACGGGTGTTTGGGTGCTGTAATGCTCCCTTAATTTATGATCCCCGGTACTGAAAGACTTGTGTCCTCTCTGATAAAGCTCTGAGCAGCTCCAACAGCATTTGCTCTTTGAGCTGACAGTGTCAGAAGCACTTGGGCCTCTTCAGAATTTAACACCAAAGGGTTCATCCTGCAACTCCTTGCTCAAATGTGCTCCTGGCTCCATCCCATTTTATTCAAGGGTACCTACACAGTGAACTAGGTTCACAGCATCAGGCCTCAGGTTTTCAATACCCCACATGAGCTGGTGTTTTGTGGCTTTTTCATTATCTAGACTTCCAGTTCCAGTTTGCATTTCTTACCTCATACTAATATTTGCTTTCATAGGCTATTTCAACACAGTGCATCAAGTGTCTGTTTGCCCAGGATTATATTCAGATGGTTGCAGCAGATATTTTGATTTGGCTCTTGTTATAGAAAATCCATAACCGAAGAGCAAAAAAACTCCCTTATGCTAAATACATCTGAATTTACTGAGTTTGTGGCTTGGCAACACATTTTGTCTTCTGCTTTTAAAGAGAAAAAGTGCATTGTAGGGGATTACTGTAAGAACAGCAACAGAACTTGTGCCTTGCATCCATACGCTCCCCACATCTGCCCCTTACCATCTGTCACCTTGGCATTCTTCTTAGCTCCTTGGCTCTTTGGGACAGTAACTGCCTTTTTGCTTGGGCAGCAAGAGCAAGGCAGATGTGCTGTATTTAGGATGCCAGAGTGGAGGTAAATCATCACTCCTAAAACAATGATAATTTCCTCCCCATCACAAAGTGTGGTACCATGACTCAGGCATTGCAAAAACTTAACACTGGCCTCCAGCTGCCTGCTAAGATCCTGTACAGGGCCAGAACTGTTTGCCATTTTAGGATTAATGTAGAGAAATATGCCAAAAGTCGGAATATTGTTCAGTACTTAACTGAAATATCAGCAAGAAAAATACTTTAGACAATACATGGCTGGATTCCTACTTATCTCTCTTTTTTATTAAATATCCAACTAATAAAATAAAAGGCAGCTCTAAGACTTTAAGCACAGCAGCAGCTGAACACAAGTGCTCTTGCCCAAACCAATGAGTTCTTTGGAAGAGAATCACACGTGTCAGCAAAAACTAATTTACCCAAGCACAAGTGAGCAAGCAGGTTTTGTGCAGGCTGCAATGAAAACAAACCAAGGGGAGCAAGATTGCTCCAAAGAGACAGGAAAGACAACAAAAAAAGGAGACAAAAAAAGAGATTTAGTGGATGGAGGAAAAAGGTGACAAGAGATAAGCAACTAGAAGTGAAAGAATTACAGTGCAGGGCAAACTTACAGGGTGTGATAAGGCTCCATGTGCTGGAATCAGGGTAAATTCTGGGAAGGGAAGAACGAGGAAAGTGAGCACTGACAAAAAAACATTAGAATGAAAACATCTCCTCTGTTTATCATCCACATGAATACCTTTAAGAGTGTTCAAGAAGCAAGTTCCAGCTGTGAACTGCTGGTCAGGCTCAGACTGAGCACAGCAAGAGCTTCTTGCCAACTACCAGCCCTTGTCATAAAACAAAGCCTCACACTGTCACCCTCACCTATGCATTTGGTTGCCAGCTTAGTACAGAGCCCAGATGTTCACAACACATTGCAGTGTTCACAACACATTACAGTGCAGGGAACCACATGCCTAAAACTGGTGGGTGCAACTGTGGGGCTGAGTTTATCCTTATCCTGTTCCATTTGACTTCTCTGAGCCTTCCTAGCTGTGTCTAAACCCTAAACCCAAATGAAATTACAGTGCAACTCATTATAGGCTTGCGACTTTAATTATTTGAGCTATCCCCTGCATTTTGGCAGCTTAGCAGTTGAGCCTCCTCTGATGGAGTCATCCTTGGGCACTCTCCAGTGCAGGATTGGTGGCGATCAGCATCGTTAAACCAAGTTACATAAAGAGTAAATCGCCAAAAAAATTACTTCTCAAATTGCCTTGCTTCTGTAGATCCGGGGGGGGAGAAGAGGCTATTTTGGTTTTGTTTCTAGGAAAGATGAAAGCCAGGTAGCTGAACCGACCCTGCTGCAATCCCCTGACAAGCTCTGCCTTCTATGTCCTTTAGCTATGCTCTGCTCATACATTTCGGATGAGGGAAGTGGCCCCAGTGTGCTGTTTAAAAGAAAGCCAGGCTCCCAGCATCCAAACTCAAGATGCAAAAGGTTTTTTCACACCGAAACTCAAGGCAGGAAGGAGGCTGTGATAGGAATTAACTGACAGAAGATAAACAGCACAAACTCAAGGCTGCTACCACACCTAACCTGCAATCACAGCTTTGTAAGCAACCTACTTAACTCAGCAAGCAAAGACATATCTGACCATGAATATGCATTCAAACCTTTCTACCATGCTGGCAAAACTACTCAGAAGCACAGAATTGATCTGTAGGAACCTGAGGAAATATGCTACTTTTCTTCCATATAAAGCCCTTGTGAGTTATATCCTTATGATAAAAGCACAGACATTTCTGGCCGTAAGTATCAACCCTTTAAGTGGGTCAGACCTGCAGTGAGCTATTATATAGGAAGCCACAGACTAAAACACTTGCCTCTGCCCATGCCTGCTCCTGAACACTTTCAGAGTTGGGTTCAGCTTACAGGTGAATATATATATATATATATATATATATAAAAATTAAATGCTCATGTCAGATAAGGAAGGGAAACCTGGAGATCTAGGAAACCTAATGCAAACCTTGAAGATTCTGACTTGCACTGAAGTCAGTCACTCCACTCTTGGGAATGCATCAGGTTTTTACCTGAGCAGCAAATGCACTTCCCACCCCTTCAAGGTTCTGAAGGTTAGGCTTAGCAAGTCACTAGTTTGAAGTACCATAAAACAATGACTGCAGTAAAACACCTGGCAATGTGTCATGGATCACCCACCCCTCATCTCATGAAGCAGGAAGGTGGAATTTCTTAGAACAGAACTACCAAAGCAGTGATTTTAGCAGTTGCAATAACACCTATTTGGTCACAGAGGGGAAAAAAAAATAAATCACATTCCAAACCAGCCCAGGGACCATTTGAAAAGGAGCACACAGCCTCTACAAGGAGAGCAGTGCGAGGTGCTTCCTATCTGGAGTCATTCTGACTGGTCAATAACAAACTAAGCCAGCAGATGCTTATTTTCCATTTCAACTTTTATGGTGCCTCAGATTTAGTCACCTTGTCTGGCAGCAGTTATAAAAGAAGCATTAAGAAAACATCTACAGAGGGTCAATTCTACATTAACCTTCATAAATGACAACAAACACCATCAATGCCAGCTAGCTGTCCACAAGTCTGCTATTAATAATAAAACCCAGAATAAGGGGCTCTGGCAGCATGTCAGATGTAGCACTTACATTTATACCCTGAGTTACAACAGTTCAGTACTGCACTTAGGGGTTGGTTGGTTAAGAAACATCTTAGAGAATATTCACAGCCATGATTTCATGTAGAAGGGAGAGATGAGATCACCTGTAAGCTGTTAATAATAATCAAGGACAGTGGTAGAAAATGAGAACAAGGTTATAATGTTAAAACCCAATATAATCTGCTTTTTGGAAGCCAGTTCTTAATCATGGGTTCATTCACCAGGAAAATGAAAGCTTGAGAATGAGCATCTTCAAATTGGTACTAGCCACAGGAAAATGATGAAGGCAACTAAATGACCATTTCAAACATCCCACACTAGGTAGTTTATAGCACTCATGTAACATGTGGGGTTTTGGTTTCTCCATCCCCGAGCTATGGAGAAACATGAATCCCAATAAGCAAATAAAGAAAAGGCAAGCTCAAAGCAGAGCTCAGTAAACACTCAACACAATCATAAATATTTTATTGAGCCAGAATTGCTGTTTCATTCAGGAAATTATTTGATACCATCAAGGGCTGAATAAGAGTTGGAAGTAGAGAAGGGGCTGAGCAAGCCAAATAATTACTCTGAATCTGTTGACTTCATCCAGATCAGTGGCTGCTGCACAGAACTTTAGAGATTACAATTCTTACTTGCACATTTGCTAATCCAACACTGGGAAGGGACGTGAGTAAGCACACTTACTGCAATGAAGGAGTATCGCCTGCCAGGTTGGTGTGGGTTGGCAAAGCAGGTTAGGGAACTTAAACCCTTCAACAGTAGGTGAGAGCAGAAGGATGCATTTGTTATATTGCAGCCTTTAATGAGCTTTCCTAAATATCCCATCCTTCAGCATCCACATTTATGCTCATTTCACCACCTCTTGTGGACAAAGGAACTCCCATTTTGTGAATGGGGATTTTTAGCTGAATAAAGTAGCTAGGACAGCAGCAGCACTTCCTAACTGTGCCTGGCCTCTGGTTTAAGGAAAGGAAGGGGGTGACAACTCTCACTACCCGAGATATTCATTGCAAGTGAAATTCATGCCTTATTCCACACCTCCAACAAGAGGCCAGAGCTTCTTGGCATGCAGCATCCCCCATGTTTCATTGCATAGGCTGAAGAAAAACTTTCAGGCTGAAAATGAGTGACAAACCATTCCCCACCAAACACCTCTGTGTGCCTTCCCAATTCCTTTATCAAAGGTAAATATCTAAAGATACACTTACATTCATAACTTGCGTTATGGATTTATAACCACCTCAAATATAAAGACCTTGGGAGGTGCCCTTCTAGGCTTGACAGTATCTACGTGATTATACAGATTTTGATAACTAACTGTCCAGCTCAAATGGGTTGTATTGTCATCTCCCCATTCAGGTCACACATCAGCTCTGCAATGAGAGGAGGACACCTCGCACATCTGCAGGCTGCAAACAGGCTGGGGTGGTGTTCACAGCATTCATCAGTTCTGCAATCTGCGTTGATAAACCAAACTCTTGACTACAATGGGAAAAGGTTAACAAGAACTGGTGAGGAATTTCCTGGTGCATCTAATGCCTTACAGCATGAGATGACTAAGGTATCTGTGCATGAAGAGAAACATCACTGACAGGGAAGGTGGCAATTAACCCATGGTGCCTGATCACAACCCCTTCCAGTAAAGGAAAAGTTGCTATTAAAAGAAAACAGCAACTTTCTCCACTGTGTTGTTTGAAGGAACTGTATTACACAGAAAATGAATCACTACAGGGTGAACGTGGATGCCTTCAGAGTTTCCATAGAAATTCAATGTGCAATTAGTGTTAATGTAAGTGATGCTAAAACAAGGTGTTACTCAATTCTCAAAATAATCATAATATACAATCAGTCAGGACCTGAACAGGGAAACATATCACAGGTGTCACCCACGTGAAGTTAAACAGCCCCATTTTCAAAGACAAAGATGTTAACAGAAATGGAAGGTGAAATTCATGGGCTGTGTTTATTGTGGAATTGTCTCTGCAACTATATAATATCCCATATGCTGGACAGTTCGAGACAGCACTTGCCCAGCAGGTTGCCTCCAGAGAGAGTATTATATTTGATACATGTAAAAGGCAGAAGAAATTCCCCATATTGCTTCTTGCAGACTTTTACACACAGGTTTTAAGCTCCCACGACAGCTTCAGGAAAACATTGCTTCCATTGTCATCTTACAGGGAAAATCGGCTCATTTTTATTTGAGGGGTTTCTCCTCAGATTTATAGCCAGCTCCTTCTACTCTGAATCTGCCTTTTTCACCCTGCTCCCACCCATTAAGCTACAGAGCTCCCACCAGCTGAAGATCTGTGTCTTTTGAGTCCTGTTACTGCAGGCTGATGGGGTGACAGGCTCTTACAACACACCGAAGGATAATACACATTCTAGGTACATAAAGCACAGAGGAAGAGGAGCTATTCCTATAGACACACTCCTGTTTGTGAGTTTGCCTGTACGTACCATCACATCTGCAATTAAACACACCTCAATTAAGGCTGTCATTGCACAGGCAGCGCATGGGTTTGGTAGCATCACAGTAACACTACACAGGGTGGGAGAAGGCCAGACAGTGAACGCAGCTGGTGCCCTGGCAGAGAGTCAGAGGCACCAAGGAATGTTCTGGGAAACACTCAACAGAACAGCACAAGGTTCATAAGTGGCTCCTGTTTAGATTTCCCCTGCTCAGAAGGGTTTTGCTGCCAACTGCTGCTTCTTACATCACAGCACAGATTTCCCCCCCTCCTACTGACATTCGTAGTATCATTATTGTTCCCCAAGTACACATTCAAATGCTATTTATTATATTCTCTTTAACTCCACAGAGTTATGGAGAGCTCTGGGACAGGAACTGCCATGCAGTGTTCCAGGAACTGCCACAGGGATGGATAACTGTAAAACACGATTTTAAGATGAAGCAGGAAGGAGCGTGATGTGAACTTAGCATCCAGTAGTCAGCCTTGGGTGCAGCAGCCCTTCCAGCTTCCCAGTCAGAAGACAAAGATGTCGATAACCAAAGTTTCCAAAATATCTACAGAAATTTGGGAACAGGATCATTTTGTCCATTAAGGATTAGTGATCTGACACATGGCCCCAGCAGAATGAACTGTACCAAGGGTTATTTCTTACAGCTGAACACAGAGGTAGGAAAGAGCTTTCCATCCTCATCTATCAATCCCAAATCCATTTTCTATAAGAAGGCTGGAATAGGAACAGTAGGATTTCACAGAACACAGGGCATTACCCTGGACCAGGGGCTCACCAGTGTTTTTCACACCGACAAAACACTTGGGAAGCTTAAATGGATGGATTCCTCTTTTGTCCATGCAAAACACTGTGTACCTCTTGATTCCTACTGCTTTTAAGTTAGTATTAAGGTAATGGACAAAGGATGAATCCGGTTCTATAAATTAGAGCAATAAAGAAGCTGGAGAGACTGAGACTTTCATCTGCTTCTTGCACTACAGAGTTAAAAGAAAAAGCTATAGTAATTCCACTCAAGAGCCTCAGAAGCCAGCAATTGCTTTGCAATCCAGGTGAACAATGGGCAAGAGCACAGCACACAGTAATAATACAGAGTTGGTTTATTAATCCTGAAGTCAAAGCTTGCACTTTCACACTCCAGTTCATTCAGGTTGACACAGAAGGCCAGAGTAACAGCACGGTAGTAAATGATGGAGTTTCCTGCCAAATCAACCCCAGGAAATGCAGGAATCCCTGTCATTGCAAACCCACACCGGATTTCCAGCCCGAAACAGAGACGGTAAATTTGCTCTTGATGACAAATGAATGCCAGTCCTGCTGAAGCTTGCCCAGGAAGGGCAAATAACCCCACTGATGGCAAGGAACTCGGAAGACATCTGTGCTACTGATTTACTTCATCTCCACATTAATTACTGCAGCCTAGAGCTGGGTAAGTTACAAGAAAGAGCTGGCCTTGATCAAAGCTATTGACACGTTCAGGTAAAAACTGACAAAGAACTTTGGCTAGCACAAAAATCATACACTCATAGATGAAAGGGCCCTCCAAAAATGACCTGACCGTACCCTTCATGGGAAAGGAAGCCGAAATGAGAACAAAAGCAAAGAGCTTTCAGAAAAAAAAATGCTGTTTAGTTATTTGTAGCAATGGAAAGTTTCAGGAGTTCATTTGGGAAACAGTGAAAAGACAATGAAAACCCATTCAATATCAAAACCAAAGTGGAATACAAGAAATCCCCAAGCAGATTCAGAGCCTTGAACTGAACTGTTATCAGAACAGTTCATGCAGCCTGGCTGGTAACCCTTAGCTCTGGAGATACCTTTGAGGTAAAGGATCTTAGCTTAATCCCCTGCTGTTTTTAGCAATGTATTTGGGAACTGTTATTAAGCCTCTGCTTGGTGCTGTGCCCCTGCAGCTGGGTGCTGGCAGCATGTTTGATAAAGGTACAGCTGAGTATAACTTCAACCCCATCTTCTCCAAGCTCAAACCTGCTTGTGGAAAAAGGTTGTATCTGCTTTTTCCTGCCAAAAGGGCACTATCTGTCCCAGCACTATTTTCATTCCAGAAAACGTACTTCAGGAGAAAGATAAAGAGATACCCAACCATCATTCGGTTCCATGGGGATCTGCCTAGAAAGCTTCCACTCTGCACACATCTGATTGCATAGTTTGGTTTTATCGAGCACCCTGTGTTTTCCAAAAGGAAGAGGGAAAAAATGTGCCTTTGGAATAATGGAAAAACAAAGGTGGCCAGTGATTATCAATAACTAAAAACCTCTCTAGAACAAGCTTGTGATTGGCTTGCTTAAATGGATGCATTTCACTGAGCACCCAAGCTTTTGTAAAACACAACCCCCTCTTCAATAAAACGGGGGTTTCACTTGTTAAAAGGAATAATTCCATTATATATGTTGTAGAAAAAAAAGCAGTCCTGAACAGCCTGTGCTGTTCCAGTTCTTATAGAGCCATGACATGAAGTGCACACCCAGTAATCAGGTTTGATCGGGGAGGAAAGCTTTGAATTACATTAAAGTGTTCCACTCACCATGTTCCGAGTGCAAGCTCTGAATGGGCAGACTGAGAATGTAGGTCAAACACAGAGGCTTTTCCTGCCTTCCCACCTTGCTTACCTGTTCCTACTTCTGTAAGGCCTTACAAACACCTCACTGCACCTAAAGTGAGCTGAATCAGTGGCAAAGTAGTGAAAACGCCCACCTGCAGAAAGAAATCCCAGCCTGGGGTTCTACAAGATGCTTTGCTTGGAATTTTCATTCACTTCTCTTGACACAGCAAGAAACCTGTTTCTATTTCACTTCTATAACTTTCACATAGGAGTAGAATAAAGAAAAAGCAGGGAAGTTGTGACTGCCCTGGAGAACCAGTGTCCACTCCCATAGCAAAGCACACAGACTCTATGAGCCGAGGATGCAAAGCTGCAGCAGGCATCTGAGGGATCATCCAGTGCTGGCTTCCAAAGGCAGCACAAGCCCCAGCTGAAAACAGTGTGAAGTGTCACTGACAACAAGCCCTTTAACACTCACAGCAAGAGAGCCATAGGAAATCTAAGTCACTGATAAAGGATTATGTCCTTGTCCTGGCAATAGCTGACTGATGCAAAACATCTGCTTACTGGCATCCGGGACTTCCAGGTGTTTTGATACCCTGGAACTTCCCATCTTCCCATTAAATCCTAGTTAGAAATTTCCCTGCACATTATACAATTCTGAGAAACCCAAGCCCTCGCACCAGCCTCATGCTCCTGCTCATCCGCAAGCCCCGTGGCTCCACAGAAGACCAGTTCAAAATGATTACAATGAAAAACAGGAAGCCAAGATCCGCTTGTGGTTACAACCTCCTTGAAATACAGCACCAAGAACCAATGGCTATGGAAAGCTTTTCCACTGGCTTTGCTTTCTGACAGGCTATTATTTGATCCTAAAAGGAGGCTAAAGCACTCCAAAAGAAGGATGAGGACAGATACAGAGAAACAAAGCCAGCCAAGGCCATGGACCAGAGCAGCAGGCAAACCAGAGAAGAATCAGAGCTCTGCATTTGTTGGTTTATTATGCTATATCTAACCACAGGAGCATTACCCCATCTAGAGAGGTGCCTCCAACACCACCTCTTCACATGGGAAAAGAAGTATTATTTCTAAGGATCAGTTTCAGTTATGTTGCTAAACAGCCCATTTATTTGTTGCTATGCTACAGAGCAAACATTTTCGCCATTTGGTTTGTTTAATCACAAACAAAAAGCTATGGGGAAGTAGTTCCGTGTTCTGATTTACTACAGAGAAAACCTAGCCTTAAAATGAGAGCAGCTTGGCTTCACAGGCAATTCCTAGAAGTTAAACATGAAATATCCTGTCTGGTGCCAAGCTTCAGAGTTACCTTAAGGCAACACACATAGGTGAGGGAGGTGATGAAAGTGCAACAGGGGCCCTTCCCATCCTGGGCGCACAATGAGGAATGTTATGAACTGCATTTTACCTGGAAAAGCAGCAGCAGTGATGGAAACAGCAGCCAGGAGCACTGCACCAAGTGTCCACTCCAGTGCTGAAGCACTTCAAGTGCACTTCCACTGCAGAGCATCACAGCCAGATGCTCAACCCCAACAGCCCTGCCACCTCAAGAGTACTCACCATTTCTGTCAGCAGCTGTACAAAGCACTAGCTTCCCTACCAAACAAGTTTGATTTAATGGGATTAACACTATTAGACTGGTGAGGCTGAGTGGGTGCTGTGCTGGATGGCAGAGGAGTTATTGCTTTGCTTGCAACTTGATTCCCAGCCAAGGCTTGGCTGACTTTTTCCCTTTGAGTGAAGCATCATGCCCTGTGTGGCACGCACAGTACTGCCCCTTAAAGCGTTTTACAGACAGGATCTCATCCACAACAGAGCATTTTCAGTGCATGACATCAGAGCACATTAAACTTGCTCTTAGTTCAACAGAAAAATTCATCAGGCTTTTCATTTAGATGCCAGAGCAAAAAGGACTTGATGACTGCATGAACTCCGGTGTTTCAGGGGGGAAAGGAAAGAGTTCAACTCGCACTGATGTGCTGAGATCTTGAATTATAAGTTAATATCGTGTTTCCAGGAAATATGACAGCTCAGCCAGGCAAAAAGAGTTGAAGGCAATCATTTATCTCAGATCCCACTCAATATTTCAAACTGTGTTGCACTGACCCAAAGACAGCGTAAGGAATTTAACCCATAATATTAACTATGGCAGAGACTCTAACAATGTCCCTGATAAATGCTCTGTTACATTTGTTAGGGAATCAGACACATTGGACAGTAGTTATTAAATATAATTAATAACTGTGTTCAGTGATGTGGGCAAGGAGGAAGAAAATTAAGTGGATTTCAAGAAGTCATTACTCAAGAAATTAAGTGCTAATTTTTACCAAAGCATCACAGTAAATGGCTATGTTAAACTGATAGAATTAAATAGTCTTTAGTCACAGAAACACTACCCCTTATCACATCACACCTCCCTTTTAGTACCAAGCAGAATATGCAGAATCCTTCTGTAAAAGGATTTTCCTTCCTCTATCTAAACCTTCATGTTACAAGAGAGATCTTTCATGTTCTGCATAATCAGTGCATATGGTTACGCTCCTTATCAGCCACTGAAAGCCACTGAGGAAAGCCTCCTTCACCCCATTATGTATTTGCATGCACATTATGTACAAATACTTGTATAAAGCAAAGCTGTAACTTAGAGGAGGCAGGACCAGGAAGAGAAACCCAAGAGCTTTTCAAAGCATGCCTGCCAAGCCTGGCTCAGGTAGGATTTGCTTGGTAATAGCCATGGGATTTCTATTCAGAAAAGCATGACCAGCAGGTCCAAAGGAGGTGATCCTGCCCCTCTACCCTGCTCTTGCGAGACCTCACCTGGAGCATTGTGTGCAGTTCTGGTGTCCTCAACATAAAAAGGACATGGAGCTGTTGGAACAAGTCCAGAGGAGGCCATGAGGATGATCAGGGGACTGGAGCTGAGAAAGTTGCTGAAGACAGGCTGAGGAAGTTGGGGCTGTTCAGCCTGGAGAAGAGAAGGCTGCGTGGAGACCTCATAGCAGCCTGCCAGTGTCTGAAGGGGGTCTATAGGGATGCTGGAGAGGGACTCTTCATTAGGGACTGTAGTGACAGGACAAGGGGTAACGGGCTCAAACTTAAATAGGGGAAGTTTAGATTTGGTATAAGAAAGAAATTCTTTCCTGTTAGGGTGGTGAGGCACTGGAGGTTGTGAATGCTCCATCCCTGGCAGTGTTCAAGGCCAGGTTGTACGAAGCCTTGGGTGCCATGGTTTAGTGTGAGGTGTCCCTGCCCATGGCAGGGGGTTGGAACTTGATGATCTTAAGGTCCTTTCCAACCCAAACTATTCTATGATTCTAAAAGCAAGCTCAAATTTGATCTGTGTATCAGAAGACTGAGCTGCAATGAGTCACCCATTGTGCAGAATAATATACTTGGTTTGACTAAGCCTAAGCTACTGTTTAGCTAATACATAGTCTACTCTTAGGGTAATAGGTTCTGAACCTCTGAGCATCTTCATTGCCCTTGGCAATTTGTTCCAGAATATGATCAATAAATTGTGTTAAAAACGTTCCCAGCCTCTAATTTCAATTTGTATGGCTTCAGCTTCCAATGAAATAGTATGTATTTTCTGGCAGACTAAAAAGCCCTTTGAGTACCAAAATCCTCGCTGGTAAGGGAAAGCAACTACATTTAAATTACCACTCAATCCTTTTTATAAGCTAAATAGAAAATGTCAAAGCATTTTCCCCTTTCTCTGGATAATTTCTATAGCCTCGCACTCTTCATTTTAAACACATCTTGCAAATTTAATAGAAATTGAAGCTATTACAATAAAACCCTGTCTGGTCAAGTCCTCTAAACGTTAGTTTGCAAAGTCCAAGCAGCTGTGGTAAAATAAGCAGATTGATTTTACACAGTAACAACAGAACAAGGGCAGGAGCATTGTACAGTGTGGAGCTCTGTAAATGGCAAATAGTATGTGCTGTACCAGAGCATAAATTCAAGCAGCCATGTAAGCACTGAGAGCACACTGGCCAGTGCTCTCTGCCTGGTTATTCTTGTGCTATCTTTACAGCCTCTGTGGATTATAAAATGAAAGGGCAACTTGATTGACAGGGTATTAAAAGCCCTTGCAGCTTTCCAATCCGATTTGGATCATTCAGTAGAAGCCAAAAAGGGGTAAGAGGCCAAAAAGGATCTTAAGGTCCTTCCCAACCCAAACCATTCTATGATTCTGTACCCATCAAGCTCCTGGAATGTTACTGTGGGTATAACCTCTGGAATTTACCCTTTGCCAGTGACCCCAGTTCCTGGGATCTCAGCTGGGAACCGGCTTCTGGCACAGTCAAGGAAAAGCTCCTGGGCATCTGTTTGGAAGCATCAATCCTTTTCCTACTGTAACAGACTCCCACAGCTCCATCTCTGTCAGTCACTGTGAGCACACAAGTGCTCCTTTGACACACTGAGAAACACAGACTTGCTCCTTCCCCTCCTTGGGAAAAAGAAAAAGTGAAACTAAACTGCTCTCCCTCTTTAGCCTTACTCAGCACCAATGGGCTCTTCCCTAAGCAGCCACATGAACACAGGACTCGTTTCAAAGTTTTCCCACAGATCCAGTTATTTTGGTTCAGGACTAACCCTCCTGTGACAGTAAATCAGATGGGTGATGATGACCATGGATGTCAACGATATGACCTCTTTTAACAGACATTTCTCTTGCATTTTAGAGCTCATGGGCTCCTTCCAAAAACAGGGAAAAGAGACCAAAGTTTAAGACAAAAATACTTCTAACTGTCCATGTAGAAAATCTCTTTACTCACTTCCTATCTTTCCAGTGCAGCCTTGCAGCATTACTATAGAATCAGAGGATCTAAGTCAGTAAAGGCTGATAAAACCCTGGACTGAATCTCACCCTCTTTACTCATTTGAGTAGACACTGAAAAGTGCTTTCAAACGAAGAAGGCTTTGTTAGGTGTGTTGCCCCTTCCATAAATTAGAGGGGCTATCAGACCTGCTAAAGCTGCCCTTAAGCTCTGTCAACAGCAGTGAAGTTCTCCAGGACAGATTTCAGTTCTTCGCTCTCCCTTTCACAACCTCTTTCTGTATTTCTGCTCGACACCAGTTGATTTATTCAAGACTCACAGAAAAACAACCATCAGGGTATTCAAAACTAAGCTCAGCAAGAGACAGCAATGTCAGAACAAGTCATTAGCTTTGATCTTAAATCCAGAGTGCGCCATGAGTTAGATTCACTTGCAAAGACACTGTACAACCCATGGAGATAAAAAGACAGACATCAACTCTATGAAGGGGCAGGAAGACAGGTAACAAATCTTCAGAGCTTTATCAGTTTCAGGTGCTGGGCAGTGCTCTGATCCCATTTGCTGCAGTGTAAAGGGACAGCTTTGCAAGTGTAATACTGCCTGCAGGACAGGACAAAGCTTAGGGCTTTGGGGCTTGTGCAGCACAGATCTGAACAGCCCACCCTGACCCACCACCAATACAGCCTTGTTTTTATGCACTCAGAGCTACTGAGATCAAAACAAACAGCATCAATTTGCCCACACATTAAATAGTTTTGAACTGTTTGATGTTTTCTGCTTCATCTAAAGCGTAACAGTAGTTAAATGGGGTCCTGACTTACCCTCCACGAGGGTTTTTATTGCTTTTATGAAGTGCTGCTGGATACGAGTCCAGCATGCAGCAGCTTTGCTCAAAGACTGTGTTACTGCTCTGCTGTGGATGAAGGAGAATGGACATTCAGATATAACATTTGTTTTAAACTATTATTTCTAGGAGAAAACATGTAATTCAACAGGCTCTAAAAAATTTTCAGTTCAGGTGTTGCTGAGCCTTAGGTGGGCAGTTTCCAGCCACAAGATGCTGAGGGCACAGAACTGAACTTCAGTCTCCCAGTGATTTCAGCTAGCACTTTGGTAATCATAGCCAGGGCTGATAGAATCCTATTGGTGACATTGGCAGCTGGATGAAGTCTTTTGGGAAGGGAGAACACTGGATTTATGTTTTTTCCACCCCTATGAAACATGAGCTGTCTATACCTAGCCCTGCTGATGCATCATAACCCAAATTATCTCCAAGAAGGAGAATTCCGGGCAGCTTGCTGACACAACTGCCTCCCATTTCACTTAGCAAATATTTAATTTGTCATCTACTAATTAACTAACTGGCGTATTTTCCAAGGTGTGACAGCATGCAACGGAGAGTTCTAGAGCCTTTCACAGCGCCGCCTGTTTTAAATCCAGCTACGCGCTGCCTTTGGCTCCGAGACTTAGAGGCAAATACCCAACTCATCATGCCCAAGGTGAAACCCGCAATCACAACACAAACGTTATCACTTAGTTTTGCAGGGATTTCTTGAGCAGAGGCTCAGTCTGCAGCTTTCAGAAGACTCCCATTGTTATTTCTGTCCTCTTCTCGGCTTTGTTACGCACTTCGCTATCACTTCACATCGCTCCTTCAGTAAACACACTTCACATGTTTGCCATTAGAAGACTCGGTTGCAGACAGGTAGCTGAGCACTGAGTATCATTTCAGGGTGGGTTATTCATCACTGGTCTCTCACAGTGTCTATATTTACCCGGGTTGTGAAAGGTGTGCAACAAGTCCAGCAGGACTCTTGATGGGCAGCTTTCACTCTGAGCAATTAGTTCTTCTTGCATTCCTGATACTTTCTCATTTGGGAGCATTTTTACTTAACTGATTAATTCACACAATCAATAACCCAAACAAACAATTATTCTTCAATTTACAGTAGATTTTAGCCATTTTGCCCCCATTCATTTTAATCAGCAGGCAGCAGAATACATTCCTGGCAGCAGTTATTCTGCCCTCTCAGTTAGCAGAAACACCTGGGAGTGAACTGGGAATGTATTGATTTTTCCACATAGCTGCTGGCTACAAATCCATATTCACAACATAACATAGAATCTCTGGCTTTTATCAAAATATGAAAGAAAAAAATTAACTTGAAGCAAAAATATATGCAAAAAAATATTAAATTAATGAACACTTTGTTCAGTCTTTGGCAAACAGCCATTGAAAGAAAAGAACATTTATGTTATACACCAGCTCCTCTGCCAAACTCAGCCTTTGCTGTCATTGTTGTTATTACAGCTATCTCTGCTTGGACAAGAATGTTCTCATCATATTCCAGCCTAACCCTCAAGTGAAGTTGTACAGTCAGGAGCAAGTGGTACCTTCTGCCATTTATATAGCAGTTCCTACATGTCCTAAGGAGATATTCCCAGTAGGGATTACAGTATTAGGAGGAGTAGAAAGTGATGTTGTCAAGCCTTTATCTTAACATGCTACCCCTATGAGTCTGCAGTAACGTCCCTTTGCACACTAAGCACACTAAGGACTTATAGCCAGGTTATTTTCATGACCTTAAGGAGTGGCTGTGTGCTGAAACTGCCACGAGGCTTTACGTCATCTTCACAATGTGACTGGGGAGCTCAGATGGAAGATGCTATAAAGCTCAAAGCCTCCTTAAGCAGTGACAGAAAGGTCGCCCTGCACTTTCTGACGGACACTACAGACTGATGGCAAAGCATGACATAAATGCTTCAGAAGCCCAAACTGCATCTGAGGAAGATTAAGAAGTGAATCTCTCATCACACACATTTCACAGGACCCAGAATACTCTGTGACCAACTGACAGGTTAAACAGATGCCATGTATCAATATTTATTCTAAGTTAATGGCTGTAGCATTCTATAATGGTCAGTTAATAGCTCTGAAGGATATAACTTACATATACTAAAAAGCAAACTAACTTATCAAGGTCCTCAGACTCTTACCTGCTGAAACAGGCAAGTTTAGGCTTGGAGAAGGCCAGGAGCTTCACAAACTGTTTGTGCTAACCCTTCCCCCCCACCCCCAGTCAAATCCAGGAGTGGAGAGGACTTAAATCTGAGCACTACCATGCAGATCCAACTCTATTACAAGCATACACAGCAAATATAAGTGGCTGTATCAAGCCACAAGAGTTGTCATCTCACCATTCTTTCTTAGGGTTTCTGTCAGTGGTGTGCACTGGTAATTACTAAAGTATGACTAATTACCAATGTGTTAATTGTTTGCTGCAAGGGATATGCAAAGAGATGCTCAGTTTGTCTTGGGAGGGTTATTGTCTCTTACAGGAGTAAGAGACAGCGATGAAGGTACACCATACTGACCTTCATGTAGCTTAAAGTGATTTAATATGCTAAGCATTGAGTTAACAGGCCTGACGGCTGCAGAGAAACAACCCACTTACACTTCCAATAGCCCTCCTTCAGCAGTATTAACTTCTTGCAAAAACACAAGGCACAGATGGAGAGGTTGGGGTCAAATAGGCCAATCTGCAATCACCAGATGTTGCTGGGAGGCATCTTTAATCATGATCAAGCTCCATTTGCCATAAGAATTCTCTGCCCTTTCCAGAACAGGGCTGCATCTCATCCACACCAGTACCAGACACAAGAATCCCCAGTCTCATTTGTACCTCCATGAGCCACCATGCTGTAGGCGATTAACAGCTGGATAAGGTCCATAAGTAATGGACCTGAAATTCTCCCCTCCTGTTTGCCTTCCACATTGAGATAAAGGGGGGAAAAAGCAAAAAGAGAATCAAAAGGCTATAGCTCAACCTCCTCCACAGCTGGAGAGTGTCACTGGGCAAAGCCAGCTCCACAGCAAAGAAGAATCAGGTAATATATTGGTTTTGAGAGGTTTTACTGGTTCATTATCTGTCAAGTAGCAATAGCCTATTCTTTTAGTTGCATTAAAGCAAGATAAATCCTCCTTGCTCTGAGTAAGTTGTAATGCAGTTTAGACAGAGTTATTACTAATGAGGTCTTAGGTTCAGATCCAGATGTTTAAAGAAAGTAACCAGCTCTGTAGTGCTGTTAATGCTGGAAAGGGCTCAGTGGAAGACTCCTTTATTTACAAAATTGAGATCTTGAAGAAGTAAAACTAAAGAAAATTATTTTCCCCACACAGATATTTCAAGGACTTGACTACAACACAAAATGATACTGCTCTTGGAAGTCAACCCTCCCATGATTCCTAGGAAGATTTCACAAAGAAGGGATATTTGGAGGAAGAATCAACTGTTCTGCAACTAATCCGTTGTGGCATCATAAGCAACGTTTTACTAGGTACCCGTAGCCACAGGCTTTCAAGTTCTCTTTACAGATGAGAGTCCAAGGCAAATACTCCTGCTGCTTATCCAGCTCTGCTTGCCACATGAATGGGAACCAAAACCTGCCACATTTTCAGAGAACTCTTTTTCTAAGCCTATTCTGAGAAGACAGTTAAATTTGATAGGAAACAACCTTTAGCTCCTGCCAGCACTTCACATCAGCAGCAAGGTCTCTACAGAGGAAAACCTTTCAGCAGATCTCCCTCCCTGAGATAAGTCAATGTTAAACAAGATGGTCCTTTACACATGTTGAAAACAAATCCTGGTTAATGTCACATCAACTTGACTTTGTTTAAGCTTTGGCAGGGGGAATTCAGTTTGAGCTTTGTGCATGAGACAGCCTTAGTTCTGTTCCTACCGCAGTGCTATCTGTTGGGTAATTTCCAAGTAACAGCCACATCAGTCCTGTGCTATAAATGCTCTAACTTCATTCTTTCCTTGAATTTCAGACCTTCAACTTACATGGTAAAGGCCCAAGGACTTATAAAATCTGATAGAGAGAAAATTCCTAGAATCTATCAGCATTGGCACAGTCGCTCACATGAGCCAGCCTTAGTGAAGTGCATACACTGAAAACATCTCTGCTTACGGTATTCCAATGACTCCATCCCCACTGTTGTCAATGGATTTTAGGGATTTTAAGGGAGGAAAAAGCACAGCCTGAATTGAAAAATGAAGATAAGGCATATAAAACATCAGTCTTCTTGCAGTGCTTCTCCTTGTAGTTTTAAGTGCACTAGCAAGTTACCTAACAGCATTTCTGGTTGGAAAGCCAGTCTGATGAAACCAATGCACTTTTGGCTCAGTGAAATGGCAAGCAGGAAACTAATGGTTTCAAGTGAATTGCAAACCAGATATCCCATTCATCACACTGGCATATTGACAAAAGCATCCAGAACATGGTTAGAAGAGAAAACCTCAGGGTGTGAGTCTCCAAAACATTCATATTTTACAATTATGTTTCATAAATACTAACGTGATCACCCATTTCCAAAGCTGAACATTCCTGCCCTCAAGACATCAAGGATCCCACTTGATGGTGGGAGTTAATTCCACTTGCTATACACAGCCATGTCCCAGCTATACAGCCTGACAACTACAGCCCAAGGCTGACTCTGCAAGCTCCCTTAGTCCCAGCCTGACCTCTTCTGACCTACTGAAGAAAATCATGTTAAGCAGTACTCAGCTCACACCGAGTTTCTCTACCTGGCAAATAGATGATGTTATTAACTTGATCTACTTTTAAACTGAAGTTGACATTTTCAGTGTAACTTTGCAGATACAAGATGCCGGTGGTAAGAGGCAGAAACCCTGCTTTAGTTTCAGAGAACAAAATGCTTTCTGAAGCTGACTGCTCCATACAAGAACTGAGCAGTCAGTTTTGGGCAGAATTTAACAGCACTGAACCCAGTAAAATTTGGGTAATTCAGTTGAGCTATTCCTTTTATACAGGGATATTTTATATAGATACCGAATGCAGACGTTAATAAAACCTGGGGGGGGGGGGGTCCCCTCCCATGTATTTAAATTTTCCCAACTCCCAGCTTTGGAATTGTGTTCCCAGGATAAGAGCCATCAGCATCAGCCATCTATGCTAACCAAGTGCACTGCTGCAGCAAACAGCTCTCGGTGCTCTCTTTTCCTCCCTGTCATCCTTCACATCCAGAGAGAAATCTTACTGGGCCTCCCTATGATAAATTAGCACTCATGTTGAGATGAAGACAAATGAGCTGAGTAAGTGGTGCACAGGGATGGACAGCTTAAATTGAACAGTTTGTTTCCAAGCATCTCAAACATATTTTCCATTCCAAGAGAAGAAATCCTGCGGATTTCATTTTTCAGACCAGTTGTTACAAGCCAAAATAGGGCAGGATCAGTTCCAATCCCATGTCTTCAGGGAATCCAGCACAAACACTTTCTATCTACCATGATACAGCAGTCAGTTTCTGGTCCTGAGACAAGCATCAAGGGAACAGGACAGGTCATCCATACAACTAATCCCAATAGATAATGAAGTTACAAGTTTCCAACTGTTCTCTTAAATATCTTTTAGCTCTGTGCATCCACCCTTTACCAATTACTTTTGTTCTTCCTGTCATTGTATTAGTCCCATCTTTGCTTTCTTAAACCAATTTTCTCTGCAGCATCCCTTTGCTGTACTTACAGCAGTAGCTTCCAGTAGTGCAAATTGAACTAGACTGATACCTAGTTCTAGTTGGCCTCTGAAGAAGCCCTAAGTGTGCTGAGAATTTAAAGAGTTTATTACAAAAAGAACAGGACCTGAAAAATACTCAAACTTCCAATGTTTTACAACCTTGACCAGAGCCACGAAGTAACTGTAGGGAGCAAACTGTTGTCATTTGACTAGCAATGTTTTAATGAAAGCTTGCTATGTTCCCCACATTAAATGGATAAAAAGCTTTCTTTTATCCTGCTGTAGAATTTCCTCCAGTGAAATCCCACCTGTAACACTATACACTGCTAATCACTGACAAGCACCATGTACTCTCCACCGAGCATGAAGTGCTCTTTAAATACACCAGCGAGCTGTACAGGGTGTTCTCTTACACTGGCCCAGAAAGCAAATCTCACATTTAACACCTTTTCTTGAGCAGGCATAGCATGAGCCTGTAAAGGGTTAAAGAAAAACAAACATCTTTTGATCAGCAGCATTACATTCATTATCTGGACATCAGTCATAGCCACTACTGCAGAAATCAATAGTGCCATCCATAAAATACCTTGTGCAGTAGCTTTGAGGGACAGCTCTAACTCAACATGCTGTACAATTAACACTGGCTGAAAGGGAGGCAAACAGAGGGAAAAGAAATTAAAAGCCTTTTACTCCTTTTCAGAAAGCCCAAAGAACCTGAACTACAAAATGCTCTTGTGCATATTCATTTCCCTTTGAACTATTTAGGGTACGTTCTAGAAAGTGGTTTTAGACAAGAGACGAATCAAGTCCCAGAGCTACCAACTGATACACATTAAAGAGGGGTGGAAATTAATCACTTAATAATGCAGCTTCATTCATTTCTGAGAGGCCTACACAAATGTCTGTGGCTAGCAAGTGTCCATGCTCCCCAGTGCCCCCACTTCCCACCCTGGCACAGGCTGGGCTGAGAGCGAACATGCAGCACTCGGTCCATGCACTGCCAGGGTTACAGTCCAAAGGAGTCCTGAGCTCACATGCAGGGAGAAGAGCACTGGACAGGGAGGCCATGCCATCTGTGCTGGTTAAAAATAGATGTCACCTCCATCAGTGTCTGACCTTGAATCCGTTTCTCTCCACAGTGCAATATATAGATAGGTAATGATTTGAGGTAAACCAAACAAATCTGCAGAGAGCACAGGTCAGACGGTCTCAGTTACATCCCTAGTCATGTTTCCATCTGCAACTGCTCATGTCTTGCTTTCCTTCTCAGTTTGTTATGCAGACCGCCACTGTAAAACAGAAGCACTTTGCTTTTGTTCTGAGACAACCTTCCACATCCAAGAAGATCTCTTTATGTGTCTGGAAGGAAAAGAAAGCAATTCAGGCTGGAAAAGACTTAAGATTGAGTCCAGCCACTGCCCAGCTGCTGGACTGAAGGTCATGGAAGAACAAAGCCACACAAGTCTTTGATAAATAGATCTATTCCTGAAGGTACTGGGAATAAGTTTTCATTCTAGCCTATGAAAAGCTTAAATGAAAAAGAGATCAGATGTACTTCATCATAGCAATTCCTACTGGTCAAAGAGCCCTGTGCTGAAAAAGTGGCAACGTGCTGCCTAAAAACTGGCTAAACTTCACTTAACCAAGTTAGATAAGCAGCAGAAAGGGCTGTATTTAAGGCTAGTATCTTTATTTAACTTGCTGATACAACTTCCAGCTATTTACGCTTTTGTTACCAACACCTCTGTTTTACACAGTGAGTTACCACAGTGCACATCATCCTCTCAGCATGCATGTTTAGTCTATGTCATCCAGGTATCTGAAAATAAACCTTATATATACACAACCAATACAGATTTATAAAAGCTAGGGGGGAAATCCAATATGCCATTCTAAGCATTGATGGGAATGCATAGATGATACTTTGATTTTTGCTATTTGAGTTACATTTACCTAGACACATTGCTCTGATTCAGCCAGACCTGAGGTTTACCCAGACTCTCCACACAATTACATCAAGCTTTGTGTTCTCAAAACAGAATTGAGATGAATCATCCATGAATCCATACACTCAAAGTGAATCTGGTTTATGTCAAATGGTTAAAATAAGGCCATGGAAAAGCTGGAAACAAATGAAACCATTCTATAAATCCTTTATTATTTTTAGAAGAGGATACTTGTTTGTAATTTAATGAAAAGATGCTCTTGTTTCCCAAAGTGTTCTCTAGCCTTCACCTATGCTTGCCCAGGCTCTAATTCTACTATTTGTTAGATGCTCTTATGATCAGGATGGTGTATCATGGCCAAAATATCAGGAGTTTATTATAGAGAAGCTAACAGGATCCTCCAGTTTTGTGCGTCACTGATCATTCGCCAGATGATCAAGGTAGTGATGCTCCAGATTCCATCCCTGAAGAGACAATATGTCCATCAGCAAAACCCGGCCATAGGAAACCCACTGAAAATAGCTTTTAACACCATCCTTTCACCAGCACCATGCCAGCTGCACAAGTCACAAACCATTATGAAGACTGCAGATTTCCAGTGACGAAGGTCCACAGAGTACCTCTCTATACCCAAGTTTGACACATTGAGCTGAAAAAACACTACTCATCAACCTAAGTACTGCACAAATAGCTGGGTTTCCACTACAAAGAACTCAAAACTCTACTTTTTAACAAGCCTTTTTTTAACCAGGAAAAGATAACTAACCAGCTACCCACAGCAAAGCACTGCTTTGTTCTAAACCACTAGCTTATATTCACTTATTTCCCTACCTCAAGCGTGCCTGTGGTGCTAGAAACACGACTGCACAGTTACTGCAAAACATTTTCTCTTCACATAACCATTCATCATAGCTGTCATTTACATGATAAAGATCTTGAGACCACTCTGCAGGCCTTATTTCTTTTGGAAAAAGATGTATTTGCTTATTGCATTGATCTGTGATACTCTCATACAGCAAAGCATCGCATTTGCTGTACTTTAAGATGCTGAGGCTTAAAGTTAGGTGTGAAAAACTGGTGTGACGAGTTCCACAGTACTGTGAAAACAACTGAAGAAAATAGCAGCAGGCATAGGCTCAGATTTGTGATTCTTAAGAGGTTCATACCCAAACCACTGTGAAAACATTTACATTTACCAATTTGCTCTGAAACAGAAATCAGTGAATTACACCAGAGTTAAACTGGAGGACTGGACATGGCTCCTGGATAGTCACGAGCAAATCCTCATTCCTTAAATGCCATCACAGAGGAAAAAGGCAAGCCTCTGACATGGAGAAGCAGCTCTTGAATCCTTCTCCATGCTGAGCTGAGGTCTCCACATGGTAAAGGGTGAAAAATGCTGCAGTAATTTCTATGGCATTGGGAGAAAGCCAAATTGATGGTCACATTAATTCAGCCTTTCTCCAAATTAGACCAAGTGTTACTCATTCCTCAGCATTTTTATCTTATACCATTTTTCAGAAGGTTTCCAGCCCTACAACTGGCCAAGGCAGAAAATCACAGTGAGAACCAGCAGCGTTCCAGGAACATTAGGTTCTTATTGCCCTGGCATGGTCATAAGATGCCAAAACTTTCTAAAGCAGGTGGTTAAAAGTGGGGTGAATGTGAGGTTATTTGGATAGATTCATTGGGTTTGGAAGTAACAGCAGAGAGCACCTCTAATAAGAGAGGAGCCTCACATCTCTAGATGGGGAAATAGGGAAGAGTGCTCCAGGTTCCTTTGCAGCAGATGCCAGAGAAGAAAGGCTATAAAGCTAGCCTGCACCTTGGTATATAATGGTTTTGTTTTCTAAAGGCCTCAATTTACTCTCAGACATGATAGATGCAGTCAGAGTTATCTTGTGATTTGATGGTTTTGACAGGGACTAAATCAGCGCAGCAATTGGAAGCCTCATGCACAAGGGAGAAGAGCTAACTACATCATTTTGTACCTGAAGGAGCCCTCTTGATCCAGTATCACTGATTTCCTTACAAGAACATGCCAATTATATTAGCACCTTTATCCTACACCAAATACGTATTCTTTTATGGTGAACTATGTATAGTATAAACCTGACAGCTATACAACCCATTTACAGGTATACTGAAATGCACTGGTCCCAAGTTTACTCCTGTCAATCACAATTCTGAAAGCCTTAAAGAGTGTTTTGTTACACCCAGGCTAAGCAATAGCCCCTGCAAACACAGTGTGGTCCTACTCATCCTAACTTACATCACAGGATGCCACACAACAGTCTTCTGCTGCTCCTTTCAAGTGCAGCTCTGCCTTGGAGCAAGGGAGTGGAGTAAGCCCCTAAGAAGCCCTCAAGGGCACAGCCAAGGAGTTCATGGAGAGGCAAAAGGGAGGTCAGCTCACTTCAGGCTACTCTGCAGTTGTTAACAGCCATTCACATCCACAGGCACACCACAGTCTTGGTGGGGTCACCGGGCACTGCTGAAGTGGGAAAAGCTCGATCAGGGTGCTCTTAAATGCCTAACCCAATTCACCTGGCATACCTGACCCTGGGAAATCACCTCCTGTGTGATGCACACAAACAGCAGGAGGGGGAATGGATAAGAAAAAGCATTAGAAACACCTTGTCTTGCCTTTTACTATTCTGCAGCAATAACTAGAAACCTCAGAGACCCCAACCACTAAATAACTGCATGATGTGAACAACTTGCAGCCTTGTCAGAGGGGGGTACTGGTAACACATCAGCATAGGGAATTGGATCCTGACCTTTAAAGGAAAGGTGAGCAGTTGGCTATCTTCAGACTCAGCCTGGCACTTGTTTTGCTGCACACAGAAGTAAGAAAGCAAAGAACTCACTGATTTCCTACCTTGCAAATAATGGGCCACAAGTACTTGAGCCCCTGGTAGGGTAAAGCAAGGAAAGGTACACACGTACAGAAACCTATATTTGTGTTTTCATAAGTATAGGGCTTACTAGAAACATCGAGACTCCTGGAATCTGCAACAAGGCCATGAAATGATGTTCACGTGGCATTAAGAAGATAATCAGAGGTTGTTTAGAGAAGTACTGATCTTAACTACTGTAATTCAAAATCTGCCCTTCTGTGAAATCTCTGAAACTCAAGTCATTTAAATTCTAACTAGAAGTATTTTGAACATGCAAATTGCTAACAACACGCTTGGTTTTCTAACAGATGCAATGCCTTGCCAGCAAAGCCATTAGGGAACATCACATAGAACCACGTACCCTGACAAATGTGCATCAGGACAGTCCCAAATGTGGAGTAAGTGGATGAAGAGGAGGGTAAATCTTTGGAGACTGCACTCAGATTTAATCAGCCACGGTGATGTTTCTGCATCCTATTAGTCTCCCCCAGGTTAGCAGGAAACAGCTATTTCAGGCAACACCTGTAATCCCCCAGCATGAACTAAAAGGAAGAGCTGGTTTAATACCAGTCTGAACACAGAACACAGAAGGAAGCTCTGAGAACGTTTCTGTCAGTATTTACTTCTAGCAAGCTGTGCCTATGAACTATTTATTATGGTGGTTATCAGAACCCTGACCAAACACTCAGTCTGGATAGTGAACACATTCCCACTGCCAGGATCATTTCCAAATTGAATCATACAGCACTGCAGATATATCCCCTCTGCTGTCAATGCACAATTTCAATTAAGTCAACTTGATCAGACTGCTCTGTCATTCAGTGTGTTGGCATAGCTACAGGAAGCCATGCACCCTCCTGACAGTGCAATTTCTCTCCCAAACCAAAGGGAATAGCTCCTTTCCAAGTAGAGATCTAAAACAAGAAGGTAACTGAAGCCTGCAGAAAGCCTATCCAGTTCACTCATTTGCAGTGATTTTTTTCCCTTATTTCAATATTATGAAAAAAGCCCAGAATTTAACATTCCTTCCAATTATTGCACAAAGTTTTGGCATCCTGATTGCACCACACAGGGACCCTGCCCCCAAAACGATAGCAAAATGAATGCTGAGATTTCTGCTAGGACACTAGTGCAGCAACATAGGGAATTTGGTTCTCAGGGCTTGCTCCTGCCTCAAAGGTCCACCTGGAGAGCTGCTCCCAGGCAGACACATCCACTGCTTTTCCCCATCTGCAGGGTTTCATACATGGCTTGCGTGCTGCTGGCTTGGGGCTTGACAATAGCCATTGAATTGCAGGAGTGCAAGAGCACAAACAAGCAGGTGAGAAGGCTGCTTTGTTCATTGCTAGGAAAGAGAGGAAGTCACTCATACCCTATACCCACTGGGGACCCATTCTATTCTGCTCAACCTCCTCTTGGGTCAGATCCAGACCCCACTGCAATCAGTAGAAATAACCCCATTGAGATCTACACTCCTCAAGCCAAGTTTTATATGGCAAAGGTGGAAAGAGGAGAAAGACAAAGAGGTCAGGTTAAAAAAGTACACTTGCCCAGTAGCTGGAAGTAAGCCCTAAAGGGATACAAGGGCACGTGTTCTACCACCATTACAGTCACTGTTTTGCAAGTAGTGTGTATGTATACATCCCTAAATTTAGCTGCTTAGTTATATATGGTACCTTTCAACTTATATACCCTCAAGCAAGGAAAATAAAATACTTTATATTCAAGGCTATCAGGTTACTAAAATCCTTCTCATCCAAACCCCATTGCACAGCTGGTAACTGGCTTCAGAACTAAAATTCCCCTGTCCTAGCAAGAGCACAGATATACTATGGAAAGCTCTAGTTTCTATCACTGATAAAGGTTGCTCTCCCAGTCCTGATACAGTACAACTCTCAGACTCACACCAATACCTTCAGGCAGCCGACGTTACAACCTATAAGGTACTTCATCAACATTAACTCTCATAGGAACAACTGCATTGACATACAAAATCCCTCCCTCCTCCTGGGAGAGTGAAGCGAGAAGACCCACTGCAGTGCTGCAACAAAGCAGGACTGCCCCATGCTGCTGCTCACCTCCTCACATGCTCTACACTCAGGGAAGCTTTCCCTAAAGCCTCCTCGAACACAGCCCATAAATCAGAGTTTAGGGCACGCTCCGTTCCACTTCTAGCAAAATTAAGAAGCAGATAAGAGTTACAAAGCTATTTTTTCTTCCCAAATGCACAAACAGCATCAGCAGCTGAAGCAATTGCAGCCTGTGACTGACTTTAACCTCACGAAAGCACAAAACACACAGAAAACAGTAATACCACAGACGAACCGAGAATATTACATTCTGTAGAGCTCAGACATGCTCTTCCATCACAGAGTAACGAAAGAGAAAGAAACCCACTTCTGCTGCTCTTCACATACTACAGAAAACACCAAGCACGCGAATTGGTGCCCAAGAACAAAGCAAGCCGAGCTAAACTCTCATAAACTGCTTCCAAAACCGGGAAAACAGTACAAAGATATAACAACTTTAAAGACTTACTTTTCGTAGGTGTTCCTTAGAGTTGGAAGAAGACCCTCTCATCACCAGCAGCCTTCCTAGGAGACAAAAGGAGCAGCTCCTGGCCCATCAGCTTTAATAGTCCTGCAGGAGAGCCACAGCAGAGCTACTTGAATTGCCAGTGCAGGCACCTGGGAATGGCCCAGCAGGTGGGAATAAGTGGTATTTAAGGTTTTCTTCTTCCCCTGATGCGCCTAAAACGAGACTGGGTTTGGTAGTTTCAATGGAAGGCTGTTATGGCCAATAAAGGGCACACAGCAGCAGACAGAAAGCTTTACTGGGTCTCCTATTTGTTTCTTCTAACAGCAGCAGTCAGCTTTTAAAGCCTTTAAGGTACAAGGTGTTGTAGTCGCTAAGCTTCTCATGCTATTGTCTCCATTGTCTTCAAATTGCTCATTTCTAGGAAGCATCCTTCATCTTCCTGGGATCTAAATGGTGATCTGCTGTGTGTGTGCTAGTACTATGGGGGTCTTCGTGCTGGGGGTCCTGAAGGGCAGGCGGAGGTTCCTGTGCTGTCTGCCCTCATCACCCTTTGGGGCTTGCACCTTAACTTACCGCTTAGTTTTGTTTTCCTCACTCCCGTGTGGCTTGCTCTGCGCTGCGAGGTGCTATGGAAAAGAGGACAAAGACAGCTCTTGCTTCAGAAAGCCTGATCCTGTATTTACTGGAGGCGTCCGTCTAATGCATAGGCAAAAATCAAGTGAGAGCCACGCACTCCGTAGCCATTGCTGTTCAAAATGAAGCTAGGCAATTGCAGGACCTCCACACGGTGCTTGCAGAGCTCCCTTCATTTGTGCTGCTCCCACCACCTTATCCTGCCCTTCCTTTGCTCCCTGGGATCCAGCCCTGGCTCAGAGGCTGCTTTTCCACCCTTTGTTAGAGTCAGGGCTTGGTGAAGTGGTCCAGTTTAGTGCACAGAAATGGTGGGTGTTTTCCCTTTGAATATGGGCAAAATGAGCAGCTTGGGTTTTGTGTAAAATGGGCTTTTTCTAGTAGCAGAAGAGGGGAACTTGGCTGTCACAGGACTCCAGACAGCAGAAAAGGGAGCATGTACAGAGAAATCCGGAGTGCAACTTGCGCTGAGGGAAACAGAAGGAAGATGCTAATGCTGTCAGGCTGTGATCCTTGGAAATACTCTGTCAAAGCCAAGAAAAATCATGAGACTGACTTAGAAAAAACATAAGGCTTCTCAAAGTGATACATTTGGGCTCTTTTTGTTTGCCTTCTGGTTTCTGAGCCTCTTTGGTTCACATTTTAGACTATTTTCCTTCAAAACCCACAATGGCCAGCAGTGGATGTGTCTTGTTGATGCCTGTGTTTCGTTTTGACTTCCCTATAACTCAGGTAGTGCTGGTCTCAGAAACAAAGCCCAGAGCAGGAGGTTTCTGATAAAATCACAGAGCTGCTAAACCTGTTTATTTCAAGCTGGGAAAATAACTTCAAGAAGGTTTTGGTTTATGGAGTGGGTTGTTCCCTTCTCTCTTGTGTGCTGAACAGGTAGAGGTGCTACCAAGCTGCTATTACTCCCTGCAGGAGAGGGCAGGTGAAATGTTGGAAACAGGCCTGATTCTGAAGAAAAGATGTTTAAAAAGACCAATTCTGGTGAAGAAAATTCCCAAAAATGCTCAATGAGAAACACTGCAACGTTTTGCTCCAGTAATAAGGAAGCATTATACTAAATATTAATATTCTACTGCAATAGGAAAATGAAAGCAAAATGTTTACTGCCTTGAAGTTAAATATTTTACTATTACTGAGAAGAAGAAGTTGAAATAATCCAGTGAAACATTTCAGTCCTGACAAAACTGCTTTTTTCCATTGGACTTCTCTGTCAAAACATTATGACCAGCTTTAATAAACATATGCATAATGAGTATAAACATATGTTAGACTCCAAAGATGCTGGTTTAAACAGTACTGCAGCATTAAATCTCTGTTTATCCACAGAATAGACTGAACACGGGCAGCAGCTGTTCAGCTTTTCACCACATCCCCAGTGTGCTCTGTGCTCTGCAAGGAGCATCTGCTGTGGGACTCTGTGGTACTGGCACAGGGTGCCCAGAGAAGCTGTGGCTGCCCCATCCCTGGCAGTGTTCAAGGCCAGGTTGGACACAGGGGCTTGGAGCAAGCTGCTCTATGGAAGGGGTCCTTGCCCATGGCAGGGGTTAGAGCTGGATGAGCTTTAAGGTCTCTTCCAACCCAAACCATTCTATGACCCTCTGGCTGAGGGCTTTAGGAGTGCTCACCCGTGGTTTCCTGCCTGTCTGCTGGTGTAATGTACATCCCAAGACTTCATTTATAGGTATGTTTAAAGTTTGATTCACAAAACCACACAATGACTCTCCTATCACTGTATCTTCTATACTCTCAAACCAAAGAATCACCCTCATCACAAGTAAAATCATTTATTTTGGCTACAGCTCCTTAAAACACCCAGAAAATGGAAACCTTTAGGAAAATGACACCTCAGCAGCGCTCCCCAGACAAACCCTTTTCATCAAGAGCTTTCTATCCCTAAATCAATCAGTAGCTCTAAAGCAAATGTTTGCCAATATATGTGCTGCATTTATTCAGGGCAAATAAAGAATAAATCAGTCAGTTTGTTGGGAATAAGCTCCATGGGTGATGGTGCGTATTGTTTTACTACAGCTATGGAAACATTTGCCAGGGTCCCTCTCCCCTCTTAGGGGACACTAGATCTTCTTCTATTTTTAGATCAAATCCTTAGGGACAGATGGAAAGAAAACAAATGGAGCAAAATTAGGAAAAAAATTAAATTCTCTTTATTTTTTATGAGAGTCAAGTGAATAAATCATTCCTTAGGAATCATAGCTTTTGTGGAAAGAAAACGGGACATCTTTTCGGTGATGCCAGCATCATCAGGCTCTGCAGTCTGTGCCACTGGTCACTGCACACCAGGCTCAGAACAACATCAAGCCACTGTAAAACTCCAATTTCTTTTAACCAACAGCTTTATATTGATTTAGAAATAGCAAGGCCACTGAGGCACGTATCCCATAGGCAAGGAGGTGTTTGAACACAGC
This sequence comes from Pezoporus occidentalis, assembly GCF_034315485.1. Taxonomy (NCBI): domain Eukaryota; kingdom Metazoa; phylum Chordata; class Aves; order Psittaciformes; family Psittacidae; genus Pezoporus; species Pezoporus occidentalis. The sequence goes on along the minus strand of NW_026913749.1, from coordinate 965,089 downwards.
CACACCATTTCTCTCCATGGAGGTTTTGGCAGCAGCTCCTGCAAAGCTCCCACCTTCTGTTCATGTTGTGGTGTCCAGAGGAGATGAAGAAGCTACTATAATGTGCCCTGCTGTGGGTGAATGGCTTGCCCTGTGCTCCTCTGCCTGGGGATGTGAGGCCCCTGTGCTCTGGGGTAATATTCACCCTCCCAGAGCCAGGCTTGCTGGTTCAGCACCCATGTATGTAACCTGATCTTGGAAAAGAGTTTGGGACAAGCCTCAGGAAGCACTGAGATATCCCCGAGTGACCTGTGGTTGTAAAAATGGCTCTTGTGTTCTTAGAAATAGCCGTTAAACTGAGCTCTGGGAGCACGGGAGAGAAGCAAGGGGCTCCCCCAGCACTGCTGTCTGCAGAGTGGTACCCAGTGCAGGTGATGAGTGGGGAATGCAACGTTCAAGTTCAGCATCCTTTGCCTGATTTCTGTTTGCATATGGGATTCTGCAAACAGCCAAATACCTCAATAAAGCTGAGCAACCTGTCTCAGTGAAAGCCATGCATCTTTGCCACGGCTCTTGGTGTTTCCTAACAGAGCTGGAGTTCCCTGGCACTTAGAAATGCACATAATTGTGTGGATGACACTGAATAGTCTTGTTGACAAACTCCTCATCTGATGTGTTTGATTTCATTATTGACCCCTCATTGCTCTCTTCTTTGCTTCTCCTCAGTCCATTTATTAGATTTATTAACTTAATAGAATTGTAAATGAATACTGTGGTTTGTGCACGCTGCATTCTTCAATAAACATGACAAGATGCAGGCTCCATCTCCAGCATTTTTATGCTGATTTCTTAAACATCTGCTTGAATCACCTTTTACACCATCAGAATTCGCCTATCCAAAATTCTAGCAATTTTTAGCAATTGCAAATATTTCAAATAGCAGAAGCAGAAGGGGGAAAACTCTTCTGGTTTAAGATATCCATGCACAGAGCTGTTTTCAGCATATAACTTGGTTGGCAAATACGCGGTGTGGCTTTCAAAAGCACACATTCCATTTGTGATTTTTAACTCTACCCACTCTCTGCCCACCTCTGCACATTGCAGAAATAGCTGTGAATTCCCCCATTTCTTGGCACCTAAGGGGTTTTAATTAAGAACACTAGAAAAGTAGGCATTAGTGTAACTCAGGCACTTCATTTTCATGAAGAGTGTCAGAACGTAGAGCTCCCTTAGCAATCTAAGTCAAATTTCCAGCTATTTCAAACACCAGCTTATATTCTGCTTTGCAAACTGACCAACGTGTCCTAAAACCTTACATTTCACTGTTTTATTACCCTGCATGAAGTCATCTTTACCATTACACACATTAAGGCCACCACCACCTTGCTGATGCTAAGGCCACTTAGTTTTCTGATATCAGGGTTTGGATCAGGGAGATCACTGTACCATCTGTGACTATTTGTACACGTGCCTGTTTGCAGAGGGGCCATCTCTGGCTGGACATCTGGGTGCTCCTGCTTGTGCCCCTGCACAGGGTACGTTTAAGGGGGAGAGAATGACAGAGCAAAGCGATTGAGGGTCCAAATTCAGGCCCTGACAGCCTCCAAGGTGTTCATTTCTCTGCCTAAGTTCCTTTGCCTGCAGATTGCGTGTGATGATACCAGCTTTCCTTTCTAAAAGTGCTTGTGTTGATCTGATTGTGTGCATGTTTTCATTTCCATATCCCACCACAGTAGATACAGCTCTGAAATGTTAATCTACTACTTGACACTAATCTTTTCATGCCGTTTGCAACATAACCTCAGTAAAACAGACTTATCCCTACCATAATTTATGACATATCCGTACTGCACAGTTCAGAGTTGTTTTATCTAGAAGGGATTAAAACACTTGCAAATATTAAATTTAATCCACTCTAAGGGAGGGAACAAATTAATCATAATTAACACTCAGCAGCTGTAATTCCTAGCATAATGTATTAACTAATGGGGTTCTTTTGCTGGAGAATAGGTATGAGTCATGGGCATCCTATTTCTTCTGTAAGCTTGGGCTGCAAATCAATACATTTAATAAAGCAATCAAACAAAAATATTAAATGAACAATTCTTTTATTCAAAAATCAATACAAGGAAATTGATACCCTGCCTACACACATTTTATGGCACATTTCTCTTTCTGCAGAACAACAAAAGGCTGAGAATAGGGTGTTTGCAAAGCAGAGAAAAAACATCTTTCATTAGGGACCAAAGCGTGATGACCCAGTTGCACAAAAGCCTGAGAGCACTTGGCTCTTTTGTAACTGAGCAAAGCTGCAGGAACCCGGTGTGCTTATGTGAACCCCAAACATGTCCAGCCAGTCTGCAGCTCAGCTCATTGCAAGGAGTGTTGAACCCACTCCAGAGCTGATGACTTGCACCTGAGCTTCAGATGAATAATGAGCTGTTTGGGTGGAGGTATTTGTTTTGGACCACCAGCAACACCTGAATCCATTCCTTTCTCTAACCCATTCGTTATCACCTGGGTGAGATCAGCTTCTATTTATTCCACCCCCTGAGAGCTAGCACACTGTCCTGGTGCCCTGTAAAGATGTGGGCTGTGTTCTAGTGCTTTGGTAATGTAGGTGAGCAAGCCTGTCTTTAGAAAAGCATTGATTTAGTTCATTTTGGATAACGGAGAAGCCATCTAGAGGGTTTGGGAAGTCACCGTGCTATGACTGATTGTACCCTGGGTAAGTGCTACGTGTTCAGAACATGTTGAGAGTTACTTCATACGTATAGCTTGTGGAGATTATATCTCTGTGCTTTGTGTTCATTTACTTCTTACAAACTTGTTTTGTTGGTGGTCTGGAAAAGAAGCGCTTCTGAAACTCCTTTTTGCCCTGTCTTTTGCTATGTGCTGAGATTAGTCTTACTGAGTTTCTTAAGTCTTACCCTGTATATACACTGTAGTGCAGAGGAGAGACAGGGAAAAGGCTCTCATACAAGACAAAACATAAATATCAGCCATTAAAGCACTATAATAAGATATAGGCCCTATTAAACCGCAAAGATGTAAAAAGAAAGTGATGATGTAGGAAAGGAATTATCTAGTTTATATTTATTGCTGTTGTTTCCTTGTTTGTTTTCATCTGAAGTAATCTTTACCCCAACTCCCCTATTTTATTCCATAAATATGCAAAATATTAGCTGGCTCTTTTATTCAGTTCAAGCTAAATTTGGTTTTTTAATTTCAGATAGATCTTTCTACTGCCCTAAATGGTAATACATGCAAAGGGACATGCTTACCCATGATGAACAGATGTTGTGCCTGAAATACTCCTGTAAACAAGGCCTTTAAATCCAAGGGGTTTTGAGGATCATGTTGTATTTAAAAGCCAAAAAATGAGTTCAGATAGGTCATTATTGGGGTAATTATTTTTGTCTTAGTGTGGTAAATCTGAAATCATCACATGACTTCCCACATCGCTTGGAACCGTTGTAGAACAGAAGCTCATGCCATAGATATTTGTACCAGATACTAACATGAGCTCAAGTTTCCCTGATTCATTAGAACAAATAAAATCTCACCCAAGACTGCCCCATTTTTATGCCCAGTGAAACCTGGGGCCCATAGCCAACCATTGCTGCTTGCACTGAGAGATGGTTCGTATTTAACTGGCACCTCCCAAATAATTTCTGTGGTTGGAGGAAGTCAGACAAAGGCACAGATGGTGTTCAGGAGAAATTCAGATCTGCCTGGCTCTTGGTTGTCCTTTCTGTGAGCTAATGAGTGTGTTAATCAGATTAGGTTCTTGTTCACTCCTTTCCATTAGGTAACTGGGTGGTGCAGAGATTTGTCTTCCTCATTTTCTGAGCTAGGGCCACCTCCCTCGGGTGGCAGTGAGCCAACCCTTCTTATGAACAGTAAAAGGAGGGCTTTGGTATTTTTGTGGCTGATCTGAAGCAGGCAGGTACTCATTAACCTTAATCAAGGGGGTTGTGAAATGTGCTTGACATGCTCAGGGCTGCCTGGTTTGCACTCTTATCTCTTGTCATCTACCACCTGTCTCGCTCATCATGGGACCATAAGGAGCTGAGGTCGTGCTGCTCCATTTCAGCTTGGCAGAGCTCTCGGAGGAGGTTTTGGGTAACCCAACGCCTTAAGGACTGGTGGAGCACATGCCAAAGCGTTGACTTCAAAAGGTGCCTGGGCTGTGTCCTGGAGACAGCTTAGGAAAGCGTATTTATCAAGTGACCTTTTGCCAAGGCTGCCTCGAGCTGTCTTATGTGACAGCTGACAGGGGCACAGCGCTTGGGCTTCAGGATGCCCTGTCCTTGTGGAGGGCGGGCAGGATGGGGCTTGGTGGCTGATAGGGCTTTTGGGTGATGCAGGTAGAGAAGAAGACTTGGGGCCTTCCATCCCACACTAAGCCAAAGGTGTCTGCTATGTCTGTGTATGTTTTGCATTACTTGGGAGTTAGCAGCTTTAAAAGAAGGGCTATTATTCACATAAAAATACTGGTTAAAGCTGTCATGCTGAGGCTGAAATTGGGATGCAAAGTGCACCTGCTGCATAAGCTTTAGAACGTGGTATGGAGATATTAACTCCACTGATCCCTTCTGCAATAACAGGTTAAAGAAATTTAGTATTTATGGATAAATACCACTTCTGTGTATCAAAGTAAAACGGCCTTTGGCTGAAACCTCACAGAGGGGTGAGTATGGTGAACCTCAGTGTTTCCACATGTTGAAGTGGCTCCTCCTGGCTTGGACTTGCTGTTCTTCCACAGGAAAATCCCAAAGCCACTGTGTAGTGCTACCTAGGGATCAGGAGGAAATGCTGTTATGATGGCCCTACATGGGGGATTTCAACCTCAGCCTCAGAGCAGGTCTTGCATCCTTCCCCTTGGTATCATCTACTGGCTTTTGCTTAAAAGGTGGGGTAACTATTCTTTTCAAACACAGCAGTTGGCCATGCCCTGCCCTGTATAAAGGTTTGATGATTACCATGTTGGCTTCTACATCCTTCCTCCTGCCTTGCAGAGATTCATCTGCTGGCATCATGGGTGGTAATACCCTACCATTGAGCAATGTGTTCTTGAGGAAGCTGTGGTACACAAAACCAGCAGTCCTTGGCTAGGGAGACTGAGCAGGTCAAACCGGTGATTTGGATGCTTGTGCAAGAGAGGAACACTTCCAAGGACACATCTTAAACCTTCATGTGCTAAATAGTTTTCTGTCCTTTCATGGCTTAGACCCTTAATACATACAAGTCTGCAAGGGTGTCTAAGGGCTGATTTACAGCTCTGAGGCTGCCCAGGCGAGCCTGAAGACAAAACAACCTGCAAGCTTGCACCCGCCTCAGCCAAGGACAGATAAACTGTAAACAGGGAAGAAAGCAGCTGGTCGTGCAGTCTTTGGTATGAGAGAAGAGGCATTGCTGGGATGCCATGCCTCAGAGTCACATCTCTGAACAGAACATCTTTGCTTCGTGATCTCTTATGTAAAGAGTAGGAAAGCTTTTTTTTCCTTCAGGGAACTCAAATACATGTCCTTGTGCTGAGGACAGTGCTGGCCTGTGCTCGTTCCCAACCCTTCCAGAGCCAGTCCCTTGCTGCCACCATGTGTTGAACTAGGACTTGGCATACCTGGATCCTCTGAAGTACCTTTTGCCAGCACTTGACAAGAAACCTTATTGTCCTCAGAGATGCTGGAAGGGGCATGTACAGGTGCAATGACTTCTAAGTGCTCAACTTCCTTCCTGAGCCTCGATTCAAGCTGTCTTTATTCTTGATAACATATTCTGCCACCCCCCAAGGGATTCACGTTCATCTTTAATTTGAAATGCTATGTGCCTTTCCCTTTTAAACCAAAGAATTTGTGATGGAAGACTGAATTCTATCCCCATATGTCCTGGGAACTTGATTTATCTCCAGTGCAGCTAGCACAATGTGTAGCACCACTGAAAATGGCTGTTAGTTTGGTGCAGGTCATGTTGGATGGAGACCCAAGCATAGGGCAATATCACACAGAGATGGGTTATGTTACTGACATGGTTAAGATAATGGTTGGACTTGATCTTGCAGGATTTTTCCAACCTAGTTGATTCAATGGTTCTATGTTCACTTGTGAGCAAAATGGGATTCTGACTAAAAATGATGCAGTATTACTCTCCCATGTGTCAGCTTGACTCAGCTGTGTCAATGAATAGACAGTAGAGCACGGAATCAAACCCCAAGAATAGTTCCTTAGTCATCAGTAAATACATGATCTTTTCCATACAAAGGGAATATGCTGAATTCCCAATAGTTAAATTTCACTTCTAAAAGTGAACTGAAGGGTATTGGGATGGAAGCCGCGTGCTGCGATATGCTACGACAAAATGGTCAGTAGGTGAATATAAAGTTCTGCTAAACAACCTTTTCTTATCGGTGAGCCTTTCCTTAGGAAAACCGTTGCAAGACCCGCTAAAGGGCAACGAAAGCTGCCCGTGAGCTGGAAGAGTGCAGCAAGGGCTCCATCCCACAAGAGGGAGCTCCGATAACGTGAATAGAAAGAGCTTAAAATGCTGTTTACTATCGCGAAAGTTGTATCTCGCTCTGGAACGAATCAAAAAGCACAATGGGAAGCATCATAAGCTCGTGGTTTACTGTCCTGCGTGCCTAAATTCCCTAGGCAACCTTGGTGCCAAAGTGATCAAGAAATTGGTCTGTGGAAGACAGGTCATGACATGGTTACAGCAATGATGTAAGACACACTAAGCCAAGTTTGCAGGAGCAGACAATGCGGTTTTTAGCAGCAACTAATACAGATTTAAAGGGGAAGAAGGAAGCTTTTTGGGGTAGATAAGGCAATGAATGGATCTTTAAAGTTGCTTTTATTTCATACCTGAAGAAGACTTACTCTGTGGACTGTGAAAGGCTTTTTTTTTCCTCACCTCCAGCCTTATCAAGGGTATAATAAAAGGTATTATTCTCACAAATATTGCCTCATGGCATAATGAGAAGCTGGAGAGGCCCTTTGGCAGGTCCTTGTTCTTACCAGAAATCAGGTTTCATCTTCAAGGTTATTTGTGCAGCTTCTTGGGTTTTATTCACTCGGAGCAGGAAGCTACCAAAACCCCTACCAACATCCCTTTCATTCCCTTAATTAAAAAAAGGCACCAAGCAGTGGAATTTCATATTAAACTGAATCACTGGAGGAGGGAGAAACCAGCAGCACCATATCTTGGGGAAATAGAAGCCACTTCAGAAACTGCCTGCTATATATTAGTTTAATTCTGATGTGTCTGGGGTTTTCTTTTCTTCGCTCACCCTGTCCTTCTCAACCAAAACTAGAAGCAGAATTCCTGAAGTAAGGCAAGGAGGTTCCCTTCCTGGAAGCCTCTTCCAGATTCTGGCAAAGTTTAAGTTCATTTCCAGACCAAATGTCCAGAGAAATCTGAAGATCATGGGGTATCCTGAAAGGATGAGTAACCTTAATGCACCTCTGGGTGGGATAGGGCCGATGAGCTTCTACAGAAACAGTAGTGAGGCCAAATGCAATGAGAAGGGCTGCCCCAGTGTGCCATTTTGGAAGGCTGATGTGAGCCCCTCTCACCGTGGCTGGTACACACACGCTCCCCACATCTCCCCAGCCATGCGTGAAGACGCCCTGTTCATCCCTGTGCTCTCAGCCAGGGTGGTCGTCTGTATGGAAAAGCCTAAAGCAAACAAAGGCAAGCTGCAGCCAGATGTTGGGAGGCTTTCAGGTTCACTTAATGTTCCTGGGGTAGGCAGCACATGCGTGCCTGTGCTTCCCCGCTCGCATGGATAAGCCCAAGCAGCCACAGCCTTTAAAACCTTTCCCTTTGCAATGGAAACCACTGCTTACCTTTCCAGAACCATCTGAGCAAATACGGACCTCGCAGAAAGCATCAGCAACCCCCGATCCATCAAGGCTCTGCTAAACAAACCCCAACAATTTACAACGTGACCTCACGTTGTGCCTGTAAATGGATTCTGTGAAAGGCCTTTCCCCAGGTTAGTTATAGTTTCATGGTGTATACACCAGGCTAAATTAACCAATTCAACAGCTCCCCAGAATGCCCTTGGGTTTGCTTTATACTGGGGAGGGGGGGGGTTCAGAAGGGACTTGTTGCCAGTCCCTGAAGCTCTGCTTTATCTCTTGGGCAGGAAATTCTGCTCCTTTGTGAAATAAGAGGCAAGATTTTGCATGAACTTCATTTGAGTTCTGTAGCTTTGTTCTTGAGAATGACTTCTTTCAAGAAACTTATTTACAAGTTGATTTGATTTCGGCGAGGCAGGAGGTGGATTTGGGATGATTTCTTAAGTGATGTGTTTTAAAAGTCACCCTAATATCATCTTCTGTATGGAAGAAGTTGTTGTTCTCAACTTGTATTATGCAAGGGGGAGTTCAGTTTGTGTGACTACAGCCTGATCTGGTACAGATTATAGAAACTGAGGCAAGCACACAGTCCTCATCTGAGAAAGAGGATTTAATGAAGTACTTCCATAGGAAACCAGGCAGACAGTTGTAGAAAGGGATAAAAAGCATCACACTTCAGGACAGCAAGAGGAAAAAATATCCCACAGGCTGTCAGAGTTTTTCTCATCTCCTGCTGATTACACTTCCATGTCATGTAGCCGCACAATGTTCAAGATTTGTAATGGCAGGATAAATCTCCTAGCCCAGACGTGGGAGAACCAGACATGATGCTTCTGTAGAGAACGTATTGCAGGTGGACAAACATGCATTGAAATCTCTTTTTCTGTCTGTGCATGCGCATGCTGCATAACATTAAAGGTGACCAGATCCATTGATGCTTTACCTACAACAACCAGAATGTAAACACAAAAATACTCTTCAATAATAGTACAGTATTGAAAATAAACATCATCGTTAACATGAAATCCTGCTTTCATCACTGTCATCTTGGTTACCTGCATCTTCAGGCATTTAAGTCATCCTGAAGGTTGCTAAGAGACTTGATGCTTTTAAGATTTCCCTCGTCATACTAGCCTTGATAAGCAGCCCAGGACCTACCTCAATGCACCAGCTCAAGCTAAAATCAGGTCTGAAAGGATGTTGTACATCCAAATGCATCGGGATGATTAAGAGACACTGTTCTTGTTTCTAAATTAATTTTACCAATAAAAGCACATTTACATCACAAAGGAGCAAGAAGAAGCTGTTTTTCCTGCAGAAGGATTGTGAGCTTGGTCTCCAGTAATTCATGCCTGGATTACATTAAAATAAAGCCATTAATTTCAAAGGCTTTCCTGAGCTGTAGTTTAGGCTTCTTACACTCCTGGCTAACCAGCTAATGAGCATGAATATGACAGATTTAAAGATAGGATTAAGTGGTGTATTTCTTGTGAGGTCCTCAGAACCGCATGATTTTATACCTCTTCCAGATCTGGTTCATGAGCTACGTTTTGATGCCAGAAAGATGACAGTGAAACATGGAAACAGGTATCCTGCCCAGAAAATGGGGATTTTCCAGGCAAGATGTTAATCTAGGTTCATGCCTGTGGCCCTCAGACAGAATTTACTATTCAAATCTAAGTTATATTTTTTACACATGAAGAAATACTTAAAGGGTAAGAAATGTGTTGTCGTAATGGAGTCTGAACATATTCTCTAGTATGTATTTCTTCCTGTGTCCTCAATTTTGCCTCCCCCAAAGCAGGACTAAAGGTCCAGCACAACGCAGAAGGAAGAAGGACACATCTGTGGTAGGGTGGATGCTGAGCAGCAGCCCACGAGCTGTAATTCTCATGATCCCCAGGCTGAACTTTGTAAATAGACTTGGCAAGGATTCTTGCCTGGAGAAAATAGGCTTGGAGAGGATATAAATAAATAACCAACCTTCCTGTCCTCCTCCTGCAGTCCCTCTCTGCTGATTGAACTCTGGGAGGACAGATGTGTCTGGTCCAGTGCAATGTGGCCATGGCATCTTTTGATGCTGAGAGAGGCAAACCGTTGGCATCTCTTTATTACTGTCCCTTCTCTGAATAAGGGGGTAGAGTATGTAGTCAGTAGCTAAACAAAGAGGAGAAGATGGTCATTCTATGGCATCTGATTTAAAGTCTCGGGAATAGGCTACAAAGCTTGGGTGTGAATGAGAATGTGGTCTCTTTGGAACTGAACAGCTTATCTTTTATTTTAGAGAAAAGCAGTGATTTTTGAAATAGCATACACCCCAAATCTATCCCTTGTATCTCCCTACTTCCTATTTATGCAACTAAACATCATGTATGGGCAGTTTTGCCCACTAAAATATTAGAGAAAGCTCTCCCCTATGACCTCTATAGTTCCTGAGAATCCTCCTGGAAAATTAGCAAAGTATTTTTACACTGATAAACCTTAAAGCTGAGCCTTGGGAAGCTCTATACTGTACAGGTACTGCACTCGTGCAGCAGCCAGTGAGTATGTGGAGAACATCAAGTGTCTCTCAAGATCCTGAGTAATCGTCATCAATGGTGACTCATTGGTCTAAGAGCAGCAGAGGTGGCAAGAGGAGTCTCAGCCCTTCCCAGAAGCCATTCTCCAGGAGGGTTAGGCCCATTGAGTATGTCCTACCCACTGTTGACTGCAGGGTATGTTGGGATGCTGCCTGGAAACACAAGCCATGAAAAAACCATCCTCAAAGCTGTGTCCTGCATACAAACAGGAGTTCTCAGGTCCTCTGTTTGGTGCTGATTTGCATTACAGAGGAAGCTGTATCATTCAGAGTGGAAAGAAAAAGCGAATCAGCCCTTTTTAATAAGCTGGTGAACCACCAACGAGCTGCCCACCTTTTATTTACTGTAAGGCTCGGAGCCTCTGTTGGCAGCACGATTGTGTATCTCTGCACAATGACAGCATTGCTGCTCCTCACCACAGACAAAGAAGGGAAGGCATTCACTGGCTGCTCTCGGAGAGCTGGCTGCAGCTATTCCTGAAACCATAGCTACATCTGCTTGTACCATCCAATCCCTGACGTTTCCCCCAGAGGGTGAATATCCAGACATTGTCATTTCAGCACAAGAAGCTCGATGCATTTATTAATCAACCTTTTTGCTGGGTGGAAGTCTGGCTGGTCTCTCCTGGTATAGTCTAAATCCCTCAGTCTGTTCCCATTACAAGACTTGGACAAAAGAACGTTTTCTTCTGCTCTTACAGAAATGGGAAGACTTGAATGCGTTCCTTTTTCCTGGGTCTTCTTTTGACTGACTGGGATTTTTCATGGCTGTATCAGAAAGTCGGACATTCCCTTTTGTTTCGGAAGCATTCGGTGATGGATCACATTTTAATTGGCGTTGAGGTTTACAGAGAAAGGGAGCACCACAGGAAGTTATTAGAATAACAACACTACGCATCTGCACAGGAATTAAAACTGCAAATGTAGGGGGCATATTAATTGCTACCAAATGCTTTGGTTTTCTCCTCCTCGAATAGCCCAGCTCAACAAAAGGGTGGATTTTTAATGTATATTTTCCTATCTTGCTCTTCCACTCAAAATGTGATTAGATTGGTGGGATTTTACTCTTGTGTATAAAACTTCTTCTGCAACATGTTTCAAAGCATTTGCAGAAGGGATAAACACGTTTGTTTTGACAAGGAGGATACTGATGGCTGCAGACAGATACGCTTGTCCAGGGCCGTTGTTCCCACAGCAAGAATCTGAGCACGGTCTATACACTTTTTCATGCCAAAGATGGTTGGAATGTTTTCCCTCTTTGTTTTTGCCCTAAGAAGTTACTGGTATGTTGTCACAGAGCTGTAATTTTTGTTGCTACTGAAAATAGAAGTGAGATGCAGATTGTGAATGGTTTTTTCTTTAGCTGGTTGGGTTTCAGTTTTGTAAATGAAAGGAGGAAGAACGGGAGGAAGGAAAGCAAATATTGGTCACAGATACCTGTAAACAACTTCAGCTGATTGAAACCCAAAGAAAGGAAAAGGTTGGAAATGTTCTGGACAGCTCTTGGCACAGTCTTGACACAGGCAGTGAGCTGCTTCAGTGTCTTCCTTTCTTTTTGACTTTGATTTATTCCAATATATTTCTCTGTTCCTCACTGATACTACTCCACTGCATGAGGCAGAGTGTACCAGAGGTTGTCCAGAAGGAGGACTCTTCCTATTGAAGACAAAGGAAACTTAAGTTTGTCTTTGCTGATCCCAACTTGCTATGCAATCTGTTGCTTCCTTTCCCATCCTGAGAATGACCTGCTTTGCAAAGGACACAGGTGGATTGCTTTGACATCTGCAGAAACCCCAGCTACCAACAGCTGAAAACCAGCAGTTTATTTAGCTCTTCATGTGCATTTCATGTATCTAAATATTTGCTCAGTTGCACCCCTGGGAGATAAGATCTGCATGCTCAGAGGTGATGTGACACTGGAACAGGGCCATGATAGAAGCCCTGAGAGGATGCGAAATGCCATGTGAAAAAGCACATCTGTGCTAACAAAACTTTACCATTTGGGTCTTCTTTGCAAAGATATTAATCTCCTATTTTCTCTTTAGCCTCATCAGTTTATTGAATAGACACACCTCCTTCTACCACACACCAACCTCAAATATGTTATGCCTGTGTTGTGTAGAAGATGAAGAAAAGGAAACAAATGCATTGGTTTATCTCAAGCTGCAATTACAGGGCAGCTCTTGAAAGGTGTAAAAGCCTACACATCCCTGCTCAGCCTTTGGCCTTACTCCCAGCTGGGCTTGGCTCAGAAGTCTCTAGTGCACAGGTGGGATTTTAGTGAAATAAACAGCACCCTGGGGATGTCAAGTGCTTGTTGAGAAATCCATGCACAAGCTTCTCCATGTCCTGGTCTTCCTCTCCCACCTCGCACATCTGTGGCTTTGGCATCAGGCCTAGAGGAAGGACACACAGCTGAAACAAAAGAGATCCAAGCCAAGGAGGCAGGCAAGAAAAATTCCTATCAGATGGGATACAGATGAAGACTGCACAGAGAAAAAGCCATTGCAAAAGGCACGCTCAACTGACTGGTGGTGCATTGTGTCTGCCCGTGTTTCAAATGACAGCCCCTTTTCTTTCAGGCCCAAAAGACAATGGGTTTCCTAAGTGGCATGTTTGGCACCTTCCAGTTTTACAGGATCACTGGTTTTCCATGTGTGTTGGCCCAACAGCTAAGCATGGTATTGTCAGCAAGGCTTTGTTTCTTGGGCAAATACTCCAAGGAGGACTCCTGCCCTGCAAGTGTGTTTCCAGGCATTACCTCATAGCAATTGTTTCTAAACCTCCAGTGTTTTCACTGCCCAAAAGGGTTTGCTTTTATTTGAGAGAATAAAAAGAAGTGACGGTAGATGACAGCCGCAATGGGCTGTGCTTGCCGGACACTCTTTGTTCAGCATTGCTGCCGAATTGTTCTGGCTGGAGGGAAAATAGGCAAGTGGTTGGCTCGGGCAGGCATCCCTCCCTCTGGACCCCAAATATTGCCATCAGATGTCTGGTTTGGGATGGCCAGGGAATTTCAGATGCAAAGCTTGAGGATGGGAAATGCTGATTCATCAAAGCACAACCCATTCATAGAAATGGGTTGGTTTCATGAGCTTAGCCTTAGTGAGGGAAATAGAAAAGTTTTCCCTGTGGGGTGTAAATATATGTGGCTAGTCTAGATGGAGACTGGGAATTGAGAAGACTCAGTGGAATGAGAAGCCAAGAGATGAACCTGTTTAGACCAGCCCAGGTGGACTGGAAGTAGGGTTGTGGTCCATCCTCCATAAAGGACCATGGTGTTCAGAGCTGCAGAACCAGAGGAAAATGGGGGCATTTTCATCTGGGATTTTGGTTTGAATTCAGCTATATCACGGGTCTGAGTGAACGTCACTGTAATGCTCCAATGGTGATGTACAGGGGAGAAAAAGCCAGGTACCTACATACAAAACTTCATCAATCAGACCTGGAGATACCACAGATAATTGGATAATCTGGGTTGGGAGGCACCTCTGGAGTCCATCTGATGATGATCCTATAAAAGAAGGGAACATCTATTTAACTTAACCAGTTAATGGTGCTCATTCTCTGCTTTTAATAGTTATTAGTCATTCCATTACCTGCTGCTTAATGCTACTTAAGAGCCATTTTAAGCCTCTAAAGGTGAATCTTCCCCCAGAACTTGGCTGCAGAAGACCTTGTAGTATTTATTTGTCATGATTTTTTTGCTTTGAAGTATTATGATTTTATTATGAGCAGATGTAACTGGTGGTTTTGCTTTTGAAAAATTGTCTGATATTTGAAATCCCCTGTGGCTGTGAACAGGATGTGTATATGAACAGAAGTGGTATGTGAACCACTTCTCAAAGCTGAATGAGATCTGCAGGGTACAAATGTGCCAGCTCTCTTACAGTGTTACAAGATGCTCTTTCTGCACTAGTGGCAGATCTGTATTTACTGTGGGGAGGCTGATTATCCTCTGTTGTCATGGTATAACTTCAGGAAGATCTGGCATGCAACAAACATAGTTACAGTCTGTCTCTTCCTAGATATCAAACGGTGGTTTAAAGTGTTATTCTTTAGGGTAATTCTTTTCCTTCCTGAGATGAAATATCAGTCAGCAGCGAGCCCAGCTCTTTCTAAGGTTAAAGGTCCAAACTTAGCACTAAATGATGTGTGCATGAGGGGTGGGAGAGCCTAGCACAGGGTTCAGGCACAATGGCTCCCATGGAGGAACAGGGATGGAGGAACTTTGACATCCTCCAGTGAAAAGGCTTCTAGGTAGGCTGGAAGCCCATGAGCCACCTCAGATCTTGCCCTGCTGCCATACACTGAGGGAGATGCCAAGCCCGTTAATGCATTTAGAGCCAGAGCATAATCAGAAAGGGAATGTGAACATTCAAAGCACTTTGTCATGCAGCAGGCCTAGTGCCAATGCTCCCCCCAGCCCCACTGCAGTGCACATGCCTCCTGCGCCCCTCTCCCAGCCCCACAACACCCACCCTGGCTTCAGGACTACAAAGCCATCCCAGGGGCAAAACCAACACCACTCCAGAACAACAAAACAAAGGCCCCCCTTACAACAATAGTCTGTCAGGCGTGATTTACTGTGCCTGCATCCACTGGGCAAGCTTCATTGAGCAATCTCAATCCGCCGGGTTCCCACACTGGTTTGCTTTCCTGCAACTCAACGGCACACAAAGACACGAGTAGATGGGCAGTAAATAAAGCTGATGTCTTTTGTGTCATTGTGTGGGGGCCTCTCTCTGGGGGAAGCAG
The DNA here is from genome assembly GCF_034315485.1 of Pezoporus occidentalis. Lineage (NCBI taxonomy): Eukaryota > Metazoa > Chordata > Aves > Psittaciformes > Psittacidae > Pezoporus > Pezoporus occidentalis. The sequence continues at coordinate 949,909 of NW_026913749.1, read as the reverse complement.
AATAAATGAAGTGTGAAATGTGATATGAAATCAATTTCTTCTCTTGGGGGGGGTTGGAGGGAGTAGGTGGATTTTTGTCATGGTCTCAGGCATACCCAGCAATACATTTTTCATCAGTTTGTAGAGCTGGTTAAGGAAATGCAGGCTTCTCTCATGGACTTGCCCAAGTTCCTACTTTAATGTGTTGAAGATACCTCTAAGTATGTGGAATTGGCATTCCTCTTGATCTGCCTTGGTGTATATGAGATAATAGCCATTCTTTTGCAGCATGCTCCCCAAGACCAGATGTGTATATCTGAGGGTAAGGAGTGGCCTCCTCTTTCCTATGCTGCAGCCTATCTCAGTGTCTTGCACACCTTTCTGCCTTTGGTACTGGCCACATCACCACCTCTACTACTCCATCACTCTCAAAATGGTCCAGCCTGGAATATCAAACAGGATTTTAGTGGAGAAACAAACACAACGCCCTGTGCATCATGTCCTCACTTCAAATAAATGTGCACAGCACCGTGCGTGTCAGAAGAGTAGGAGCTTGTCAGGGGCTGAAGATGTGGCTTCCAAGTGTGGTTGTTTTCATTGTATGGATATTTCTATTCAAGCTGCTTCTGATGGGAAGGGTGGGATTTCTGCAGTTATGCAAAACTCATAAGGAGCAGGAAATCAAACGCGATACCTTGGAATGGTAGAGAAAAGGAAGAGCAATGCCTATGTATTGTGTCTGTAGATGAGGTATTCCAGGAATAAACTGCCAAACAATATCATAAATAAGATAATACCAAACCCAATTTCCTCACTAGGATCTCCCACAGTCCCCCACCTCCCTGGACTTGCAGCAATAATCCTGTCCCCTGCTTATAGTTGACTTGTTGGATGTCTTAAAATCAATTTGCTGCTGTAGGAGTTACCTCTTTTCTCCTGTAAATGTGTGAATTTCCTGCTCCTTTCTATCCTCGGATTCCCCTAACTTATACCATGGTCCAGGTTCATTTCTGCATCACTGTCAGCCTCAGCCTTTCCACGGTTACATCTTTCCTGTTTGCCTGACTCTTGGCCTCCCAGGTTTTATCTCCACCTATCTGTGCTAAGCCCATGTGTCACTGCACAGAGAGCAGCCAGGGATGATCCTTTGCTGTGTTTCACTCTTACCTTTTTTACTGTGGGAAGTTTGGAGGCAGGGCTATTGCAGCCAGGTTCACAGCACTACACCTGCACTGGGTTGTACCGCTCAGGAAATCGAAAGCAGCTTTTAAGCTGTAACTGAATGGGTTGTTTGGCAGCTGCTTTGCATCAATGACACTGTAAAACAGGCAGAGCACCCTCGGGCTAGCAGAGGGCAGGCTGGGCTCACTGCAGCAAGAAATATCCACCTAGGAGCATCCAGCCCATACTGGTTACATCTGACTTGTGCTACACCTATGGGCTGCACGCTTGGACACCTTTCTTTTTACAAAGCAGAGGTAGCCAAGAGGGATCTCACCATGAAGTTCTACTTTGAGATAAATCCCAAAGTGTAATATTGCAGAGGCTGGGTCCTTCTGTTGTATTTCTTTCCCTGTTTAGCATCACACCCTGGGTGGGTTGATGGCGATGCTACAGCGTAACTGTTAAATGTTAACTGTCACATCTCTTAATCTGGTTGGGATGCTTTGGTTTGGAAATTGTAATATAAAATAGGAATGCACCACATCGACTCTGAAAAAGCTGAGTTTATTTAGAAAAATATTATTAGAAAAGCCTAATTTAGAAGGGTAGATTTCAATTAGATATTAGGAGAAAATTACAGCCCAGAGAAGCTGTGGCTGCCCCATCCCTGGCAGTGTTCAAGGCCAGGTTGGACACAGGGGCTTGGAGCAAGCTGCTCTAGTGGAAGGGGTCCCTGCCCATGGCAGGGGTTGGAACCATATGAGCTTTAAGGTCACTTCCAATACAAACCACTCTGTGGCTGGGTTTTCTTATAGGCCTTTCCTCTATCTCCTTGTGTTTCTGTTAGACTGATATATTTAAACAACCCTTTTCTTGCAAACCTCGGCACACCTGCGGCTGCAGCGTGGTTACTGACAGCGGTGTCCGCAGTAGGTGAGACTGCAGCTCCTCCGGGAAATTACGCAGGGTGTTAGATTGCTTCTGCAAACTGCCACAGCCTGATAAAGGCAGTTGTTTCTGTGCTCAGCACATTGTTCGCTCCCTCAACAGATGGAACAGATTAGCTGGGCCCTGAAATGTTGTTAAATAAAATACACAAAAAGAAAATACAATTATTGCTGAAGTGAAAACATACCGCATGGGATTATTAAAAGACCAAGATGTTTTACATTTTAAGGATGTTCTTCAGGTTTTTTTTCCATCCTTCACGCACCAAAACCTTGCAGGGGTAGTGTTAAACTTTTCCATCTGATCTCAGGGAGCTTTCACACTGCAGAGCTATGCCATCCCCATGAGAAATGGGGCTGCCCTCTCTCCTCCTAGGCTGAGCACTAAGGGCTGGTGGTGGGATTTCAGGGGGTCCAAGTCAAGGCTCATTCCTCTTTCTCTGAGCACAGGTTTCTTCTGCTACTTCTCCCCCATGTCCAGGTGCAGTGAACACCTATTGGCAGGAGCTTTCCTGTCTGTGAGAGGAGTTTTCTGACTGTGATTCCTCACCAGACCAGGTTGTACACCATGTGCAATGGACTCTGGCCTCCTAACCAGATGCCAGGTTGTACACCATGTGCAATGGAGCTCTGGCCTTCTCAAGTTTAAATTCCAGTCCCAATTGTGTGCCAAGTTGGCTCCATCCTCGTGACATTCCCCCTCTCTCCTCTTCTCTAAACTATAGAGACCCAGCTCCCTCAGTCTTTCCTCATAAGGGAGATGCTCCACTCCCTTAATCATCTTGGTTGCCCTGCGCTGGACTCTCTCCAGCAGCTCCCTGTCCTTCTCCAACAAGTTTGTGCTCTCTGTTAATCTCCATCTAACAATCACTGCTGAATTCATTAATACTAGCACAGATTATCTTTAAAGTGGCCTGCAAACCTTCTTGAGCTAACAATGATCAGCGGTTGGACTTGTCTTCTAATTGCAAGGGTATAGGCAAGAAGATGTAAGGTAGAGATGGATAACATGAGGGATGGAGTGAGTATTGCCATAGAAAATACAACTGGGTTTAGAATAATGTGGATGATTCCTTAATGATTCCCCTGCTCATAGAGTTAGGCAGCGCTGGGTTAATGAGTTTATTTGAGCATGTGCTTAATGGCTTTGCTGAATCTGGCTGCAGGAATGCAATGCCTTGCAGACATTTTCAGGTGTGTGATGGTAATAAATCACTTTTTAAATGGCCTTAGAAAGGGACTTTTGAGTTAAGCTGCACCCATTAATGTTTGAGGTCTCTCCTGAGCATCACTCGATCTCGTTAATGTTCCTCAACCTAAATCATCTCATTAATGATGTATGAAATATATATTTAGCTCCTTGAAACGGTTCCCTTCCATTTGGCTTTTAATGGCTGGGGGGATCCTGGTGATTGGTGACTGATGACAGAACTTCTCCCCCGAAATCCAGACTGGCTTTTCACCATGCCGTCACTCCCTGATGTCCAGCCACTGGAAACGAGCATGAGGAAGGAGCTTGCAAGAGGTGTTCAGCACAGCACATCTGTACTGCAGAGCTGCTGCAGTGCACGCAGCTGGGGAAGGGAGCAACGTAGCCAGTGGCTACTGTACTAATTTGAAAGTACACTTATTAGGCAGCAGTTGGTCAACACAAAGCAATAAATAGAAAGTCCCCACTTCAAACAGATTTTCTTTCAGCCCCATGGAAAATTCCATCCACATTAATTTAAAAAGGTCACTCAGGCTGTATTATAGAAAATTGCAGAAATTAGTGGAACCCCCCCAAAAGAGTGTGCTATGAAGGTGTTTTGCCAGCAGCAGAGTGGGAATGTTTGCTGATGGCTTACCAACAGAATCCTGAAATGATGTAAATATCTTTAAAATAGAACACAAAATAGAGCCCAACTGATTGTTCAGAAGGTGAATTGCATCCCTTCAAAAGAACCAGGATTAACAGAATGCTGATGGGATCTCCAGGGTGTTTTTTCACAGCATGGTCCCTTGAGAATGCAGATGTGTGTATAAACATAAATATTTGTTTAAAGCTTTTGGCATTTTCTGTTCTAAGCAAAAAAGTGAGAGTCTGGGGCATGTCCAAGCTGCTGCTTTTTTAATATGCAGGAATACTTCTTCAGTGGAAAACTTTTCAGAAAACTAAATATTAGGGCATATATTATGGAATGTATTTGCCATGGCACAGATAATAACCAGCAGTATGAAAGTGCTGACCAATAATTTGCATTTTAAAAAGGTTGTGCAGATGCGTGAAGGAGGAGTCCAGTGAGACCGAATGGCGCTGCTTTTGATGACAACTTTCTTTCCTTCAAAAAACAACTTCTCGCAGCAGATGCGAGTGAAAATGGTGAATTGAGTGGAGTTTTGTTTCATAATATTGTAACTACACAGGAAAGTTGCCCCAGGCTTTGCCGTACTGAACCAGGGTATCCATCCACATGGGAAGCCTGAAGATAGCGCAGCCCTGCTGTGACCATTCCCACTGGGGACCCTGGCAATGGTCCCATCAGCTGCCTGCGCATGTCCTCCAGGGTGCAGGGACACCAACCATTTCTGGTGTTAACGCAGGACTGTGCCCTTGTCCTGCAAAGCATCAGCTTCTGGTGATGCCAGCATCAGCGCTGCCAAGAGCCTGCACCTATTCTACTTTATTGCAATCACATCACTCGAGATCAGATGTTAATAAGCAGGTAGACTGTTTCTAAACACTGGTTTCAGTGCATTGGCTTCCTAAATTCATGTGCACCAAGCTGCAGCTTTCTTGTTGCTTAAATGACCTTCCATAAGCTTAGGCTGTAAAATCCTCTCTTAACTCCAACACTGAATGTGATGACCATTGGCTGGGAGGTTGGGCCTCATCCTTGCATTGGCTTCAAACCAGTACTTAAAGGTGGTGAACTAGTTAACACAGTAACAGGTTGGATTTAAATCTTAACTCTGCCACAGCCACCCCAGCTAATTTTATCAAGTCTCTTAATTCATCAGTATCTCGAGTTCTGCAATGAGAATTCAGGAAGAAAAGCATTTTCCTACATCACATGAAGTGTTCAAGTGCTTTGCAAAGAGGCCTCAGTGATGTACTTAGGGATTTCCTATATGGAAGCTTAAACACCTAAAATCCTGTCAGAACCCCTCAGAATGTTCCAGTCCAATAAAGTTCAAATGGGGAATAACACATTTGTTAAAACAGGCAGAATTTTATATGAAGAGGATGACATGGCCAAGAGACCATATGTACCTCAAAAGAAAATGAAGAGAAGATGATCCAGCCAATGTAAACTGCATTGGCGTGGTCAGTGTTTTTAAGATTTTAGAGACACTTGGAATGAAAGAGGGAAAAAAGCCACAGCCAAGTCTCAGGCATTGCACAGTCTGTGTACACTCCAGGAGGAAACTTGGGTTATGAGCAAATATTTTAGTACAAATCAAATGCCTTCCAGGGATAAGCAGCTGGGAAGGGGGGAAGAAATTAATATTGGAAGCTTTAGAACTTCCCAGAACTATTCTCTACCTCCTTGATTGAGGGGAATTAACTTTTATTTTATTAACTTTTTAATGCCCTTCTCCCATCCAGGGTGCTCTCCCCTGAATTGCTTCTCCCCTCCTCCAAAAGGGCTGCCCTGGGGATGTTGCTCTTCTTAGGTTTTAAGTAGCAGCTGGCTGTGATTAAGTGGATTGGGAGGATCAGTGCTTGATTAACTTTCTGCTGCTATTGGTTTGCCCAGGTTCCTGCAAGAGAATTAATCTCCTGGTTCGGGAGAACGTTGGGCTCTAATGGATACCAGACATTTCGAGCCCACCCAGAGCATGAAGTGCTAAAGTCCCTGTTTGAAAACGCTCAGGCTTCATGTTCCTGTCCTGCTGAGGGGAAAAGTCATATGGGTATTGATGGGGACTTTTCTACTCTGATTTTGGCTTAGGTGTTTGTAAACTTGCCACTAGTTTCTGCCCAGCTCTGCATCTTGCTTTCTGTTATTCTTACTGCCCTTCATTGGTGTATGCAGGTAGACACTTTTTTTCCTAAGCAGAAGAAATCTGCTTAAAGCCAGTGTGTAAGTGCTGTGCTGTATGAAATGTTCCTTTATTAACCAACCTGGATGAGCAGGCTTTCCTGAAGAGGGGTCTCAGAGCAGAGCCATTTGGCTGGCTCCTTGGCGAGGCCTTTGGAAAGCAAGATGTAGGGTCTTCAGGAGGGAAAGCCATGAGGACCGTGGCCTTGATTTGCTGCAAGGACAGGAGAGCTTGCTGATCCTCTGCAGAATAGTTACGCGCGCTGGCCAAAAGCTAAGTATAAGTGTCCCCAAGTGGCCAAGCCTTGGACAGGTTTTATAATGTTCTTTTCCTTTTTGAAGCTGAACCACAGAAAGGTGCAGGGAAGCTGAGATGCTCACCAAGTAAAACAAAATGCTTCTATTAACATGAACCATTAAGTGATCAAAAGTAACTTTAATATCGCTGCCACTTCCTGCTCCAGTGAAATCCTTTAACCATCTAAACAAATCAATGCAAGCATCAAGAATTGAGCAGAAGCAGCAGCTTTCCCAAGGAGCTTCTGGCTAATTTAAACTGTAAGGTAAAAATAGTAGGAATTAGAAAGTATAAATGGAAGCTTGGCTGTACTTCTGCACTAAATTATGCCTTGATGGAAATGAATAAAGCTCAGATGAAGTCCACAGGCATCTCCTAATTATATCACAACGTTTTATTCCACTTAATGTTTTCTGAAAGACTTCTGATTTCTTTTTATTATTCTCCATGGAAGTATAATGTATTGGTTAACCAGGAGCAAGGAAGCAAAAAAGATGAACCTCTCGCTCTACGTGTTTGTTGGGATAGATCAGTTGTGAAGTTTAAACTGGGTATGGAAATTCGCTGCTTGCAATATGGCTAAAAAGAAAGAGCATGGATGATTTAACAATTTACATAACCTGAGAGGCTCAGCTGCAAAGTGAATGAATGGGCCTCTTTGTTTCTCTAAACTGAAATAAAGAGAGGGGGAGAACAACAACAGGAAAAGTTTCTTATATAATTGTCTCTGTGACTGGCACGATAGGAAGTTTTATGTCTATTGGTGGAATTAAGACCGGGACATAGAAGAAAACACAAAGCAGTAAAGGGGCAGTTAAGCAATTGTACATGTCAACTAATAGAGAGTGACAGAGCCAGGCTTGCTGCACAAGTCCATGCTATGCTTGCATTATTGTCCTGATTAGATTTGGCTCCCTTTTTGAGCTGCCAGCCTCTGAGGAGTTAGGCCACATCCCCACCAGCATCGAAGCAACCCTGTCCCTGGAGCTGCTGCACTCGTTAAGCTGAAGATCCTGACAGTTTAAAACCAGTGCCTTGGTGTTAGGTGCACGGCCTCCTTTAGGAATGGGTTTGGTGTTCTCCTACTGCCGGAGACTGAACAAATCACCGTAGAAGCCAAGGGGTTAAATTATTTGGCCTGTGTAAGTGTCACAAGCTCAGCTCCGTTAACACCATTCTCCCTGTGGCCTTGACATGCACAGACCTCCGAATGTGGAAACATTTTGCTGTCTGTCTTCTGTGGGCACGCATGCTGTCAAGTGCAAATTCCTCCAACAAAAGCCAGGCAAACCCTCAGCTGCATTAGAAACCACAGTTACCCACTGGCCTCCAAATATTTACCATCTTAGGATGCCAGAGAGACAGCTGCCTCTGCTTTACCTGCTGCCTGGATCAATAGTCTTTAATTTTTAAGGTCTGTTAATCCAGCACGTTTTCACCAGCCTGAAAGTCACATTCAAATAAACAGCTGGAAATGGAAGTTGGGAGGGAAGGCCATGCTCACCGGAGTTCAAACCTCTGGCAAACATCTTGCTACAGCTCTGTGTGCAAGAGCAACTGGTGGCATATGGTGCGTATCTCCTCCCTAAAGCTGGTTCAAGAGGAAAAAACAAACTTCACCTTTTGGAATGTAACCAGCAGATGAAAACAAATTAACCTCTTTCTGTTGTTGTATATTTTAACCCAGTGTCTGTTGTAATGTCCTGCTTTACAGCTTTTGATGATAAATTCCTCTGTTTGCCACCTCCCTCTGAGCAGAATCGGTCCAAGTTAACAGCTTCTCCATCAATCACAGCCAGAACATGTTGTTGCCAGTTCCTGGACGCTTGCTCTCTGCTTGCTGCTCCATTGCAACAAATGCTTTAGATACTGTTGGCTTCCCATGTCAGACACTGTTAGCATTATCAAATGGTGGCCTGTCATGTGCTTGTAACTTGGGATTTTGCTTTTTCTTTTCAGAATGGATGTTCAGCATTGAATGAAAGGAATCTTGCTAAATGGTCATGGCATAATGAACACTACCAGGTAAGCATCACTTATTACAGAGTCGCTCTTGACCATGTAACTTATACAGTCTTTGCAGTGTGTATTAATGGAGCTCATACAATTTAGGATGCTGCCTTTTGAGCCTGCATCCATGCTATCTCCATCCTTTTCTCTATGCTTATATGTTTTAAGTACGAATGAATACTCTGATGTGACACCTGTGTAACTGATTTCACCACAATGAGATCTTTGGTTATAAACCCCCTCATGTTTCTAAATGACATAAATGGTTACTCTGTGATAAAATTTACAGTCCATCAGATAAACCTGTTGTCACTGAGTGTTCCCTCTTCTACTTCAGAAGAGACATGAATAGACAATAGGTCTGGCAGTGACGAGAGAAAACACTTCTCTAACATGCCTGGGCAGGGTGGCATCATTGGGAATAGCTCTAGTTATGTGGGATGAACATTATAGTTTGCTTTCCTTGCTGCACTATGAAATGCAGACTGGTTCAGTACGCAGAGGCAGCTTGGTTAGGCTTCTTGGCCATTAATGAAGCATCAGTGTTTAGTTCAGCTTGACTGCCATCTTCTTCTGGCCTATCTACCAGCTCCATCCCATGCTATCTAATTTATGTCTAGGAGTGGACATTGCAAAGCAGAAGGGTCACCCATGTACTTGGACATGCTCTTTCCCTGACCCCCTATGGGACTTGTGAAAGGCAGGGGACTCAAATTGTGTTTTCTCCAACATCCCTGTGTAGGATGCTTTATAGTGTAGTCAAAGTGAGCCCAGGTGAGAAAGCTTCACCTTCACTGCCTGCCTCTGGGCTCTTTGGCACAAAGTGCCTCCATGCCACCTCATCACCTCCTCTCATCCCTGTGCTCTTTATCTCTTCTTCATTCATGTCTATGCAGCAGGTTTCTCCTAGGGACTTCATATAGGATAGGCAACTAAAAAAGTTTCCATCATAACATCAAGTAGTAAATTCAGTGCTGGAATCAGGCCTTTGTGTTTTCACAGAGGGAAACTCTTCTTGCCCAGCTGATCTTGTGCCATGAAAATCTGAGACAGACTTAGCAGAGATGTGGGCAACAATTATATCCTCTTTCTAGCTGAGCTTGGCAATCGCACTTAGAGAAAACATCTGTAGCAGAGCCTGAGCTTGTCATGCTTATTAAATTAAAGATGTGAAATTGAGAGAACCAAAGCCTTTTCCTAACTATAAATATCCATCCAATGCCTTGATAATGTTTGTGCAGCTACCTTTGATATATTCCACAGCTTTTCTCAAAAAAAAAATTGTTTATCCTTTAAATAATAATAATAATTATAAAAAGGCAGCAAGAATTTAAAGAAATCTCAGCAAACAGAAAGGTTTGATGTTGCAACAGAAATTTCACCCTTTGTGCTACAAAGCAACAAGTAGAGGGATGAAAAAAGTCAAGGTTTTTTATAATTGCCAGGAAAAAAAGTCACATTTCAGTTCCTGGAAAGGAACCTGAAGGTTTGCATTGAGGATACAACCTTGCCAGATCCCTTCTGTAGGAATCAAAGCTGTTATTTTTGTCTTTGAGTCTTCCTCGCCTTTTTTAAGCCCAGTTTACTTAGGAAATGATCATACTCCGAGGGTGCGTGTCTGCATGCAGGTGAATCCATTTACCTACAGAAGTTTTTTCAGCTTTCTCTATGTTTTTGTTTAGGTGTAGAAGTCTCAGATATTAAAGCTTTATAGAAATGAACAAATAGCCGGGGTGCCCAAATGCGTGGCACCACTAAGGCCAAGGGCAGTGGGAGCTCAGCCTCGCTATTAGGCTCCAGAGACTTCGCACAGAAAACCAGATTTTGTGAACTGAAAGTATTGCAGTGAATTAATGGAAATCTGAAGCTTCTGTCATTGTAACATTGATATAAGCAGAATGTGCCACTACTGCAGGAAGCATCACCAGTCTTTGAGTCTATAGCATGTAAAGAAATACAAAAAGCCTATATTCAAACATGCCTATGCCTATGAATACTGGTCACTTCATCATAGAATCGTAGAATAGTTGGGGTTGGAAAGGACCATAAGATCATCCAGTTCCAACCCCCCTGCCATGGGCAGGGATGACACACACTAAACCATGTCACCCAAGACTCCATCCAGTCTGGCCTTGAACACTGCCAGGGATGGAGCATTTATCACTTCTTTGGGCAACCTGTGCCAGCACCTCACCACCTTCACAGTAAAGAACTTGCTCCTTATATCCAACCTAAGCTCCCCTTCAGATAGCAATGGTGGGGTTTTAACCCACAGTTTGTGCCCCAAAAGAATCAAGTATTTTGAGGTTGCCTTTTAGGGTCCATTTCCTCTCATAAGAAATGATAAATGTCAATATCTGAACCACATTTAGGTGTTTTATTTGATCTTTGTCCTGCCAACTAAAACAATTATTTGTGCCTTTATACGAAGGCACTTCACCATCTTAAAATAAATATTGAAATACTGCTTCACAGGAAAAAATATTCATGTGGTTAGATGAGATATGCTGGAAAAATTAAGGTTGGTCCTCAAAGGCCTGTTGTGTTGTTACACTTTCCTGCACTGAATTGGGTTAATCCATCTTCAAACCAAAGAATAAAGACCAGAAGAAAAGAGAAGGGATTTTTAAAAGAGCTTTGATACTCACAGCAGATTTCTTAATTAATTTAGCAATTTGCTGTAAAAATTAAGTATGAAATAACAGCTCTGATCTCTAGAATTTATCTGTTTTCTTGTTGATTGTGTTCTGTAAAGTCTGTATGTCTGCAAGTTACAGAACTGCATAAAAATTGGAATAAGAAACAGATTAAAAAGATGATGTTTTTCATGTATGTAATCAAATGGTGCTGCTTACACGGATATCAGATTCCCATTTTTCCTCCAGGAAAAAATGAGGAAAGGAAGCAACTGATGACCATCCTGACACAAACCCTTGATCTAAGTTCATAGGAACCATTAGGGCCTTTTATTTAAGTAACTGTCATAGCAGAAAAGGGCTGATAAGCACGGGCACCCCATGAGCTTTGGATGGGGAGATGTGAAGTGAATCTTGGCCTTCTGCCTGCAAAAAAAACCCAACAATGGGAATAATATTCTCATCTTCAAGTTGTGTCGTAGCTACTCACACAATTGAACTGGCAGAGAAGTTCATTATTGGGCCACACTGGGGGTCAGGTTCAGTCTGATCTTATGCATTGAAAATGCCCCTGAAACCCATGGAAAGTCTTTGCTGCCTTAGATCAAAGCCATGGAGGACTCAAGAAAAATCTCTGTTTTCCAAGCAGCATCCTTTTGCTCCTGATGCTTGAGCCTCCCACTATTTCAGTCTCACCCAGCTAGCTACCCTGCTTCAAAACTCCTGATAGCTGCCTTCATTACCTGCTATTTTCACTCAGGAGTAAGTCTGGCTTTGACTTGGTTATGGCTCTTTTAAGCAGTGAAGTATTTACTGTCAGAGCTGTAACCCCCTGTGCTGCAATGCTGTTAAAGAATTACCCATATCTTTGCTTGGTATAAAAAAGCCCCAGTATTTTCCCTTGGGCACTGGGGCAAGCGTGCAGTAGCAAATCACACATTACTGTATTCCCAAACTATATCACTTTGGTACACCTTATCGTACCATTTTGCCTCTGCCCATGAATGGCATATCCATTATTTTACCACCCAGTTTGTTTGATCATCAGGGAAGATAAATGGCTTCTGCTGAAATATTAAACAAAGGGAAAATTAAAGCACTGGGAAGAGTAAACAATACAGTAATTTCCTTTCTGCTACATGAGCAGAACGTGTGTCTCCTGCTAAGCATCAGCACACGTGCTCGCATTCTGTCCATTGCACACATTTTTCACCCCGTGTCGGTGGGTTTGGTATGTGTCTGGGTGAATTAGGGATGGAATGGGAGTGAAGGAGGGCTTTCTAAATAAGATTAACCCCAAAGTAAAATTTATCAAGAAGTTTAGCTTGTGGAGCCTTTCCTTCGTGTTCCCTGCTTTCTTAGAATCATTTTAACTGAAGATAGAATGAAAAGTGTTGTTTTAGTTGGGCTCTGGGCAGTTCTTAATAAAAGCAGGTGGAGATTTGTCTGGAGAGGAGCCCAGCCTGGTGTAAGCTCCTGCAGAGAGCAGCGAGAACTGGCTCATCCCTCCTAACACCAACACTGCCAGAGACTGCTACTCCTTCCACACCCAGGGATGCAGCATGGGAACAGCCTCCTTCAAGCTGGAAGGACTCAGTTTAACAGATAGCTAAAGGTCAGATGGACCAACTGGACTTCTGGAAGCTGATGTCTTTAACCAAGGTTGGATTCATCCCAGTGGCATCTTAGAAGCAGCTCGCTGTGCTGCAGCACCGCTGGTGCTGGCAGGGACTGTCAGTGGTGACACTGTTGGCAGCTCAGGATGCAGTTTGCTTTTGAAAACTCCCAGGTGAAAACAAGAAGTAATGCCCAGGACTGACAAGCATGTAGCTTATCCTGGCTGCTGCTTTGGAAGGAGATGCTTTCATTTCAGCTGTCTGCTGCTGCTTACCTTAGAATTCAGAAAAGAAGTTTCTTATCATTCTGTTCTATACTCCAGAGGCTCAGCGCTAGAACTCTGAAATGATTTAGTTTGACAGTTGATTGATGGGAAGGAAAGACTCATTGCATATGGACTTGCCTCTATTCCATAGGAAAAAACAGAGGATCACATGAATCTTTCTCATTCTTGCACCGTTACATCCCAGCTTCTGAGTTTAGGTTGACTAATATCAGAGAACGGGTTGCGATGGCAAGCTGAAACATGACAGCTCCTTAAGATTTGCTCCACACATTTTGATTTTCCTCAAAGTTTTGCCAGTTTTACTTTAATTCATTTTATTTTCAGCAAAGCTGCGTGTGTATCAGAAAAGTTACACTCGCTGTAGTCAAGGCATTCCTTACTTCAGTGAGACAGGGCACCGAGTTATTATTACAGGATTACTTGTGGAATCCAGTGTGGATTTTCAGGCAGACTAAACAGCTATGTGGGTGCAAATGGATGGCAGGAACACAAAGGGCAACGGGACAGCTCTGCTCCTGGAGGTTATAGGAAAGAATGAAATCATGGAGGTTCTATAGCTGCAAAGACAGTGTTTGAGGTGAAATCTCCTCCTGGAAGGCAGCAGGCTATGCTGGGGCTCTCTGGTGCTGCCCTGGCAGTGACCTCCATCCCACCCGAGAGCGCCTGTTTCTCCAGGGTGAAGGCAATTCGGATTCCATGCTAACTGAGCCCTGACCTTCCCCTTGACAGAGATGGATGCCCAGCTCTGCTAATGGTCTGTGGCGGCTTTGTGCTGCAGGGCTGCACCTCAAGCACTAACCTGGGACAAGCAAAATCACTTCCCACTCAGATTGTGCTTCATCCGTGGTATCTGAGATACCTGCTGCTTAACTCACCCAGCACACCTCATGTTCCCCTGGTCAGTCTCTCTAAGGCTAAATATCACTGAGCTGTAACACATACGTGTGTGCACATGCATGCACAGTTACAACCAGCAAGAGTGTTTGGTGCTGCAGTGGTTTTGCAGATGCTGATCTTCAGCTTTGCTAAGCTAAGTGAGCAAAGGCAGAGATTGCATGTCACTTTTTGGTCTACATTTGTGTACAGAGAGAAAAATACAAACTAAATTACATAGACATATAATGAAAAATATAAGGGGGGGAATAATTGACACTGATGCTGATGCAGTTTTTCAGGCAGCAGAGTAACGAGTGGTTTTTAGCATCTTTAATCTTTAGTATTCAGAGAAGAGCAGTTTGTAGGCAAGTGCTGAACAAGTCTTACATGAGAAATACCAGCTAGATCAGTCTGTGTGTTAGCCGTATGCTTTCCTTGTCTTCTTCCCCTCTCACTCCATCCAGCCCTCTTGACCCTTCACTGTACTGGTAAGGAATGATAATCACCCAAAGCTGGACTGATTCCTACAGACACCCAGGTTAGCAAGGTCACAGCGCTCTGCTTGAGAGCTTCACTCCCTTGATGGGTTAAAGGGGTTCTCAAACAGCCCCTGAGCCTTCAGAAAGTGCCACTGCTGCAGACACAGACACGTGCTCGGTTCCTAGGGAAGCTTTTGCTCTTCTCCTTGGGCTGGTGGGAACGGGGAGAGGAACGGTCCAACCCAGCAAGTGGCCTCCGTGGTTTGGAACGATTATGGAACCACCTCCTTTGGTTGCAGCGTTGCAGCTCGCCCCCGAGATGTGCTTTGTGGTGCGTTACGTGTACGGTTTGAGAGCTTCACAGGAGAAAGAAACGGAGTCATTAAAACAAATAATGAATCTTTAAGGAAAACATTCTCCTGGACAATTGGGCACCCTCTTTTTGGACTGCGGCGGCTGACTTCAGCCCCTGCAGGACACAGCTCTAATTTAACAAGGCATGAATTTAAATACATTAAGAGCTAAACAAAACAGGGAGAGAATCGGAGAGGTGAAAAGTCACCGCCCCTCCTTGTCCTGCTGTCTTCTTTTTGTTGGCTGCGGGGCTGGGAGACACCAAATCAAACTGAGCAACATAACCTGTCTGAGTTTTATTCAAATCAGCCAATTAAAACATCAAGTTGAAATGTCAACGAACATGTTATGGCCACTCAGGAATTAAAGCAGGAAAGCATCTGTCTGTCTTCACCGCAAAGAATCGAGGATTTTTAATTCCACTGCTGCAAAACGCTATGACATTAGATTACAGCCATGAAAAACACCATCTGCAATGTGCCCTGACTGGCTGGCTGTCATCAACTGTTGCTTTTACACAAAATTAGATTGAGTTAAGCACCTTGTTTTATATATATATATATATATATATATGTATATTCTCAGTCCAGAACTATTTATTGTGCAGTGTTCTTTTCTCAAAGGTGTGCCCCATATACTTTCTGACAGTGATGGAACTGATTCAGCTCATTTTTACCTTTGCTGATTGCCCAAATGCTGATTTAAATCGGGAAGATCTCATCCTTTTTGTCATCAGAACAGCCAGATTGAAGTTCCTCTGGCTTTAAATTTTGTCTAATATATATAATCCGAAGGATTTACGGCTGAATTTTAAGGTTCTCTTTTGATGACAGAACACTGGGTTGACAGACATCATTCCATCACACCTGTGTCTTCTGAACTTACATCCTTCTAATGGGAACTTGAAGTCGATAGTCCCATAAGTTGCAAGAAATCAATACCCGCCGAGGCTCTGACAATCTCTTGGTAGCGGCACACACACAAAATGGTTCAAAAGCAGGAAAGTTTTGTCAGAGTTGTTCTATTTCCACAAAAAATATGTGGTCATCTTTACTTCTAATGAACATACTTTGTGCCGAAGAATCCCATTTGCAAGGTAACCAGATACTAGGCTGAGAGCTAGAGAAGTACTTAAGGTGGATAGATCCGTTAGACCATTCATTTTTAAACCTGAAGTGCACTAGATACACGAGTGTTCTTTTCCAGGCGAATGCAATCCACACTTGGTCTAGCGACTCAAAGTAATTCAAAGGGCTCCATTAGGAGTGTATCCTACAGATACACACATGCAAATGGAAACCAAGTCTCCAACATTCCACACACTAAAAAAACCCAAAACAAACAAACAAAGATCTCTCCATAATCCACATATTCAGCATGCAAACGTATGTTTCCAGTTGCAGTAATTGGCAGGATAGCTTCTCATAAAAGTTATGTGCAGTGCTGCTAGAGTCTGTGTAAGTAATATTCTTGTCCCTAGGCCAGATCAGGATCACAAATAATGTCTTGGAACTGCTCCTGGTGCGCTGTATTTGATATGGAGGCAAAGCTTGCCTGAGAAAAGGGGCTGTTTTCATTTTTATCTTCACTTCAGTTCTTATTACCCTACAGACATAAATGCTCAGCTGGTAGCAGTGATGCCTCTGGTCTTAAATAACACGATTTGGGCTGGTGTCCAACAATGACATGAATGCACAGGCCATGGGTTCGGGTGTGCGCCGTCCTAGCTAAAGCTGCTTTCATTGGATGAGGCAAAGGAGAAGACAGATGTGTAGCCATTGTGAAAGCTGCCTGTCTTCTGCTAAAGGGAAAGGCACCGTGACAGAAGGATGTGCTGAGTGGGATGTAGGCACTGCAAAGTGATGGAAACTCATTGCATGGGACTGCTGTTATGTTTCTTTTTTCCTTCTATTTCCCCTTCTTTCTTTACCTGAAAACAAGGGTATTCTTGGGCTTGGGTATCTAGGTATGTCATTGCTAAGCTGCCTGTACAGTTATAGTAGGGCAGGATGAGCACATAATAGCTGTAGAGCACAAAGTGACAGTGGGCACAGTGTCTGCTTGCTCTGTCCTGCTTTTTGCTTGCCAAGATACTGCTCCAAGTACAAAAGCAGTGGAGAAGTGGCCTCTGCCCAGAGCTCAGTGCTGAAATGTGGGTTGCTAAATAGTGCTGCATGACATTGTGAGCCACGAGGAGCCCCCACTGCCATCAAATGCACCACTAATTACACATGGTGGGACAGCGATGGAGAGTAATTGCAAGAGGACTTGGAGTCCAAGTGTCCTGATTCTCCTGCCGCACTATTCCAGCCTGGGACTTTCTGCTGTTCTCTGTTTATACTGAAAAAAGCAGCAGCAGAGATGACTGCAAACGTATTCTTATTTTGAGAAGGATGCTAGGACAAAACAAAGGTTTTCCTGGAAAACTTCCACAGCCAGCATGGATACGGGAGCAATGTCTAGAGCAAAACCCAACGCTTCACACAACTTAGAAACTGGACAAGCAAAACCAGGTATTTTGTGATTTTTCAGAGATTGAGTTACAAGCAAGGACGGATGAAATCCAGGGCGTTCCCTGCAAGCCAGAATTTCCTGTGCAAACACCATGGACCGTATTTTTGGAGGAGTGCATAAAAACAGTTGATGTCGGCAGTAATTATAGTGTGTCAGAAAAATTAACATTTGCAATTCCCCATATCCTGAGCAAGAAAGCAGTGCTGATCATACGGACCAAAGTACAGTGAAAATAAACACAGGCCATCCAAGAGGAAACGATTCCTCCTGCTAAGTTTGAGTTTTCTGAAATTAATAGCTATTTGGATTTGGAGTCTCAGCTAAATTATGTTCGACCAGGTAGGTGTAGTTGCCTGGAAGTCTGGGTTCTCCATAGAGACTGTGGGCATAACGGGTCATAAGTCTAAAGGGGTTCTGCCTATCAGTGCTATTCTCATGTGAAGGTTTAGATGCAGACTGTATCAGGTGGAAATCCTGGCTTGAAGAGGGTTGTTTTGCTAAAGACACAATAGGTAGGACTGGTTTCTTAGTCTGAATAAATGCAAGGGTGTAAACTGCACTATCCCAAATCCAGAAATAAAGCCCAGAGTCATAATCCACGTTTTAAATAGCACCAAAGGATGTGCGCTGCACACGCCTGTTTTACTATGACTGTTCCACCACAAGAGGTTTATTTCCTCTACAAATTATCTCGTGCATCTCTGTTAAAATGGGACCAGATCCTGCTCCAGTCATGTCCCAGCAAGCAAACGTGTTCACGCAGGAGCAAGTGAAGCCTAAAAAGGTTGAATGTGCCGTTTTGGTTTTGGCTGAGCACCCAAAAGCCTTTTGCCCCGAACTGCCTCATCCCCTGAGGTCTGAGAGATTGATCCCTTTCCTGCCAGAGGTTGAAGGTCTCTGTCTCTAAGAGCAACACCCGCTTGGATGGGTGGATGCCCAGCACATTGCAGGAAGTGCTGAAGCCAGAGACCAGCTTTGTGCCAGGAATGCAAGACAAAAACCTTTGGCATTATCCATAGGATAATGCAGCTGATCTGTACCTCTTCTGCAGGTAGTCAGAAAAGTTTCCCAGTGTGCCCTTTCTTCCCTGACTCCGAGGTAGCATTGGATACTCTAAGGGAGGGTTTTATCTTCATTTTAGGTAACTTGCACTCTTAGGTCATGCAGGAAGATGCTGCCTTCCTGCACGTTGCTCTGTTAGTTTTCTAACAAACATGATCAGAGAGAGCATTAACGAAATGTGGTTACTTGAAACTTTTTTTAGGTTAAAACTCTAAGTAACTCCTAATTCTGCTCTCAAGCAGTTGCTTCTTGAAGCCATGGATGCACTGTCCTGAACTACTTAATGCATACCTGGCTGGAGACTTAAAATGTCAAATGATGGCAGACCAGTGTATCACCAAAGTTCATGGCAGAGTGAGTTGGCTGTTATGGGTATCTGGCTTCAACAGCAGTGGAAAGGGAACAAATTGGAAACATACAGCTACGCTATAGAAACATGCACATGATGGAGCTGGGTTTTTTCCACAGTGTTTCCTCCAAGCTACAGTGTTGTTTATTTATTGTATGTCCTTTGAAAAGGCTCTGAAATGCTCCACCTCCACCAGAGAGCTCCGACTTTAATCTGAAGAAATGGTTTCAAGTTTTTTATAGGAAACTTTGGAAATGAATAGTGAATTCATGCATAGTAATGAAACCTAACAGCAGCCATCCAAGTCTCTGAGTCTCTAGAATTGACTCCCCATGCTTATAGCAACAAGAATAGGCAAAACGTAGACTGCTCCACTTGGAAACTCCTCATTGGTGTGGCCTAAGGGCTCCTGAAATTTGGGTAAAGGGTTGTGAATTTCCCAGCAGAAGGCACTGTCTTAACCCACGATCCTGCTCACGCTGGTCCTGGGGTGAGAAAGAGGAGTTGGATCACTTCAGCCCATGACATTCAGTCCTGATGTGGGCCAAACAGGACCCTGATATCTCAACCCAGGCAGACCCTACAGCATGAAGAGCCTCTAGGTGAGGAAATGGTTGCTGATACTGATGTCTAACCAGCCCATGTTGGGTGCATCTGATAAACTGTCTTTTGAGAGAGGCCCCAAAATTGCCTTCATTCATTTCAGTGGGAGGCTTCATAAAGGGTTGAAATATTATAGACTATTTCATTGTCCTTAAATCTGTTTGGGCCAGCTCTTTGCTCTGTTGATTTCAGAGCTGTACTAAATTTTAGCAGTTCAAGTTCTGACCCAGCAAAGCCAAAACTCTCTGAGATGGGCTTCACATCACTTGTATTTTCTACCATAAATGAGTCGGGTCAGCTTTAGATTGCTTATAGCAATGAGTTTTCTTCCCTTAAAAACAAAAAAAAAAAACAATCAGGGCAGGGAAAAGGAATTCTGCTGTACCTATATCCCAGAGAACAGATTACTTATTGTTCAAAACGATCGTCTTTAATAGCATTACCAGAGCCGGCCATGAAATCAGTCATTTACTAGAAAGATGGGCTGATTTTTCTCCCCAGGCTGGCAGTTGTGAGGTGTGCTGGACAGGGAGCATAGAACGACTCTTCCATGGGAATGAATACATGTACAGGTAAAGATTATACTGTGAAAGAAAGGAGATTCCATCCCGCTCCTGGCCCTGCTGTCGAGATGTATTTCAGAATCCTCTTCCTATTTTATGAGCTCCCATTACATCTGTCCTATGGCAGCTTCCCATCTGACTTGGTTTGGTTGAAAAGTTTCATCCCAGAAAGCTTCCCACCAGGAAATGGCCTTTCATGCTAACCAGAATGGTTCACAGGCACTTAGTGCTTCTATCGCATCATTCATGGCAGGTCGTTTATTGCTATCATTTCTATTTTGATGTAAAGCTTGAAATGAGAGAGGCAAAACATTCTCATTTGTTCTTGCTGCAGTCAAACATGTCCCTAAAGTCAAAACAAGCATATTCTGACATTCCTGAGTTCACAAATAATGATCCTGTTTGCATTTTTCAGCTAACTCCAACATTAAAAACAAGTTCTGTGCTCCTGAGCCTCTTCTGGAGATGATTTCGGTGTTTATACCAATGCCTTGGTTTAGATGTATTTAGACACTAGATGTGGTCACCAGTAACCTGTTTTTACAATAGCATCCCAAGCTCTGCTGAGGTTTTTGGGATGCTACTATACTAGCAGTAATAAGCAAAATTAGGATCATAAAGAAACTTTGCTTTTAGGGAATTGGGACCACAACTTCCTGAGAACTACCAGACCAGATAATGTCTTTTTCCCTTCTCTCTCTTTTATGGCAGATACTTGTTCTAAAAACGTTACACAACTTTCTTTAAAATGGCCTTTTAAAATCCATCATTTAATGCAGCTCTGGAAAGCGAGCTCCTGTGCTATTTCCTTTCCTTCCTTCCTTTACCTCTCGTTTTCTTGCTGAAATCCATCCCTGCATTTTAAATTAGTTATGAGAAATAAAGAAAAAGGAGGTTTACGGGCTCAAAATCGCTTCGGTGTGACAGGGTGATGTTTTTGTTCTGTATGAGTCTCAATGAGGCTTTAGAAAATGATATGGTATCCCTTAAATGGATCTGCTCTGGTCAGAGACCATTAGGCAATGGGGGAAGATTCCTCAGGGACAGCTGAGACCAGACGTCTGAATCCCAGAGGATGGAGATCACTATTTACTTTTCTGCATGGAGAATTAATATATGTCTCCATCTTCCACCAGCGGCCCTGAACCAGTGAACATAAAGGAAACAGAATGAGTGGGGGAAAAAAAATGGGATGTGTGTTTTTCCCTTTTTCCTTTGGTGCAGATTCGTTTTTTTCATGCAGTATTTGCACATTATTCTTTGCTTTCTCCCTGTGGGTTTTCCTTCCCTGACTTCGAGGCAATTCATCTGTCCTAAGAAGGTACCTAAAGATAATGAAGAGGCACATAATTTAGTAATCTTGGCCATCTTTTACTTGGAAGATTAATTCTGGCCTGTAAGTGTCAAGGTTGGTTAAACCGAGTCAGCAGCAGCAAAAAGCAAGAGCCAGAAGCACAGACAGGAACCTGTGCAAATGCACAAAATAAATGAGTCATGGAGTCATTTCACTATCTGCAAAATGATAGACTAATGATGATTAAACCAGAAATCCTCCCTGATTCACCCAGTCCAAGCTCAGAGCTCTTGAGTTTCTCCTTTCATTTTCTTTCCCCTGCCTACATTTTCCATAGGAAACGATGTCCTTGGGTCTGTCCTGTGACTCCCCACTTCTCTGTGCTGCAAACGTTTTGCTGTGATTTGGAAACTTGATTGCTCTCTTCAGCACAGCAGGGCAGCTCGAATGGGTTTTCTGTACATGCTTCCTAGAAGCAACAATCTGTCTAGAGACGGGAGCGGGTGTAAATGAGCTTTTTACTGCGCTCGCTAAGGTAAAAGCTAGAACTCTGATAATGAACTACTCGCACAACTGCAATCTCTCCTCCCAGTTTCCCCATACATACAACTTCTGGTTTATATATGGTTTCTGTAGAAGCATAGTAAGAGCTATACAGATAAGAGTAATGATCCATCCAGCATTATTTATCCCAAAAGAGAAGCTGGAAAAAAACCCTGAGCATGAGTTAAGCTTCTACACAAAGCCAATCATTAAAAATAGTCCTTAAGCTTTACAGGCATCACTTTCTGCCCTAAACTTGCCTGTAATTTTACATCATGTAGCCAGGCTCACTTCAAGCCCCAAGCTGAGTTTGCTATTCCCCTGCTTGGTGTCCTGCACCATCTGATTCCTTTGTTTCATGCATCAAACTGCAAGGTTAATGGCAAGTCAGCTGCTCTCATGGTATGAAAGCAGCTTCTTACCCAGCAGATCAATTATGCAAAATCCAATCTCTATATTATAGGAACTGGATGGAAAATAAGAAGCAGGAGCAATGCACCTCCTTATTTCTGTAAGAGGGTAATTAAAGTAGGGTGGGCGTGTGTGGAGCTGAACAAAGAACAGAAACATGGAAGTGCTGAATTTATTGGGGTAGAAAACTGATCTGAAGCCTGACATTTCTTCCCTCCCAGTGATAGCTCTTCGCAAATCACTCTGGATGCACTGTCTGCTTTCATGGTGCATGTGAAGTAACAGAAACAGAAACTCTGCATACAATTTAAACATGACAAAGTGATTAGACACCCACCTGGAACACTCCAATGCGTCTGTTGGAGGTTCATTGTTTCTGTTGTTCTTTACTTGGTACGTGATACGTGTCTAAAACCCCCTGAAACATTTCACAGCTGGATTAAAGTTGTCTTGTGTGAGGTTTTCCTCTTCTGTCTGTAAGTGAAGACAAGGCTCCAGTTTAATCCTATTTTATTGTCATCAGCTCCTCCACACTTGTATCCTCTATCACAATGTGTATGTGTGTGGTGTGAACCTGTAAGCGCTAACAGATAATGCTCCTTCTCAACACACAAAAGCATGCACTGAGCCAGCCTGCAGCTGGGAGTATCCTGAAGGTTGGTGCTTTCCTGTGGCTGATATTCAGAGCCCACAGCATTTAATGGGGTGAATATTCCTCTTCCAGGAGCTTGCCCAGCCTTGGACAAACAGAGCTGTTATCCAGGCAGGGCTGGTTGAAGGTGTTGGTGGCTTCACTGGCAAATCGAGTGCCCACCAGCATCTCCTTCACTCCTCGGACCTCACAGCTCATTGACTCCCTGTGAACATGAGGACCATGGGGGCTGAGGCAGCCCACGGTGCCTCCTACTCACCGTGCCTTCAGCTTCCTCCTCATTTGGAGTTCAGGTTTCTTGCACCCGGGGTTAAGGGGGTGTGTGGATGTCGCAAGGGAGCAGCAGAGCATTTGCTGGGGATGCCCATCTCTTCCTTCCCCTCGCACACCTTTAGCCTCAGGAGGGATCATCTCTGTATTTAGTCTGTGTGACCCCAGTGGAGCCTGAATACCCATCTGGAAGGATGAAAACCTTTCACGGAATGGTTTCAGGGTATTTTTCTGTTGATTTCAAAAGTTTTCCGCTGATTTAATTCATTTTTGAGTCAACCAGGAAAGTTTAAAATGAAAATGTCATGGTTTGAAACCGCGTCTGGATAAAACACATTAGTTCCTTCCAATTTTTTAGGGCAATTTTTCATTTAATCTTGACTTTCGGACCCTTCTGAAAAAGGATGGGATTCTCCATTTCTTGCTTCTTGATTTTTGAGCTTAGGAATTCCTCCCTTGTCGCTTATAATTTTAACAGAAAGTTCATAATTCAAGACAATAGAAAATGAAAAAGTGAGAAAACATGAAAAAGTAACAGTATTCTCTTTTTTCCACTTGTCACTTTTTATAAACTGAAATATTAATCAATATTATGCTAGCTGGAAAGTATGTAAAAAGGAGTGGAAAACCTTTCTATCATTTTTTGCCACCTTTGTGCCATTTCCCAGCATAGAAATAATGGGTAGAGGAGGAGGGAGAAGGGAAGAGTCAGCAACGAGGGAAAGAAGTTGTGCGATAAAAAATCACAGCGCTTAAAATGAAGCATGGACTCTTATTTCTATGCTTTTAAACCCAGGAATAAAATGACATCTTAAGCTGCAAATGCTTTTCAGTCTGGCATTTCAAAAAGAAACACAGGTTTTCATTTCAAGGTATTATTTCATATCCATACACACAGAACCAGAATGCGTTTTGAAATGAAAACGCCACAGGGAGAATGATATTTTCAACTGAAAAGTTTGATTTCTTAGCCTCTTTCTCCCAATAAATAAATGATTTGGTTTGCCAGGAAACTCTCAAACTGGGAACAGAATGAGACAAAAGGGTTGTTTGCCATGTTAAGCATCAGGGTTTGCTGAGAAGACATGTGCATGAACATGGATTATTTCTGGCACGTTAATTCATCTGCTAACAACGGATCTGCTCAGAAACATATGGGCATAATTTCCTAGTTGTAAATAAAACGTTTGTTATTATTTAGGTTTTTAACAGTTCCCAGGTCATGGAGCTTGTGATGCAGTAATAGCTCGGCTCCTATCAGTTAACTTTTCCTACATAGGGTATTTTGGAGAGGTTGGTTACAGTAAGAGAGCAATAAAAGGACAGTGTTTCCACCATTAACAAATGGTGCATGTAATTGGAAAACCCCTCTCATTACTGGGATGGGGTGGTTGCCAGGTTCCACATGGGCTGTGTAAACCGACGTGGTCAGTGGTGATCAGTGCACCACTGAGCACCCAATGAGCACTTTGGCTGGAAGCAAAGCTTTCCAGAGATGCTGTCCTTGTTCTTATCACTTTGCTTACACCATGACCCAGATGGATCTGTGATCCATCCACAGCTTGTATAAATCTCTGCATCTGAGCTACTTTTAAAGTGATTTGGGCCAAGATGGAGTGTGACCAGCACTAGTGGGCAAGTATGAGATGGCTGAAGACCATCACCAAGTCCGGGCTGCTCTTGGTGGCTGCTTTGCCAGCTGAAACCGGGGGCTCATGCCTCCGAGTTGCAGTGCTGAGACACATTGAATGACAGGGTAGCAGCATTTAAAAGGCTGTGATAGTTCACGGCCCCACCACGCAAACCCTCGGTGGAAGGTCAGCAGATGTGGGCTGTATTTACAGGACACATGTGGAAGCTGCTCCTGGGTGGGAAGCGGCACAGCTGTCCATAGGGCAAAGCTAAATACACAAAACCTAGCTTTGCGGTTAAAGGCAAGCCACCTAAGAAGAGATGTCGTGTTTGCTGCAGGGAATGGGGATGAAATGCTGGGTGAAACGATGCGATAGCCCCAGTGTGTGATCCCAGCTCACAGCACGGTTGTATCCTGATTTTCACTGATCTGAGAGCTTTATCAATCCTGCAAACAGCTTTCAGATCTTTGGCCATGGAAATCGCTACACAGGCTTCATCAAGATGCCTTCATTTTCATTTCTGAAGCCAGCACCTACGTCCATTCCGCTCTGTGTAAATCACTCACAGTAAATGTAGGAGGCTGCAAAGTAATTTGGGGTTTTCAAGACTTTTCCGTGAGTTATCCACAATCAGAGGCAGTTGGCTACAAGCAGAAGAGATGAAGTGTCGGTGCACAGGGAGCAAAATTGTGCCTTCTGTTTCTCTTTTCGGTATATAAACCACATGCTGCATAGCTGGGCTGGGAATGAAATAAGCCCGTAGTTCTCCAGCTGCACAGACTGTGCTTTTTAGCATTCTGTTACGTAAAGAGCATGCAAATACATTAGCAAGGAGAAAGCTGCATTCGCCCATTAAGGCATGTGATTAATGCAGTGCTGAAAGCTCGTTTAAAGGACTGTATATTGCAGCTCACTTGCGGAACAGAAAGAAGAACAAGAATACAAAACCTGATGTTCTGGCTGTGAATGAATTCAGTGCGTCTGTAGAGGGCACTAAAGATCTTTAGGATTTCTCGGAAAGACAGCTGCAAGTTGCAGGATTAACCCTCTTCAGGAGCAAGTGGGACCACATCAGGCTCCAATATTACAGCTTCTCCCCTTTTAACCACTAATAACAGGTTGAGCTAATTTCTGTTTTGATTTGGGGTTTCTTTCTTCCATTTCTAAGAACTGGTTCGCAGCGCGGAGCCCTCTCGTAGCACTGATTTCAGCGAGACAGAATACGTGCAGCACAAAGCAATGTCATTCCTTCAGATGAGAAACCTGCCCAAACTGCTGGGAGATGGCAACTAATCAGGCAGGGTGTCCTGGCTGAAACAGAGAGGGGCCACAAAGGTACCTGGCCACATTAACATGGAACCTAAAAGAACTTCAGGTGTTTCACTTGTTTAGCTTTGCACATGGAATCTCTGGGTTTGGCTAGAATAAAGCGAGTCTTTTCTTGTGGTATTTTCTGCCATCAGGAACTGGAGACCTCACAAGGAATTCTGCTTTGATGAGATTCCCAGTGTGATACACAGTTTATGAGGGAAACAGCAGATTAAATTTGGGATTTCAGTGCTTGATAGGAGACAGGTCTAATTCTCCAAGAAATCACGATATGAAATGCTTTGTTACAGTCTGAGGACTGCCTTCAGATTGCAGGCCACTGACTTGAGCTCAGAACTAAAGGCAAACTCTGTATCTTCATTCAGTATCAGTGGGATACCTTTTACTGCTGTTTTCTAAGGATAGTCGGTGTTTGTTACGTGCAGCTCTGCAGCTGATCCTACAGCCTGAGCACAGGCTCCTCTCCAGAAAGCTGCACACTCACCTTGTTTCTCTGGGTTCTCTGTCAGCTTTGCAACAGACCCGTATTAGAAAATACAGCATGACTAAAGAGCCTGTCTGGTGCCTCATTATATTGCCTTAGCTTTCTCTGTAATTTCCATCCGTGGATAAGTAAGTGTGCCTAATAACTACACTGCTACCATGTCACCGGTAACCTGCCCCATGTGCTCAGGTCTTCAGTGCATACCCAAAACATACCACATGGTGCAAAGGAACTCTGACAGACACTCAGCAGAGCACACGCTTTGAGAACATGCTGCTTCATAAGTGAGAATCATTTGATTTCACTCAGCTGAGCCCGAGGCCACAACCAGTGCAGATCCCTTCTCATGCCCTGCACTGCTGGGGGCATTCTATCTTTCAAGGGCTGCGCCTTCCATTCCAGGCATGAATGGCAGATGGAGAAGCTGAAGACACTAAGATATCATGTGAATGGTTTTAACTGGACTACTGAAGTCCTGCGAGTTATTGACCATCCTGAATTGATTTTATCAACTATTTCTGAGTGCTCTGTGAGCTCTATAATTCTCTTGAAAAAGGAACGGGCTACTTGGCCCTCTTCCTTGTCAATGGATAGAAATCAAAATTAGTGTCACCTCTGGTTTGGGGACAGGTTTAAGTCAGGTTTAGGATTCAGACTTTATGGTAATGCATAATACTGAGGTTATAAAAAGCGTTTTCAGCTTTTAGTACAATGAGAGAGCTAGTAGCTGCTGGAAGGGATTAACTTCACGGCGAGCATTAAGAGGCTGGGAGCAACCAGCAAGTGAGACATGAGCTCAGCTCTCTTCTACCCTGAGATCTGCTGGAATTCGATTTTCAGGTTCCATCTCTAAATGGGACCAACCAAGTGGGTGTGACAAAATATTCACATCCACGAGCAGCTTGCCAGGGGGTTACTGGTTACAGGAGCATTGATCAGTCATGGAAGTACACATCAGCCTGTTCCTCCGTGCCCAATTCCCAGCTCATATATAACACAGAGGCACTGATAACATGCGCTGCTCTAAGAACTACATCAGACAAGTGCAGGGTTTCAATATTAAGCAGTCAAGAGGGGTTTGCTCGCTCTGTTTGGCCAGACGGGTCTCGCTGTATTGTTTCTTTTCCTTCCCTGGCTGAATGCCCATGCTCTTTGTCACGAGTAGCTGCACATTCAAACAGAGCATTTGGTTTCCCCAAACACACGTGCATGTGACCTCCAAATTCACTTCCACAAACCCTCGTGTCATCACAGGTTAATGGTACGTGAATGGTACTACACGGAAAGAGGGGTTAGTGTGAAATTTCTATTCCAGAAGCAGTCTTTTGCACTTGAAGCATAATTATATGGGACAGTTCTTGTTTCAGATACAGTGAATTCAGGGATAAGTCAGATCAGTCAGAGTTAATGGCAATCAGCCAGTTGGACAAGGTAATATAATATCCACTTCTAACTACAATAGGGTGCTGGTGACAAGACCACGATGGTTTTATCTGGATTTACACTAAAAGACAACCCTTTTTTTAAGCCTCTGGAAGGGGAAAATAAAAATCTATTTCAAATGTAGAACCAGAACAAAACACTGGAAGCTGGAATGCAAGTTCTCCCTGGGAACCGCAGATGCTCCAAGTTAGCAAAAAAATGATGTAGCTTAACTTGTAAAAATAGTAAAACAGTGAAAAGGTACCACATGTTCCTCCCAGCCTGCAAGCCAAACAATTGGCATTCCATTTCAATCATGTTCTGACACAATGCCATAGAAACCCTGGAAAAAAAGGGAGCCCGACTCCCGGACTATGCTCTGCTAGGACAGCACGGTGTGTTCGGAGCTGAGCGTGCCGGCTGCTCACAGACGCTTCATTGCCCACTTTGATGAGGAGAGGAAATGTTCAGCTTTCCTCATGCTCAGCAATCAAGAAATGAGCTTAAGCTAAATGCGATGCCACCTTGGCTTGATGAATCACAGCCCGAGTGCGGAGGATTCAGCCCTTTGCCACCAATGTCCTCCGCAGCTCCCCGTGTTGCCTGTGCAGAGGGCGATGCCAGGTTCGGGACAGCCATGGAATACTAATGGGAAGCCATGGAGTTGCCTGTTCATTTTTGCTATTGAAATAGCCCTGCAAATAAGACACTGGCACAGAACGTCCGTGCCCCTGGAGCTTATATACGATACACAGGATTCACTGCTTGCTTTTCCTCCTTCTGAGGTGAACACAAGCCCCGGGAAGGGTCTCAGCTTCATGTATATGCACAGGATAGGAAGAAGTGTTAGAAACACCTAAAGAGGTAGCTTAGAGCTGGCTCAGGCAGCTTCCATAAACTGGTTTTCATTCATTGCAGTGTTTCTATATTCTCAGTCAGCGGAAAAAGCCTAAAATCAGATTTTTTTTTTGCAAGTAAAAGCCACCTTGTACCCTGTGACATTTTAAGTCCTAAGATACTAGAATCTTACATCCCTGTAGACGTAAGACTCGTGGAAATTTATGGATCTAAAAATCCTAGGTGTATTTAATTCTCCTAACCCTTTGAAATCACACATGTAAAGCTTAGTTTCAGGGCTGCATGGCAGCAAAGCCATAGCATCTCTGCTTTTAAAATAGATTGAATATTGACCGCCCTTACTGTCATTTGGCTAAACACATGGGAATTACAACGATATAAAACTGCTGCAGGTAGAATTTAGGCCATGAGGTTAATGCTTATTCTGGTGTCTGAGGCTAAAGCAGGCGTTGCTTTTCCAGACAGTGTCCCAGGTATGTTCATCTTAATGACTCCTGAAAG
This sequence comes from Pezoporus occidentalis, assembly GCF_034315485.1. Lineage (NCBI taxonomy): Eukaryota > Metazoa > Chordata > Aves > Psittaciformes > Psittacidae > Pezoporus > Pezoporus occidentalis. The sequence continues at coordinate 920,749 of NW_026913749.1, read as the reverse complement.
ATATTTCCCATCTCTTTAGTGACTTAGATAAGCAGCTCTTGGGTAACTGCTTGATTTTTGCAGTGTCCCAAAAGCTCTGATGTTGCTGATTCAGCAACAGCATAAGAAAACTTCAAATGGAAAATCTGGTTGGGCTCTGGAGCAGCTGGACACCAGTGGCTGTGTGATCCTTGGTCACATAACGCTGTTTACACACGTTACTCTCTTTGCATTTGTAGAGGGTCCAACATGGTAATAAACCAAAACAGAACAGAAGTCTCCTATTAATGATTTCTACAAGCCCAATAATAAACCCTCTCCTGCTGCTGTCCCGCAGTGCAGCACCATGTACCTGCTCAGCAGTCACAAAGCATCAGTCATGGTGTCCCCATCCTTCCCCAGCTCTCCCTGCTGGCTTGTTATCTTTCTTACTGTGTTGCTCTCAAAATGAGTTTACAAACTCCTTCAAGCAAGGACACAGTGGACTAGTTCCTCTTTATGGTGACTTGAATGAAGCTGAGCTGATTTTCACCATGTGCAAGGTTTGAGATTTGGGTTAGGGTTTGCTCCGTGTGCCTTCTGTATGAAGCAGCTTTAATGCACTCTGGAAGTGAAGAGCATGAAGTGCTTTAGTCCCGGAACCTCCTACAGTCAAACCCTACCAGTTTAACAGAGGCACATCATTAGTTTCCAATTAGTGTAAAAAAGTCCATCCAGACTCTACTGTAATAAGAAAACAGATTTAATTGGATTCAATCACTTCCAGTGTGAGCTGTCACAGTTTATGTGTATGGGAAAAGAATCCCATGCAAACCCCAGAACAAATACTGCGGAAATATGGTTATCTTTTAGCTTCCAGAGTGCATTCAGCTTAGTGAGGTCTGGGTGGCCCATGAAAATGAAATGATGGGACAGGTATGAAAATGAATTGCATGAGCTTTTGGTATGGAGTCAGCATGTCCCGAGGCGAGGGGCGAGTTGGATGGGATGATGGAAAGGGCTGCAGCCAAAGGTTTGTGGCACAGTATGGAGTTCCAAAAACCTCGTAGGCCGTAAATGAAGTGAATATTTCATGTTTGAAGGCATTCCTTTTTTCCTGGAGAAGATCAGTCATTTTATCTGGGTCTAGTGTCTATGTGCAAGTGGCAATACATTGAAATGGTGGAGGGTAAGGGAAGTTTTAGATGGAGACTTTATGGCTTTAATATCTGATTTTTGCTATTTCTATGAGCCTGTGGCTCCTCTCAGTAACTACACCCTCTGCTGCATTGAAGATGTGAGAAACATTACTGAAATCTGTTATCCAGCAATGCAAAATAGCCTTGACCACACACTTCTGCTGCATAGCAGGGATTTAAGAACTCTGTGGGAATGAAGTATCCTGTATCAGAGGGGAACACTTGGGATCCAGGAGTAAATCCGAGACACTTATTGTGAGCAGGGCTGGAATGTGTTACCCTGCATCCCAGATCTGACTTCACTACATCTTAATCAGTCTCATCAGAAACCAGTAAGGAAAAAAACCCCAGTTTTAGGTTTCAATGGTTGTAGTACAAAATACCTTCAGATATTGAATTTTAGCTTGCAGACAACAAGAATGAATATGTAAGTTTGAATAGGAATTAGATAACTTGGAATGCTCACCTAAAAGGAAAGAAAGGCAGTTTCAACCCCTTATTCCATCACAGGCACACTGGGGTATGTCTTTATCACCCACAGTGCTGGGATTAATAGTTCAGGCACAGTGCTACATTAGCACGTTGCACAGCTTCTAACATACAGATGTCTTTCATCCATTGGACTGGGAACACACTCAAAACTAGATCCTGTTGCCTGTACCCTTACTATGGACATACTGTACTCACTAGAAGCAGAATTTGCCTTACAGGGGGGTCGGACCTAGATGATCTTAAGGTCCTTTCCAACCCTAACGATTCTATGATTCTATGATACTTGATGTTAGCCAGCTGAAAGCAGGATATTGTCTCTGTACTAGTCATGCCTCTCCTCTGGAGAGAGATATCTCTGCAGGAGGATCCTTCCTACATCCTTACCTCCTCCTGATGTACAGGCTTGGTGAGTGCCTCTTGGGAAGGTGTCTGGAAGATGGACAGTTGCTCAGGTATCCCAGAGAAGCTGTTGGATGGGGCTTGAAGCAACCTGCTCTAGTGGAAGGTTTCTCTGCCCATAGAACTGGATGAGCTTCAAGGTCCTTCCAACCAAAACCATTCTATGATCCTAGTAATGAGGCCAGGGAGGAGCTTTACTTTTAGCTTCAGATCTGCTTATGTGCCGGATGGATGTCTCGGGTGAAGAGTCAGCATACAACCCTTCTGCTCCCACTGTGTACCCAGCTACCAGCGATTGCCTTGGCTCTTGTTTCCCAGACCAGGTTCAGCTTGGGCTGCTTACTGCTGTTTCTTGGATCTTCTCAGCTCATTTTGGAGTGAACAAAGGGTCAGAGTTTCCCATCATCCTCACACATCACTGGCATCTTTGTACGTCTCTGCCACAGAACAGAACAAACACAAAGACTGCATCTCCGTGTACGCTCTGCACCAAGTCTCTTCAAGTGTAAAGTGAAAACGCTGGCAGAAAAACACTGGGAAAGTTGGGTAGTTGCCTGTGCCCTACCTGGCTTGTAGATAAAAGAATTAGATTGCCAAGCCTGAAGTCTTTTAAGCTTGACAAATCCACACACTAGGCGCTTGAACAGACATGGAATGTTCAGGGAATACCGTCTCGAGAGCCACAAAGCTTCACTTCTTGTATTGCTTCCCAAATGAATTCAGATAATCTTATAAAACTCCAGGCTTTATTTCTGCCTTTCATTGTGCTGCTTTGTAAATCACAGATTCCTAGTATTCTTTTCTTTCCCATGCCACCTTCCTACATTTTCCCCTTGGTTTCTTCCCTGTGTCCGTGTCTCTGTATGTATTCTCAAAGAAAGAGTTGCTGCCGACAGAAATACAGCCTGCCTTTATGCAGGCAGATTAGCACTCCCTAGCCACAACAATAAAACCTTCAGTGCTTTCTGTATCCCTCCTGGGTGCCAATCCCACACAGGTGGAAAAAGCCCCTCAGCATCCCTGTTCCTGGGGCAGCAGATGCTCCTTAGTGCAAACAGCCACAAAATACTTAGAAAATAGCCTCTGAGGATCCTGAGGACCCAAAGAGATGAATCGGGATGCTCAGGCACACGGTTAGAACCTAGCGGTCCCATTTTCCACCACAGGCTGCTGCAGGAGGAATCCAAGATCCTTCCTTCCAGGGAGCCCATAGAGCTTTCCAGTACTCTGGAAGTAGAGGGGAAGAGGAGATGACAACCCTCGGGATCATTTGCAGCTCTTCAATATTGTGTTAGCTGGTCATTCGCTAAAGGTATTTTTTAAATAGATCCAGGTTTTCATTTTTATTTGCTAATTGCCATCGGTATTTAATGATGGCAAAGTTCAACTGACACAGGCAGCCACTAACCCACATCATCCAAAGACGTTTTCCAAAGTTCTACTCTAAACATTCCTTGCGGTCCTTCACAAACAGAGGCAGCTCTCAGCTGGCCCAAAAGACACACTGCAAGTATTTTCATAAAAGCAAGGATGAGCAAAATGATCCCAGGGCCAAGTCAAGTCATTACACAGACTTCCACCCATGTTTAATCTGGAGAGATCCATTTGTTTGCCTGAACTCCCTTCCCAACCCTAAATGAAATTAGGACCAAGCCTACTTGGACCATCGTGGATTTAACAAAATATGCTTCAAATTGATTTCTAGGTCTACCTTACCCACTACTGAGACAGAATTAAGGTTCTCTCCCTATTCAGATGCTCCTCAGTGCTCTGTGTAAGAGAGAATTACCAAAGCTTAGTTCTTCATTAGGGAAGTAGCTCCTGGTTTTGCAGATGGAGGTTCAGGTTTCTGCTTTTACACAGATTATATCCTTTACCCATCCCCAAAAGAAACATTTCCTTACTAATTGCATTAGTATTTACAGTATTCAAGCTTCTGTATGTTCATCTAAGTACATCACCCTGTAACAATGGCATAAATATTGACATTAGCGAGGTAACGTTAGAGTAGAGCTATAAACATTATTAGACCCCTTACAGCACACATCACTCTAACCTGAAAGAACTCTAGGAACAGCAAACAGGAAAGCAACCCACAAAATCCAGATAATGTGTCTCAAGCACACACTGGGAAGAAAACAGGGCAAGGATCTGGTCTCCCTAAAGCTGGAAGACTTAGTTTGCTGATGCTAAAAGCCAGGACTTTAAACACCCACTAAGTAGTTAAAAGACCCCAAATGGAGAAGTGTGACTTAGAAGGAGCTATGGAGGCAGATGGGGCGTTAAAGACACCAAGCAGTTTGGAGATGCTTTCTGGTGTTCCTGGTCACACCAAAAGGTTGTCTATAAGCTACAGACACATCAGTTCCTCTGGATGCAGTGCCGCTGAAGGAGGTCACAGCATCCAGCCTGCCTGTATTGCTTACCCCAGCCTCTCAGCTCATGTTTTCTGTTCCCCAGCTCTGGTGAGCTGCCTGTAGAAATGGTCTGTGGCCAATTCATCAAAAACAAGCTGAATCAAGCTTAAGCTGTTTAAATACTAAGTCTTTGATAAGATGGCAGGGTAAGGAAAGCTCCTGGAAGAGATGAAGGAAAAGAACGTCTGTATGACTCGCAGAATGACGTCTGGCCTGGGCTGTTGTCCAGAGTCCAAGAGGAAAGCAAGAGTGTGCATAAGCTGGCTCATTGATCTACAGACTTACAGGCATTTTCACCAGGAATATTTCTGTTGTAAGAAAGCAGGGCAGGGGCAAGCCCTAGACTGGGGATCACAACCATGTCAGCATGCCCAGCACTGTAGGGTGTTCACTAGTATGTGTTATAGCGAGAGGAGCAAAGCAGGAGCCCCAGGTTTAAATCCCCCTGAATCTTTCTGGCATGTGGATCACCTCGGTTCAGGCTTCTTTGTAGGGAAAGCAAAGGATTCCTAATTCAGTTATATTATCGATTCTCTCTCCTTCCCAATCTGCCCTCTGTATCTATCCCCTTGAAAAATCCCTGTTTTGCTGATTCAAGAAACCACTTTAAGCTTACAAGAGGCACGCTGCATACTTGGAGTAAAGATCTGTTCCTGTCCATGCAGGTTTCAACTGAGCTGTTTATCGGTTGTCACAGCTTTAAAGTACATTGCATCACATGGCAAAGCCTTACTGCAGGCAGGCAGGACTCTGCCAGACACCAGGAAAGCTATTGTGACCCTCCAAACTTCCTGCAAAAACAAACTGAGCTGATGCGCTGGCACACCGGAGCCTGATGGATATTTAATAGCCCTGCCACCTTTGGGATGTGTTCATAAATCGCTAATAGAAAGACAAGGGGTTTTCCCTTCTTTTTCTTCATGTCTCCTCATTTTGGTGACACTAATGGATTACGCAGCGCTAGGATGGTCTGAAAACTATTGTGAGCATCCTCAAATCAAAACAATTCTCTGCTCTGCAATTGAGTGCTTGCTTTAAATCAGTGAACTTCTCTTTTGTACCAGCAGATCTCCATTGTCCCATACCCTCAGTCAGTGTGTTGTGCACTGGATCTTGCTTCACAAACACTAGATGTCATACACAGTTGAAAGAATTTATCCCATGTACTAAGGCTGGGATTTTATCCTTTGAATCCATGTTATTTCCTACCGCAGTTGGTTACAAAGCTGTAAGTTTCCTTGGGAGCAACAGGAGACAGATCTTTACCTTTAATAACTTTGTGTTGGAAACCAAAAGTATCACAAGAACTTGTCTTCCCATGGTGCTTTAACTTACTTGAAGTAAAATGAAAAGCTTGTGGTGGGCACCCAAGTTAAAAGTTCACAGCTTGTCTATTACAAAAATTAGGAAACTCCCTGAAAAATCAGAGCATCCATCTCTGCCTTTAATCAAATGCTCCTATTCTGCTAACACTGAACCAAAGCTCTGTACCTTTCCACGTAGCCTGGAGAAAAAATGAGTGAACAGCTCAGGGTGAGTAAATGGACCTTGCTGCTTTTAAACCCCTCATAAAATCAAATATTATCTTAAGAAATCCTAATCAAATTAATCTTCAACTCCATCTTCCCTCTCTTCACCCTATGACTTCACCCTGTGCTTGCCTGAATCTGACCTGAAGCTCATTTACTTCCCATTAGAAAAAATGAAGTGAACTTCTAATAAAAATAACCTTTCAATTACCTTTTAAACTCCTAAAAGGACTCATTTGGACCATGACATCACCCGCTGATGATTTTAGCACATGGGCCACATTCCCTGGTTGACCTAATTTATCTGAGTTAACAGAGATAAGTAGACAGTGAAATATGAAAAGTCCTCTGTAGTCACTGGTGGATTTTAATTCTCTTTCATACATTATCTCTAGATGGATGCCCACACCTTATAAAGAACAGGAACATTAGGTCGGGTGGGTGTGCAGCCACATACCTGCACATACACGCTGGATACTGGGTCAGGGATAAGCTGAGATTCATGTGCAATAACTTTGGTTAGACATGTAGAGAAATAAGCCCTTCCAAAGAGCTATCCATCTCTCCTTTCTCAGACACCTATTTTAACACGTGATGAATTTCCCCCCCGAGAGAGCCATTTCTCTCCTCTCATGATAAAGGGAGCCTAGGATGACTGATGTCTAAATTTAAAGTGTCTGAAGCCCACAAAGATGGATGCTATGCCAAGCAAACAGCACAGCTATTAGCATGAATAGATGGATATTTAAGAAGCTGCACAGTTTTCAGAAGGCAGAGGATGTCTAATCAGTGTATGCAGGAATCTGATTCAACTCCAATCCATAGGCTGTCATCTGACACAGTTTTTCTCCCAGACAGGCTTGTTCAAGCAGCCTAACCATGGCTATGTGGTGTTTTGTCAGCCCACTTACATGTACCTAAAAGCAGATTCACAAATAAACTGTATAGATACATCCTTAAAACCACTGACACAGGTTTAATCGATCTAGTTCTCATTTTCTGAAATTCTCACCCTGAAAACTAGAAATCCATACTTGGCCCAGGGACCCAAAATGCAAGTTTTCACCGTGCTATTTTCACCAGAGGCCTTTCTGATGGCAAGGTTTTCCATGGGGTTTGTTCTCAAGCCATTGCCCAAACCCATGCTCAGAACTGCAGTAGGAGAGCAGGAAATGTGAACCCTCGGTCCCTGCTTTGGCTTGTGCAAGGGTGATAGGAGAGGGCCAAGAGCTGGCCATGGGTCCTGCACAGTGCCATGAAACAGAACATACCCTGAGCGGCTCATTCTGTGTGTCATCTGGGTTTGGGGTTTCGTTTTAGCAGTTGAGAGTTTTTTCCCCCCTCAAAACCTCTTTAGATGCCAAGTTATAAAGGGGTGGAAGCCTCACCTTTGACAGCAATGTGGTGTAGCTTGAAAATCAGTCTCTACTGAGCTTGCCAGCCAGGTGTTGGTAGAAAAACCAACCTGGCCCCTCTCCATTATACCTGCCATAGCCTGCTGGATGTTACCTTAGAACAACACATCAGCCTCTTTCAAACAGAGAAATAATGCAGCACTTTGTCCTTCCAGATGGCTTCTTTGCTATGTCATTAAAAACCTATCAACCTCACAACCGTCCTCTGGACCTTTGCGGCCAGAGGAGCTCAGCCATTAACTTCAATTGTGGTAGGATTAAAACCGCACTGAGGTTTTTAAATAAGGCTCCCTTCATTTCCTCCTTCCCTCCCCTTGTCTTCAACCTTTCTTAACCAGGTCAGCCCTTTTCCCCCTTCACCTCCACGATGTCCTGCTCTGCAGGAGCCACTCTTCTGCTTCTCCTCTGATATACCAGGGTATTTATGAGGCACTCTACATCAACAGGCTTAACACATGCAATCATTCCAGGTCACTCTGCCAACCTGCTGCTCAAAAGAGCTGCTCTATGTCTATTCTCTACTTGCAACCTCTAAAGCTGCTTGCTGCTGTAGCCCTGACAGCCTGCCCTACTGCATTAAGGTAGTCTTTAATACACCCCAGAGGAGCTCCTTGTTTTGTTACTCTTCATGGATCTGCTTACTCGTTTTCCAGTCCTGCAAGATAGTTTTACATGGATTTAATACAGTACCAGGAAGGCCTCATTGGAGACACAATTAATGGATGCTCAGCATAGGAAAACTTTGACTTAGCAAATGTCATATATCAAGTGAACGGGACCAATTAAGGTAGCCAGGTTTTCAGCAGAAGTAGCTTTAACATCATCAGGATTTCCTACTGAATGTACTGTTTGGAAAAGGTGAGTGGAATTGGGGGTGATGGCAGGGAGGGTGAAATTTGTTTTTCCATGCTGGAAAGTAATCTGCCACTCTTGGGAATGCTTTACCAACACCAACTGCAAAAACATCCATGTTGCCAGTTTACATTAGGGATAATATTGTGACTGCATTTAAACTGGAAGAAACCACTCCATCAGTCAAAGGAGGATTTCAGGGGATATGACCTTGAGTAATGTTCTGGCTTAGCGAAAACAGTGGATTCGATCATTAATAATATTTTGCATGATCCATGTTTTTTTATTCAAAGCAGACTTTGTCAGCCAAAGGAGTGAAACCCAGTCTCGGGTTCCATCTTTCTCCATTTAAGCGCAAGCAAGAGGAATCTCTATGAAAATACCCTCTGTTTGCCAAAATTGAAAAGATAACATTCCTAAGAGTGAGACTGGATTCACCTAAGGTCTCTTCAAGTTATAAGATGGTTAAATTTGCAGTCTCAGCAGCTTGGACAGCAAAACATAGCTAAGAAAGAGGGGATTTTTCTCTCCTGGAAATGCCTTATGAAGCTGGCTGTGAAAGCCTCTCGTAGTTAATACTTCATGTAGATACAGCACAACTGTTGTCGGCCAGGAGAGTTGTCTCTGAGCCATGAGGCTAGAGCTGCTGCTGTGAAGACCCCTGTGCTGTTTGCAAAGATCAGTTACAGCACCTTATCGTTGTGCCACTTTCTGGGCGTATTCTATCAGCTTGAGTGTTGGGAAGTGATGGTATACACCTTCTGGGACTTGGGAGACTGAAGCCAGCCCATGTCATTCCAAGGGATGCTTCCCCCCATCTTGGAGGATAGCTGGGTCCTTGCTATGTTTTCACCTAGGGAAGTTCATGCACAAGCACATCTGCAAGTGGTTTATTGTTTTCCCGGTGCCAGTTGCCATTGCTCTCATTAGATCCCCTGCATTGTGTTTTGCTATTTATGACCTAAACAGCCGCAGACTTCAGGGCCTCAGAAGAGAGCCCTTTTTGTCTGGCAAATAAGATCAGTAAAGACTGGGTGTACAGTAGTACATGGGAGCTCATACCCAAGCCGTTTTGCCTTCAGCAAGAGGAACTCTAGCAAACCCACACCCATGCTGCCTCTGGTGATCCCGTGATTCACCAGAGCAGCACCAAAGCCCAGCTCAGCAGGGTAAGTTATCAGTCCAGATTCAATGAAGGATTAGTCACTGTGGGAGTTTGGTTCCTCAATTATTCATGCCATTCTGCTACAGCCAGATTTATGTGTCAGGAAAAACATACAAACGGAATCCGATTTACTTGCAGAAGTTCCTGTTCTGTTTGATTTATGTTTGAGTAAATAAAGACATATGTCTTGTAGGTATTGGTCTCTGGCTCCCTTTCTCTTCATAGATCTATGTCTAATTCATCAGCTTCTTTCTTTGCTGGACTTCTATTTATGGGAGTCTGCAAGCAAAGCAGTAGCAGCTGAAGGGAATGCCTTTGACAATTTGAGGTTTGACTTTCAGAGTAGGTTTAGCTTTTGGAATAGTTTTGACTGAAATTTGCTGCACTTTCAGCAACATCTAACTGCTCATCTTGAAAGAACTTGATGGAGACTCCTTAAACCACATCATGCAGGCAAAGAAACAACCCCGCTTGTTGTCTTCTAAGCCATATGGCAAATTAATTACTGAAGGAGGCCAAGGAGCAAGGAGTCTGGATAGGTCAAGTTCCATGATCTCAACAGACAAGCCAAAACACCAGTCATTGCTTACCTCTCATTAAGCACCTCACCATAAACCATTTGTGGCTGTTTCAGGCACGTTGAAAGACAATGAAGTGAAACAAGTGTTGCTCTATTTGAAAAATTAAAAATATTGAGTTAAATTGGAGAAACTTCTCATCATTCCCTATTTCCATATATTAAAGTAGCCCAATCCAAGTTAAATTGAAAATTCATCCTTGATTCCGAGTTAGTGCTTGATATTTGCTACATACCTCTTTGAGAGCTGCAGTGCTGGGATTCTGCAAAATTGGACAAAAAGAAACTAATGAACCTAATGAAGAAATTAATGAACTTAATGAACTTAATGAACAGAATGAATTAATGTCAGGAATTTGATCCACACCAGTCCCCCACTCAGCATAAAATACACCTTGGCCGCTCAGGCCCAGGGAAGAATCATCCATCCTCATGGATGCCCACTTGCCTCTGTGATGAATGGCAATGAGGCACTTGGTAGAGCAGGGTTTTAGGAAGACTGAGAGCTACATTGGGAATTAAGGGAGAGAAGAGTAATACCTGAAGCTGAAAATCAATATGAAAAGCCCTGAAGTTTTTGAAAATGACCCAAACTCCTTTTTGACATGAAACAGCTGTCAAACATCCTGGCCAAGAGGAGGTTTCCCCAGGGCACCAAGCTGAGTTTGCCATTCCCCTGCTTGGTGTCCTGCACCATCCGATTCCTTTGTTTCATGCAGAAGGTCTCATAGAAGCCTTTTTCTGATGAGTCTTCCCAGGTCACCTTTGATCTCCTCCACATCAATGTAGGTTTAACGGCCTCAGTGAGCACCCACGTGGCTAGAGGCAGCTTGCGTCCCATGGTGGCCAGCTCCAGTAGCACCAACGCTGCTGGAAAATCAACTCGCTAATGTGAATGTTTATTTGGCCACTCTTCCTACCCGCAGTTCCCTTTGCTGTTCAGTTCTCCCAAACAGCTTGAGAAAATATTTATCAGAGGAATGTGGTAACAGATTTATTGAATCCCCAAAGCCTGAGGTCAGCTTTTTAACATCAGGAGCCGCTGCGAGGGAGGGAGAGCAGGCAACACCTCAGAAATAAGAGGCAACCCACGAGATCACTGATGTTTCTGCTAATTAATGGGGAGTTTGTGACCAATAAAACTCATGTAGAATAGAGGCTGGCAAGATCTCTTCCCTCTTGAGCAAGCCCTGGAATTTACCTGAAAGATGGGCATAGTTTCCACACAGCTGTCGAGTTTATGAGCATTCTGTGGCAGTTGGATAAATAGATTTTGGGCCTTTGCAATGTTGGTTGTTTGGGTTGTTTTTTTTTTAAATAGGATTGAAATTTATAATGGCACTTTTGTTTTAATCTGCCTTGACATTTAGATCAAATGCATGTAATGGAATGCCACTGCCAATAATAGCTCTGGGTTGAGTGCAATTTCGAGTAAGACCTATGTGGGACAGGAGCACAGAGTGCATCAGCAAAGGGACTCATGAAGGGCATCATTAGCATGCTGGAGCCTCATGGACCACGCATAAGACAAGAAATCATTCCCTTGCTATAGGGATCTGAAAGGATAAATCAGTGCCAACTGTAACTATGACTGGCTGCACTTTACCCTCAAATATGTGCAAGGCAATTCCCAATGAACTGAATCTATTTATTTCCACTGAAAATCTTTACAGTGGATCATCTTTCCCTTAAAGGCTGATAAGAAAGGAAAACATGATGACTTCACACAGTACTTTAATCACCTTGAGACAGATCAATAAAACAATATGGTGAGAGAGGGCAGGTATTACACAGGGATTTGGCTATGGGAAAGAGTGAAGAATTACTATAATTCACATCTATATATTTGCATTTGAGTAGTGATCAGCACTGATTCTGCAGATAGTTTTGTCATGGCCATTTTCTATGAGTACATGAATAATGTGGCAAATGAGACAACCAGGAAAAGAAATCAGCCAGTTATTATTAAATAAACCTTACTGAATATTAATTGCAAATCTGGATCCACACTTACTAAATGTTCTTCCTGGAGACCTGCAACTTCTGAACCGAAATCCGAATCCTCTGTGATTTGTGCATGAAGTCAAACTAGTTCAGTTTTTAATGTCAGATGTTAACATGAAATTGAATTCAGAAAAGGCAAAGAGTATTTGCAGAGATTACCTAAAGAATACTTTCTAATAATGAGCACACTTAGAAAACCGACATCTGCTCATGGGTAATTCATGACTAGAAACAGAGGCAACTTCTTCAATATGAATTTCAGTATGAATTATTCACTGAGCACTAAGTATTATGGTATATACTCCCTGTTGTTATTTGCCAAGGTTTAACAAAAGAGGATACAGGCACAGATGCCAGCAGAACTATCCGTCTCCTTTGCTTCCCTTGCCAGCATGTGAAGAAGTGCTCACTTACAGACTCTTTCCCCCCTCAGCTGGAACTTGTGTTTATGGCACCACTGTGGGCTTTTCCAAAAATTATTCCAGTCTCATAAATTCAACATAAAACTTGTCCCTGCAGTGGGATCAAGTATGATAGGAGGGATGGGACCCTGAGGGAGAGTAACCACTTGTTTGACTGCAGATGCCTACGATAAACAGCAAAGGCAGCAATGAGAAAACTCAAGTGTAAGAGATTATGTGCATTTACATTAGTAATATGTTTGCATACTTGTATTCCAACAGCAGGCAAAACCCCCATAAGGATTACCAGCAATGTACTAAGATGAAAATAGGGCAAAATAGCTTACTGATCTTATAGTATTAAGCTTGAAAAGTATTAATATCTTTTGCACTGCTGTTGGAGAGCAAGATTTCATGCCCGTCTGTCTGCTCAACATTCCTTTTCAACCTCTGTGGATGTAAATAACACCACAGCATGCCTAATACCATTCACCCTAGCACAGACAATACCCTGCAAGGCCAGGACTTAAATGCTAAATATGCCTATTTTCCTTACTACTCACAGATTGCTGGATGTAATCTCTGATTGCCAAGTAATGTCCAGTGTTGTGACACCAGCCTCACACAGGTTTAGTGTGCCTTTTGATAGACAGCTGTGGCTAAGGAGATGGATCTCAGAGAACTTACTGGTAGAAAAAATACTGGCTGTCAGCAGTGAGAACTCCTTACATAGTAAGGCTTATTTGCTATGATGCTAAATATAAGTCTTCTTCGTCAGATAGATTTCACCTATCATACTATCATACTTTCATACTATCTTTCACCATGGGTTTGGCATGCAGGAATTAATACAGCTACCATCTCCAAAGGAGGGATGGCTCGGATCTAATGTCCGTTTTACAGGACAGAAACCAGGCCTGAAATACAAGAGTTCTGAAGAGATACTGTGGGGTTAGGGGTGTTTCTCATCTCAGCAGCCTCTCATTTATTAAACAATATCTTCTGGGGGGAAAATGGATCCTGTTCCTGGTGGATTTCACTCCATGGTGGTGGCTCCAAGGTGCGGTTGTGCGGATGGTACCAAAACCACTGCTCTTTTTCTTACGTTTCAGGAGTAAGGGGCCACTTATTCCAATGCAAGCTCTCCTTGCAGGGAGTGCTATGATATCAGCACCTAATAGCTATGGCATCATTTGATACCATGTGCATTCCAAAAGATGAGCTTGGTTGTGGCACCTCTATATTGCCCACTGGCACACTGGCAAGAACTAGGAGGAAACTTTTCACCCAGCTAGTTTCTATCATCTGCAGTGCCAAAAGCGAAGCAAGAGAAATGTAAGGAAGTTGCAATGATAATACCAAAATAATCTGCTGTTCTTACCATATGTTATAGTAATTACAGCCTTCTCCTTCCATCCCCAGATGTTCTGTGTTTGAAGAGAGATTCATGGTTACATAATGAATCAGGAGGGAGATGCAGAGAAAGGATGTGAGCCATGAGGATGATGTCAGGAAAAGAGGGAAAAAAAAGGGGGGAAAAAAGGAGCTGAGATTGTTGAACTCTTTTGGAAGGGAAGGAGGAAGCCTCAGCACAGAGCTCTTGGAATCTCACATCAGTCAGATGAGAAGATTACTGCAGTGGAGAGGAAGAAAATCAATAGCATATGAAGCAATTGAGGGGAGAAGTGAGCAGTACAGCAACAAATCAAAGAGCTGCTAGACATCAAGAAAGAAGGAGTTTCCAGGCAGGAAAAGAGGGTAAAGCACAGCTTTTAGTTGGAGCACCAGGAGTGTGCTAGCTGCTATAGAATTAGTAAAAATTAGTGAGTGCGATCCAATAAATCCAAATGAAGAAACAGGCAAATTTGGCTGGGAGACCCTTCTACAAATACCATTTATGACTTCGAAGAAGGTAGACCCTTGGCTAAATCTCATGAATGTTTCATTTCCTCAAGATTCCCCTAAACTTCATTTTAGGGGCAAATATTGGCAAATGTTTGAGAGGAGGGAGCCTGTTTAACATTTTAAGTAACATTTTCCTCCATACTTTCAGCAAAGCGGTTGAACTGCTTTGGAATGAGAGGAAAGCAACCCGAACCCTTTGCCCACAAGGAGAAAACCGAAACCCTCACCTCACTTTTATGAGCAGTTCTGATGATCCCCTATATCTCTATTAGCAAAAGCTGTGCTTCGACTTGAAAATGGTTTCTACCAGCAACAGGTGTCTTTGATTATTCCAGCATGAATTTCATCACTTCTTATCCATGTTTCCTAGGGTAGAAAGTTTTGCCATTTACACAATGGGGGGGGTCCTGAGCCTTGCGAGGAGCATAAAGCTCTTGTGTTGGGTAATGAGCATAGGAATGGCCTTTGTTCTCCACACAAAATAAGATGCACACTGAGGTCTAGAGCTTGAGTTGAACCAAAGATATGCCAAAGGGTAAGGTGCAAGAGGAATTACTTTGCCCAGCTTGTGGTTGGAGCTGCTCTGCTGAGATGCACCTGCCTCTTCAGGGTCCCCCATAAGCTGTTCCCATGCCAGAGATGGAGTTTCCTGTGCCCTGGCCACACACATCCTCTGCGAGGATGCCAAGAGTGTGTTTTGGATGGGCAATACACCAGCTGGCTGCCAAAACCAGACATGGAGGAACAAAAGGGGATTTAGCTCTGAATAACCAAGGAGTTGCGTGGGCAAAGCTGATCTGTGGCACTTCTTTATTCCTTCTTAAGATGGAAAACCCTGGCCCTTTGCCTCACACAGTTTAATGAGGGAGGGGAAGCTGTAGGAAATGGGCTACAGTCTGATGAGGAAAAGGCAGGCTGCAAAGAGTGGAACTGGCAGAAATAGGAGCAGGGAGAAAATACAGGAGATATTTAGTAGATTATTCCATGTTTTGTTTTGGTTTTTACATTGCTGGTGGTTTGCATCAACACAGCCTAAACCCAGGCTCGTGAGTTGCAATTATACAGAAACCAAAGCTGACACCTAAACCCTGTTGTGCTCTTGAAATGCTCAGTAGGGGCCTGACTCAGTGCTCATTGCTATGGCAAGGAATTAAGAAACATTGGATGATAGCGTTTCACTTTCCTGGAAGGAACAAGGCTATAGAACAACAGGGAGCAGGGGTATTACTGGAATAGTAATAATTATAATAAAGCCTAATTAATTTTAGCATGATAGAGTATCTGTTAACAAAGTATTATTCTCTTCTCTGTTTTAGAGCTGACTGCCTCCTAACAATGCCCCCCTTCCGGACTGCAGAGAAGGTAGGAATAAAAGCAATGACAAGTGACTTGGTTATTTGCATTTCTGCTATTTACAGTGGCCAACATTGTACTCAATGGGTTGTGCCACCTACCCGTGCTCCAGACCTCCCTGGTATCTCATCAGCTTTGCAAGGAGAGAAATTCTGGCAGAATTCCTCCAGCTCACGTTTACAGCCTTTTTCTACCTATGGTTCATTATAATACATTATACAACCACATAACAGCAAAGGAAACTGTGGAAGCAGGATCCAGGAAATAGTGTAACTAATATGTGAATAAAAGAGAAAGCAGATGGGGAGGATGCTCTCCTGTGAACCATGGGAAGAAACATACTCCAAGGCCAGTATTCCTTTTCCTCCCCTTTCTTGCTGACAATCCAAGCAAGCTGTGGCATCTCAGAAGAAATCAATCTAGTGACACTGATGGAAAAGTTTCTCAGTTGTGAGGAAGCTT
Organism: Pezoporus occidentalis; assembly: GCF_034315485.1. Lineage (NCBI taxonomy): Eukaryota > Metazoa > Chordata > Aves > Psittaciformes > Psittacidae > Pezoporus > Pezoporus occidentalis. The sequence continues at coordinate 904,621 of NW_026913749.1, read as the reverse complement.
TTCATGAGCTTTCTACATTGAAGTAAATTATCATTTCATAAGTTTCTAAGTAAAGATCCAAGGAGGCTGATGATAGGAAAATCAATGTGCCTCAGGTTTAAAAGAGCAAGTCAATGTAACAGAAGTATAAGAGTTCTGCTTCTGCCAGTCTAATCTACATTGTATTATATCTCACTCTTCTCCTTTAGATGTATTTCAGTACTATGCACAGTAATGCACTGCAAATAAAGTAGTATGAACCTAACAAAGAGCTGGAGTCAGAGTTTTTACCAGCTCTTTCAAAGAGCTGTGGTTTAAAACTGAATTCAGGGCACAGGGATGAATTATTGCTGTTACAATTACTTTACCTTTGCAAACTTAGCTTGTGATTTTCTCCTGTTGAGCAAATCCAGCCCACGATACACTCAAGAAATGAAGTATCTTCCAGTGGATGTCAAACCTTCTGGATTTCAGCCCAAAATGAATTCCAGGGAGTACAGATGTACTGCACAGAATGGCAATTATAGAGGCAGAACAAAAAGAACTTAATAACCAAGTTTTCAACTCACAGCATGGGCTCAGCAAAATCAATCTTAGGAGCTGATAAAACCATGGCAAATTCCAGAATTTCTGACAAAAATAAGGAACAAATTCTAATGCATGAAAAAAATAAATAACTAAAGAGAGCTTTTCTAAGTGGCTTTAGCAATTTGACTTTAACTAGGCTAGTTCAGATTTCTCCCCAGTACTATCCAGCCACCCACTGCACTGGATTATGTCCCATCACTGGGTTGGATCCCTTGCTCAGCAAATTGCCGGGCCTCAGACCAAATTGAGGAGAAGTCACAAAAGGAATATGGGGTGGAAAAGGAAGTAAAGTGAGACTTAAACCTCTCAAGTGTTGAGTGGGAATGAGCTTGATTTTGTTCTTCAAGTGTGTGGTTTGAAAGCCTGCGATAAGGGAAAAACCCAGCCCAGATTTTTTTGGTTTAGCTGATAATAGCCAAGCACCTGCTTCACTCACGTTAAAGGTAGCACTGGACAAGGTCTGAACACATCTGTTTTCAGTCAGCTGTTCTGTAGGGTCTGACATCCTATAGGGCTTGACAGTCCATACAGTCTATCGAGTCTGTCGGATGGACAGGGCTGGTTTGGTTCTTTGGAATAGATTTTACCTGGCTTTGCTGATTAGCTTTGTAAAATTCCAATTAGGAACAGACAATCATGTCAAATACAATGACATTAAGGTGAAAACTAGATGAAAAGAATATATATATGTAAAGAATTAGGCTATAAACCCAGCATTCTATATTTGATTTTTAATCAACTGAAACTGTCTTAAAGGATCAACTGCTTGTATTAATCTTTTCTACCCATGAGAAATACTTTGGAACTAGAATGTGCTACAGGATGAATCTTGAGTTAGCAAAGCTATTAGGGAAAAATGAGTTATTTTAGTGTGATACTCCAAGGAAATCACGGGGAATGTTCCTCAGGGTTGAATCTGCAGTAAGAGAAAATCCAAGGACAATTTAACTTCTTGCTGGATAAAAACCTTGGTGTAAATTTGACAAACAGCATGCCTTTAGGCAAGCATGAGTCTGCCTATTTGTCTGTCTGTCATCTTGTTTCTCAAGACAGTCTTAGGAATTAAGGCGTTGTATGATAGTTTCTGGCTCATTCTGATCAGTCTTCATTATCCTTTTTCTGTCCCAAACCACAGCAAGAAATGAACCTGAATATTGGCAAGATATTTGATTCCTTATTCTTTCCTTAAACCCAAGCAAAATATGCATATCCCTTTATGCACCATGATGGTCTTCTATACATTTGATGTAGTTTTCTTTTCCTATTTGCAGAGCTACTCAAGGATATTGGTTCTTCCATTTAACCACAGGGGCCCTGGAACAATCTTTAATGCATTTAGGATGTGGTCATATTTTAGGATGTTTTAGAGTATAAAATCACACTTGAGGGCTATTTAAGCCCTTGAAAAAGTGCAACGGCCACAGCTGTATGGCCTGCCAATCTCATAACTGTCCCTCCTGCTGGCCCTGGGAGACATCTGTGTTAGGGAAGGGGTAAGGAGATTAGTCTGCCTACTGTGAGTTCACCTGTTTACCTAGGCTATTATTTATTGAAGATCAAATTGACTGAAAATCATTCCCAACAGAGAGCTGGCAAGGGATGACATTATGAGGAGACCAGAGCTGGTGTTTTATAGGTTCAGTTATCTGTGATTTAGGGATCATTACGATCTCTTCAAAATTCTTAAAGCTGGCCAAAACCCCTAAAACTAAAGGAAGGCTGTGCCTTACATTAAACAATTAAGAAAACAAATGGGAATAGAATAGAGACACTATTCTGTTGGGCTGAACCTTTTCTTTAGCTTGACACCTATGAATTTCTTTAATGTTTATGAGCTTGGTATCGCCTGCTTGAGTGTACGAGGGGGAAGTTTTATTTGTGATGGGCAATATATTCCTGTTAATAACTTCTCTACAGTTTCTAGGATGGTAGCACTCTTAGTTTGTCCCTCAGCTGGAGGAGCAAGACCAGTTTATAGTTGAGTTAAACTGACATGTGTTTTGTGCTCCGAAATCCTGGTGTCTGAACTACTCATATGGAGAAAGGGAGACTCTGAGGCTTCAACCTGAAACAGTTCAGATTGAATGGTGACAATATGTTTGTTATCCTGGCTTCAGTTCATTATTAAGGCAGTTGAAAGTAAGACACTTTAAACTGCTTTTTCTTGTTTGTATGGATGTCCCACAATTATTTAGTAGTGAAAAGAACAGATTTAATGCCGTAAGGCAGAAATGCAGGCAGTTTCCAGCTCCATTTTCAACAATTTTGAAGTTAGTGTAGGGAAAAAGTCATTTTGGGCCATGGATTTCTGCTCTTGCAGGGTGGTGGCTTCAGGAAAGAGCAAGAGTTTTATCGGAGAAAAGCTCCCTCTCTTGTTAAGCAAAGCTCGTCGGTTTTACGGAGCAGTTTGGTTTAGGCAGAGCTGCCATCTAACAGGGGAGTCATCTATTTCCCTCATACTTTTGCTTTGTTTTATTTTCGCAGAGCATTTCTTCCCTGCTGTTTATCCTCTCAGACAAATACAGGAAAAAGCCCACTTGCACCCCTCGACCTTTCTCCTCCACAACTGACAATTACCTTCCTCAGCCTAAAGGCATTGCTTTCTTTGGGAGTGCCTTATTTAGAACACATGATCAGCATTCAGTGCTTTCCAGTAGCCTCCAAGCCCCACCGAGTATTTATTTACATTGTATAAAATTAGAGGAAATGAAGGGGTATGTGTTTGAACTAAAAGCAACAACCTAATTCTGCTTGTTATAAACTCCCCTAATGGAAGGATTTCAGTCAATGTCAGTTTAGGGCATGGAGGGGAAAGAACACTACTCCTGGGCATTTCCAGCATAATGGGGCGTGATGCCTGACAATAAAACACATTTAGCAGCTTTCTAAACAAAAATCCTGTTGTGGATTTGAAGTGATTTTTACCATTCCATAGAATGAATCCAGTTTGTGTTCTTGGCTTCCTGGCTTGCAGAAGGCCATGCCGCAGAGGCATCCTTTGGGGCTAAATAAAATGAAGAATTCCTTATTAAACAAAGACATTAAAGAGAAAGATTATTCGTATGTGGGGGGAAGAGGGAAGAGTCCACTGCAAGTGAAACAGATGGGTGGCCCTAAAAATGACATTGACTAAAGCAGAATATATGTACATATTGCAGATGATTAAATTCAATGAATTTGATTTGCATTGGTACCTCCACTCATTCTTTGTCTTTCCTGGAAGGAAGAAGTCATCATGTCTCTAGCTCCTCTCTGCATCTCGAGTGTAATGCAAATGGTAAATGCAAATGAAATAACCACAAGAGGAAGTTGATTAGATCCAGGTTTGTGATGTGGCAAAGAATGAAGAAAAAATTAGTTACAGCATAATAATGTGTTTTTTTTCTGGAGCTAATAATTACAGACTCCGAGATGGATCTTAGCAGGGAGCCTGGAAAGGAAAAACCATGGAAGAAATTCCAGACATCTACAGCAGCATTAATGGTAATCTAGAACAGTTTCCCAATCCTGATGCCAAAGTTATTTTAACAAACATTTATAGCTCATTGTCGTTGGTCTCAGCCCAATTTTGCCACTGCCAAATTTAGCACCGGTGTCAGTGCTTTGCCATCATTGGTTTGGACATACCCATCATCCACTTTTTAGGAATCCATAAGGAAGTGACTGGGCTTCCTGGAGCTACTGAATGTTTTACCAAAACCTTCTCAAGTGTCTGTGGAATTGCTTATTAGAAAACCATTCCCGCACTGTCCGGGCTGGTTCTCTTCAATGCAATGCTTGGGATAAGACAATTACCAATTGCTCTTCAAATCAACTGCTTTTAACAATAATGTAAACATAATCAGAAGAAGTTGTCAAGAACAGTTGTGTAAATTAGTGCAACAAAATTGTTTCCCTTAGTGCAACGAACTGTTTTCTGCACTGGAAGGAGAATGAAGGGAAAAGAGGAACACTGAATGCTGAAGAAGACATTGATGTCTAGGTCATTGCCTTTGAATATGAGAGTGCTGTGTTCAAATCGATATTTGTGAGGTTTTAATTATATCTAGGAAGTTTCAACAAGCAGGATAAAGTAAGTCTGAAGCTCACAGGTTTGTGCTCTGTGAGGCTGTTGTCGGCCCATCTTCTTGCTGAAGAAGATGGTATTTTTAAAAGCACGTTGAAAGCATCCCCAGCATGCCAGTAAAAGAACTGGGAATACTGCTCAACCACTGTCAAAGGCTATGACCCTTCCCACCCGAAATTCCTAGAAAGGAGGGAATTTCCAAACCTTTACTCCTGCACCTGCTGAGGTTCCCCTTGAGTAGCAGCAGCCTCCATGTTCCATTGATGTCTTTGCTTGGCTTGCTCTGGGGAGGCAAAACAAAGAGCTCTGACCTCACACAAGGTCTCATGATGACATAAAGGTGACACAGACACATCTGACATGATGTGCATGAACCCAGTCTTCAAAAACCACCGATGTTTCCGTGGTACCTTCCATGTGTGCAGTCTGTAATAAATAACAACTACATGGTATAGCACTTAATATATAGATGCAAACATACATATACATAAGAAAATAACTGGGGAATGCGGATGCCTTCACTTGCAGATACACAGCTGGAATTCCCTTCAAAACATCTCTTATTTCAGAAGCAGATGCTCAGATTTTCTGAAAATCAGACTTACCCAGCAGTGTTTGAAACCTTCTAAGATCCTGATTCCTTCCTTTTTCTTTTCTTAAACCAAAGAGCTTATGAGGATCTCATGGCTTTACACTGAGTCTGCAGGAAAGAGTTCAAAATCTGATGGAAGGAGCAGGTGAAAAAATCAGAAACTCCTATCAACTTACAGCAAAGTGGAAGAAAAGAGGTTTGCTTGTCCACAGGCAGATAAAGACCGAGCCGTGCTTGCTTTCCTGGCATTACTTGAGAGGCGAAAGGGAGAGAAGTAACAAACCACAGATGATAAACAAGGATGTGGCTTCTTAAAAGACCTTACTTATTTGTAAACCTTCTCTGCAAGTGAAAACCGTGTTCTGCTGATGGCTGGGAACTGAAACAGCTCTTTTCTTTACAATAAAACAAATAAATATTCCTGTGCACCTTGAAGACTCCTCTGCAGTGATTTATGGCAAACACATCAACAACATAAACTGCTATTCAGCAGCCCGAGCACTAACTTGCATTCAAGGTCAAGTAAAATCTCAGTGAAAACAAACAATTTTTCAGCAGCCTTTCCAGGAGCACGCGCTGAGAACAACAGATCACATGTTTAGGAAAAACATTGGGAAACTCTGGAAGAAATGTCAACGCAAATAGTGGCCTCCAGAAGAAGCCGCTCTCCGGCTTTTCCTGCCTCGACGCTTGCGAAACGCGCCTTCTCCTTGGGGAGGCTTTGGAGGGCTGCAGCTTCCTTGGGTCTGCTTCAGAAGCCCTCAGGAAGTGGCTGAAAGCTGTGCGGTGATGTAACTGTCAAACTGACACAGGAATGGTTCTGTTGCTATTAGGCGGGCTAATCACTCCGCTAATTGGAGAGCCATTCGAGACACAATGCACAGACAGATCGGCTTTCACTTTAACTACTCACGCAAATGAGGTTTGACTTAAATGTAATACTTTATATCAACACACTGGATGACTGTAAAAATAATACCACATGTGCTGGTGCCTCTTTTTAATAAGTGTCTTCCTCAATTTTCCCTGCTGGAGGAGGCACTTTAACATACACATAATTAAGGTTATTTAAGGGATATCAATTGAAAAATGCACCCACAGGAGGCTAAACATGAATGATAGAGCTACCAGTATAGCTCCCAGAAGTCAGCTGCCATAATTCCATGCAGCACTTCTACAGTATGATCTTCCAGGCATTGCACTGGAGAAGGATAACCTGGCAATCTCTTGCTTTGCTCTTTCTGAAGTAATTTGCATTGGCACAAAATGGCTTATTTAAAAGCTACATTTCTGATATGGTACCAATTTGTTTGGGAATCATATTGGATAAAATGGCAAAAGGCATAGAGGAAGTCAGAGCTTGACCCACTTCCTGTAGCTTGCGGAAAGACAGGTAACAGCTTTCTGCTCAGATCTCATGTCTGAGTCAGAGCGCCAAGACAAATGTATGTCCAAAATATGACAGATAGAGACTTGGGGAAAGGTCTCCTGTGGTACAGTTTTCTTGCAATCATAGGATATTTTGGGTTGGAAGGGACCTTTAAAGATCATCTATTCCAACTCCCTGCCATGAGCAGAGACATCTTCAAGGACATCAGGTTGCTCAGAGCCCCATCCAGCCTGAACTTGAGTGTTTCCAGGGATGGGGCATCTACCATCCCTCTGGGCAACCAGTTCCAGTGCTTCACCACCCTCCTTGTAAAGAAATGTGTTATTTCTAGTCTAAATCTCCCCCCTTTATTTTAAAACCACTATCTCTTGTCCTACTGCAACAGGCCTTGCTGAAAGGTTTGTCCCCATCTTTCTTATAGGGCCCTTTAAGCAGTGCAAGGCTGCGATAAGGACTCTCTGGCATTTTGCATTACCTCTTTGTGCTCTGTGAAAGGTCCCCCTAATGTTTTCCTACAAGGAGAGGTGTTCCTGTAGTCTGCATAGGAGATGACACATCAAAGAATCAATTCAATAACTAATAATGCTGGGGATGCTCCAAGCTCTGTGATGCCAAAGCACTGCCTTGTGCTCACAGATGATACAGAGCATGGAGCACAAGAGCTCCAATGCTCACCTATCCATGGACAGCACTAATGCAGGCCAGGACACAAACACCATATGTATGATATAATCATTACGCTCCCTGAGAGGCAGCAATTTTATTGCAATTCATATTGTACATGTTTCTACTTCAGAGCTTTAATCTCAGCAAGGGTTCTGTTCACTGAGAAGCCTGTAAATGGTTTGGGGGTTATTTGATAAAGAAGAAAACCAAATGGGTGCTTTGTCCAAGATCAAAAAGGACCTGTAAAAGGTTCTAGAAATCCAATGATAAAAAGAATTGCTCTCAGCGTGTATCAGCTCCTATCATGATTATATCAAAGACAGCACAAAGCAATGCATTGAGCATCTAGCAAGAGAGAGCTCAGCCCCTCCTTGCAGTACCAGGTTTGGGTCCTTTTGCAACACAAAACCCCCAGGTTTTTGCTGCTTTTACAATTCTGCTGTCGCTTCCATCCATGTCCCCACCAGCCCAACATCCCCACAGTGCCATGACAATGGCACGAAGCCACTCACCTCATGCTGTGGTGTCATTTGATGGCTGAGGGAGCCAGTCAAGAAGGGAAAGGATCTTCTGATTTGTCAGGCACATCTTGATGAGGCAGAAGAAGTTCCCAACATATAAAAACACCAAGAGAGAAAAGAACAATCCCCCTCTACAAAACCACTCGCTGCTGAAGATACTGTGCAATACACTATAAAGCTTGCTAATTCTTGGTCTTCTTGAAGGCTCTTTAAGCCTTTAAGCATGTATGGTTTAAATCTATGACTTTTTTGATAAATACTTCTAATTTTTTTCACTTCAACTTTTCTACGTTCATTTCAAAATGCTCTTGTGTCAATGAGAGCTAAACCTACAGCATCTGGAGACAAACTATTGCTCTGTCATCCGCGTTTCTCCACCACTTTGGTTTTAGCTCTGTTTTTACTCTTTGGGCCCCGTAAGATCTTAGGTCGGGCATTTCTTGGTTAGGGACAGACCACCTGAGCTCATCATGAGAAAACGTCTCAAGATGGAGAAGAATCCTCCCTGACAGGTACCTGTCTGCCTGCGGTTCCTCCTGCATTCAAGTGCTCCGCTGCTCTGGAAAGCTGTCATAAAAATCATTATGTGCCCTGAACAGATGTGACCTTAAAAAGCAGCTTCACGGAGAAAAAAAAAGAGGTGGGGAATATAAAATAGCCTGTGGTGAAAATAACAGCAGGAAAACATTATAAACTGTGAGCCATAGCTGGCTGGCTTCCTCTTGATTATTGCTTTCTCTTTCAAGGACCCGTCCTTGAGAGTCCAGATATGTGAGGGTGATTTCATGAAGGCAGTTTTAACACTCTCTTGTTCTAATGAAACAAAGCTTCTGTATAGACCTGCAATAACCTGGTGTTTGAAGAACATCCTCGGCCCAGGATTTAAGCAGGCTCAGAGGCGTCAATGAACTATCATCGCGGTTTTCATTACAGTGCTAACCCTGGGCCCTGACTGCTTGTGGACGGGGGTGCTTTTGGGTGGTTGGTGGTAAAGGTTGTGCAAACTCCTAGCAAAAGCCAGTCCTTGTACTGTAGTGACTACAGTCTAAATAGAAACCCAGCAGTGAGTTGTCCAACATAGCACATAGCTGTCTGCAGCAAGCCTGGCTGTGGAGCTCAAGACAGACCCAGGCATGGAGTAAGACAGGGAAAAGGGCTAAAGAGACCGCGTAATGGTTAAAATATAAAACATATGAGTAGCGAGTCAAATTGTAGATGGATTTGCAAATTGCAAGCACCTCTTCTACATTCACAGGGCATGGGTCACTTCTGTTTCTAGCCACCAAGGAAAGCTTGAATTTCACCTAAACTGGGATGTTTGGATTCAAATGCATTAGGTTGGATTAAGCTCAGAAATAATCTTCTGAATATGAGAGCAAACTCTAAAGCATGTCTGGGAATATTTGGATGCAGATATGGTTGTCCTAAATTGGCATATAACTTAACTAGGCCGTTAGAAATTAAGTAGGAAATCCGATGTGCTTGTTAGGCTATGCAATGCTCAAGCTACAAACTGATCTCCATGTTTTTCTTATAAGGTATAGTATTTGCTGCAGCACATGTGATATTTGTATCAATGTCATGTAGAAAGAGTCTTGGGCATTTTAAAGTCTTTTGAAAGAAAATGATATGCAGTTGATTAGGTAATGTGCTGTACGCTGCTGGCAGGGGGGAATGAACACGTTGTTCCTCAAAACAGTGAGACAAAAAAGACCAGTGATGGTCTCAGTTGTGGAATAAATCACCAGAAGCCACAGTTTATCCCAGGCTGGTGACAGATTTGCTGAGGTTCCTCTCAGACACTATTACAGGGAGGACTAAGTTGCTCCTGCCCAAGGCTTTGCTGCACACGCTGCCCCTTGCAAAGCAAACATCATCTTGTGTAGGTCTCACTGACAATCCTGGCTTCACCTGGCTGTGGGAGATGGGTGTAGGGTGCTGGATGGTGCACCCGGACCCGGTCATGAGCTGCTCCATGGGTGAATTGCTGAGCTTTATAATCATTGTCAAGGTGTTCAGGCTCCGTGTGCGTCTGTGCGGGGCAGCCACAGAAAAACCTTTTCGTTGTTATAAGCAGAACTAAATTCATGTATGCACATATTAATAGCCCTTTTCCCACACTGGATCTGGAATGGAAGTCTGGCTTGGAAATGCTCTGGGAGAAGAAGCCATTTTCTTCAGGGTTGTTTTGTACTGAACTTTCCTCTTATCTCCTTGAGAAATTAAATGCCAAAGAGCTGTGCTCGAGGAGGGTCTGACACGGATCTTCCACACCTATCGCTGCAAAAAGCTTCAACTCCTACACAGATCTGACAATTCTTCTCTGATGAGATATACAGAGATTGGATGAAATCCTTTCCTCTTTTAACACCGTTGTAGGAATCATTCCTGTTTGGTTGGCTGCCTTTTTCTTTCCCCTTCTATTTCACCATCTGACATTATTCCACTTGCTCAATAACACTACCAGTCCCGTTATCAGATGTCTCTGGTTCTGGTGATACTGGAATAAGAGATGAAATTCCTGTGCAGGGAGTAAACTGCTTCTGCAGTCCGGGGGTTTGGCACTTTAGCTATATTTTGCATGGATTGCACAACCCAGACTGAGACTGAGAGTAGCGCTTTCTACAGGAGCCCCGCTGCACATGGATTCAGCAAGCTTTAACTTTGGGATAAACCATACATCCAATGAATTAATCAGGATCTGCCGCCGCTCGCACACCGCTACGTAACCAAAGCTGGCTAACGTTAGAGCTGCCGCTTATCTGATGCATACTGATCATCAAGCAAAGCTTCTGCAGGATCTGTTTCTGCCCCGAACCCCCTTGTCTGTCTGCTCAGAGCTTTCCTGTAGGTTTCCTCGCTTCAGCAGAATTGTTCATTCCTGGTCCCAGCTGAATCCTTCCCCAGCATTTAATGTGTAAGTGAGAGAGCCCCCCGACTTGGCTGGGGTAATACAGCGCAGGAACGCGGGGCAGGGTTTACAGCGCAGCGGGGCACTTCCCGCTATCAGGCGGGAGCAGAGGGGTTGTGTTGTTGTACCACAATCGCTGGGGGAATATTGTTTTGTTTTTGGAAGAGATTGCTGAAACAGATGGTGAATGCAAGATGGCGCTTTTAAGCCTTGCAGCAGGCAAGCGTTATCCTTCAGGATGAAAAGTGACCTCCAGTGAGCAACAGTGCCTTTAATCCATGGCTTTGTGCGTTGCTATCGGCTTCTGATCGCTTTTTAAATCCCCTCCCTCCCTCTCAGCCTTCCTTTTCCCCGGAAAGCTCAGCTTAACAGACCTCAGTGCCTCCCTCCTGCTCAGCGCTCCCCTGTGAGATGGTCTGAGGAGCTCCACCACTGCCAACTTCTGTGCCAGAAACATTCAGTGACTTTGCAGCCATGTACAAAACCTAAATGCCTACTAAAAAGAGACAGCAACAAACTGATCCTCTCACAGCCTCGTATTTGGGACTGAGCTTGCCAATTCCACGTAAGCCATCTTCTCAAGGATGAATGAATCTCCCTGTACACATCCCTGAAAGACCTAAACCTAGACAGCTAAGGTCTTGCCCTCAGCGATTTCAGTGCATATTCCATGCTTCAAACTGAATACCTGATTATCTAGACAGGGATTTTTAAAGGATCTCTATCCCATTAAACTTGGATCTGACTATTCCAGCTTTCCAGCCTAAATCTGACCACTATGCTTATGACCACATGTTGTCTGGGGGGGGAGTCCCTGTTCATTCCTCTTCTCAGACCAAGTGAAGGAGTGAGCACAAAGGTTTGAATGTGGTATTGCTGCAGCCCAGGATATCCCAGCCTTACAAAAGTTCTAGAGCCAGCACCATGTCTGCACAGGCACTAAAATGCACCCAGGATGTTCTCATAGTTAAATTATTGATCACATTATGGAGAATGGACTCCCGAGATTGCAGCTGAAGCTTTCCTATGTGCTTTATGAGCTAGAACTAAAACCGAAAGGGCTCTTTGCTCCAGGATGAGTTTCACTGTCTAAAATCACTTTTGGAAGAGGGGACGTGTAAATACTCGAAGCTGTTGTCCTGGAGAAGTCCTGCAGAATCGTGGTCCTCCCAAAGAGGGCACTGATGCTCTGCACACGAAGCAGAGGGAGAAACGGAGAAATACATCGGCGGCATAAATCTCTGAAGAGAAATCTGTCTTAGCACGTCTACCTCAGGAAAAGGGGAATTATTACACTTAATTAAAGTGTATTGACACCACATGTGGCCCCACCTCTCCCTTTTGGCTCTATTAATGACAGCAAAACTGCAGGCTTATAAAGGTGGTGGAGGGGGGTGTCTGCATTTCTGAGCAGTAACCATAGACTGCTTTGGAAAACACGAAGGCAGCAATCACGCTTTTTAACAAGCCTAATTTTTACCTCTGAGCTAAGTTACATTTTCTAGTCCATATTCCTGCTTCTTGGCTGAATTGGCAAAGGCAGATCAGTGAAGTACTGTTTGCTGGATTACTATTAATGCCGTTAGAGCAATACGTGGGCCATTCTTCACCCTGTTTATTGACAGAAAGCATTCATTAAGCAGTTAGGGTTTTGTGTGTTGTGGGTTGCTGGTTTTTTTTTCCAGGAGAGCTGTTTAAATGAAAGTCATACACAAAATGATGTCCTACTTGAGCAGAGGCTTTTGTCTGCAGTTCAGGAGCAATCTCTGTGGAAATACAGAGAATCTGCTTAAATCCTGAGCTGTGCTCCTAAATCCCTCCCACTGAGCACCCCTAATTTAACAGTGCAATCCTTTAGGTCCAACATGTGGAACAAGACTGGGGCTTTTAAAGGATGGGGCTTCCTAAGGTCTGAATTTCTCTCTCGAGTCTTTATAATCATTTATTAGCACCTCAAGGTAGGAATAATCCAGATTCATTGGTTTAAGTTTACTTCAGATGTATCCAGAGCTTCTCATGTAGGTCTATGGGTCCACATTAAACTGAAAGCAAACCCATCTCATTTCTTTGCTTAACCAGTTAAATAAGTAACCTGGTTTCCCAGTGCTTTTAAATCCCATACCTTGTATTGATTTGTATAGAAGCAGAATTTTCAAGGTTTAAATTAATCTTTGCATTGATACTTTAGCATGCCCTTTCCCTCATCCCTCCCTGACTCTATAGCTGTGTCCTTACAAGGGGGCCTTTGCCATTCCTTGCCTTTTCCTTACCACGAGCTTTCTTAAATCCCTGAATTTAGCAGAAAGTGCTTTTCTCTTTCAGCTCCCTGCGCCGGGGTGCAGGAGAACAGAGTGAGCAACAGGTTTAACATTTTCCTTTCCTACGTTGTGAAAATCATGGGTGGCAAAAGTGTCACTGGCGAAAATCTTGGAGTCATTTCCTAGTGAAGTTTGGCCGTGACTGGAAATTTCACATAAAACAGTGGCAAGGGTTAATATTATTCCTGCCATAACATTTTGTACAATTTCCCATGAGAGCTCTCAATGGTTTTCCACTGCCACTGGAAATAATGACTCTCAGCTGGAGTAAGTTGCACTAACACTTGATATTCCTGTGCCAAGTCCTCTTTGAAATGAGCTTGTGTTGGTTTTGCACACACAAGAATAACTAACACCAGCCACTCCTGGTCAGAGCTTCCAACCCAAAGTCAATACTCTTGACCAAGCTGTTCTTGAGTTGAGTTTACAGCAAAATCCTATGGAAAGTGAGAGCAACAATACACGTCACTCCCAAATCAGCCAATGTGTGTGTAAGAGCTGAGGAGGTGATACTCCTACAGGGTGCCTAGTTTCTGGAGTGTTCCTGGGTAGGAGGTCTCCTCCTGTACCAGGAACAGAGCTGTAAATGTTAGCCAAATCCCAGTTCAACTTTGGACTTGTGTGATTCATACAGATTCTGGTTTATCTTACTCACCTGCTGAACTGGACAAAACCATTTCATTTTAAATGAAGCCAGGGCAAAATGTCTAGGGATTTCATAGGAAGAAATGAAGCTTTGAAGAACACATATTGGCCCATTTTCTTCTAGGGATTTGTCTTTCTTCTAACTGCACACTGTAGTGGCACAGCATTATCCAAAAGCTTTACCACTTCGAATCACTATTGGAATCATGCAAGAACAAAGAAAATGAAAAGCTATCTTTGGATTCAGAGCTGCACTGGGGTAAAGCATTATATAAGGATCTGACCCATTTAATACAACAGTACAGAGAGCAAGCAAAGGCAAAACACCCTTGTCTCTACCAGCAAAACCATCCAAAACCTGTGCCCTTCTTTCCCTGGCTATAGCCATGTTTAGAATTCTGTTTCTGCAGAAGTTGAGAAATGATTTGACATTTTGTGTGTAAGAAAAAAATACAACTCCATTACTCCTATTTTGCAGATCCTTTCGGGATGATCGAGAGATAAAGGTTGCCAGAACAATACATGGCTGGAATTGCTGACATGCAATTCAAACCTTCCAGTTTAACTGGTGTGATTTATTTCTTTTTTAGATGTTGTTGCCAATGAGCTCATTATACAAGATGAGCTTAACAGGAATGTAATTTGAATTATGCAAAATACCATCAAACCAGCTTTTCACCGTCAAGCTGGGAATGTAAAGCTATATAATTCCTATTAGAAATGATTGCTGTTCTACCAGAGGTTGCATGCATCTCTTCAACACTGCAATCACTGCCAAGTTATCAAGGCTGGGAGGGGCATAGCCAGAAACTGGAAGATTTCCAAGACATGATCCCTCATTCTTAAACAGGGATAAGTCTGTGGCTCTGATATGCAAATATTCCTAGGTCAATGCCATGCTCTGAGCACGCTGGTATCAAGGTGATCCTATGGATTTCACCCTTCCCAAGCTACCAAATTTTGCTGCAGAAGAAAAAAGGAAAAACTCAAATATGTTTAGAATGTTAAATCCTCAGCATACTCCTGGCTCCCGATGCACATTGAATTCATCGTTTGTAATGGGTGCCAGGATAGACGGGACTGGTTTTGGCTAACCATACTATGTGCAGCATGCAGGAACAAGCCAGATGCACCAGATGCGCTGTTCTACAATGAGAAAACGAGGGTATCTCAGAAGCTTGCAGAGTAACCCAGAGCCTCCCTATGAATTTATAACCGGTTATGACAGGCGTTACAATCCTCAGGAAGCAGTATTGCCATTTGGTGATGTCACAGCTGCCCTGTGGGAGCGTGAGGTCACTAACAGAGCTGTGCATGGAGATAAGGGCCTGTTCAAATGAACAGAGGTGCCACGTAATTACCCAGGCTGCAGGAGGAGGACCAGGCTGTTTGGAAGACCCCGGGTCTGCCTTACGCTGTCACTTCTCTTCTTTGAATCCTTGGGCAGAGGTGGAGGGGACCGTGTGGTTGATATCGATAACTGGGGAGTGTGAGAGAGAAACCAAGGGAACTCTGCCCATCTGCATCAGTTAACAACCTGCTTTGGTAGTATTGTGCACCCCTTCACCAACACGTGGACCAGTGTTGTAGTATTAAGTGGAGAGAGCTGGGAAATTTTCCCATCCAACGAGGCTAATTCAGCAAAAGAATGGAAAATCACCATATCCAGAAGACCTCAGGTATGTGCAAGCTTGAGGTACTCAGTGCTGGAACGACTGGAATTAGGGCTCTGCTGGTGGATTGGTGCTCTGCAGCACCGCAAGAGCCAGCAGGATTGACCCATGGGGGTTAAAAGCCCATCAGCTCTCCTGGTTAAACTCACTAAGGGTATCTTAAGGCCACAGTCCAGGGATGCCAACTGAGTACACACTGCTGAATTCTATCTCCACCATCAGGAGAGATCAGAAGTAATGTTCATGCCTCTTGCATCAGGAGAAATCAGCACAACTCTAGCTTTTGGGAGATAAGAAATCTCCAGTTTTCAATGCCATTGGTGGCACAAGTAAAGCCAGTGACATGCATGGCAGGCTTGCCAGGGTCCACGTGGCACATGTCCAGATTCACAACAGCACGAACATGGAGCTGAGACTCCACAGCACGTCTCTGCCTCCATCCTCTGCATACACCACTTACACCACATATGCAGGAGCTGCTGTTTCCCTGAGTAATGGTTCCAAAGGGAAACATTGAGAAATCCTGAAGCAAACAACTACGTTGGCATCTTCTCTTTTTTCAAGAAAATGGAAGGGATGACCAATGGGTTCAGGGAGTCTTGGAGGCCTGTTTTAAAAGTTCCCATTGTACAAACAAGTCATCAGGGCTCCAACCACTTTAAACACTTGCAGTTGAAAACATGCTTTTAGTGGTTTTGTGAGAGCAGAGACTTTTACCATCTATTAATACTCTGCTAGCTTTGGTTACTAAAAGTATCATCCTGGGCACGCTATTTTTGACACTCTACTTGGAAGGAGAGCAAGAGCAGGAGACAGGCACTATAGATGGTTATCCAGAGCATTCAGAGTGTTTTAAAGATCTCCCAGAAAGTATTGTAAAAGTGTGTAAATCCGAGTAATCTGGACCGATTCCAGCTTCAATAATACATTCTCCCAATATTCCTCCTGCAGTTTCAATTGGAAAACCATCCTGAAATGCTGTTGTACAGCATCACCGGGGGCTGTAAAACAACTGCTGTATTTTACCCAACAGTTTGGCTGCTCTTCCCTTTAAATAATTTTTAAGTCATTTTGCAAGGAGCTCTGGGATAAAAAAAAGGGCTGCATAAATATATTATCATTGTCATTAATTCTGGCACCATTCAAGACCACCAGTATTTAAAATCAATTAACAGTTCTTTTCCTATTATCATTGGCATTTTATCCTTATTCAGCTAGAACAAGTCTCTCATAAAAGTTAAAAACAACCTATTTTGGGAAGTAATACAGCAACAGTAAAGGAGACCTGGTGAATTCTCATTAGATTTTTAGCAACGTGAGTTTTCTGGGAATATTTTCACATGTAGAAGTTTTGGGCTGTGCAAAGGGTGAGACCACATCCAGTAAAATGAGTTAACCCTGCTTATTTCACAGCGTTAGCCCATCACGTCTTTCTTTTTAGGTTATCATTAAAGCACATCAAAACAAAAGCTGTTCTAAGCTCAAAACACTCTGAAGCAGAACCTAAATCCTGTCTATGTTTTGGCTTACAGAAGCCAAGTCAAGGTTGGATTTCTTTAGCTGTTAGCAGGTCTCTGTCAGCAAAGGTAATGAAGGTACTGTTATTTTCCATGGCCTCGTATTTGACATGCCCCAGTGCCAACAGCCCAAAAGCAGTAGCCAGAACATGGCTAATCACAAGGGACTAATTTAACATTCAGGGCAACAGCTCCCAAATATGATGCAGCATCACCAGTTTTGTCTGTTATTGATGACTCTGAGAACTCTGACTTTGCATCAACCTTAAATTCAGCTGCTTGTTTCATAGGAAGCTCTACCAGAATCCTCAGTGTTATATGGAAGTGCCACCCAAGTCCCCTGGTAATCCACACTTCATTGGAGATGCAGTGGGAAAAGGCTTTACCTGTGTTTTAATGCTTAGTATTTCCCAAACAAACCTCAGGTGGGACAAAATTTAAGTACATAAAAAGATAACTGTGTCAAGCAATGCCACTAATAATACTTCATAGCAGAGCTTTGGGACTTCTATTGTATCCCAACATACGAACATCACCTGAATGGCATCAAGTATGTGGATTTACTATTGCAAGGCAACAAGGAGTGTCTAGAAGCAGCTGGAAATAATTCAGTAACACAGTACAGTGAAAGGAGTTTAAAAACCACATAGTCTCAATGATATTTTCATAGTGCTCCAAGCAATTTACTTCCACAACTTAAATGGTTTCAAGACTATCCAGCTCAAAATTACATACACAGCATAAATGCCAACAGCGGTAAACTGCAGAGCATCAGGCCAATGAAACAACAGCCAACAGCCCTCGAGGAAATTACAGTGAGATTTATGAATGACATTCTCATGGCTTTGATGGATATCAACCAAAGTCCTCTCATATCTGCCAGTGTCTATCTCAGATGTGTCTCACTATGGAAAATAATTTGCATTTTATGGCAATATTGCAAAACCCACTGGACTCATTCAGCCCATAAAGGCTTTGCCTCTGCTCTCCACCTTGCTGCTGTCCAGAATATGAACTGACTTGTGTAAGTAAATTACTATTCCATATAGATTATACAGTCAAAAGTCTGCACTATATAGAGTCCAGGTAACCTTGTGACCCAGTTAAAGCTTTCCTTACAATGAAAAGCATCTCCATCAATAACAGACTATAAACGTAGTGAAAGAGGCTATGGCTTAGGTAAAGCATGTGTCGATGTGCACTCAATGATGGCAATAAATACTCCTATTTGAATATTTGTTGTGTATTTTCTGCTAAGCTATTCGAGGAGCAGAGCTCCTCTTTGTTTGCATGCATCATCCAAACACTTATTTGAGGTGGGATGATCTGTATTTACAGTTTTCTCTGCTTTGCTTTAAAGTGAGTGAGAGTTGAGGTATTTGGCAGACGTGAAGGTTACTCAAAGACTCAAGTTTATGCTCTGGAGTGATTTTGGAGTCAATAAACTTTGCAATCTTAATGGGAGCATGGGACTAAAAGCCAGAGAAGGCAAATAAGTAAAAGGCAAAAAACAAGGAAAGAATTTTGGCATGCAAGTGTTATCTGCTCTAGAAATCTGAAGTTGAACGGTATGGAGACTTTTCAGGGGTCTGTGCACATCTTCAGTTGAGACACATAAGAAATGAAAGCTATATAGAGAGATGTAGTAAGATTACGATATATATGAAAAATAAATTAAAAATCCCCATCTAAAATCTCACTTCAAAGTCCCACAGAACTTCAGGCATTATTGGAAGGATTTGAGAAGACGTGGGAAGCAAAGAGACAGCATGTCCAAGGGGAGAAGCAGGCAGAGTCACACAACTGCAGGCCTTCAGGACATAAGTCAAGTGGAAGTCAGAAATACAGCAGTGAAGGAAGCAAATCATGATCCAAGAGGGATATGCAACAGTGGAAATAAAATAAGTAATCATTTTATCTTTAGGGTAGAAGCAACATCTGATGGAGCACCTAGAAGACAGATGGAGCTTTGGAGACTGAAATGATCTTGCTGTAACAACATACTTCTCATTATGACTTGACTGCAAAATCTACCAAGTGAGAAAATGTGCATGAAAGACTCTTACTTGTATGAATAAAGAAGTGCAAGGAGCAAGTGTTTAAAATCATTTTATCTGTGAACAAATCAAGATAGAAAATCTAAGGAGAGCATTTGCAGACAAGAGCTACCTTAATTTTAGTAATGTCTCTGTGGATTAAAGGTCCAACACTTCTTGTCTAACTGATACATCCCTTGTCCTGAAGTAAGAATCCAGATTTTCTCTCCTCGATAAAGAGCTGAAAAATGGATAATAATAAAGAATAAGGAGAATCATGAAACCTTCCAGAATCTCTAATCTGGAAATGGCGACCACCATGCCAAAACAGTTATTTTACCTTCTTGTTGAGGGTTTATTTTGAAGCACATAACTGGAGGGCAGGGCACACGGACGGTTACTGTAACCAGGGATCTCTAGAATCCACAAAGGACGGATTTACTGAAAATATTTCATGTTCTGAAAGCAGAGCTGTGTAAGGTATGACAAGAAAATAAAGGAGGGCTAAAGAAAGGCCCAAGAAGAAAAACTCAGCCAAAAAAATAAGGTGTTGAATTTCTGTATTTTGCCAAACAGAAGCTCAAGATTTGATTATATCACAGTAATTGTCATGTAGGCTATAAAAGTCAGTGTAGGATGGTTCTGTGCTCTATGGTTAGTAGCAGAGTTCCTTTATCACCGCTAGCAACACTAGCTAGATTAAAACGAATGCAGGTAGCACACCTGTGCTGCCATCACACAGAAAGGGAACAAAACACCTGGTAGGAGAGGCTTTCCAGTCTGCTGAAGAAAGGCATAAAGCCAGCTTAATAAAGCCAAAATGAAGATGAAAATAAAGCATCCACTTCCAGCAGGGAGAAGAACTGACTTTTTACAGGAAGGACCTCAGGAACGGTTGGATTCTCCTCTCTTGAAGACTCTGCTTTAATTTAAGCTCCACTTGGCTGATAGGTGTTTGCTAAACACAACTCAACTGGCCTCCTTACAGGCACAAGTGTGAGAAATTCTGTGGCCTTAAACTCCAGGTGAGGAGATTCCTTCTCCTAACACCACCACAACAACCGTGGGTTCCTCCCGCTGGGTCTAAGCTGGGAATGCTCTGTAACACGTAATAAATACAACTGCAAATCACCAGGAATGTGTTGCCACAGAAAAACCAGGCTAGGAGGCCAGGTCTCGAGGCTGGCCGCAGCAGAACCGCGGTGCTGTGCCATGTACCTTTCAGTAACCATCCCCGTGATGAAGAAGGATGCGAGGTATTTTGGACAGTGGGAAAGAGCCACAGACAGGGCTTAAAAAAATCAGAACATTGACAAAATGTATTAGCCTGAGGTGAAATTTCATTGAGTCTTTGCTTGATTATAGGCTGTCCAATCTCCAAACGTGTATATGCGCTTCTGAAACCGCTTTTTAGGGTTTTCAATAAGGTGCAGTTATTTTTGCAGGGTTTTTAAGCAAATCCTCCATGGGATGTTGGTATTTTCCGATGCTGTCTCAGACAGCTCTGTTTTAAAATAAAACCTGGGCAGACTGTGAGACCAGGGCTGGGTCTCTGGGCTGTGCACAGGGATGCAGTAGGGCCAGCTCAGTGGGACCAGGGGATAGACTCGGGATGCTTTAGCGGAGAACTTGGCTCAGTATCAAAAGCAATGGGGTGCAAAGAAAACAAAGAGTAGAAAATGCAAGAAAACAGGGCTGACCTTAGCAAACACTGGCAGTGGAGGAATCACCTCCAGTGCTTGAATTGCCAAATGGAAAATAAAACTCAGCGACAAAAAGCAAATAGAGAAAAACATGAAAAACAAGAAAGTTGTGGCTTATTTTAGCACCAGGAGCCTGCAGGTGAATGGCATGTCAAGACTAAAGCCTTCCTCCTCTAGGTCCCACTTGGGCTGTTTTGTTTGTATGAAGAGAAACCTTCAGCTCCTGTGCTTGCTGAGCCGCAGGGCACGGTGGAACTGCTGACCAGGCAGCAATGCAACAGCTCTGAGTGACCCAGCAAACACAGGAGCAGCCTGGGGACACACAGATGGGGATGCAGAGCTTGCAATCCTACGGTACAGACTGGTACAGCAAAGGGAAATCTTCAAGACAAAGTTAAACATTGACCATTTCAGTTCCATCACAGCTGCATGCAAGCTCAGGAGGCAGGATGGGATGAGCTTGTTTTTACATTGAACCACCTCACTTCAATGTCACTTCAAAATAAGCAAATTTCACAGCAACTACAGCAAACTTCAGAGTGTTTTGGTTTGAACCCTTAAAAAATAGAGCGTTTCCCAAAATTCAGAATTACCCCTGAGAAAATCCTTCTATAGACCTAAATTGAGAAGAAATAAATCTTCCAGCTGTCCAACTTCCAGCTTCACCCAGGATTCATCTCCCTTATCTCCCTGAAATGCTGGAAAAAAGATGGGCCTTGAAGCCATAAAGATAGAGCCATAAAAATAGCTATAAAGATATGATCTCTATCCCTGGAAGGGGATAGCAATCCCTTGCCCTCAGTGGTGATTGTAAATCTAGATAATTAGCAAGCATCAAAAGTTTTTGAGCACCCTAAATGAAAAGGCTGTGACTGTCATTTCTGAAATGGTCCGCAGTGATTTGAGCTGCTAGGAGACCTACAACACGTCAGGAACTGAAGCTTATTTATGCACGCTGAACACTGAGTGTGTTTGGCAACGCTGACATTGTGAAAACACTTAGGGACAGGGGTTTCTTGCACACATGTGTCTCATTTTGCACATTCCCCCAGTCTCATAATCTGTGGCTTTGCAGACGTTGACTGACAGCTCCGAAAGCGTGCTCTCAGCTCTCAGATAAATTGCTGATTATTTTAGTCCTTCTTCCAAGGCTCTGAACATCCCTCTTTAACTCGCAGGGAAGAGAAAACAGACGATCCCAACAGAAACAGATCCAGGATGTTACTATAAGGCTCAATTTTACTTTGTGGGGCAGAAGTTGCCCTGCTCAGAGAAGGGGAAGTAAAGGAAGTCTCGGAAGCTCTGCTTGTTGACTGAAGATACACACAGTGGTGTAATGAGATTGAAGAATGGGAATAAGGCTCCCTTGGCTCTCTTGCAATCAGGCAAGCAATCAGTGGGGCTGGCTAATAGCCCATCAGTGGTACCCTTCCAACTGAAGATACTAGATTTTGTCCTGTTCTATTTCTGAATAGGATACGGACACTTAAATTACGTGTGTACAGGCTTAGCTTCAGCCTCATCCAATTTTAGGACCTGTATTAACTCGGTTTGCCTGTAAAACAAATAAAAGTATTTCAGAATCATAACTCCCAGCCACTATTTCCTTTTCTATTGGAACCCTGGAGCTTCCACCACGGCTTATCAGACATGCAGACAATAACAGGGTAATTCCTGCAGTCCCGTCATTTATTTAGGCTAGAAGAAAACCAGCTGAGGAAAAAAGGTAATAGATTTTTTCTTTTGCAAGAGCTCGAGTTACACCAACACTGAGGCTTGTGTGAAACGCATCTGAATCTGCAGGGACAAATTTAGACCTGATTAAAATCTCCTTTGCTTTGAACAAGGCTCCACTTGGGATGCACTTGTGGCTTTTAAGGTGGCAAAATTTAGCCGAAAGTGATTGAAAACAAAAACCTGCTCCTGTTTGATATCAGTGATTATTCCAGCCAGAAATCCAACTGAAATATGGAGGTCTGAGCAATATGGAGGGAATAATCAAAGTAGAAAAGCAAATCTGCTTTCAATGTGATATTTCATCTCACCTACCTCAGGCTTCAGGCCAGGAAAGTAATTAAGTGTGTGCTTAGGTTTTGGAAAGTGGGAAGCTCCATCAATATTAAACTACCAGGCTACTTATATTAAAGCTTGTGCCTAAGCAGATTTTTAGACAGAAAAACACTAATGCCTATTTTTTACCAAATTTGTTCAGGACTGGACTTATTCCACACACTCTGCCTGTGGTCGGCTCCCCTCATTGCATGGGCTGTGCACCGTGGCAGCTCCTCTCCCACTTGCCTGTGCATGCTGCCTGCTGCAGTTACGGCTCTCCCAAGGAAGAACCATCACCCTGTCCTGAGCAAGGTTCATCTTAGATGTCTGGAAAGTGGTTAAAGCTGTTTGTGAACGCATAGGAGGCAAGAGGCAGGGTCTGCCAGGGATCAGAGAGCAGCCAAACTCTTTAGTCCTCTATTTTTGGATGTTTTCCCTAACAGGGTTTTGAAATCCTTAGCTAAAAAATTACTCCATGAACCCAATGTGTAGTAATTAGGTGGAAAACTTCTTCGCAAAGCCCACTTTATAATTACAGGATTTGAGCTGTGGCATAAAACATTTCAGATATATCTTTTAAAGAGAAGCAGATTATTCTATTTAGAGCAAAGTCCCCCCTACTTTTTCTCTCTCCCAGGATAGACATGAAAACACCTTTGAAAAGTATTTTTTTCCCCCTAAGTATGGTTTCTTTCCCGGGTGTAAGTGTGTTCAAGTGAATGTAATTACATCTTGCATCCAACAAGCCAAATATTTGATTCCATATTAATACGTTTTCTCTGCAGCTAGTGGTGAATGTGGCTTCGTGCACCAGATGCAGAACATTTTTAAGAGCTGGGCAAAACCAATATATATTTATATGTTTATGTATATCCGTGTGCATGTATATACATATATAAATGTAAATGCTTACCACAGAAGAAGGGAAAAAGCTCCTAAATATGAAGCAGTTTCCCCTCCTTCCCAAATCATTCAATTTTTGTGGAGCAGAATAAAGGAACGTGAACTTTTCTAATCACTAAAGCATTATAGCAAATGGAAATAACAGACATGGAGGCTGCTGGAAGAGGTTTATCCACTCTACTTACACCCTGACAATCTGAATTACGCAGAGTGTATCATACAGCCTGTAAGTGCTTAGTTTTGATCCATAAACTGGACACCCAACCTAACAACCAGCAAGCATCGGGGCTGACAAAAAGACTTAGGTGCTGTTGAGTACAATTGTCTGGAGGAGTCAGCAGAACATAAAGACTGCATCAGAAAAAGCACCCAAAGATGCAAACTTCTCGCTCCCCTCGCCCACAAGCATAAAGTGAGCTTCTGACACATCCTTTAATGGAAAGGGCAGGAACTGGGTTGAAAAGACCTCCCCTTGGGACCAGCTGTTAATGAGATGCAATGGGAAAATTACGCTGAACTATTTCATTGATGCATTTCATGCTTTAAACTTGGCATGAATTTTGCTGTCTTCTCCGGAGGTTTTATCAATGTTATCATCTAAAAGTTGCACTGATAAACGTTCAAATTTAAAGCAAAAAACCCGCATAAAGAAATATATATCAGTGACAATGCAAATCACTGTTTTTATTATACTTGGTACCAGATGGCCATGCTTAGGTGGGATTGTTACTTCAGAGAAGCACAGAGAGCAGCATGTGAATGCATGTCTGTTGCCTGCCTCAGAGATTCAGCAATGACCTCACCAGCTTTACGGAGCCAGTAAAGGTTTAATAGAAAATAGAAAGGATTCTCTCTGGATGGTATTTCTACTGATATGGGGGTTTAACAGTTTTACCAGCAGCAGCTCATGACTAGGAACATCAGCACAGGCAATCCGATTGAAGCACCATTGTGACTTCCAGAGTGATGGGTAAGTAAAAGCCCTCTTGAGGGCCATGATGTGCCATGGATTGCCCTCAACAACACAGGCATTTCCAGAATGGAACCAGACAGAACCTATGGAAAACTACTAGCAAGTGAAAGAGGAAAGTGGCCATAATGATGGTTTGGAACCTGGATTTTAGAATAGCATTAAGCCGGGCTATCTCTTGATTTACACACTGCTACCTTCAAGCCACATCAGTCGATTCTTTTTTCCAAACCTAATACAGTGCATTTTTAAATGAAATTATAGGATTTTCTTCCCCGTTTTCACAGTTCATGACTCAAGAGCAGCTTTAGAAATGAACAGATAATTCAATTTTCACTTTGCAGCCTTGATGCTTTGTTTATTTAACAAGCCTGATTAAGAAATAAGTAGCCCACAACTTGGTATCACTCCAGCTATTTCCAGCATCTCATTATGTTTATTGTACCAACCCACATCCGACCCACCAGGATAGCAGGGAGACTCCACAGAAATACCGTCCTTCAATTTAGCAGCACCAATCAAAGGGAATGTTGGTTTGTTTGAATTCGGGAAGGGAAAGAAGAGATAAATAAACTGCAAACCAAAGTATGTTCCTGACCATGAGACTTTCCCCTGGATTGAGCAAGACATCCAATATAACTTGAAATCGTAAGTGATAAAGATAGAAAAGCTTACTCACTCTGACTTGACTTTGGTAGCCAGAATGCCATTATCACAAACACAACAGGCCCATGGTGTGGCCCTTCTTGATCTAAGCAGGGAAAGGAAAACTGCTGCTGAAAGTGTAAACCAACAAAAATAGGTTCCCTCCTTGTAGAAATCACACCTATCAGCCATTCAGATAACTCTTTTCCCCCTCCTGTTCCTTTTCCATTGCCACATCTGTCTGGAACCAGAAGGAAAATGGCACATGCCACAGAACTCTTATCCTCTTTGTTCCACAGAAATTCAACAAATAGAACCAGATTCTTTTCTCATTTATGAGAACACAAGAGTCTTCACCAAACCCTTCACAGTAATATCAACGGCTTCAGGGGTGTTGGTGAGGTCTGTCTGCTCTAAGGTTATCTGCTTCCAGAGAAGCTGTTTCTGGAGATCCTCCTGGGTCCAGCACAGCCTCTCCCCTCTCCTAAATGCTATTTATCTTTCCCTGTGATGTGATTCCCTAGACAAGCAACAGAGGAAATAGCACATTCACCTTCAGCTATCCACAGGAAGTGCCAGCTCTGCCCAGAAGCTCTCTTGATGGTGTTCTGTCTTTATATAGATATAAATGCATTTCTATCTTCTGCACATGCCTAAGAAAATATTTTAGATTCACTTACGGCTCCTTTCAGTATCATTTCTACTTAACAGAAGTGAGCTGAGGCACATTTCTGCACCTTGAAGACAGGAAACATCTCCCTCCTTCCCTCATGACTTCCAACCCACAATATCTCACTGCCTCCTCTATACAGTCTTAATTCAAAGATCATTAGGGAAAAAAAGCAAATCAACCCATGATCTTTGCACTGATTCCCATTATTAGAGTATCACATGGGTGTTCAGCCTGAGGAGCACTGAGCTGTGTAAATACTTTTTGGGGCTTCAGTGGGAGAAAATAGTAGGGTTCACTAAATTGGTGCAAGAGAAAAAGGTTGTAATTATTAAACCAAAATATGTAGCTCAGCCAGCTTAAGTAAATAGCCTCATGCCCAAAGTCAGCAGCATTTTTCTGTGTGTCTTGATCCCACTACAGACTGTAACGAGGACGTAAAGGATGATAGGAGAAATTCTACCTAAGAAGAAACCTCAGCATGCCAGTATGTGTGGCATTAGTGAGGGTGTGAAATGATACAAAACCTGGTTTCTTAAGCAAAATGACACGGAATGAATGGCAGGCCACTTTGTGCAGAGAGATGTACTTGGCTGCGGGCTGCTCAAGGCAGGGCTGTGAATGCAGGCAGTCAAGAAAAGTGGGCAACTCCAGGAAAATCCAAGGAGTACAGGGAAAAGGCTGAGCCCTGGATGGGAGCCAAATAAATCTTGTTGAGGAAAAATAAATATCTCTGCTGGATGTCATTCAGAGATACTGCTATTAAGCTGGTATTTCCCAGTGAAGCTTGTAATCACAACTGAAGCCTCCTGCAGCAGTGACTGCTCGTAGCTGTAGAAGACTAAATGTATGTTCAAGGATGGAAAAGGTATATAGGGTAATACCCCAAATTTTGCTAAACACAAGAAAGCATCTATATGACTTGTTGATCTTCATTCTCAAAACATGTGCAGTCTAACACTTCTGTTACTTCTTTCATCCTGACCCAGGAGATCTGTAGGATGCTAACAGCTCTCAGCCTCAAGCAGCAGCACCAGCAGGACACAGGACCTTCTGTTAGGACAATGTTAGGTCATCTGCATTTTGATCCTCTCACCCCTGAAATCAAAGCGGGATCAATGACACTGAGGTCCACCAGGTCAACTCAGAGGCAAAGCCCAGTTTTTCACATGGAAACCACCTCAGAGCTGCAGATAATGACTGTGGGCAAACTTCCCACATCTGCCTGTGCTGCTGTCACATCCCTCCCATGGCATCTGCTATTAACAGCTGCCAGCCACTAAATGGAGCTATAGGCTGCCCAGGTTCACCTTCTCCCATGCTCAAGTGATTGAACCCAAGGAGTAACACAGATCACTTGCAAATCTGGGCACCTCACTGGAGTGGGAATCATCACTGGCATGAAAACAGCCAACAGCGAGCATCGAAATGTGGCTAAAACTCATCATATTGATGATGATTGAACTTCACAACACTAAGGACCTGAAAACAAACCTCGGGACTGTGGCTTTTCTGCTGACTTCTTCATCTACCCAAAGAAGAATTTTCATTCCTTTCTTTTCTTCTTTTCTCCAAGTTAGCAGGATAAAGTACCGGGCTGTGCAGAATGACTGCCTGCTATATTTAACTCAGACAAACACATAACAAATCACTATTCTGCAGAAAGAAGGCACACCTCATAGGCTGTATTTTTTTTTCTTGAGACCTGGACGTAAGACCACAACCCTCTAAATAATCCTCCAGAAATAAACCAATGAAACGTTCCCTCTGACAACAGACACGGTATTATACCTGCAGCTGGTAAATGTTTCCACAGTTCAACCACCTTTCCTTTTCGTTTCCAGTAAAAATTCGATCCCGAGGGAAAGAGTCAGCAGCTAGGATTTTAATTACTTCTCTGCAATAATGTAGAATGGAGAGTAGTAATTTCTAATGCTACTGATGTATTCTGCTTTTCTCCTCTGGCTTGGAGGGGAGAGCAGAGGACAGTTTAATGCAAAGGCAGGCACCCTATGGAGAACCATCCCTTTTGTCTCTGCTATCTCTTCATCCACTGAAGCCCAGAGACACGGTATCATGGGTATTCAATGAAGACTTCAGAGAACATTGTCTCTGCAGCACTTCTGGCTCAGCCTTTCTGAGCAGACCTTCCTCACCGAGAACTAAAGGCTCCATGAAACCTGGGTCTACCCCAAGTTTCAGATTTTAATCTAGTATTTGACAATGAAAATATCTGGAATTCAGGAGAATGGATCCCCTCACTTCAGAAGTTCATTGATTTAAATAAAGAAACCTTAGGATAGTTGTGATGCACCTTCCAGGTTTGAGTTTTCATTTATTCCTGCCACACTTTCAAACTTTGGCATTTCCTTCTCTGCCACGAGAACCAGAAAGTTTCCTTCAGGTAAAAGGCACAACTGGTGTTATTTTTGCTGATTTCAGCAGGGAGAAAAGGAAATATGCTCACATACATAACCATACGCATACACACTCATAAACATAATGTATATAATAATGTCTGCTCACAATCGCATAAATATGCTGCCAGCTCCAGGCACACAATATTGCAAGTGTTGAAATACTGAAGTCTAGTTCTGATTTTTATGATGTATTCCCCCAAAAGCATGATGAATCCCATCTTTCACAACACTCTTTTGCCAGAAGGTACATTTGAGTGGTGGGACAAGAGACAACCCTATCTGCCCAGTAATGGCATCAAAAGCAGGAATTGAGCAGAGGGGAGCTGGAAGCTTTGGAACTGCTGGTAAATACACTTTGGATTGTGTGAGCCATGGACCAGAGCAGCCACACAAGTGGAAAATGAATGTTTCCTGTTTGGATAAATCCCTTCCATTTATCCCATTATTCTAAGAGGTTTGTCTGGTCAATCTTCATCTCATTTTGGTGGCAGGCCATACACACAGCACGGAGATTTCCACTGCAGGAGTCCCTGGCAAGGGCAAAGTGCCATAAACACTGTTGTACTCCAGCTCTGTGCTGGTAACGGCTTCTTGGAGTTTGGTTTCTTAGTGGATTATCCAGGAAGAGAAGTGGGGAATGACCAGGCAAATTAAGTAGCAGGAGAACCTCAGCTTCCTTTCAAATGGCTTTGCCACATAAATTGCACTTTTAGCAGTGAATCAATCCCTATCCGGTGTTCTTCCCTGACAATGAAGTGGACATTGTATTTTTCTTCTGGGATTTCCATGTATATATATATTTATATATATAATTTCCTATTTCTCTAAATCTAGAGGCTTAGGAGTGCCTTAAACATAACCTGCTTTTGATTTCTGTAATAACTGTGATTTATATTTCTTTATATTTTATAACAGGCTACCCTCTGCCCTTTACTCATAAACCAGAACCGTGCTCCCAGATTCCGAAATGAGACTTTAGGCTAACAACGCTTGCAATATTGCAACCTTTCTCTGTCAATGTATTATCCCTCATCCAATCCACAAATTATCACTGAAAGCCTTTGCTTCTAGAATTTGAAAGTATCTTTTTTCAATGTGCTTGCTTGGATGTGATGTGACAGATCAACAGTCAGGAAATGCAAGCCTGATGAGGACTTCTAGCCCTACCCAGTAATAAAATATGGAGATATTACTATGAAAAGGGGAGCAAACTGATTTCTATTTGATACTGTAATGAACACAAGTTTAGGCCTAAAAGTTAGACTAATAACAGTGGAAACAAGTTTCAAGGGACCAAATATTATGTGCTAGGATACAGTGAAACGGTTTAAGTTTAAATTTCCCTATTTCATTTTAATATGCAGTTCTTATCCTGGAGCATTGCAAGTAACTCACAATCCCATAGGCAGGGAGGTGCATGTGCCGAGCTCAGGTTGGGCTGGATAGCATTTGTCAGTCAAAGAAATTCCTAAGATGATGTGTGTGTCAAAGCCACAAAGAGAAATGAACGCTGACAACTTCGGAATTGGAAAATATCCTTCCATAATAATAAACCGGGGCTGACTGAGAGTCCTGAGGGCTTCAGCAGTCCCTGAAGTAGCTCACGTTCAACCAGCTCTTTCAAAATAGCAATATTTCACTCTAATGGTAGCAGGCTGCATGGCCCTGTGTGCGGAGCATCCCATCCCTCGCCTGTGCAGGACAATGTGCTCATTGTTGCTCTGTTTGTCCCCTTCCACTGCCGGCTCCAGCATGCTGGATGAACAGCCACAAACTTATTTACAGCTATTTTTTCAGTTCAATTTCTTTCCATTTTCTATGAAAAAGATGGGATCTTTAAGAAATAATATTGCTGGGGCACTTGGATGGTTGTTCAGGTTCCTGGTGCTGCAGTTTACCTGGTTGGCTGCCTGGTATTTCAGTACCAGAGCCCTGTGCCCTGTGGAACTATCATGATTTAACCCCCAGCTGAAACCAGGACAGGAACCTGATCATCAAACATCCATTTTGGCTTCTTGTTGTCTCCTTTTTGTTTCTTGTTTCAGAGAAGCAAATAGTTCCATTTGCTAAGGTCATAATAAGAGTTCTTTTACCTAAAAGAGCCCCCTGACTTTAAAAATAAGCTCTGGAAACACAACTTCTTGTGCTGTACAATGTCATAACTCCATAGAATTTGTGATCAGGTAAGCACAAAAGCTTACACTGGCTGTGGATGTGCTGTAAAATGTTCACACGCTTTCAAATGTATGGTATATCTGAAGACTGTGGCTATTTATCTGTTAAAGATGCCACTGCCTCTTTGTCACATCTTCACATTTCTTGCCCAATCTCTTGAATTCCAGGAGGAACAAGAGATCCAGAAATGAGCACGGTGGGAATGAACATGCCTTAATTCCCTGCTCATGTGTCCTCTCCAGCCAATAAACATTTGCATCTCTAATATTTACAACACTTGAGTTACCCAGCTTTCATGACTTGCAACTTGCTGTCATCAAAGTAGTAACTGTACAATCAAACAGCAAGAAAAGGTGCAGACCTTAAAGAGACAAAGGGACTCAGTGCTGAGTACATATAACCCTTCATGCCCTTTTTTCCCATCCTACTGAGGGATGCTAGCACATCGCAGGGGAAGAGGGTGGTTTTCCTAGAGATTGGCAGGTAACTGATGCTGTTGCCACCCCTGACATCACTGGTATTTTAAGTGAAATATTAATGGTCCTGCTTTTGATAGGAGTTTCAGCACAACGTGCATTAAGTCATTGGAAGAGAGATATTGTCCCATTAAGAACAGTAAAACCTTAAGCTCCCTTCCTGAAGAGCAGCGGTGGGCAGCTAAAGTGACAATCAATTTAAACAGGCGATATTGCTTTCTAAGTCTCTGAAGTGTGAAGTCCCAGCATGCCTGATGCATTTCACTTTAATTTCCTTTTGGAAAACAGAGCTGTGGTTAGTGGGGAACCTCACGCACGCACACACAAAAGCAAGGAAAGCCTTCAGAGTGCAGGAAAGGAGGAAATTATTTAACCCTTTCAAAAAGCTATACAATTTCTTTAGCTAAGTGAAGAAAAATAAGCATAGATACGTTCTCCTTTAGTTCCTGTGTAAAAACAAACAATAGCCTTGCATAGCTAATAACTGCGGCAGGGCCCCTTGCTAATATCTGCTACAAGCCCTGAAAACCCACTGAAAAATCTTTCTTTCCAGTTTCCCTTCACTTCAAGCAACTTCTGAATCAGCAGCGCATGCCCCCTATAGGGGAAAAAGATAAGAATCATGTAATTTCATCTGATTTCCCACTTCCAAGCTGTTTCTCCGACATCAGACCACACAGGTACATGGGGCCGCGTTATCAGATGTAGCTTACTGTTGGTTTCGGGTCAGATCTGATGTTTTCAAGGTGGAAGGGTTCCCAAAACGGAGTGAGAAAGAGTCAAGATGATGTGACAAAAGACATAGTGATGACAGCATCTACCTCAGCAATGTTCAGAAGAGAAAACCTGTACCCTGCATCAGCCTTACACTGAGATTAGTGCAAAGAGATCAAGAAACCATCAGAGGAATGAAAACCTTATCAGGATCTTCCTGTAAAATAAGTAAAATAAGTACTGGAAACTAATAGTGTCTGGAATTAATGAATAGCATCAGGAGCATCCTATCATGGGTACTTGCCAAAAAGGAAAGACAAATGATTGATGACCCCTTAACAGAGGGATCTGAAGAACAATTAGATAGCATTTTGGGTTGGAATTTGATTAGATCCATTTATCTTTGCTTGTAGTGCTCTACATTATTACTTTTAATAAAAAGACTGAAAACTGCCCTCTTCTACTGTGACTAAAATTCATGCACACCGATGAATCTCAGGAATGCACATATTCTATGTATTTTAAAATGGAAACAGGCACAGAAATAAGAACTCCTGACAGTTTTATTATCGTATCTGTCAGATCACAGCTCAACCGCAGGCATGCGTTAAACCAGTAATTACCTCAATTTCATGGGAAAACAGATAGAGATGTGCTGACGGCAGAAGTGAGGACTGCAACAACTGTCCCACAGTTCTGCCAGTCGTGCTCCATTTGGAGGAATCCTGCTGGTGTGCCTGTGAAGGACAGCTCTGTTTATTTGTAGTATAGAGCAGCGCAGAAAGAAACTAAACTGGTATTTATTTCGCATACGTATATTGCATTTGCGAGCATGAAAGGAAGGCTCTCTATTTTTCCAGACCAATCAAGGAGAAAAGTTTAATGGCCTAAACATCTTCCCCTTCCTGGCTGACAGCAGCTTTTGAAGCCCAGGCCCAAAGTCAGCCAAGTGAGACAAGGTTCCTTCTTGTCCCATCACTTCGGCAAGGTGCAGGAACAACACGGCTTGTCTCTGCCCCAAGGAAATTCAAAGCAAGGGGCTCCCACATGCTACATTTAGTGCTCATGCCCATCACCAGGAGAACGGTGAAAGGCTTCTTTAGATTTAGCAAGCTAAATGGGGTATATCAAGTTGAAGTGGTTGAGAAATGTTGCATTCAGTTCTTGAGTAGGTGGTGGAAAGTGAGGAACTTAAAGATTAAGGCTTGAAAGGCAAAACTCATGAAGTCTTGCTCTTCAGGTACAGAAAACAAACAAAACCTGCGCACTCAGAGCCTGACTGCCTCCTGCACCATAACCCAGGAGCTGATCATCTCAGGGTGTCCCTGTCTACCATCCCCATGCAAAATCCCTACCTGCATCCTAATGGGGGACCTACAAAAATCACGGCTGGAGTGGGGATACAAGATCTTCCTTCAGAGACCTCAGGAAGAAGGATAATGTCTGGAAATGCAAAGAACAGGGACTCCAGTTTACTAACTCCAATTGCACATGAACAAACTGAAGTACCAGACAGAATGAATTCTCCCTTGAAGCTTGGCATGCTTTCTGTAAGCCACACAGCTGCTCCCCAAAATATCACCTGCAATAACCAGAACAGAAAATATCCTGTCTTTGTAGGTGTGTGTAAGAATGTGGGACAAGTTTTATGGAGAGCTTCTGTGCTGGGTAGAAATGGATGTGTTATCTGTTCCCTAAACTGAAGCAAGCAGGGAATACCTTGAACCTAATATCTAGGGGTTTGGTTTTTTTTCTATACTTCTCTAGCAAGGCCATGGGTCTGAGTCCTCTTGATGGGTAAGGGAAACATTCACATTAGTACCCAGAGTAAAAACAGATACTGAGTTTAGGGACAAACGTCACAAGTCCTGCACTGCAGACAGAAGATTTGCAGTTCAAGCTTGGTAGCTCTCAGGTTAAATACTGGAAATAAATGTTTCTGAATCTGTGCTAGGGATTAAAACTTCGGAGCTCCATTAACCAGACCTTTGCATGTGTCTCTCATCATTATGAGGGTATTAACTATTTCAGAACAGCATTAATAGTGCACTTAAGGTATCAATTTGTGTGCCATTATTAGTCTCTTAGGAGGTTCAAGGAAAGATTTCCCTCGTTGAAGGCTGATTTCCCTGTGTTTATTACAGAACACAGTTTATGTATCTGCCAAAAATAG
Source organism: Pezoporus occidentalis (assembly GCF_034315485.1). Classification (NCBI taxonomy): domain Eukaryota; kingdom Metazoa; phylum Chordata; class Aves; order Psittaciformes; family Psittacidae; genus Pezoporus; species Pezoporus occidentalis. The sequence goes on along the minus strand of NW_026913749.1, from coordinate 870,818 downwards.
TGTAATTAAACTAAGGAGACTAATTAGAATGTCAACCAATGCTACAAAAAAGCGTCAGAGCATTTTACTCATAGGCAAAACCAGTAGGTGAAAACACTGCTCACAGCTGGAGCTGGTTCACAGCCAGATGAGCACCCATGTGTGAGCAATTCTACTGCAAAGCAACACCCAATATAACCCTCCTCCAGGGCTTTGTCTGGTCTTGCCTCACTGGGAGATGTTCCCAGTGAAATCCCTGCTCTGCACTAATGTCTGGTGAAGGAGTCTGCTTGGAAAGAGCTTGTCCCTGGGAGCTGCTGGCACCCAAGTGAGAAAGAGAGGCCCTCAGGTAAGTGCTGTGCTAACTAAGTTCACTGTGAGGATACTGAAATACCCAGATTTGCTGTGGCCTTGGTGATGAGGACGTTTCATGCTGAATTGTTTGAAGTTATGAATGCAGTCTGGATGTTTGAACTTCAGAAAGCTTCTAAGCCAAGAGGGAGATGAAGAGGTACTAAGAGAAGGAGTTAAAAGGAGTAAAAAGTGGTGAATTTCTTATGGTATTATAGGAGTTTTTTATTTCTGGCCAACTCACTGGTATGAGTTCTGAAGTGTTCCTTCTAAGAAAAATATCCCTACATTTTGCTAGAAACACTTGTTCCTGATATTTTCCTTCTGCAGTTCTGCCCTTGAAAATGCTCAGAAATAGTGTTACTGTTTTAATCAGTATCTTTTAATTGGTGCTGTACCAATGCTGCAGAAACACCTCCTCCTCCTGTGCTTTGTCATTTGTGGGTCTGTTTGTGAGACTAGAGAACAGCATGGGTATAGGAAAGTGGAAAATTGATAAGGATTTAACATGCTTCTTGGAAAGTCTGGCTTAGCTGCTTCTTACTTTACTCAGGCCATTTGTCTCTAAAGCGATGTGAGGAGATGTGTATGGGCCTGGGTTCCTGCTGTGCTGAAATAGCACTGCTCTGGTCCATGGTGAAATGCTGCATCATAGCAGTGAAATCTGGGGGAGCAACCCTGGCAACTGGGGAAAAGCAGAACCCCAAATGTGTTAAAGCTTCCTAAATCTAGGTGAAGTGGGGACTAGCATTGTGGGCAGGAAGTCGAGAGCCAGCCTGGTAAGATGGAAAAAGTGAAGTAATCCACTACAGTAGGCTATTCAGGTCTGAGAACAGTGGAGTAGGAGAGGCAGAAAGGACAGGGAGATTGAAATTCAGATGAAATTCAAGGGTCTCTGTGCTGCAGCTGTAGATCGTGTCTGGCAAAGCAAGTGTTTATTTGGACAATAATAGCCTTGAAGCCTCCTGATAAAACCATCTCCTTGCACTTCAATCCATAATGCTGCCAAAGGTTTCCTTAAGTATTCCCTTCTACTGGGACGTAAACCAATCTCTGCCCCAGTGTCGGGGCTGTCATTGTGGACGGAGAGCGGAAGGCGGGTATGAAAATGATTTCCCTTAAAGTGGGCAGGCAGTGAAAAGCAAGAGGGGAGCGGGAGGAAGGGTCAGTCTTTTGTTAGCTTTTTTATCCACATCTTTAATTATTTCCTTGGAAAAACAAACTGAGCAATGGATCCTGGGCTTCTGAGGAAACAACAGAGGAAGCAGGCTGTTTGCTGAAGCCCCCTTGCCATGTGGCTGCTGCTGTGTGCCTTTTGTCTCACTGGCTTCCTGAACATGGATGGAAAGCGTGTCCCTTTCATAATCCAGCTTTGCCTCTCTGCCGTCCTCCCTCTCCCTTGCCTGCCTTTGTACAGTTGATAGGAGAAAGGAACCAGCTGCAAAAAACCCTTTTCATGTCTATCATGCTCCTTGACCCCCCTTCAACACCTTCTTGCGCCCATTGGGATTTTCCTGTTTTCTAATGTTACGTTATGGCAATCTCCTCCTGCTGAACTTGATGGGAGTTTGGTCTCTGGAACAGCTGCCTACAGAATTGTAGCAGAGTTTTTTTTTGGGGGGGGGGAAAGAATCCTGATCCATTTTCTTCTCTGCTAAGCAACCCAGCCTTCCCAACACAGGCGAACATAGGAATGGGTATTGAGTTGTAGACATAAATGAATTCAAACAAGTCTGGCTTTAAAATCCAGGCTTAAACTCAAATATGGAAATTCATAAAACATGTGGATGAATATTCAGAGCAAATTCCACACTGTGCTTAACTGCCTTGTAAAGCTCTAGGTGCCTTCAGCTCCTTGAAACAGTTGTGAAAGAATCCAACATAATCACAATTGCAAACCTCATCTGGGGGGGGGGGGGGGGGGATTAAAGAAATCAAGATGCTGGATGCCAGAGAAGTGATTCTGTTTTGTGATTTACCTTTAAGTTATGATGCTACTAGAAAATACCAGATAATGCTGTTTTCTGGAGGGACTGGGAAGAATAAAGAGAAATATTGATTAGAATAATGGTAAAGATTTTCCTATGGCTGCAAACTGTCCTTCAGGCTTTGATATTAATTCCCAACAGGAATATTGGGGGGGGTGGGGGGGGGGAATGCTTCCCCTCAATGTATATGTAACTATATATAAAGAAGGCTAGCTTTTAATTAATTCTCCATCTCTGTGACACATTCTTGATAGGAGAATGTAATTGAAAACTGGAAGGTGATGCATGGTTATGTAGTTTGACATCAGATTAAATTTCACTCTGTAGCTTCCTCCCAAGCTCTCTAGCTAGAGCATCACTACTAGAAAGGCATTTGCTCTTGCCTTGAAGACAAGACCTTGGTAACATATTGCTTCCTTAGCAGTTCCCTTTGCTAATCACACTCATCTTTCCCTACTAGACTTAGGCTTATTCAGCAACTGGTGCTTTGCTTTGTGAAGGTATTTTTACAGTGTTATCAGGCTGCTTTAGTCCTCTTTGACAAACCTAAGCAGGTCTCTCTAAAAAGCTGTTTCTCAGGGTTGTTTTTTTTTGCACCTCTTTCCTGCCCCCTGTGCAGCCCTTTTCCCACACATCTGCTTCAAAATCTGGATACCAGAATAGGATCAGTCTCCCCAGCACTCACCAAGAATGTACATCATAAAAAAGACACAGGCCACATTGCAGGGAAGCCGTCAGCACACTGCAGTGACCAATATATAATACATCAACCTGAGCTACGGAGATCTAAGCTTTATTTAGCATCTTTTATGAGCTGTTGCTACAGAAATGGACCTCCCAAAATAAAAGCTGTGGTCACTGATGGCCTACATTCAGGAAATATTAGCGAATATGCACTTAAATACAAAAGCTAAGGGAAAGAATGGCAAAAATAACCTTGGGAGAGCATACTGCTGTATCTATAGCCAAATATATATATATGCTTATATAAAGTATCTATAAGCTGCTGCTTTATCATGTTTTTTCCAAATAGGGAGCTCAAAAGCTGTCGGAGGTCTTTTGGGACAGCAAGTTTTGTGCAGGTTTGGCTTGTGTTAGTGTTTTGCATTTTGGTTTTGGCTCCTCGGATGGGTGGGAAGCCTGTTAGCATTTTTCCTGTGTCTATTATTCATGAGATCTGCAGATGATTTGGCCAACCTGAAGCTGGGCACTGCTGCGGGGTTACTGTTTAGTCTATTGAGGTAGAGCTCGGATCCCCCTTTCCTTTCCATTGAAGCTGCCCATCGTGGCCGGCTGAGCTGGCGGAACGGTAAACGACAACTCTTACAAATGATCTCTGGTGGTTCCTTGGACACCCAGAGAGGTGAGTGTATTGAATGGGGCTGGATGTTTCTGGCTCCTTGAAAACATTTCCGTCACATGTCTTTGTAGGGAGCTGACAAATGTACTTACAGACCCACTGCCGCATCCAACTAAGCTGAGCCGAGGCTGTTAAAATTTACTGCATGTTTCTCCTACCACAGTATTTCCCTTTCCAGTTTTGTTACTGACAAAAATACTTTCATCTAAAAGGGAGAGAAAATCCTTCCCTTTTCTAATCATCTGCTCCTTTCTATCAAATTAGAGGCAATCTAAATCAAAGGGGAATAACTGTCCATTTCTCATGGAGCTGATCTCATTTAGAGGTTGTCATATTCCTCCTACAAACATCATGTTTTTGACTTTGAATGCCATGATAGTTCAGTTACTTGCATATCCATCTGTACAACATTTCTAACCTGTTTTGTTACCATTCTCATGGAAACAAAAGATCATATCAATTACTGAATACAACCAATGCAGAAACACACAAATGAAACAACAGGATTCATTTCTACCTGGCCACTTCAGTGCTAAAGCTGACAGAAAATCTATGTTGCTCCTGTCCAGGAATTGTCCCAAAACAGGAGCAATTGAAATCAAGTCCAGCACTTTTCTTAGCAATCCAAAATACACCAGAGACAACTAATCTGCAATTTTCACCTTCACCTTGTTTGGGAATGGTGGATTTGGCCTTTGCAAATGTTAGCAAAACTTCTAGCATGTACATGGAATAATTCAGCAAAGAAATTGGTCCCAACCATCATCAGAGCAGTGAGAAAACAAACACAAGTGGATTAACATAATTGCTTAATCAACAGTGTTCAGTGGAGGGCCTGTGAGTGTGCTGAATTAATCACTGCATTGTGAGGTGCATTATATGTAATGAACATAATGAGAACTTTGCACAGCTGGGAACTATTTAAATCCATTAACAAGCAAAATAAATAGGTCTGGAAAAACAACATTTCATATTTCTTTTTACTCTATAACTAGCCTTGATAGTGAATTTGGGGTTTAATTTAGAGAAATTAAAGGAGGAATCATCTTCCAAACCTTCTGCCTCCCCAGTTACCAATGACAGTTCACAGTATCACAGTATGCTAGAGATTGGAAGGGACCTCAAAAGATCATCTAGTCCAATCCCCCTGCTGGAGCAGGAACCCCTAGAGAATATATTCCTGTGTTCCCTTCACAGGAATATATTCTCCCACCACCATTAATGGATTCTACATTTCCCTGGTAATTGTAATATTTTTGAGGGAACTGGGAAGGCTTTCAGTGGGAATGATGCACAAAATAGTGTGTGTGTGTTGAATTGACAGTACTTACCAAATCCTTCTGTGAGGCATCACGATGTTGCTGAAGGGAGGATCCATAGGGATGTCTGAACACCATCTTTTCTTCCCTGTATACCTCTGTTAGTCCAGTTACAAGTTGGGTGGCCTCCTCCTTGACCCTCCTGAACAACAGATGAAGCTGGATCTTGGAATGTTTCAGGCACTGAGGTACAGTTTGTCTGGACTCCTTAGGAAAGGGTAGACGTGGAGAGGGAAAGCCTAGGGGGAAACAAGACAATTTGATATGCTTCAGGAGAACAGCATCTGAAAACATGAGTCTGCACTTTGTGTATGTGTCCAAATGATGGTTGCAGTTTAGGGCCCACAATGACTCCTTTCACACCAGCTATGACTGCTGAAATCCTAATGTGACTTGGCCCAATGTGCAGGAGTTTATTGTACTGCTTTTAAAAGTCTGACATCTTCAAAGGAAATATTTATCTACAGCCATCACTGACCTGTGATGACTCAATCAAGCACAGACTGGCAAGAAAAATCAACTTACTCCAAGGGATTTAGGAGACAAAATGCTCCCTTCTGGCTATAACTAATACATCTCTGTCCCAGCCCTCAAGGGTCACTGTTGGAGAACTATAAGGCATCATCTCCCCCACTCCATCTGGCCAATATTTCACTAGATTACTTGGGTACTAGCAAATATGTGGACATACAAAGCATATATAATGCCCCCTGTCCAATTTTTCCAAGCATGATTTTCTCCTTTCAGAGCATGAAAATGAAGATAAAACATAATTGAAACAGCATAAAGCAAATAGTCCTCAGCATGTTACGTGGTTTGGCAAATATAGCCAAGGGAAATGTCTTATCTGTAGACATCCTCCTCCAAATCCATGCTGTCTCCTCTGTGTGGTGGGTTAAATACTTGCAAAAATCCCAAGCTGATCCTCACGGAGCTGATAAGGAAAATGTCAGTGGTTTTCTTCCCTTCCTGAAGTGGGATGGTCAGAAAGCGATGCTGCTTGGTCTGGAAATATCTGAGGAAAGTACTTAATGCAGAAGTCCTGACAGAAAACAGAATTACATCTTGATCACACTGATTTTCATTTGGCTTGTGAAATCTGGAAGGAAGAAAGGGTTTTTTCTTGTTTGGGAACAGCTGGCAAATAAAAACCCCAAATAACCGTAAGGCAAAAAATGGTTCTCAGTATCAAATACCAACTCTTAACATAACTCATCATTGTAGAGGAAAATCTTTGCAATAGTACTCTTACATAGATGTATATAGAGGGAGTATCTTCTCAGAATGTATCTATGGCTATTATGATTTGTCTTAATCATCAAAAAAGTAACTTGGGCTTTATAGTTTTACCTGCCTTAATAAGAGGGATGGTTATTTTGAATGATTTTATCACACAGCTGAGACTGGGCTGTACTGGATGCTCTGACTCTAAACCAGAAAATACTTTGGCTTTTCATTTAGATTTTTGGATGCTATTACTTGGAAGTAAGAGCACAAAGCAGTTTATCACGCTTGATAATCTCTGCTAAAGCAGCTTTAAGGGAAGGCTGTTATCAGCTTGGAAAGACTGATAAAACGTACCATTACTACCATATAATTGCCTTATAAGTTGGCTTCTGTGTTGGTAAACAAGCATAAAATGAAGAAAAAGAGGTGGTAGTTAAGTAGGTGTTTGCTTAGAGGAAGACATGCTCTTGCAAGCAAGAATGTCCTCTGTGCACAGTAACATCCTCAGTACTGAAGAGCCTTTCACAGCACGGGAGAAAATGCTGCATCCACAACCTTCCCCTCGCACCCCCAGTACACAGACACACCTCCCACCAAATCCAGACTGCAGATGACACCAGACTGCATGGACAGCTGCACTAACAGTGACAAGTTGTGTGCAGGATGCCAAATACAGGGCATCTGCATTAAGCACAGAAGAGAGGCTCAAAGCTTTTAAACCCTCTAAAAATGAGTTTCCCTTTGCTTTTGCAACCTCAGCACCTGCATCTCGAGTAACAAAATGTAGGTGTCAAATTTGGCATTTGAACAAGGCTTCCTGCTCTGCAGCCAACCCTGAGGCTTTAAAATTTGCTTTAATTTTACATTAGAACAAAACCCAAACTTGTAAAAATATTCTCCCAAAACAGAAGGGTGTCAAACCATATGTTCTGGGATGGAAAGAGACAGGCTTCAAATGCCATATTTGATTTTACTGACTGGAAAGGCAAGGCCAGAATTTCTTCCCCTTCAAGATTTTAATTAAACTAAGATGTATTCCTTAAGTATATAGAATTGGCAAACTAGAATATTCTGGGAAGAGGACACATAGTAAAACAGCATCTAATAACGCCCAGAACTTTAGTCTAAAACCCATGGTGAAGTTAACATGTACAGCAATACATGGAACTCGTACTCGTGCACCTTTCCACAAGCAGGTTTTCTGTACTGTATTTGAGAACAGTGACTGTCTTAAAGCTGCAGACCTGCTGAACCTGGGCTTAAAAGAATTTTGCATAATTAAATCTTAATCTCTTTCAGTTAAATGTAATAGGAAAAGGGAAGAAAAATACCTGTAGGGATGCTGTTGTGCTTTCTCCTGATGCAGCAGAGAATGAAGTGGTGCTTAGCCCAGATCTTGCTGCTCTTCCTTGTGGTAATCACAGGTTAAAGCTCCATAAAACTGAAGATTCTTCTCTTGGAGAATAAATGATGAAATGATTCCACTGGAGACATGAGAGCTGTAGTTACTGTAAAGGTAACAGATACTTAGCCAGGGTAAGATGTTTTCTTAGTGTCCAGAAAATCTAAGGCAAGAATGCATCCAGGTACAGAACAGCTTGACTGCTGATAGTAAACATCTTAAATATTTCACTTTGAAAGCAGGCCAGTAAGGTGCCTTGTTTGCAATGCAATGGCCCATTCTGCTCCATGAAAAGTAAAATACTAGAGAACTACACAAATGTGTTCATTGTATCCTTGCTTTCCCATTTTCAAAGGACCTCAGTCGCACAGGAGCAATATTCAGGTGTCATGATGGGGAGCAAGGTCTAAAACCTGAACTGGGACTGCTGCTTTCAGTTGTTAATCTGGCTCCTTCTCTAAGACCCAGCTGGCACCTCCATCCACAGCCACCAGGATTCTTGGTGCAAGCTATGCCAGAGAAGCAAGCCAGCCTGCAGTGATTGGGCATGACCAGGATACACTCAAAGTCTCTGATTTTAGTATTCCTGATTTCAGCTAAGACTGTTGACTGTGGGCTAGATCCTGCGTGCTGCTGTGCATCAGTCAATGAGGGAACTCGCTACTATGGCCTGCTCCAGTGGTCAACCTGTGAGCTCAGTGCCATGCCTGCATCCTGATGGATGTATTTATATCAGAGAAGCAATGCAGAGTTTCACTCATCACTGCCCTCTGCGTCTTTCTTCCATGAAGGCTTCTGCATGGCTGCATTCTTGTAAACCCTTAATAAAAAGGCTCTCAGCCTTTCTCGCTCCTTTCCCTCTAGACTCTTCTCCCTTCTTCCATCAGGCTTGTGGTGCTCTCTCTCTGCATCACGAGGCCTCTCAGAAGGTCCTTTTCTGGCCCATGTTCGCACTGGTGAAAAACATACCCCTCCCGAGCCTTTGAGCTGAGCTGAAGGTGGATATGAAGTCAACAAGTATAACATGAAAATAAATAAAACCCCGGTTCAAACCAACCGCCTGCCTCAGTAAACAGCTCCTGGCCCCCTTTCAGGGCTGCCCAGCAGATCTTCTCGGCTATCGTGCCTTCAAAGAGCTTGAAGGCCTAAATCCTTCAAAGGTTAACTTGTGCTGGAGCACTTAATTCAGCTCACACAGAAATTACTCCGGTATTATTGTGTATCAGTGATTCATGATGGTTTTGCTGGAAAATGAAAGCGAAGGAGTCTAATCAATAAAATAATTTAGTCCCTTTGAACTAGTTCCAGGTCAATTTTTCTTGGCCGTTTTTTCACTTCCTGAATTATACCGACCAAAACCATGAATAATGAGCTAAAATTACACAATATACAGAAACCATCTGTTAGATAGGACCTGGAAGGGTGATGTCATCAGGCTACTTCTAATCTGAAGCTTGTACGTTGCCAGTGATGATGTCACGGGCTTGGCAACCCGCTGGTTGAGTTGGTTAAGCTTGAGCAGCAAAGTGATTTTTCTCCCAGTTTTCTATGGAAAGAATTCTCTTTATCTATAGCAGAAGAGGAAGGATTCTGTGCTTACATGATTTATCCTACCCATAAGATGGTGGTGTTAATGGAACCACAGTTCGGTAAGATCCAGCTCATCAAAGTCCCTTGGACTTGTATGATGGTGTCCCTTAAAGATTTCATCCTGATCTCTCAGGTCCTTAAAATAGTTTTTAGCTGGCTAGCATGGGTAGGTGTGTTTTGGACAAGTCAGATGCATACAGAAGGAACTGCCAATTCCTGATACTGTTCTGGCTGCTCTGGTTTAATTCCGGTGAAAGCCCCATCAGGTCTCATACACTGGATTGAGTCCAGTCACACTAAGGATAACAACAAAATTCCATGTAATTTAAATGCAGTGAGCATTCTGGGTTGGAATTCTCTCTTCATCTTAGTGATAATGTGAAAGAACATGGTAAGCTGGAGCCAAAGCTTATCTACCAGGAGGTTCTGACTGACAGCATCCGCTGGTGGTTGCTTCAAGGGAGGATTAAAGACTTCCACAGGGTACAGAGCTGTGGAATAACTTCCCCATCTAACAGGTCACAGTCTGATCTCTGCTGGAGCCTGTAGGAAGGGCTGAATCATGAAGCCTGCTGTCCCCTTCCACTCTTAGTTGTTACTACCACCTTGATATGTGCCTGAAATGATCATTCCCTCTAATTGTTCTTCCTCCCCAAATGTCAGCAATGGTGCCTCCTAGCACCTGAGTGTGCTCAGTCCAATGACAGTGAATAAGAATTGAGCATTTTTGTCTCATCTTTGCTGAAACTGAACCCAAAACTCAGTCTCTTTGTGACTTCTAGGAGAGAACACCAGCACTTTAATTTCTAGAACATAAGAATCTTTAGTGTTTGGTGTTTCAGAGACTCTCCTAAGGCACTCTTTGACAGATCAGAGTTTCATTTCAACTTTGTATAAAATTTCACTTAATTTGTGCTTGTTTATCAAGAGCTATAATTTAATTGATCTGAGCGCATGGAAATACATTTCTGGTTAGATGGAAGTCTGTAAACAATCAAGTTTCTTATTTTACCATTATTTTCATTCTGCCTTTAGGCCTTCATGAAGATAATGAAATGTCAGGTTTTGTTTCAAAATGCAGCAGTCCCATGCACATCACTTTCAAAGAAGGCTCAGTCACAAAGTTCTTAAGTTCTGATTTCAAACCTAAAGCAGCTACTTCAGACTCCTGAATACATATTCACAATCAGCATATTGTCAATTTGTACTCATACAATATGTACTTATACATGCAATATGGACTCATCTACAATATATATGCAACATGGACTCATCTACAGTATTTGTGCTCATACACAATAAACTGTCCCACAAGCTAGTTGTTACTGAAAAACATCTGCACCGAAAATGCATTCAATGACTTTAACATTGCTTTGAATGTATTAATATCAGATTTAGCTACGAATGCATGCACAATTCTGTTTACAACAGCTGTAAACAAGAAGACTTTGGAAATATCTTGCTTTGCTATTTCTGTCTGCTCTGTCAAGATTTCTTTATTTCAGCCTTTCAAGCACAGGCACTTTAATGATAGAAATGCAATAGCTTTATCTGTAACAATTAGGGTCAATGAGTTTTCTGTACAGCCAGACTTTGTCCTCCAAGACAGCCACTGTCACAATGTGAGGCATTTCAAGGTAGCAATTCTGAGGTGAGAATGTGTATCCAAACTGAAGGCATGAGTCAATGGCCCCAGAATCTCTAACATAGCTATCTCCAAATGGCAATGAATTACATTTGACTGCTACAGAGCCAGCCTTATTATTTCTCATTTGAAAGGGCAAAGAAGAATTTAAAAGGTCAGCCTTGAATTGGAGAGAAAAGCAGGGCTGTGCCTTCTCCCCTGAAGGAATTGCAGCCTGCAATTGCTTAGCAGGCTCAGTAGTAAATTTGCGCTAAAGCCCAGAAGCATCCAGCCTGAGAGCTTGCCACTGAATCAAGGCTTTTGTTAAAGTCCTGTTGATGGAAATCTGTGCTCCCACTGCCCTGGCTTTACTCCATCTCCGTGGCAACCACACAGTTGATGCCTGCCCAATGTTTTCATTGGCAGCCCATCAAAGCACCAGAGAATGTGCAAAGTTTGGGGCAAAGGAGGCACAACCCATGCTGCTCCAGACATCAGGTCCCGCCTTGCTTTGTGATGGGAAGTCACTGGCTGTGTTTGGGGAACTGCCTGGTCAGCATGAGGGGCTTCTTTGCCTTCTCTTGCTGTTGTTTACCACATGTCCTTCATAAGGAGGTGGTTTTGAGTTGGTTTTCATTTGAACAGTGAAAAATACCTGTTAAAAAAACCCTCAGGTTATCCTTCTAGAGCTCCCCAGAGCTTACAATCCCTGATTTCCACCCAATTCCTATCAAAGGAACAGCACAGGGAATCTTGCTGTGATACATATATCCCAAGATGATTGCAACAGCAAATATAAATACATATACAGAGCACACAGAAATAGCAAGTATTTATAATCTAATGAAATTATGACAAATGAAAGCAGCCATATATCTACAAAACCATTTTATCTGACATCCACACACGTTCACATGTTGCTTTGGCCTAGCTGAGCCACAGACTGGGAGGATGCTTGCATTACAACAACCAAACTGTTGTCAACAGTCTTGTGTTATATTGGCAATACTGGATCTGATTTGAAAGAACCTTGATGAGGAAGGAAGCCCAGATTTGTTTTAAAGTCTGGCAAATTTGAAAGACCTGCTTTAACAGCAGTAGAATAATAAGCACCTATGTATTTAAGGGATACCTTCAAGTTGATTTGGGCCTTAAATTTAGGTTTTCTACAGCGAAAGAGAAGAAAAGTTGTGGTTTTCTTTTTAGCAAGATTGGTACTTTCATCAACTCTTTAGACTCTCATTCTACAACAGCTTTTCATAGACACAGTTAACACAATGTGTATGAATGAACCCAGTTTGTTCAGTGAGGTTACCCAGGTAAAGGTTAGATTTAACATACTTGGTGTCAATGTAGAAGCTGGTATTACCCTAGACAGTGTGTTACGTACCTCATAATTCAGAATACCAACTGCTGAATACTTCTGAATGCCACAACATGCAAGATGCTAATGTCCCCATCACATATGGGTTTTGGTGTTAATATTGGATAAATAGCCAGCTATTAGTTCAAGCAAACACCTACTCTGCAAGGCACTCTCACAAGAAAGACCATTTGACTGTTATGCCTTCAACAGAGACACCAGCGGATAGCACTACTGTCCCCTTTTTCTTTTTAAAAAGACCTTTGGATTATCTTGATTTCTACCACCCAGAAAAGTGGGAGAAAATGCTCATCCTAATTTCCCTTTTTGGAGGAGGGGGAAAGAAATACATGTCTATAAATCTGCGGCCCATTCGGGACTTCAAATGCTTCACTTATCTGGTATTGTAAACTTGGAGCTGTAGAGTAATACTCACCAGACAAGTCATAAATCATGCCTAAAGACAGGTGCAATAAATACCAGTGTCAGAAAGTTACAAAGTAAAATTATATTGTTTTGACAAGACGTCCAGATGCGTTGACAACAGAGCAAGTAAATGGTCTTTCTCTGAGAGTCTGCATTAGTGCAGAGGAGGCTGAGGAAGGAAAGAAGCCTAAAAGACCCAAGAAAAATAACCCCAAAGCTTAAAGGCTTATCATGAAAACTGTGTAACTACTGCACAACACCTACAAACACATTCATTTTCTGCATGACTATTCCCCTTCTTTCTCTAGCAATCCATCGCAATGGAGCACATCTCCTTCTAGACGCGTTCTGGCTTGCTTTGCTCTTGTAGGTGAACAGTGATGGACAAAACTCCTACACTATACAATTCCCATGTATATTGTTTAACTAGGTATTCCTATCGCTGCAATAGCATCTGAGTAGCTTTAATAGGTTTAATGTTACTGGGATAGAAAGTCCATCTCAGCTTCCCCCTAAAATCCAGCCCCATGCTCAAGCGTCTTTCTGAACAGATTTGGGGCCGCTCTTCAATGCGACATGAGCATGGAGCTTTCTTGATGTTCTGAATTTAAGCCCTAAGGTTCAGCAGTTTCCATTTTCAAACTTTAAGCAATTTGTCAAAGATCAGGGAGAGGTTAATACGGAAGGCATAGCCTTTAAAACCTGGCTAATTGCCCCAGCCATGAGACCACCCCTAATTCTTCCCTTGCATGTGATTGTGCTAACGTTGGTAGTGATATAGGAGGACCTTGGATCTCTTCTATAACTACCATCTACTTGGTAGAGTTCCTTCACCAGGAAGATGCTTTCAATACAACATTCTCGCTCAATTCCAGCAAGGGTTTGGAATTACCCTTGCGATATCCCTTGATTTCTTTTCTGCCTCAGGATTTAAGAGTAAAATCCTTAAATTCTGAGTAGACCTCTGTTCTTGGAAGGGATGAGCACTAAAAGTCTTCCATGTGGTATGTTAATTAGTGGAAATACTGTAGTGCTGCTCCCCAAGAACTGCTAGAGCTATATTATGTAGCTGAACTAACAGAGCCATCTCTGTACAGCGCTCAGCCCTCCCAAGAAGTGAGGAGCATGAATCCAGGTGGAGTTTTCTACCAGTACGCCTAAACTTCACTTCATTCCCTGATTTAGCCGAGGTATTTGCACATGCCTTCACATTTTTCCAACTGTATCCTGATTTACATAATTCTTCCCTGAGAAATTCCAGTGGCAGGATCTTCATATTGGAAGCAAATCTTGGCGTTTCATAGAATCATAGAATGGTTTGGGTTGGAAAGGACCTTAAGATCATCTAGTTCCGACCCCCCTGCCACCCACTAAACCATGCCACCCAAGGCTTCGCCCAACCTGGCCTTTAACGCCGCCAGGGATGGACCATTCACAACCCCCCTGGGCAACCCATTCCAGTGCCTCACCACCCTTACAGTAAAGAATTTCTTCCTTCTATCCAATCTAATTCTTATTATCTAATCTAATTTCTGCTCAGGTGAAGTTCTTACAGAGTTTTAAGAGAAACCTGGCCTATGAAAGGATGAGGCTTTTGCCTCCCAAGCCCAGGCTGTGCTGTAGATGGTGGTAGGAGCATTGGGGCTTGGGCTGCCTGGCCAGACATCAGCACCCTGTAAAACCAAGCCAATATGTTTCTGTTGAAAGGAATGTGCTACCATAAATGAAGGCACTTGAAGGTCAAAGGTCACTGTGAGTAATTAGCCCAGGCCATTAAAGGAAGAATAAAAATCATGTTTTACAAGCTGATAGAAAAGAAAGCTTAAAATGTGCCTTAGAGAAAGAAACCCCCAGCACCACATGGCTGATCGTGCACATGCAACCACGAGTAAGGACATGCACAAGTATATTTTCTTTATGGAACCCTGCTTCTGGGCCACTCTATGTATACATGTTCCACTCAGCTGAAATTTGGGGGGGGGGGGTGTGGAGAAAATTGTCCTGCGCTGTATATAATATTTTAAAAGCTACCTTTAAATTGGTCAAGTCTTTTTATCATCACATTATCTCCTTCCTCCATCTTAAAATCTGTTTGACACTGGAAAAATACACAGAGTTTGACAGCCAGGATAAAGTGAAATCTGAATATATCCTTGGTAAATGCTGGCCATTTCAAAGCAGCTCTCGGGAGATCTGGAGGGATGCTGTGCTTCAGGAGTACAAACAATCCACAAAGGACAAGCAGCCCACTGCCCGCTAACCTGATGGATGAGTGACCCATTAAAGAGTCTCTTGGGGCTATACAGTTGCCCATTTTACTTAAATGAAATCAAATCTGTTTCAAGCTGTGGAGGCTATGCAGCGGTTGCTGAATTGGCTAAAATGGAAAGAGACTTTTAGCACAATTTAAGGAAAAATCCAGCTCATTTGATGAAAAGATGGTACTTTAGTCCCCCTCTGGTTGATATGTACACTACTGTTGTGTACCATTACTAATATGTCTTAGACACATTGGTCTAAGATGTATTAGTAATTAAGGCAACTCCAAGAGGTTCTTTGGAGGTTCCCTGTGTCAAGCTTTTATCTGCTTATGTGTGGAGAGGCAGGGGTATCCACAGTTCTGTTCTGGAGGGCTCTGAGCACTGTGGATAGCCCTACCTAACCACCGGTATTTGCTAACCCCAATGAAGTTAAAAACCCATTTGATTCTCCAAGCCTTGTCACAAGTGACTCTCTGAACAAACTGGCAGCCTCAAAATACTTGTAACAGAAAAAGTGATGGAGTTATCTCAAGTCATTTTGGGAACTAACTTAAAACTATTTACTTCCATCCATTTCCTCCCAGTCCTATCCCAGATCAACTAATATCCACTACTTCCGTATCACTGATGCTGGAGGTAGAGAGTCTCTCTGTGACAGGGGTCAGGGATAACACCTCACGTTAATCAGCACTAAGATGGTTTCCAGTTCTTCCTGAGACCTCACTGCTACAGAGGAGTCCTGTCAGCAGCAATTACCATGAAGCTCTTTCAGAAGCAAAGGGCCCTATTTAGGCTATTTGCCTCTCTGGTGTTCCCACATCCTTCTTCAAAATGAAAAATGCCATTCAGTAATCCAAAAGGACATGCCACTGTTGGGCCACCTACTTCAGCCCAGGGCTTATAATAATGCCCTTGGGTCTGTGGCAAAGTGGTCTTGATGCAGTAAGAGAAGGTGGGATGCCAATGCTCATCTGCTGGTTGGCTGGAGCAGTATGCACATTGAATAAACAGGCAGTTTGCTGATGCTGCCTTTCTCCACAGCTTGTCATATTAAAGACCTCTTCACCCTGCTGAGAAGGAGTCCAGATTTTCATAGAATGGTTTGGGTTGGAAGGGACCTTAAAGCTCATCCAGTTCCAACCCTTGCCACGGGCAGGGACACCTTCCACTGGAGCAGCTTGCTCCAAGCCCCTGTGTCCAACCTGGCTTTGGACACTGCCAGGGATGGGGCAGCCACAGCTTCCCTGGGCACCCTGTGCCAGTTCTATTTTGATTGTGCTGTTTCTACTATGGGCTGTTAAATCTTTGTCTTGGCCTCTTTCAGCTTTATGTCTGCATATATTTGTTTTCTTCACCAGTGATTTAGCCATGATCAGGTACCACTGGAACTGAGCAGTCACTTTGAACAGAGATGTCCTGGATTGTCTTGATGTGGTGAAGTACTTCTTCCTTCTTTCTTCTTGGTGACCCCCATATCCACATTCCACTTCCAACATAACCCTGCTCCCTGACAGTGCCCCCAACCCCTCATTCGTCCTACGCATCTCTTAGAAGCTGCATCCTCAACCCTGCAATTCCCCACAGGACACTTAGGCATTTGCTTTTAATCTGGCCCCCCAGTTTATAATGAACTCTGTAAACATAATCATGAGGACTTTCATAAAGGAAAGCACACGCATATCACAGCCATTCTTGCTGACACTTTTGACTCTGGGCTTGATCTTTGCCCAAGCTGCAAAATAAAAAGGGCAGAGGGCAGGGTTCAAAAGCGGCCATTTACCTCCTGGATTATTGGCAATAGAAAGGCAGCGGAAACCCTCCTGAGTAATTTGAGGAACCTTCTCCCCCCCCTCCTCCCCCAGGAAGGATGTCATTATATTGTTTTCTAAGGTTAGGTCTGTTTATAGAAATAAACACTTGAGTGAAAACAGGCATGAAATGCTAGCAAGGCAGCAGAGAAATCGAGATAGCGTGTGATCTGAACCAGCAGATACCCCAGCTAATGCCAGGCAACTGCCTCAAGTTCTAGCGCCTCCTCCCTTGGCTTTTGCCCAGCAAAGTCTATTTTTGTACCTATAGTTTATGGGGGATTTGCCTATACACTGATAGGGATGTCTGCATGTGTCTTTGGGGAGGCTTAATACGACATTAAACGTTAATCCAACAGATTTCTCTGGTTCTGCAAGGCTCTGAGCACAGCCATGCAGCAGTAAGGCAATTTACAGGTATTCTTTTGCAGACCTAATCCAGTGGTGATTTTAATGATCAAGTATTAGTAATCAGTATTACCGGTTCCCATTTCAGGCATTGGGAGCTAAGCTTTCAAAACTACAAGCACCCCAAGACTGACAATCACTCGTATTAATACATGCTCTAAAGATCAGTCTATGCCGCGGAACCTCATTTCCTTGCTATCACAGTGTGAGCTCCGAGCTTCTCCCAGTAGTGCATTATGTGTCTTCATCTGCCTTCCTTCACTACTGACTGGGACTAGCTGGAAGCTCTCGGGGTGCGTTTCAGCGGCATTTACTGTTCTTCAGACGACATTTGAGTATTTTCCATCTTCACAACTCCAATTTTTCTTCACTAGAACATTTATCACCCTCATTTCCACCTGCCCCAGCTTTGACCAATAGAGTTTACTTATTGCAATTCTTTCATTTATTGGCTTTCTCCTAGGAACAGTGAGGAAATTTGCTTTTTCCTCCTTCTTTTTTATATAACTTTTTTCTCCTCCTTTGCATCTGTGAACTGCAGCCATCGGTTCAGATCTCAGCCAGTTCCCATCATGTTGCAGTAGTGCTTTGCTCCTCTGCTCATGCTGGGATTTCTAGCTCCCTTCTTGTCCCAATCTGGAAGTAGAAATGGGCTGAATAATACTAGGTGGACAGTAAAATAAGCCTCAAACCCTGGCATTATGTAGGAACCAGAGTGTGTGGGGGAGTCCATAGATCATTCTTCCTGCCACATCTGTTTTTATTTTGAAGTTTATCAGCCTGCTTAGTCGCAACAGGGATTTTTGGGGTAGGGGGAGGAGGAGGAGGGACGGGTTGCAATATTAATCTCCCAATGTGACTTACAGAATATCAGAGAATAGGGGAAAGAAAGGCTTTTAGCTGGTTTCTGCTTTTCCTTCCTTAAGACTGGAGATAAAGATTGGCTGCACGCGGTGAGCTTGGCTGAAAAGGGCAATTCATGCATCCCTCCTTATCAGTTCTCAGAAGGGAGAGCTGGAGTTCACCCTGCACACTGTACAGCGATAGTCCCGCTCCCACGTGGGGAGGTTGGTGGGTGTGTGAAGATAAGACAAGCTTAAAACTGATACCTGTCCAGACTAAATGGACTTTTTTCCCCCCTCTCTCCGGTCTGCAGGGATCATGTGTGGGCATCTCTAAAGACACTGGCAATGATAAGCTTTTGTCTGTTCTTCGCGTCTAGAATCGAGTGGCAGTTGGGCGGGGGGGGGGGGGTAGAACGAAGTCAGCAGATATCCGGCTTTAAGGAGCCTTACCCCATTCCCAGAACTGAGCAAGTTGTGAGCAATAGCCTCATAGTTCCCCTCCCTCCTGATAAAAATGATGTCTGCCTGACATCTCCATCCCGTCCTGTCACAGCAGAGCCTGATGCACTTGCATCAGTTTGGCATTTCCAAGCCCTGACAGTGGCTCAGTCACACAGGACTTCTGCTGGTGTGGATGCTGCAGGCATAACAATGACTTGGGTTCCCCCCACCTCCCAAGATGCCACATTACATATTTTGTGGTAGAAACCCATCAGAAATCCTTGCTCGAAAGTGGAAATCAGGCATTTCAGACACTCCCTGGTAAATGTGACTGTCCCCATGCAAAGGCCAGCACAGTGCAAGGGAAAAAAGAAAAGAACGAAGAACTTGGGGTTGCTGGGTTTTAACTTTTCTCCCCTTTTGTTTCATTCTTTCCTCTTTTTCCTTTTATTTCTTCTTCTTTCTTCTTTTTGACTTTTTTTTCCCTTTATTTATTTTTTTCTGATTTTTCTTTTTTTTGGTCTTTTTTTCCTTCTTTCTGGGTTTTTTTTTTTTGTGTGTGTCCCGTCCAACCCCCGTCCCTAACCCCCGTCCCTGCCGCCCCCCCCGTTTTTGGTGGTTTTTGTCGTTCCCCCCCCCCAAGTTTTTTTTTTTGTCCCCCCCCCCCCCCCAAGTCTTTTTTTGCCCTTCCCCCCCCCCCCCCCCATCATTTTGAACTCCCTTCATTTCCACCTTTGGTTGCAAATGAGATGTGGCTACTGTAATTGCCTAAATCCCCATCTGATGAGTTGAAACTGGTGTCCAAGGCTGTGTTCTACGCAGCTCACACTTGCAGTCACTGGTCTGTAGTATGTTGGTAGTGTTGTATTTAGAAACAGTAGGACTCTTATTCTCCCCTTAGTGCAAGAAAGGATTAGCAGCAGTACTGGAATTACATCAGTGTAGAAGCAGTGGAAGTGAGAGGAGAATGCGTTTTGAGTCCTGATGTGTGCTGCAAATGTACATTATAGAAACACACGGGTATCACCTACTTAAGATGGTGCAAATGGGCTGGGCTCCCGTTGCTGGACCCATAAATGAAGGAAAATATTTACCTTGAACCAAAATCAATGATGCCAGACAGATGGTAGATGTGACTGATTTGGTTCAGATGGCGACTGTGGGAGGAAGCTCAGGCAGGAGCTACCCCTTATCAGCCCACCACTGTACTGCATCCCCAGCTCAGTGGGGTCCTAGTCTAAATAGAAAGCCACTTCTACACAGAATGTCAGTTTTGGCCTGTGTTGTTTTGAGCTTTTTTTTATTTAATTTGGGTCTTTTTGCTCCAATTCTGTGTTCAGAGCTGCAATTCTCTTCTGCAAGGCCTCTATGCTGGACTGAAGGGGCTTCCTCTAAAGCATCTGTGACCATCCCATGCTTTCTCCCACATGCCACTGCCTTAGTCATCATCTACAGTGCTTGGACAGCACATGTGTACCCAGCCCTTAGGAGACATTTGTACTTTGAGGTGAGATGGCAGCATGATTTTGATACTGCCCATCTTCCTTGTCTTTTATTCTTTTTATGACCAGTAAGTACATCAAACCCATTGGGAACTCTTAACTGCTGCCTTTCTACAACAACAATTGTGTAGTCATCACCAGTAATTCCCAGGATTTATGTTACAACTTTCTTCTGGTTTGGATTCGCATCCTTAACTGTGAATTGAGGATGAAGGGAAAAGTTCAGGCACAATTGCCAAGTTTCATCTGTCAGCTTATTGTCATAAGGATTTGCCTACTTACGAGGCTCTTCTTTACAAAGCTGATTCCAGCTTCTTTAATCTGCAACTCAATGTGCAGATCCCAAGCATGCAAGCATACCCAATGTTTGCCTGCAGATAGATGAACGAGACCAGCTTTCAAGTGCCATCTAGTACCTTGTACTTCTGCTTTGGGCTGCAGTTAAGCAAGAACCGAGTTTAATTTTTCTAATTGATAACTTTTCCCCACCAAAATACATCAAATATGGAGCCACAATTTCTGTGAAGGTGTCAGAATGGCTGTTATTTTACCCAAATCAGTTTATCAAACCCAAGCAGTTTATTAGCATTTTTAGCTGCCTTTTACTAACAAAGTGAAGCAAATCACTGCAATACAGTTTCCAAACTCCTGTTTATACAGACCATGTTGACTTAGCACTCGAATTGCTTGTCTCATTTAACTGATTCATGGTGCAAGAGGATGCTGCACTCTTGATTTGTAGCCCAATTGATATTTTGCTTGCCCTCAGGCTACCACAAATGCTGGGGCCTGGTTTCCATTGAGTGATTAGTCCTGACAGCTGCAGGAGACAATTACCTTGCCAGGCTCACATGAAATGCTTGTGTTGGACTGTTGGCTCCCTAAGGACGGAGCCCTACCAAACGCTGGATGTGGGACTGGAAAGCTGACTCCCAGAAGATGAACTGTGAGATGTAACAATCAGAAACTTAAAGCTAAAGCAGTAGTGAGCATGGCAAGATCTGTTTGATTCAATGAAACCTCATGCACCAGTTCTCTTTTTTAGTAGCCAGTTTTTCTCAATTTCACTTAATAACAAAAATCTAATCCCCAAAATCATTTGCTTCCATTGCACCAGTACTAAATTCCTCCAATATTATGTTTACAAGCAGCAACTGTCTCTACTTCCTACTAGTCCTTTAGGAGCACACTGACTTTTACAATAGTTCCAACACTTTGCTTTTATGCTGTCAATGAGCCTTCTCTTTCCAGCATTAAATAATCAACTTTCTTCAGCTTCCAGAATCTGTGGTTGATTTGTCTGGGTTTGGGTTTTTTTGCCTTTTTATGTAAGTGCTCCTAAAGGCCTATTTACTGGAAACAGAGAAAATAAAACCATATTCCTCATACACACTGCAACATCCTAAATTAAACAGTTTTGTTGAACAGGACGCTGAAAAGAGCATGAATTTCTGAATGAAAATACAACAGTTTCATTACAGCATAAGAAGTTACTGTTAAGTGTTGAAAATGTGAGCTGTCTGCACCAGTTGACAATCACCCATAGGAAACCGAGCAAAATCACACCCCTGGATTTACAGAATCCCCACCCATTCCTAGAACACAACTCTTGATGGGATCAGCTCTATAGGACATGTACAGAACATGGCTGGCTGGTGTCTTCTTTTTTTTATTCCAATTTTGTTTTTATTGTTTTCAGCATCTTTTTTTTTTCTATTTTCTTTCTTCAATTTCCCATTTCTTTTTCATTTTTGCCCCCCACCCCTTCTTTTCCTGTCTTCTCTCATGTTTTTTCTTAATTCTTTTTGCAATTTTTTTCATTTTCCTTTTTTCTTCACCTTTTTAATATTTTTTTCTTTTATAATTTAATATTCCTTTTTGTTTTTTCTCTGCATCTTTGGTTTTTTTTTGTTTTCCTTTTTGTTTGCAATTTTTATTTCATTTGAATTTGGTTTTATGTTTTCAATATTCCTTTTTTTTCCTTCAATTTTCCATTTCTTTTATTTTTGCTTCCCCTTTTTTCTTTTTTTTTTTGCATTTTTTTCATTTTTTTTTTCAGTTTTTGTTTTTTCACATTTTTATTTTTTCTTTGGTAATTTAGTATTTGTTTTTATTTTTTTTCCCCTCTGTCCTCAGCATCTTTGGGTTTTTTTCAGTTTTTTTTTTGCAATTTTTATTTCATTCCAATTTGGGTTTTATTTTTTCAATATTACTTTTTCAATTTTCTTTCTTCAATTTCCCATTTCTTTTTCATTTTTGCCCCCCACCCCTTCTTTTCCTGTCTTCTCTCATGCTTTTTCTTTTTGCAATTTTTTTTCATTTTCGTTTTTTCTTCACCTTTTAATCTTTTTTTTTCTTTTATAATTTAATATTCCTTTTTGTTTTTTCTCTGTCCTTTGAGTCTTTGGGGTTTTTTTTGTTTTCCTTTTTGTTTGCAATTTTTATTTTATTTGAATTTGGTTTTATTTTTTCAATATTTTTTTCTTCAATTTTCCATTTCTTTTATTTTTGCTTCCCCCTTTTTCTTTTTGCATTTTTTCAATTTTTTCAGTTTTTCTTTATTCTTCACCTTTTTTATTTTTTCTTTTATAATTTAGTATTTGTTTTTCAATTTCTTTTTTCAATTTTCTTTCTTCAATTTCCCGTTTTTTTAATTTTTTTCAGTTTTCCTTTATTCTTCACCTTATTTTATCTTTTTTTAATATTATTTTGTCTCCCCTTCTTTTTTATCCCCCCCCCCCCCCCCGGAATCTTTTGCATTTGTTGGGTGTCCGTCCCCCACCCATCCCCCAACCCCCAGAATCTTTTGGGTTTGTTGTATGTCTGTCCCCCACCTCGCCCCCCCCCCCGAATCTTTTGGGTTTGTTGTGTGTCCCTCCCCCCCCCCCCCCCCCCGTATCTTTTGGGTTTGTTGTCTGTCCCGTGCCCCCCCCCCCCCCCCCGTACGTCAATCCTTACAAAATCTTCCTCTAATCACAACTTCTTTTTTTTTCCTCATACAGCCTGGCTGAGGCTTTGGGAGCAGTGGTACAAGATGGGGGGGGGGCTACAGGCAAACATCTTAATTAACTGTTACCAAACCCTCTGAGCCATATGGCCACCATAAAAAGGGGACTTTAATACACTGCTCCATTTTATGTCATCAGTTGCAAGCTATGGATTCACTCTCACCCCCAGTAACTCATGATTTCTCAGAAGAAAACCTCTGAAGTGAAAACATAGACCATCTGTTAGTGATACGGGTAAGCCGTGTATTCTCTACATACATATATACATTTCCTGCATTGCATATGATTTCAAATATTTGCTCTTGGAACTGCAAGGTGTCCTACTGTCATAACAGTCAAGTTATTCATTAAGCTGTCAGCACCTTAGCGTATTGCTCCCACACAGGGTCCATTTCTGATTTTTCCATTCCCCCTTGGAGAACCCACTCACTCATCACCAAGTGCGGTTACTCTCATAACGGGTGCAACTGAGATCCTCATGTCAACATATGTAAACCAAATCTGTACCTTTCTATTGCGACGGTTCCAACTCCTGAATTTCCTAGGGCACTAATGGATTTTAAGGGCCAGCTTTGACTTTGCTAGAGTTTTGTTCCTATCAATGTGATGCAGTTCTTGGCACAGACTTCTGAGTCAGTGCCGTGAAGTACTAAAAGCTGAGAAGTAGAGCAAACAAGCATCAACCAAAAGAAAACTCATGACTGATTTGAAGCCCCACTGTTTTGGAATCAAGCTAAGCAGACAGTTTACAATAGCAAAGCCAAGGCACCAAAGGTGGACAGATCTTTGCCTAAATCCCAGCTATTGTGCTAAATCTGACCATACAGGCTGTCCACCTTCACAAGAAAGGTAGGTTTAGTTTTTATTACTGCTCCAGGGGAATAAGTAAAATACATAATATATAAATACATAAAATACAGTAAGCTTCAAACAGTGATTAACTTGTTCCAAAGCTCAAATGCTTCTCAGAAGCCTTAAGCTGCCTCCTCAGTAAAGGTAAAATATTCTTTGCTCTTGGAAGTTGTTGTGACCGAGTTTGACTGCACTGTGAGAATAGCTGATATACCGTTCATTTCTGTGCATTCATCTAGGTCTGGTTAACAGGATGGAACCTGATTTTTGTACTGATCTTCTCAAGTCCCCTTGCCCTCCCACACCACCCACAGAAACCAGCCCTAAGCAGTGTCAGAAGGGAGCAGTGAATGTGACTATGATAGGGAATAACCGAAGTTCCCTCAGCAGATCACAGAAGAGACTTGACTGTTCACACTGGCTGGAGGACAGCAGCGCATTTGTGATCAGGAGCACAACAAAATGTCCTCTTTCTAGTTAGACTCTCCCATAGCTGAGGAACTTGGAACTATTTCCCTGTCCTCCAATCCTGAATTGTGCCCGAGTTCCCCACTTGTGAGCTCAGGACAACGCTGGTTAAGTCACAGATACCCCAATAACGTCTTAGTATGGTGAAATACTGGACTAGGGTTTCATTCTGGCAGTCAACCTCCTTCCCTTGCTGTTGGGAGTGAGGGCACCCTCGGCTTCTACACAAGCGCCTGTGGCATCGGCGCTGCTTGCCCAGAGGGAGTCTGCAGCTCTCCAGGCTCCCCCAGCACAGCTTTGTACGTCAAAGTATCTTTTCTGTTGCTTTTTCTGCTTTAAATCTTGCTACTAAAAGATACTGCAGTTGGGGCTAGACCGTCGTGTTAGGTCCCTTCCAACTGAAAGATTTTAATCTGTAAACACAGAACATAGCGTGTATTCTGTATTCAGATGCAGCAATGAAAGCACTTAATCGCGCCCACAGCTTGCTTCGCAATGGCCTCGGGCTGCTCCAGCACGGCTCATGCCCGCTCCTTCTGGCACAGACTACCCGCAGTGTCAAGCGGGGTTCTTCCTCGCTCTGCTCGGGCCCTGCCCTGCCTGTCCCCGGACCGCGGGGGCTTGCAGCTTGCCCTGCCCTGCCCGGCCCGGCCGCCGCTGCGGGGCCAGCGGTTCCAGCTCGCCCCTCGAGATGGCAGCGGCGGGCCGCTGCTGCGAGCGCTTGTTGGGCTGAGCCACCTTAAGCCTGGAGCTCGTGCTTATATGGATGCGTATTTTCGGTTAACTTAGAATGGGGTTTATCGATTCGAGAGAAAGAAAGAAAGGGAAAGAGAAAGGAAAGGGGGAGAGAGGAGAGCTGCGCGCCTGCGGCGGGACGCGCCAGCCCCCTCAGGGGAAAAGCGACACTGAGGGGAGGCGGCCGGGGCGGAGCCTAAATAGCAGAGCGGAGGGGGCGTGGCCCGTGCGAGTTTGGCGCGCAAAACCCGAAAGCCCGCGAACGCTGGGACTCCGCAGGGTCCTAAAGGGCGCCCTACGTCGGTGGGCGCGGGATGGGGGGGGCGTCCCTCAGGGTTTAAACAGAAGCCCCCATGGTCCAGGGAAAGCTGTTGGCGTCAGTGGAAATGAGACCTTTCCATCGTCATAGAGTCACGAGATGGTTTGTGTTGGAAGGGATCTTAAAGCTCATCTAGTTCCATGGGCAGGGACATCTTTTACTAGAGCAGGTTGCTTCAAGATCCTGTGTCCAACCTGGCCTTGAGCACTGCCAGGGATGGGGCAGCCACAGCTTCTCTGGGCACCCTGTGCCAGCGCCTCAGCACCCTCACAGGGAAGAGCTTCTGCCAAAGAGCTCCTCTCAGTCTCCCCTCTGTAGGTTAAAGCTATGTCCCCTTGTCCTGTCCCTATACAGCCTTGTAAAAAGCTGTTTTTCAGGTTTCCTGTAGAGGTATTGGTATCATTTGATCAAAGCTGCGCTGGCTCCCTTCCCTAAATGCACTGCATCAGATAGATAGACAACCTTCTCTTAAACAGATGGCTCAGCAGTGTCTGTATTCCATATTTTGTATGGAATTTAGGCTCCTTTCCCCAGGAAACACAGCAGTATGCTTCCCTGAGCTCTGCATCCCCCTCAGTTCCTCTTACAGGACGTAATGGATGGGCTGTGTGCACAGTAACACGACGTCTTGGAGGAGGCAGATGTGGAAGGCTTTACGGTGGCCTGTCTGCACCTGAAGCTGTTTTGCTCTCTGTGACTATTACTGCGGGATTCAAACCATATCACTCACTAGCAATCTGGTTTAAAAGAGGCATAAATAAGGTCTGTGCCCAGAGTTCAGAGTGAAACATGTTATATCTTTCGCCATAGTACAGGCAAACTGCTTTTTTCAGCTGCATGTCAGTGTTCTCTCTGGGCCTGTTTTTATTTCTTTCATCACCATCAAATGCCTATTCCTAAAGCTCAACATGCTCTCGCATTTGCAACCCACTCTACAGGTTATAATTGAGAAGGGCTATGTTTGCTATGACAGGAACTCTCAGCTGGCTCATTAGTCCCTTCAGCAGGTGGGGGAGCCCACAGCAGTTCATCCATCTAAACACAGACATTATTATGTCTGACCTTAGTTTGCAGTGTGAGTGACCTTCTGAAGGCTTTTAATAACTATATCAGACGATTCCAAACAGCCATCCCATGCTGGGCAGCCAGATAAGAGCAATCTCACATTAAACATTCCATAGGAGTTTGTCAGATGGCATCAAATCTCTGAAAATAGCTGATTTATTAATCCTGGCCAAGTGTTCATAACAGGGTTCTGAGTTCTGAATCTGAGTGGAATCAGCTTTAAGAGCTGGAGCTAGCACAGGTTTTGAGTAATCATTTTCTAGTTTTAGCTTCACCAGAATGTTCTGCTTCAAATCACTGCTCCATCGTGCCACTGGTTGCATATGGTTCATGTTTGCAGTGTGCATGGACATGAATGCTTGTCTTCACAGTGATACCGATATACACACAAAAAAGAGAAAGGAGGAAGAATTCACATCCAGTGGCAGTGGCTTTGTTTCCTCTGGTCAACATTAATCCCCAGCATAGCAAAGAGTCAGCCACCTTCCAGACCCTAAATATGATCTTTTTCATAATTCCCATTTTTGTGTTATTTTCAGGTAGCTGGAAGCTTATCTGGGGTTTTGAAATGTTGAAATGAACTTAAGTGAGGGGAGATTTTACAGCTTGTACCGAGTTTGCTTTCCAACCCACTCTGCTCTACTTGTGAGCACCAACACAGTAAATAAACCAAGCCAGCAAACTGAAACAGGAGGTGTTCCAATATCCACATCAGGGGAAAGTATTTTCTGGATTTAATAACTTTTTAAGGTTCAAATTGTTTGCATCCCTTCGGTTGTTTCATTTTTAAGCATCAAGATAAAAATGTTGGCTTTTTAGGGTTTTTTATCATTTTGATTGACTCAAGTTTGCAAATAGTTTTGGCTGACCTAAAATGATATTTTTTTGGATGAAAGATCCAAGTAATAATATTGGCTCAAGCCACGAGGCATTCTTATGTGATTAGAGCTAAAGGGGGTAAGAGCAAAGCCTTCTTTTATGTCACTGCCATCAGCCACAAAATCCTCCTTCAGTAAAGCAGTCTTTGGCACACTGAGAGCAGCTGCAATCCCATTGTTCTTGCATGATCCTTAAGAGTTGATTCATCAAGAACTGGAAGTCACCAAGAATGGTATTCCTGCCAGAGTGTATTTGGAAAATCTCATCTGACATGTCAATGATAACTGTAAGACACTTCAGGAAACACAATCCTATTTCTTGGAAGTATCTGATTGTGCAAACCTTTGGTGGGATTAGTAATAGGTCTGTTTTACTGCTTTTGCATGTATTTGTTTTGTCTGAAGCCATGATGAGGTACAGTGCAGTTATTAGGTGTGAGTCTGGGACTTAAGTATTACGTGTGTATGGCTTTTTAATTGCCCATCTCAACCACAAAAGAAGGCGGTGAGACAAATTATGTTCTCATATAGCTTGTCTGGTAGAAACCTGCTGCTCTATCATTGCAACAGGGAACAGGAGTCAGTGTATGTTGGTCATGTTAAAGAGGGGAGAGTTGTTTCCTTGGGTTTTTTCCCAGTTCTGTTCAAAGAAGTTGCTTTCTCCTGCAATCGCTGCATGCCAGCACGCATCAGACAGTGAGAGCTGCTCTCTGCTGTGCTCCCCTCTCCCACTGCTGCTTGTTGTGTCCCCAGGACCAGCTCCATCTGACTGCAGAAGCAGGCCATAAGGTATGAAGTTCTGCACATTATGGTCTGCTACTGCTGCCTTGGAGGGAAAACCCAGGTCCTTTCTAACCTGAATGAGACTTCTCTTCCTCTCTGAGCAGAGAAGGGAATATTAAGCAGGTAGAAGTTGCCACCAAATAGAGCATATTTCTTATTAAACAAGTAGAATAACAATGCATTCTGTAATTTGCTTTCCACTTTGTCTTCTTAGCTTCACACATGGTAAAAACGAAGTAGCAACCATCAGTGCATAAATTACATGAACAGAAATAAGGCTGAGCCAACAGCTCTCAGCTTCGTTACTCTTTTTCCTTTCAACAGCTCCATTAGTCCTATGTGTTGTAGTTACACAGGCATATAGGAGGTTTAGATTCAGGAAAACAGAATAAAAGGCATGCTGGTATCAAACCCTGGGGGCTCTGAGACTATCATGGTTGTCTGCAAACGAAGCAGAGAGCAATGCATCCATCTCTGCTACCTGTGTGGATGGATAACCCAGCCTTCACTACAAAAGGACCTACTGTACCAGTTGTGATCGTGTGCAGACCTCGATCTCCTTTAGTCTTGTCTGTTAATACTGTCCCAGCTAGATGAATGGATAAGTAGACAGACAAGGCAACACAAACACCACTCGGTGCAGATAATGTTACCCTGGAAAGTAAAGGTTTTCTTCTAGACCTTTCTGCAGAAAGTGGTTGAGCTGGGTGGATGAAAAACATGTTTTGGTGAAAAATGTGGGAGAGAGACCTCTAGATAGTGTGCTTACCTTGATTTTGATGAACTATTCATCGGACTTATATGTATGTGTGTATATAGGAAGCATCCAGAAAACTTAGTTTTGATATTATGCAGTTAAATAGTTTTACTTTTCTCCATGACATGAAGTGTGCTTCTCAAAGTTGCCTGTAATTCTGTTTAAAATATAACTAAGCAAGCCTGAACCAGAATGAAATGCTGAGCATTGTTTTACCCCCAAGAAACACACTCTGACGTATCGATTGGCATTGAAGTATTTTTGTAATGGTCTGATCCAAAAGGCCTCGACTTGACTTGGCAGTGAAAGGAAAAGCCAGTTATATAGCTCTATTGAGAAGCACTAATTACAGCTTCTGCTGGTCATGGTGCGTGGTATGTGGACATATGATTCATGTATATATCACCCCTTTTTCTTTTGAAGAAATGCAGTAGGAATTTTAACTGCAGGGATGAACATAAAGGACCCAAAGTTAATGGTTCACTTAGGAATAAATAGTTCCTCTTCTTGACACTTGCACAGAGAGTGCCAGACCTCAGCTGGACTAAATCAGTAGATCATTAACTTTAATAGGGATTTGCCAGTTTACACCTACGGAGGATCTGGCTCACATATTTCAACAACAATTCTCCTTAGACATAGCCAACCCGTCAGGCCATTGACTATCCACAGAAGTCAATGGCTATGCGTCTGCTGTTCCACTTGGGACGCTGAAAATACCCGCCTCTCCTCAAGGCAGGACATAATGCAACTTTCCAATCATATATCAGGCACAAGAAGAACCAGACTTTTGTGCCCATATAGCTACTGTATTTTTTTAATGAATCAGACAGGAATAGCGCTTAAACTGCTTACCACTAACTTTAATTTACAGCGTGTGGTAATATAGTGACAGTAATGTTGTCATCATTCTCTCTCTTCCTCTGTGGCATCGAGCCCAGACTTTCACATGCTCATTTTTAAGACGGTGTCAAGCTGAGTTTTACCCCCACCCATACTCAAGCCCCTGATGAAATTAGAGGTTATTAATAAATAAATAAATAAAGGAGACCTCACCAATAGCTCTAGAATCTGCTGGGTTTTCTCGTCCGCCTTAATGTGCTTTTCATCCAGGGAACAGAATGAAAATGCATTTTCTACGGTAGTAACTGGCATGTTCTAAATGGTGTCAGAATTCAAGAACATGACAAGCAAAATACAGCTGGACTGGAGGGCTCCACCACACATAGAGTAGGAAATATTGCATTCCCATGCTGTTTTCATGCACGCAAGCGATCAGCCACATTACAAACCCTTAAAAACATTGTGAGAAAACCTGACATTTCCCAGATGGGCGGCTTATTTGAGACTAGCCCATCTGACTTTCCTTTCTCCAAGGGAATTTAACCCCTTGGAGCTCCTAAGGGGAAGCGGCGTTTCCTTGTCATTCTCCTGAAAGCCTAATAAACCAGTGCTGGTTTGGCAGGATTGTTGGAGTTCAGGTTGACATCCAAGTCTTTGCTCAAAATGCGGTCAAGGATGCGCCGGTGGCTCTGGCTCCTTGGTTTATGGAGGGCAGCTTGTGTCAAGCTACAATGTGCACAAACCACATTACAGGCTGTAATGAGACCAAAATCAGCAACTGCTAGTGGGGCTCCACCATGGGTAATCCTAGCAAGCATCACGGCCTTGCAGATTTTAAACTGTTCTCCATGTGTCAAGACCTTTTGAGCTTAAACTCAATCTGTTTTCAATAACTCCATGAAAAATGCATAGGCGTGCTTTAGCTTCAGGGCAGATCATCTGGGGAACAAACTCACCGTCTAGATTTGTTTGGCATTTCTGATGCAAATCTGATTGGTGTGTAAGCAGTGTTGAATACTGTGCGGGAGGTTTCCTATTTGGTTGATCCTTTAAAGCTCTTAAACATATTATTCAAAATGCACTCCTTACTGCTATCCTTGATTTGGTACAATCCCTCCTTAATTATGGCATCTTGTAGCCTACTGACAAGTGTTTAAGCCTGACAATTTTTTAAGATAGACAAAATCTTGCTCACTATTAACTGGGTGTAAAAACAGCCTTCACTTCCCAGTGTCAGACTATTCAACAGGTCAACTAACCCAAAAGCACAAAAGCAAGGCTTTAGAAAACCAGAGCAATAGCACAAAGGTATCCCACTGTTAAACAGCTGATTAATGTCTGACTCGGAGGCTCAACTGCAAAAGACAATGTCTATTCTCAGGGTAAAGGTGGTCTACCATCTAATAACCCATACGATGCAAATCATAGGTTTAGCTGTTACTGTGCCTGCGCTTCTTTCTTCCTTCCCTCTTGATCTCTTCCCTTTTTGTCCCCCCAACCCCTTTATCAAAAATAACTTCTGGAAGGAAAAATAAACACTGGAGGACACTCAGCTGTTTTGGCATCCATGTGTGCAAGAAAGGCCTTTTTCCCCTGCTCTGTTCCTGCAGACTGAAAGGAGCTGGAGCTCCAGTTTGAAGGCAGACAAGCAGCCTGTGAAACCTCAGCCAGTTTTCATCACAGCTGGCCATGCCTGTGTGATTTCAGACAAAAGACTTCCGCCTTTATCTGGCGCTTATTGAGACATCTCATTCAGCTAAAGATAAAAGGGAAAAGATGTGCTTTGAAATTGAACCATTAAGGCGTCAAAGAAATCAGCATGCAAATGCCACACGCAAATGAATTCAAGATGAAGCTTGAGGATCAAATCTCAGTGCCAACGGGAGTTTGCCTGCACGGGGACCCAGCAAAGCCGTTGTAAAGACCTCGGGGGACTTTGGCCCTATGTTTGTTAAGGGAAGGAGGTGAAAGTAGGATGTGGAAGCAGTCTTAAAAATAGATTACAATGGGAGAGATTGTTTCAGAGAAGTCACCCTGGTTTGCCAAAGGCTGGGTAGGTTATTCACCAGAATGATTCTTTGATGAACTATGGAGAATTTCCTTCTGATTTCCCACCTTGCAGACCCTCATTAGAGCTTAACATACCACTCCCTACATGCGTCTCACTTTTCCCACTGCCATGGCCTGCTCCCAAGCCTGTCATTCACAGACCTGGTTTGTTATAAGTAGGGACATAAGGGTCTGAGCTAGCTTATCTTTAAGTGTCTGGTGCCCTATTTCAAAAAGTGAATATATTTTTCTTTCTGTCTATAAGAGGACAGTATTAGTCAAAGCCTAAAAGATCCCTGATGCAACAACCTTTTAAATGCTCCTCGTAGGAGAGAATCAGGATTAAGCTGAATTGACAGTAAAAGAAAGTCTTTGTTGATACCAAAGGCAGACGGACTCTGAGGTTTACTAGCTCCTTCAGTAATCTATCACAGGGTCATGCTAACTCCTGTTTGTCCCATGAAGTTCAGGCTGTGATTGCTGACCATGCACATAAGTGATTGTTTCAAGACCAGTATTTACCTGTAGAGATTAAGTAAAAGTTAACAAAGAAGTTGGGGCTAACTTAAGAAATCTCTGCCTGCCCACAGCCTATGGGTGAATAAGAGTATTTCAATAGGCATTTTATTCTGATTTCGTTTGCCATTTTTGTCCTTTAGGTGAGATGCGCATCACTGGCATTTTAAGTGAAGAATGGAGCATTTGAGCTTTCCATCAGGAGAAATGTTCCACTGCATGCTAGGTTTCCACCCACTGAGAAAACTGCCGCTTAATAATGTGCAAATCTCTAGTTAAAGAACTGCAGAGATTAGCCTGAAGCCTGACACTCATCCTGCAGGAGGGAACCTCACCAAAATGCTGTTGACAAAGGGAAACTTTGTTAAGTGTGTTTAGTTCAGCCCTGCTATTGCAAGGATCCCTAAGCTGCTTTGTTTTATGAGACTTAGGGCAAAGGATTTTCTTAAAGCAAAGGGCAAAGAATTCTCTTAAAAACCATATTTCTTCTGTAAGGGTGCATAGCCTCATGGGATCTAGGGATTAGGTGTTCATTTCCTATACAAAAGCTTCATAATTGTCTAAAGGATGCCTGGATATTAACCAGCCTCCAAGGAAAATATGAAGTACAGTGCCTGGAAAAAAAGAATAGAAAGAATCACTTCACTTAGCCTGAGCTGTACTCAGAGTTATGTACCAGTAAGTGATGAAACTCTTGGGTTTCTCTGCATGGACATTATTTGTAAAAGGCAAAAGATTTGTAGCATCTGAAGAGAAACCAGAGAGCATTGTGCAGAAGAAACTATGCAGAGAAACTATGGTTTGATGGAATAGGAGGCTGCAATAAGGTCCATCTGGGAATGTTCTTGCTGGGTATGCATCCTGTCCCCAACATCTTCCATGATGTACTTAGACTTCTGTGATTCCCAGGGTCAACTACACATAAGTCCAGAGTGACACTGCATCATAGTCTGGCTGGGGAACACATTAAAAGGGACCATGTGGATAGCTGGTGAGGACTGACATTACTAGAATAATAACTCTCGCAAGGCAGCATCAGAAGATAAAGTTTCATGCTGAACTAACTTGAAATGCATTTGGCTAGCTCAGTATACAAGAATTCAGGGGAGTTGTTGTCATAAAAGAGCGTATCTTCCATGCTGAAAATCTGAACTACATCATTTGCTGCCCTTTGAAATGGCTCCAAAGCACTGATGAAACAAAAAGGCATAATGCAGAAATGCAATAATCCGTAATATGTCACCAAGGCAGGATTTTCCTGATCCCCACATGCCGATTTAATCTGATGGTGTCTATTTACAAATGAAACCTGCTAAACCATTTTGTGCTGTCGCTACAAGGAGTTTGAGAGCCGTCGATTAGTTAAGACTCTTCTCAAGGAACAAACATTTGTATTTTAAATCTCAGTTACCCTCAATACTGCTACAGCTGGTGCTAGCCAAGATGATGAAGACTGTTCAACCAGGTCATCCTCCAACATGACATTGGCATTTTCTTCAGCGATACTTGATATTGTCAATGTGAGGCTTGCCTCACAGGAGCATTCCTGATTTATGTGCAGCCAATGCTTTATGCAACCGTATCTCCCATATCTCAGTTTGGGAACATGCAAGCTTAGCACAACAGCAGCTGTTCTACATTTATTGCTTTCTCTGAATGCTTTCTCAAGGCAAGCTCTAGCTCTTTTATTGACCAAGATGAGCTTTACTAAAGTCGTATCTCTCTGACCTGATTTCCTGTTACTTTTACTCCTGATGAATCAATTGTTGCTTCTAAATAATGTGTGTCTGTATCCCAGAGAGGAAATACTTTGGACTGAACATTTAAGATCCCCCAAATTCTTACCAGTTCAATGAAAAAAGCCCTCATCCTTCAGGTACAGATTTAGAATCGACTGATTTCAGAGTATTTTTCTGCTGAGCAGCAAGGACAGTTTGTGCACAGGAAAAAGATTTGCCCTACATGCTGGTGTTCATCTTGTCTATGTCAGCTCTTACAATAATGAGTATTGTTAAAATGGAATGTAGTAATAATGGCATTACTGTTGTTATGGCTGCAGTAACGTTGCATTCAAATTGCAGTTTTATTGTAGTAACAATTCCCATTTCCTTTCAGCAAATGAGACTTGTAGTTTTTCCTCCCCTTCACCTTCTAGTAATTTTCCCACTTTTGACTGGAAAGATCGCCTGGGCACTGTGATACCCTTATAGCCCATGTCTCTGTCTTAAGTGAGATGTCAGTTCAATACATCTTCCCATATTATCTGTGTGCTGAGCAGTCTGTAGTGTGGCAAGTATCTATCAGACAGCATAGTAAGGATTGTGCATTTCGTCAGCGTTCCTTTGCTCTTGAAATGAATTTTGCCATTCTCAGTGGTTAAAGACGTTACACACCCATTGCTTAAACATTGCAACAGTTGTGCTACCTCCGCACCCACGTTCAGTAACCCATGGAGAGTGAGAGCAGTGATTTGACAACTTCACATGTAGCCTCTGACCAAAAAAGTCGAGACTTTTGAAAATAACCTTGTTCTCTTCTTTTTTTTAAGCTCTTTCTGTCTCTTTTTTCCCTGCTAAGCCCTTCACGGGGATTGCCTCTTTGTAAAGTGTATAGTCTGCAGTTAGTTTTGGGTGGCTACTTCCTCTATACGAAAGATTCTCGTGACCATATGTAGCGTCTGTGCTTGACTGCACTTTCATACAAACCATCACCAGCAGGGTATGGGATGGGACGTTTGTTGCTGCTGATTGATTTTGTACAAGAATGGTCTATATAGCGGGGTTTTAAAGTGTTCTGTGAGGCTTTTATAATCATATCCTACATCAAATAATACTATGCTAAAAGATGTGATTAGATAACTGGAGTGAGTTTGATACCGCGTTTTACTCCACAGGGAATAATTAATTTGCAGGGAAGATGTTCCAGATGATAGATAAAGGACAAGAAAGGGTTATTTCAGGCATCCCTTGATGAGATGTACTTCTCTACTGACATCAGCTCAGCTTGCAGACTTGGCACCTCACATCTCTCCTGGTGCAGCTACAGCAATTTTTATAACGTTAAAGCTGCAAACTGATGGGTCTAGTTTTGCTCTTAATGCTGATGTTGTGCACTTTCTGTAAGCTGAAATTGCTATCACTGAAATCCCAACTGACTCAATGATAATGCTATTTTTGAGCTATGGTGACTATAGATTTATGAGATATTAGTGGAAGTGAAAGAAAAAATAGGCTTCTCTTGCCTTCTCTACTATTGATACTGAATGTTATTGGTACAGGTGATCAAAAAGGTAATAAGATGCCTGTTTTACGAAACATCTTCAAAATACCCAGTATAAAGCATTATGGCAAATGAACTGTGCAGACAATCCTGCCACTGCCCTGGGAAATAAATGGGTTGACTCATAGAGCTTTCTGCCTTTAATTACTATGATTCCACTGATTAAGCCCAGGAGCTCTCCTCTTAATCCTGAATTACTCATTTTGACCCTCACAGAGTTTATGTGCCTGAGCCATGACACCGTCACCCCAGAAATCCTGTGCTGTTCATTGGAGGGGCTGTCGCCACTGGGTGAAACAGAAACCAGCAGGTACTTTAGCAGGGCGACCTCCGTGTGCATGCAAGCATCTGTCAAGGCAGCCTTTCCTTAATTGAGTTGCTTACATTCCACGCTCAGTTACTGTCTGCTGACTTGCAAAAGAACAAAGGAACAGCTACTTCCTATTAAGGAAGGTAATAACTTAATTAAAACCAAGTTCTATGCACTGCAGGATCTAGTTTGTCAGCAAGAGGCCTTCCTTGCCTTTCCCTCTAGTTTTTGATAATCTATGCCAGATATTTAATCACTGGATACCTCAGTATAAAGCTTCTAGCCTCCATAACCAGCAGAAAGCTTGTCAAAATAAATGTTAACTTCTGACCGTAGTGGAAGACCAACTAGAAGGTATTAACAGAATCAGAGCTGTCAATCAGAGCTTGGGCTCACCGTTTATATTATTCATTCCGACTCTGGTGGCATGGTCTTGGGATAACAACCATCCTAAGCTGCATTGGTCCAAAAAACACAAACCAAGAGTGGAATATATTTCGTGCTGAGGTGACGTTACTGAGTGTCCAGAGAAGCTCCCCCTCCCCCCCCATTTTGTCTTTGGAAGGTGATGTTTTATTAGATTATTCTCATTGCCAAAAGACACAGCTACTGTCTGGCTTCGTTCGCTGGCTCTTTTTTCTGATGTAAAGATTTATTCCACTCACACAAAAGCAAAAAAGGAAAGAACTTATTGGTTGGTTGTTTCTGCCTGTTTCCTTTTAATTAATGCAGCGTGTTAGAATGGAGGCTGTGAGTAGCCTTGAGTGGGTTCTGAAGTGAAACCGGCCCCACAAATCGGAGTCTATCTTGGAATTGCAGTATTATTACAATGCAAACCAGCGGGAAAGATTCCAGAGGGAAAGAGGAGAAGTGTGTTAATTGAGAACAATAACATGCCGAAGACCTCCAGAAGCTGGTGGCCTTAATAAAATGAGACAATGCTGTGTTGTTGCATAACCTGAACTTCAAATTCAATTTCAGTTAGAGTGGACTACAAGTGATGCAGAGCTGGGTTTCTTTTTTCTCCGTTCATTTTTAAGGCCATCTGAATAGAGAAGGTTTCATGGGTCGTGTTGAACTGGGCTTGAACTGTATTTCTGTATTCCATACTAATCACTTGGTCAGGGAATAAATTTCAAGGACATTAAGCACACAGAAGGTGATACTTGCAACCAAAGTAACTAATACTGGTGGCAAAAGTTTCCATTCCATCTTATCATGGTTTGCTTTCTTGCCCTATCTGGTTTTGTGACTTGAACTGCTGCCTGCAGGGGTAATAATAGAATGAACTGTTGGCATTGAGTCGGTTTTGAAGAGTCCAAGGTTTTGGAGTTTGTTTTAATCCCTTGGTTGTCTCTGTTCCCATGAACAAAACTAGCCTGAACTTGACAGGAGTGGTTCTAGAATTCCCCTTACCCAGCCTTGTCCTCCTTGCTCACCATGAGGGCAACCACTTACCCCGGTCCCTCCAAGGATGAAGTCCTGAACTTGTTCTAGATACATAAACCTCGTACAGACAGGCAGTGTCATGGATGAAATGCGGGTTTTTTCCACCCTTGTGTGGGAGGTGTTGCTTTCTACTCGTCAATAAAAGAAGGAATTAGGAGCAAGAATCTGCCTTGAAATCCATGAGA
Source organism: Pezoporus occidentalis (assembly GCF_034315485.1). Taxonomy (NCBI): domain Eukaryota; kingdom Metazoa; phylum Chordata; class Aves; order Psittaciformes; family Psittacidae; genus Pezoporus; species Pezoporus occidentalis. Next base: position 833,428 of record NW_026913749.1, on the reverse strand, counting down.
AAATCCATGAGTCAAGTTGAACAACAGCTCTAAGACATACGACAGACATGTGGGTGTCTTCAGCTCAAGGTGCCCGAGGACATTTCACGGCAGTGATTTCTTATACGCCCAGAACTCTTTGGCAAGTTTTGTTAGTATTACTTTTTTGTATTTATCTGCATGAATCACTTTCCCACTGATTTCCCACCACTCGTTTTGATTCAGTCTTCCAGGCGTTTGGATTCTCTTTGCTGGATAAAAATGCTTCCGTTTGAAGTTGAGAGGGGAGAGTAATATACTGCTAAAGATCCTAATGTACGTATTAGGATATACTAATTTAAAGCTTACAGAGAAAACCATAACTATTGTCAAGAGCCATGGACCTGGCTGTTATTCAGCAGTCAGCAATTGTGATCCCCTAAGAGAATGTCAGCTCTTACCACCTATGAATCTACCTTCAGTTTTGATATAATTGCTGTGAGTAAAACCACAGTGTAAATCCAGGCATCTTCATCTCTTATTTGAGCAAAAATAAATGGAGGGTAGAAAGTAATACAAGCTTTAGGATTTTGTAAAACACTCTAGATCGGTGTTCTGGGACAATTTGTGACCAACCGAAAACCTGCTTCTTTCCCTTCCTGCTTTCTGTCTGGGCAATATGAATTCAATTCAATCATTCGTGGACTTGTACGACATTTACTGAGCTGTATATGCATTTCAGAGTCATTGCAGGAATGAAACTATAGTATCTATTATAGTTTTCCCCCTCTGCCTTTGCAGCTTCTCAGTATCCAGTGATACAGTGTGTGCCTGCCCGGGGTACGCATTACTGGGATGTATTTGCGCATATCAAAAGCAGCCAGTCTCACAGTCATTCATTAAAAGTTCCAGTTGGCTTAGAGTCTTCCTGAAAAATCTGTTTATTTTGTCTTCTTGACTTACTTTTCCTCGTGTCTGAGTATTGTGCCTCCAGGAAGAAAAGCTTAAATTGCTAAAGTAGGGCTTTTTCTCAAAGCCTGCCAAGAATAAAGTGGCTTAATAAGAAAGCACACAGATTTTGCTTTATAGAATAAAAAAAGGAGTAAGTCAGTTTGAATGAGACTGGGAACTTCTTTAGGAGCATTGGGTATTTTCTCAAAGTGTAAAGATAGACAGATTTGAGGATGTAATATGGAGCTAACTAGCCATGAAAGTTGGAAAGGACTAGGACCCTGTCGACCAAATCTGATCTCTTAGCAGACACTGATTTATGCTGGTGGAAATTATGTAATGGCAAGTCAATGATAGGTTCGTGGTCACGTAGCTGGGCTGCTATGAAGCATCTCTGTCACGGCAGGAGGTGTTTGCCTTGGGCCATGCCAGTGCCTGCAATAACATGACTGTCACCATGTCCCTGCTGTATGGATTTGGGTGAGAGTCCTTGAGAATCTGGTTTATTCAAGGCACAGAAATGCCAAAGCTGCTCTCACAGCATGCATTGAAATCTCCTTTAGGTTTTGGCAAAAAATCAGAGCCAGCCTGGCCCTCTGATGTCTCTGTTCCTGGCTGCCATAGTGTGTGGTGTCACTGCCAATCCCAGGGTTAAGCTGAGATCACATCTCCCCATTTGCAGCGTGACCACCAAAATAGATGACACTTCCATTTCTGCAGTGGCTGAGGGAGCTGCCAACAGTGATTATTCTGTTTATTTTGTCTGAGCAGTATTTGTACAACCAACACTATCAGCTGGTGCTGGGACTCATCTTGGTAGCTGCAGAGTATATGCAATTTGTGTTCCCTCCACCAGCAAGGGCTGCATTGGCGGGGGGGGAATGCATCCTCCTGGGAAGGACACAGTTCCTGCTGCTGCTGTTCACTGGGGGAAAGTGAATCCAGGCTTAAATTCCAGTCAAGTCCTCAAGATTTAAGAGTGCCTGGAATCAGGTAACACCCAGGATGAGATATTCCAGCACTACCGTCTTCTTGGGCTCCCACGCAGAATGCTGAGTAGCTAAGGGTTAAGGGCAACTCATACTTTCTTCTCCCATCAGACCTCCTCTTTTCCTGAGAAAACCAAGACTCATTTTCTGAAGTGCAAGCTCAGAGTGGAGCCTAAGAGAAGTGAAAGAAAACAACATGCTATATTATGTATGAACAACTGGAAGTTTTATGCCTTGTCTTGCAGAAGGCACCAGCAAGAAGACATCGTGTCCTCACTGGGTGCTAGATCATCCGCATAGTATTGACTCAATGGGCTAGATGCCACCTCTTGAGTCACTGAGCATCACTTCTCGATACACCTGGTCTTGGATTTATTTTTGGAGGTTTCCAGTCTAAGTACAAATAAACAGACCCAGCCCATCACAGACCACAGCATTAGGTGGAGCTGCTGCAGATTGCTTAAAGATAATGCAGTGCTAGGAAGGGACATTCAGCAGTGAGGAAAAAAAAACAGCTAAGGCAAATGTTTCTGAATAATTGGAAGAAATAAGTGTATGTTATTTTTTTATCACTTCATTAAGGGTGTTTAACACTCAGAATGGTTTGGTTTTGCTGGCCACAGAGATCAAGTGAATGTACTTGCTGCCTGACTGCAGTGCTTATTCAATCTTCTGGTATTCATCAGTTCAGAGCTCACTTGCCATGACCAGGTATTATTATAAATCCAGCTGCTCCAATAGGTTTAGAAGTATTCACAAATAAGGTATGAATGCTGTGGAAACAGCACCATCAGCTTTATTGCTATTTAGCAGCATGGGGAGATCTCAGGCAGGACATTGCTGTGCTTAACACAGACTCAGAGGAGAGTCCTGCCTCAGGGACTTTGCGGTCCAAGAGAACAACAGGCTAAATAAAAGGCAAAACAGGGCTAGAATGGTGAATAGACTGAAAGAGCAAGAGGCAAACCACATCTGCCCACTACAATGTGATCAAATATTCACAAAACCCACATTTTGCAGAAATTGCCCAGGACTTTTTCAATAAGCACAGCTCAAATGTGACAAGGATGCTGTGTCAGGGCTGAAGATGTGACAAGGATGCTGTGTCAGGTCTGAAGATGTGACAAGGATGCTGTGTCAGGTCTGAAGATAGAGCAAGGCTCCTCAGGGATGCCTTGCTAAATGTCTCAGATTCTGGGTTGGCTGCTCAGCGCTGCCTGTTGTTCTCAGCTGGTACCACAGTACAGTGAACTCACTGGCTGCTGTTTTACTCCTCTGAGTCTCTTTAATCCACCTATGCACTGATCCTGTCCCCCTCCAGTGAAAATAGAACACCGTATGCTCTTCAGTGAGCTCTGGACCAGACACAGGGGCAGCATCTCTCTGACAGTAGATGAGACAACCGGTCCAAGCAAACCTTTTCAGTGGCATGTGCAGGATTGAGCTCATAAATCCTCACTTATTTGGGTTTGGTTACATTATTCAGGGCCTGCTGAAATCGGTTGCATTGGGTAAAGGTTTCGGGAGCTGAACCTCTGAGCAGGGGGAGGTGTCCAGGACTCCCGCGTCCTCATTCAGCTTCATTTCAGATTCAGCGGCTGCACAGATTTTGCAGACCTCTCATTCCACACGGGCAAAGTCACCTGTTTTCAGAAGGACACTCGCTGGAAAATGTGGGCAGGCGGATTTCTCTGCGGCTCAGCCACGCCTCGCTTTGAAACGCTGCTCTGAGTAAAAACCCTTGAGGCTTCTTAGACCTGGAAAGGGCAGTTTGTCCTAATGTCAGCCCTCTGGAACTGTCGTTTTCTCTCACTCTCTTATTTATTGTCCCTTCTGCACCCTATATAAAATCAGGTTTTGCTCACTTCTTGCACACGATGATTCCTCCCATCCCTCTTTTGCCAGGCTTTGTTTTAGGAGTGAGCTGGTTCATATACGAAGTTAAAACTCAGCAGAGGATGGGGCAAAGAATCTGGTTGATGTTTCAGACATGTCTTGTGGTTAATAAGTTCTGCTTGAGCGACATAATTCCTGCATTGGCAGCTTTTGCTGCTTTTCATGTGGAAGTTTCTTCACTCCCAGTAAGTGCATGTCAGGTTGTTATTCAGATGCAAAGTCGACTTTCTGAGAGCTCCATAGGGCAAAATGGTGAAGAAATGAAAGAAAATACATAATAAACTAAAATAAAATAAAATTGGAATAATAAAATAATAACAAAAATATGAAAAATAAACTTGAAATAATAAAAAAAATATGAAAAAGAAACTAAAAATAAAATTGAAATAATAAAAAAAAATTAAATTGAAATAATAAAAAATATGAAAAATAGAATAAAAAATAATTGAAATAATGAAATAAAATATAAATATAAATAATAAAATAAAAATTTCAATTGAAATAATAACATTAAAATAATAATGTGAAAAATAAGAATTAAATGAAATTGAAATAATAAAATAAAAATTTAATTGAAATAATAATATAAAATTGTGAAAAATTATAACAAAATAAAATAAAATATGTATTGAAATAAAAATATAAAAATAAAATTGTGGAAAATTATAATAAAATAATGCCTAGGTATATTCTTTTCTGTAGAATTAGCTGGACTATGACCCACCAACCGCAGCCCTTGTTTAACACCTCTTATACTATAAAAAATACGTATCTTGATATAGAAAGACTTGTTGAAGCCATGGTTTCAGGCAGCCCAGCCAGGTTTCTGCTTCTGCCCGTGTTGTTTAGCAGTGGGTGCAACGCACTCTGTAGTTAAGGGCTGGAAACAGACCTCAGGTTTTCAACTCCTTAAGGAAAAGACTTGGTATGAGTTCCTCAAATACAACCAGCGAGCAGGAGTCCAAGGTAAAAGCCCAGCCTACATCAGACCTAATATTCATCAGGAACCTGCCCCAGTGTGGTCATTCTTTGCTTGTTTACTGTTGAAGTGAAGTTGATTCAGATTCATAATCTAGAAACTCCCCTTTTAGGCACCTGGGCTGCAAAGGGCACGTTGGGTTTGGATGGAGTAGGTTGAAGGAGGAGAAGAAGAGATGAAAGGCAAGGGTGGAGGTGAGGGATAGAACTTGACTTGCCAATAATATTAGGTACATAAACCAGATTTTTTTGCTTATGTCTCCATTTCACAGCTGTGTGAATACTGAGTATTTTAAATGAGGAGCAAATTAAATTAGGTCCATTTGGCCCTAATGTTGAAAAATGCTTAGAAAAACTCAGAGATTACAAAGGTAGTCTGTAACCGCAGCAGGAGGAGATAATAACGTGCATTATCCAGGGGACATGGAGCTATAGCCATTTCAGATTCCAGTTTGTGCCAGTACAATGTACAGAAGCGGTCACTGTCCGTGTAAGCTGCTCCATTTCCCCGATACGTGTAATCTGTGCTTCTGTATCTCGGGATGAATGTTTGCCTCACCCGCTGTGCACTGCTCAAAGACGTTCCCTATTGTGGCTTTTGCCATGTTGCCCTCTTTCATCTCAGTATGAGCTATTTATTTATTGGTTCATTCAGGTCACAGAGTGGTATCAATGACAACATTTACATTTAAAAACTGCCACGAACATGAAAGACATCTTCAAGGCAGAGCCTTATGGGCCTGGTCAGGATCTGGTAGAGATGCCCTTGCCATCAAGATGCTTTTTCAAGTCTTGGTGAGGTGCATAAGGTATTTATGACTAAAATGAGTAATCTTCTTTTAGCAAGAAGCTTTCATAATATGTACTGCTTGCCTGCAACCCCCTCCCAGGTGAATTTCCTATAGTCCTAAAGCATCTGACTGCATGAATAAAGCACATAAATACTTAAAGGAGATGGAGTTTTATTTATTTGTAGGTTAATACTGTGAAATAATTCTTATTTTAAGAAGTTAATTGCACAGCACAAATTTGCATTGGAAAAAGAAGTGATTTCCTTTGAAGCAGCTGGAATACAGAGTGCAGTCTCTCCTTTCCGTTAGCTGCTTGTGTGAGATAGAGCCCGAATGCAAAGAGGGACGGTAACATGATACATTAAAATGATGTTTTCTGGCTTGAGCTATCCTTAGGAACTGATTGATCTATTTTCTCATATGAATTAATTTCAAGGGGCATCTTACCTGAATGTGTGCACTATGATAACTGACTGAAGGAGCTATAGAAGAAGGATCATACAGAGCTCATTAAACATCCTCAACCCACTCTGAGACTCATTTAATCTATTTTAAGCTTTGATTAATTTTATTTCTTTTAGCTTCTAATAGCTCCCAGCTCTAATTTGTGTCTCAGCCCAAGCTGAGATGATAAATAGCACATAGCCTACCAGCACCAGGACAAACTTATAGCTACCCACATTACTTGGCAAAGGGAAGGAATTTTGGAAGGATTAAAAAGTTAGGAGGAGACAGTAGATGAAGTAAAGGCTCCACCGGGAAAAAGCAGATGAGATATCAAGGTCCATATTGTATGAGACTGCCAACTAAGAGTGAGACAGAAACCCATGGAGCATTGCTGCTATCTCATTTTCGTAAGCGCAGAGATCTTCTTCCTTTTCACTTCCTGTGTTTTAACAAAATTAATTTGCTTTCCTAGCTCCAAAGAGGTTGGATCCCAAGTACTAAGCAAGGCATCCACATGCGAGCAAAGAACCCCCCCTGCTTTTTAGCTGTTGGAGTTTACATTGTACACAAATGGCCTTCTTCCAGGCAGGAAATCTCTCAGCACGAAGAGCAGCTTTCCTCATAGCCAGCTAGAAGGGTTACTACTATCTCCTTCAATATTTATGACATGATGTGTTGAGTTATGTTTAAAGGATGGGAAGACAAAAAGTTCTATGGCAAGTTAAGCGTGGGTTCTTAGTCTGAAGTGTCTACAGTCTCATAATGCAGAGGAAATAGAACAGAGAAGTCAGATGCATGAGGCACATCACAGTCTGGTTTCTGAGCTGGAAGTAAAACACATTTTTCACTCCTCTCCATTAAACTCTACTGCTTCTGGGAGCAATGTTAGCCACTCTATCACCTTGAATATATCTGTATAGTGTATTAATCACCCTGTCTCGTCCAGGGACATGAAATGGTTATATAGAGATAATGAGGAAAATACCATAATCAAGTCTTTGTGGGCATTTATTTGCGCAAGAACGAGGCCTTCTCTCCATCATTATTCTATACACCTTGTTCGCTCTTCGGGAACATTGGCATGAGTGAGAGGAACATGTTGTGAAACTAAGCAAATACTTACATAGGAATATTCCCGTACCGTGTGTATTTACATAAATATTCATTGGAGAAGTATTTAATGGCCGCTTTGACAGGCTGTGTGCTGAAGTGAGCTGAAATAATACCCTGTAACTTGGTAACCGGCTGCCCAGAGTCAATTTGGATCTAATTTATTTAGCAAAAAATGAAGCTGAGAGATGCAGAGAGACCCAGGCTCTGAGGACCCCCTGGTCGTGCGCCAGGGGGGTGAAGGAAAGGAGGAATTATGCTTCTTGAGGAGAGCCATAGGGACGGGAGCAGCTCTGCAGGCAGGGAAATGCCAGCCTAACAGAACCTCTCAGTCCTCAGCGTGGATATTCAGGCTGTGTGCTTGGGGCAAGGTTTAGCCCCAAAGTGCATGCAGTACACACATACAGTACGCAGGGTGAATGTGTGTGAAATGTTTCAATTACCTCTAAAATAATGTTTAACATGTTCCAGACATAGTGCATTAAGCAAATACCCGAGCAGTATTTGAAGCGTATTCTGTTTTTCATTTTAATAGATTGTAAATGTATTAAACACATGTTGAGAATATATTTCATATACTGCATTTGTAAAATATTATCAAATTTATATAGGCGGAAACCACAGAGCCACCACAGGATCGGCCCCAGAGCAATACTGCTGTAAGTTAACCTTTTAGCACCACTCTATCAGAAGGATAGAATGGGGGATTTGATTTGATTTGATTATTTCACTCACTTTTGTTTCATTCTTAAAGAAGAGCTTCTAGGTGGAAACCCACTTTGTCATCAACCCTTCTACCTATAGAACGGGGGCTGTATGTAAAGTTTATACCCCAGACATATGAAGAAGAGGTACTTGATTTTGTGCAGACACTTGCTGAATGTCAAGGCTGAAAAACTGCCCCTGTAGCCATATGATTAGATGTCTGCTCCACATTATAAATACCCCCTCAACTCATTTGATAGTGTTAAATAGCTCTAGGAGAAGGGAACACCAGCAGCTGTTCAAAGCTGAAAACTGAGAACTCGGGATTTAACACTACTCTTTTCCCTCTGTCTTGCAAGCAGAGCAAACTGGAGTTGGTATTTGTGTTTTGTCCAAGCCAGGGAGAATGGTTTGGTTTGAAGAAGTACTCTGGGTCCAGACACCCTCAGGTATCTTTGAAAGCAGAATCTAGAGCTAGGTCTGTTCTTGGAAATAAATCCCATCTCCTCACTGAGCTCAGCCAGGATCCTAGAATCAACACAACACAGAGCAGAGCTTAGTGTCAGTGAGACAACTTGACTTGGCTATGTTAGATTCTTCTCCTTTTATGTGGATCAAAAAGCAAAGCCAGCTCAGCCCCTTAGTTTGCTAGTTTCCAAATCTCACACTGTATGGAGTGTAATCCCATAGCTTCAGGTGTCTGAGGCCCAGATGTACCAGACCTGCTGACCAAGAGAGATGCTGTGTTAATATAAGGCAAGGAGTTGAGTAATAACTGTGTGTGGGAGGCCAGCATTGTGTGAAATCAGTGTCCATCACTGTGAGAAAGAGGCAGGGCTTTGGGGAGGTTTTGCTCAGTGCTTTTCATCTCTAAGCCCATGTTCAGTGAGGAGGTTTCCCTGGCAAGGGCAGGAGGACATGTGGAGCCGTGCAGCATTCCTGACTTCTCATTGTCCTTCCCTGCTTGACTTTCCTACTGCAGCCTGCTGGGCCTGGGCACCCCAGCTAAATCTTCAACCAAGTTCACAACAGATTATTTTTTCCTTATTTTTCAGCTATGGAAAATGAGACACAACCACTGTTTTTTTCACCTTCAGTATGAGCATTTTTAGCTAAAATGAAATGGTAGGATTCGCTTTCAGACTGGAAATTCTTACCTCACTGCCCAGCCCAGTCCATGAAGGCATTCATCAGCTTCACAGGACTCTGTCATGCTGGCCTTTCCTTGCCAGATAGTTTCTTGTAGGCTTGATGCATGCAGGAATCAGGTCTCTTATAGGGGTGAGAGCACCGTGCTGAGGGAGCACTCAGCATGATGTTGGAATCACACTCATTGCTGGTCTCCTCCAGGAAAAGGAGTTGCAGAGCTTTCTAAGCCAGTGCACAGGTGGAAAAGAAGATTCTTTAGAACAAGATGAGACCTTGGCATTATTACACGCCACCATTGTAACTGTAGACTGTATTGACACTATAAAGTATATTGCCATTGACCTGTGGATATTCAGTTTCATAGGTCTGCTGCAGTTCAAGAGATACATTACAGCTCTGAGTGTATAAGATCAGACACATTATGAAGCTCCCCGTAAGAGTTATGACAGATGTGTCATGGTAACTTAACTGTACTCTGAAAACATATTAACTATGAAGTGTGTTGGTTTTTATAGGCTTATTTCACCCCATTATCCACTTAACTATCCAATAACGTACCAGCTATTTCCAACAAGCGGCAGGAGATATTTGCTGTGCTTTGACTTCCCAATTATTTTGTATGGGTGTTCGAGATGAAATAACTGTCAGACATTCTAAAAAAACCACTCAAATCTTCACCAGTGCTGGAAAAGGATTCCCTTTGTCTCACTTTTAATAATGCAGGATTTGCCTTCTCACATCTGATAAACTCTTGCTGTATCAGTTCTCAGATGTGCAAATGTAAAGACTGGAAGGAGTACATTTCCCACTTTGTTAAATACAATGTGGGAGTCACTTGTTTTAAAGTGTTTGCTTTTCAGGCAGGAGAAAAATCTTAACGCAATCTAAGCAATGCGGTCAAAATTCCACCTTATAAAACCACCACCTTTTATCGCCTCTGATTCCATTTGTCCTTCCAAGCAGCTACTGCATGACCTAGTGAAGAAACAACTGCTGGAAGTGATTTTTCCCCATGTGATAGCATTTTCTTTTTCAGTAAATGTGCAGAATAGCTCAGAGAAAGAGACATCCCAGGTTGCTTTCTCAATGTAAAAATCACAGTGCCTTCCTCAACCAACACATTCTCCAAGAATTCAGCTATCAAGTGATGTTTTCTTGTATTGGCCAATGCAAAAGCTACTCATTACATTAATTAATATGTTTGCAGGACAGAGAGAAGTATAAAGCTTCTGCTGTGGCTTATTGTTATTGAACGTGGGCATATATGCATTACATATGTTGAAGATTTTGGAGACACACGGGTATGAGGGATTAAAATCAGATACTCTTCTAATGAAAGCAGGAGAGGTACCTGTCTACAGTCAAGTAGGACAGAAGAGAACATAATATTTACATACCCGACCATACACAGTTGTATTTCTGAAAGCAAATTGCTGGGGTTTTGCACACTGGATGCCCTTGATTTCAATAGGTATTAGATGCCAAAACATTTTTTTATCTGACCTTTAATATCTAAAAGCAAAAGCTAAGGGGACTTCTTTTCTGTTCAAAATGGAAACGTGCATTTGATAGCAAAAGGAACATGGTTTGTCTTTTGTTTTTTGCCCTTTGTCAGATAACTGCCTTTGCCATAAGGTTCCCACTGTCACATAACTTTCCTGAGACCTGCACACATGGCTTTGATAGAGTTACACCAGCAATGAGTTTAACCTGAGAGGCTTTCTGTACAGCCATGAAATATGTGATAAGACACAAGGTTTGAGAGCAACCACCTTAAAACATGTTAAGATGGATGCCTTTGAGATTTCCAGCTCTGGTAGGAGCCACATTGAGCTCTTCTAAGTGAGATTTCCTGAAGCAACACATTGTCCTTTTGTGATGCGAAGAGATAAACTTGAATTGGGAGTTAATGCACCCTTATCCACATCTGTCTTCTGAGCAAATCCCGCTCAGCTCCATGCATTCAGAACAAATTCTAGGCAAGAGGCCACTGGGAAATTGTCCAGTTCTCTGTACCCCATGCCCAGCTCTGTCAGGCTGGCTGCACAATAATTCATTTCATACAGTTCCTCTGGCCAAGGAAAACATATTTGCTCCTTGTGGCAGGGAAGCTCTGCAATGAAGGCACTGTGTTGCAAATTATACACCCTAGGGGTTGACCTCAGCTCGTGTGCCTGCTGACCTGTAGGAAACTCCACGCAAGTAGACAGGGGTAAATAAGAAATGCACTTTATTGGTCCTGATGCCTTCAGAAATCGATTTATAACCAATGGTGTGTGTTACCTTTCTCTGCACTTCATAAAAGTCCGTGATGAATTGATTTTGGTACTTTTTTTTTATTTACAGCTATGTGCAAGGTACAATTTGTTTCCAAAAGGCTGAAGAAAGGACCCTTCAAAATGAAATATCAAACCCTTGGTTTATGTCTCTAAGTGAATCTGGGCTGAGGGAGGGGGGGAAATGGCTCTGTAGCCATACCCAAACTCAATTTCCTTATGTTTTCTCTGGAATGTATGTTTTAAAGGTATATTGCAGTACATTTTCATTTAAGACGACCCCCCAACAATCTGTGTTCCTCGCTCCTATACCCTAGAACTAGTCTGTACTGAAGGAGCTGAATGTAATGCTTTACCTCCATCATACCACACCACTGTGGAAAATCCTGTCTCTGGAACATAATTTGTGGCAAAACCATAACAACTCAGAAGTCAGGGAGAGTGTTGCCACTGAGGACCGAGGGATAAGGTTCTGCTAGCATGAGGATCGTCAGAACATGAGGGTTTTCATTCTGAATTGTTATTTCCTTCCAAGCTTTTATATGATTTTAATGCCAAACGGTTGATAGGAGCCAAGGATTCAACCGAGAGCATCACACAAAGACAGTCTGATTTTGAAATCTTTCACAAGCCCTGCCACCACCAGGTTTCAGGATTTTCTGCTCTTTAGATTTAGCCAGAAACCTGTTTTGAGGCTTCTCAGCTCTTACCTTTATCAGCTCCTGGGGACATTATCAGAAGGGCTCAATCCAGCCGTCATTCTTCGATATGAGCACAGTAAACCGGAGCTTCAGCTGATGGAGTCAAAACGGTTTCTGCTGCAGTCCCACCATCTGGTGTATTAGCATTCTTCGTATAAATGGGCAGCAGAGGGGCTACTCACATAAGAAAGTTATGTATGTGTTTGCAGGACCTCATTCCTAACGATGTAAGACACCATGTTATTAAAGAACAGTGCAAATTATGCTTTCAGTTACAGCAGTGCCAATGCGATATACCTCCTTTGACAACTCATTGTATTTACTTTGGCTCTCCACTAGCCCCAGTGCAGTGAAATCACTGCAGTTTCTCTAGATTTACAATGGCATAACAAAAATTGGGACTCTGGATGTGGAGAACCCATGGTCGGCTGAAGACATAATAGCTCTCAAGGACTGCTGGGCTCACCCTCTGCGAGAGGCTGCCGTAGGAAAGTTATATACACAGAGACTTGAGTGCATGTATATTCTAATTGGAAATGAAAGTGTTGTAGTGAAATGAAATAGCCTAGTGCAGGCATTACAGTTATAAGATCCTCCAGGCTTTGGCTGAATTCCAGGTGTTGAATTCCTCTGTCCTTTCTGATGGAAAAGCCAGAGGATCTTTCTTGATGCAGTGAATTTCATTTCCATTTTTCACTCTCTATGGCGAGGACTTAAGCTCTGTGTTTTGCTGTCCTCAGGGCTACTGTAAAGCAGTTTTGAATCATGACCTCTTTCCTCCATGTAGCTCCTCTGACCCATCCTTTATTCCTAAACTTGGAGGCAGGAGGGTCCCGGGCTATGAGCCTGGCTGGGACGAGGGAGCTCTCTTGGCTTTCCAGGCCAGGTCGTGCCACAGGGTGGGGATATGGATCTGTGAACGAAGGAAAACACATTCCTGAGAGACTCCCATAGACCGTGTCCTGTGAGCAACCAGGAGCGTGTCCAGGCTGGGAGACTCGGAAACCACAACCTAGGGAGTCACTAAAGAGCTCTTTTAAGAAAAATGGGAGGGCCATTGCTTTGAAACGTTGCACAGCGGTTTCCTACCTGAGGAAACATGTGAAAGGCTCGGCTCGGCTCCCGCAAGGACTTAGCCCTGTTATCAAGTATATTTGGTTTCAGTCATCTTGCAAGAAAACAACATTTAAATTCCTTGCTTTATTTAGCGGCTTCTGCTCAACTGCAGCTCCGCGCAGCTCAGCAGAAGAGGAAGGCAGTTTGTTAGTTCTCCTCTTGAATTTCTCTTTCTCAGCAACATTTGAGTGTGTGTCTGATTCAGTCTTTCAGAATCCCATCTCCGTGTTGCAGGACAAGTGCAAAAGAGTCAAGTCCACCCGTGCTGCTGTGTGTGTTTGGGTCTGTAGGAACTCCATCCCCCACGCGCATCCTTGCTGCATCCCAAGCTACACCTTTTGGGTTGACACTTCATGGAAACATAATGGAAGCAGAAACGTACCTCCTGCTTATACCCTTCTTTGTCTGTGACTTTCCTGATGCTTGGTTAGACACCACCCTCATTAAGAAATTGGCTGAAATTGGGGCTCAGAAGAAAGGGAGGTTTTGTGTAGGTGTGGGTATGTGAAAGGAGGTAGAAAGGGTAGGCTACCTACATTTTTAATAGTTTCTTTATGAGTGTGATACAGGTATTTTCCTATAATAAAACAGTAATGTTCCCAACCAGCAAGTGCTGTTCTTGGCATCTCTTTTTATTCCAATTTGCTTTTCTTGCAACTGTGGGCAAGATTCATGAAAGGGCCATGCCTAACAGGTAGGTAAGAGAAGGCACTATTTTTTATACAAATAAATGTCATTCCTAAATTATCTACTTTTAGAGTACACCATATGGTTCTAGGCTATCCATGCCTCAATCCCACCTTCTCGTTGGCAGCTTCCATGAACTGCAGGAAGGTGATTAAATAGTGACTTGTTCCACTGAATCTGCAACTCACCTAATGCCAAAATTGAAGACAAGTGAGTGCTTGCAAATATCAATAAGCAGAACTGATTCAGAAGTTTCCTTCAAATGAATAAACCCCTGAAAATCAGAGCTTTAATTTTTAACAATAAATAATGAATGGTAATGTTTCCCAACAGTTTCTCAATAAATGGCTTTACTGATTTCCCAGGTTTTCCCATATTATTTAATCTTATTTCAGAAATTATTTTAGAGAAAATGGACCAGACAGTCCGTGGAATAAGAAAAGACCTATGAGGTGGAAGCCATGGAACAGAAATCTGCTATATTGTGCTGTTTACCTCCAGCTGACCTCAGTCATCTCATGTCATTTTGCTGTGCCTGTAAAAGTCATGATCATCCTACTCACTTGCATGAACCGTGTAGGAAAACATCTGTAAAGGAAATCCAGCTGTGTCTGTGCAGCGCAATGCAATGTCCTAGAGAGGTACCTGAGCAAGCTCCATGCTCCATGTCTGTATCTTCAGTTTGGGTATTTAATTAGTCTTTTATATTAATATATTATAGTCCTCATTTATCCCCTTTCATCAGCTAAAGTGTTTCTGATGAGGCTCTTTAATATTCCTACTGAGACCAGGACATGTAATTCAAATGCCAGTTCAGGTTCCAGAACTCATCCTTAATTAGAGATTAATTCTGAATTGGTTATTTCTGTTAGCAATTCAGTCAACCGGTTTGTATTACATTTCTCAATGAATGGTAATGCTTAGAACTGAGGGCAAAGCAAGACATCTCTCATCAAAATGATGTGTATGCTTTCTTAGCATAGTAATAAGTATGACAATAATAAACAAAATGATGTGAGATAAATAAGAGAAACAAGTCAAACTTCATCTTCATTAAAGTATCATTTAGTGAAATGAGCTTTGGGGAGTGTTCAGCCTGTTTGCAGGTAAGTGCTGATGAACATGATCTATGGGAGTTATATTACCTGGGCAATAGTTTCCTTCTTTACCTGTTTGCAAGCACCTCACTTGAACCTTCCACTGCTCTGTTCTGGCTTTGAAGGAAAAAGGGAAGGGCTCATCTGGTCCTAAAGCTTTGCAAGCACGGTGTATCAGTGCTGGATAGCACTCCAGCCTCCTGGGGTTTCTGCCACAGGCTCAAACCCACTTTACAAATTAAAATCATATTGTGAAAGAAGGGATCAAATCTCACGTGTCAGAATGCAAGGAAAGGGCCTCTGGCTGTAAGTCAAAGGTTGAGGGACATCCCGGCTCCCCTTACTGTGGAGGGAGCTTGGTTCTCAAGGGATGCTTTTCAGGTGTGCACTTTTTCTGCAGTGAATCAGGGATACCTGATTCAAAGATGTTTGTGCTTTGGATCTGATCTGCAAACCTCAGAGTTAATTCTGGAGATGATACTGAGCACGGGTCACTTATGTGGCCGCAGCAGCCCGAAGGTGCTCTGTTCTATAGGAGATTTCTCTGTGTTCTGAACCGATTGCAAACTTCACTAATATTCCTGAAAGCCCTGCTTAGAATGATGGTAACAGTAAACTTCCCACCTGGCAATTCCAGGAATAGAGCTGCTGAGGTTTTCCTGTCCCAGCTCCAAAGGGCCAAGACAAACCCCAGTGTCGATGCTTCCTCCAAAATACTTCAGGAAGAATAGGATGCTTCCATCCACCACTGTATATTGACTCTTGCTATGCTTCTGACCTTCATTCATTTGATGACATCACATTGTTACTTTGAATCCATGTACAAATAAGCTGTTATTTCCATTAGGGAACATAAAATGGTCCATTTTGACTCACTCTGCAAACTGTTTATGGGTTACTTGCAGCTTTCAGGGTTTTTACAAGAGAACATCCACTGTTCATTTCCTGGCTCGGCTCCAACTGGACATGTTAACTTTGCCTAATTTCCAAGACATTTGGTGGGAAGGCTTCATAATAGAAGCATGTTTTTCCACCAGGGAACTTATACCACTCTTTTTTAAAGTCTATTTTTCCCAGACAAATTAAACTTACTTTTTATGAGCTTCATCTAAAGGGTAGAACAGTAGCTCGCCTTGTTAGATATTAGTGCTTCTGTTCGGAAGGGTGATCATGTAACTGCAGGGCCTCAGTATTTTACACTTTCTGGAGTTCATTAACCAGAGGCTTCTGTATTTGAACCTGTAACGTTTTAGCTGGATGAGACCCAGCAAGCGAAATCAATCCAGTCCCGTAGCACAGAACTAATTGTCATCATATCCAAATGTGCAAATATACAAGGAGTGTATAGGAACAGAGGCAGGGGAAAATTGAGGGCTTTAGTTTTTCGAGTATTATGTTGCTGAAAAGTTTTTACATGCTTCCTCGGTGACACGAAATACAAAATTGAAAATATGTTTCCTATACTGAAATATCTCTACCAAATTGAATGGGTTTATATACCTCCATCCAGCTAATCAAATGCTTTCCGCTTAAGTCATGTATTCGACCACATATTGGGCTGAGTAGGCCTTGGAGGAGATTTCTCTTCTTGTCAAAGCTTGTAATGTCACCAGATAATTCACACAGAGAGGCACCTGTTTCCAGCATCTTTTTCCAGCACCTTTTTCCAGCTCCGAGGTCTCCTGCCTCCTGGTCATGCTGCTCTCCTAAGGCCAGCATCCAAAGGGAAGCCCAAAGCCAGGTTCAGCATTGACACACAGAGCACTAACTAATATCTCTCAGGACTTCTTAACTTCATATGAAGTCTCTGGAGTCTTTCAAATGACTGTGAGGAGTGGAATCTCCTTCCAGTGACAATATTGCTGCAGCAATCATCTGCCCTGGCAGAGGAAAGCTCTCATCCTCTAATTGATGCCCTCATTTAATAGTCTTCACAGAAGCTGAGTTTGGCCAAAATTAAAGACATTCTTCATTGTAGAGACGAAAAGCCTATTAATAGAAATGCAATCATTAAGTTATCTCCTGTTGTGACTACAGCAGTAGCATATTGACAGTTTAATTCCTGGAGCAGAAATGAGGGGTCCAGGTCTAATCCGAGCAGATCCTTTCTAAACAAATACGACTATATTTAATTCATACACATTTTGAAAACCCCGAGGATGCTTCCAGAGAAGGGCTTTTTTTTTAAGGTGGTGCCATATGGTTTTAATTTCTCAGAAATATATAGCCTAGCTTGTTCGCTGAGAAGGCTGTGCCAAAGACGGCGCGTCGAGATAGCTGAAAGTGTAACTTTAACATCTAGCCTTTTCCTATAGTGACTCCTTACTAATACAGTGGTAAAGCTTCCAACTGGAATGTCAAATGAACAGTTAAAGGATGGAATCTAAAATATTTGTTGTTTATTGGTGATGGAAAAGAAGATATTTTTATTTCCTATATTCATTGCTCTCCTCTGGTACCTCATCATTTTGACAACCCTTATGAAATCGGTAAAGAGTATTTGCTACTGCAGTTGGAGATGTTGCAGTTAGGCAAGTAAACCACACAGATTGAAGGGCATGAAATATCCTTTGGAAAGATAAAAGCTTAAACCCCCAAATCAGTACCCTGGCAATGAGAAGCTATGGCTACACTGCCTTAGTTCAATTATTAAAGTATATCATTTAGGTTTTCCAGTCGATTTCAGGAGCACTGACTTTCATATCCTTCTCCCTATCTCTGTGATACGTTTATTTCTTTTTGACTCAAATATGGGTGTACTGGGTAATTAAAAGTGAATCTTACATTAGGGACCACCACTTCAGCAAAACATTTTCTGTGTAACTATAAACTGAAAAGTCAATCCATGTATTTGCCATCACTGCGGTTGGTCCATTTTCACACTATTATTATTTTGTCTCAGAACTCCTGTGTTTAGAAAAGAGGGACAGAAACACAGACTAAATATATATCCAATCATCTTTGCATCAGAGAGGCTGAAAAAAGAAGCCTGAATTCAGAATATTCCCAAATATCCTGTAAGGTGCCTAAAGGTTTCTCAGACGTAAACTTGAAATAGTTTTTCCCCTTGGAAAGGACTGGGAGGAATTACACATAAAGATGATAAAATTATTTAGGGATTAATTTAGTGATTTATCCTTCTGGTATTCTTTGAAGTGGGCAGCATCCTTCAGGGCTGGCTGGAGGGAAATCACACTGGTGTGCACATCATGTACATCGAGGGGTGCCTCACCAAACCCTGCACTTTGACTCTGTCAGCTTTGTCTGTATGAAGTTCTGAGAGCACTGAGGTCTTGGGTGGCCTCTCCCATAACACTAAAACAGATAAGCTACCAAAAAAAGAGTAATAAACTTCTATTTTGCTTTCTTCTACATTTCCCTTCTCTCTCAGTGCCTCCTCTCATCCAAGCTTTTCCTGCTAAAGTCCTGGATTTTCATAGGGGAAGTCTGTCCTGTCTATTGCAACTCACAGAGTCCAGAAGAGATGAATGGGTTTTTGAATGACTATGTTAAGACATCTCATCCATCATTGCAATGATTTTTTTCCCTCTAGATAATCATTAATAAAATAGCCCATTACAGAAAAAACTATACCAGTAAAGCAATTGTATATAGCATCTCTATTTTGAAACCTGCATTTCCTTTACACAAAGCAAGCGTACTGATATATACAAGATTATGACCCATTAGAATTACATGCTAGGAAGGAAAGTTTTGGTTTCAAACATGGTTTGATTTATATAAAATTAAGAATTGCCTGGGAGATCCTTGTGCAGAGCAGACACAAACCCCACCAGCTTCTCGCTGCACCACAGCTTATCTCTCCATCTCTGTGTGCTGCATGGAATGAATCCCACGGGAGCCAAAGCCCACTTTCTGTGCCAGTGGAAAGCACGCTTTCCCAACTTTATGAACAGAGGACAGTATGTGCATGACCTGCACGCAGCCGTGTCCCTGAGGTGCAGCAAGCACAGTGCTGCCCTTACAGTCGCCCTGCCAAAAGCAGGGTCAGAAAGAATGAACCTCCCGTGAGTCACACTCCTTGAGGCATTTCTAGACAACTTCAGGCACAATCATAATGCAGAAAGTAAAGGAACTAGAATTAAATGTTAACATTTTCTTTTCATTTTTTTTTTGCAAAAAAATAAAAATCCATGTGATTTAGAAACCTATGGAATGAAAAGGCTTTGGAAAATATCTCGTAAACCTCTTCCTGCATCATGAGTATTATCATCTGCCAGCACTTCATTGCCAGTGTGAAATGGGTACAGGATGTGTTAAGGCACAATCAGGGAGAGAAAAGGGACACTGAGCAAGCTATTTTCAATGGCCAAAGAGTCTGGGAAGCAGAAAAAGGTTGAGCAAGTCACAGTAAACAGCAGACTTTTTAATGTTCCTTTCCTTTTAATGTGTCATTAACAACTGGGTACATACAAAACGTAACTTAAAGTCTATTTCCTGCTCTAAGTTTCCTCATTCCACTTGCAATCTATCTGGAAAGCATTATTATGTGCAATAATCATATTTGCAGAGATTGTTTGCTTGTAAGAGATATTTTCTAAGGAACACCGATTGCAGAATGCAGTGCTGAAGAGGAGAGAGGACAAGGGAAAGAAAGGAGGAAAACTGTGCAAGGTGGGGGGGATGTGAGAACGTGTGTGCGTGCACCTATGCACGTATAATACCATTGAGGAGCTGTTTGGGCTGTTTTCTGTTTCAAGGCTTAAGCATTGCTTGTTCCACAGTGCTCCTGGGAGCAATGAGGAATACTGCTTGGGCTTAATGCACCGAGCTGTCAGATCCAAGGCCGAAAAATACGTGACAGGCAAGACTTGCCTCTGGTGTTTAGTCACATTACCGCGGTGAGAGGACAGGATTAAATCTGCAAGGCCAAACTGGAACACGTTGGCAGCTCTACCCGGTTTTTGGTTTGTTTGTTGGGTTATTGGGGAAGAAAGGGCGAGTTTTGCTTAATGCAAATAAATAAGTAAATCTCAAGATATGTTTTCACCGCCCTTCTGTTGACTTTGCATCTATTGGTTAAAGTATAGAGTCAACGAGTTAACTCTCCTGGCTGCTTCTGCGAAAACACCCATCTATTCTGGGACTGTGGGTGCAATTTGAGTACAATAGCCTTCCCGTTTTGAAACCGGTTTCCTACCAACTCTATATATATGTACAAGACTTTTTGTACCTTCAGTACTGTCAACTCAGCCACCGCGAGGTGGTTCACAGCCCTGGGGCTGATCCAGGTTGGGGAGAGGATTCCTGCGGGCAGGATCAGGGAGTGCAGCTTTGGCCTTGGCTTTGTACTGTATCTCGTGATGCTGCACAGATACGTGTATCTAGCAAAGGATCGGAAAAGCATTCATGTCGTTGAGTCATTCGCTGGAGTAAACATGCAATTAATCATGAGCAAGTATTAATCATCCTTGTGTGTTTGCACAGTCCTATGTAGTTTGTCTCTGATCTTGTTAGGAGCGCAGGAAAACGCAGATGAAGAAAGTCAGCGGTCACTGCTGGGTGCTGCAGCACAGGATCAGAGACCAGAGCAGCCACTGGGGAGCTGCTTTGCTGAGCACTCTGTATTGGGTTAACATTTATATCCCACTGGGGTTGTGATCTGATGCTGGATGCAGCTCTTTGGGTGCTAACAGGCTTCCATACCATCCTGCGTATTCCATAACACTAACTGATGTGTTTTAGCCTCACACTTTCTGATTTCTCCCATGCTGATGAATATGTTCAACCATTTCATTGGGTTCTGGAGGCTGATGGGAGGAAGGCAGCTTTTTTGCAACCATTGTTACTTGCCCTTCATGGTAACCCCCAGTTTCCTGTCCTTTCTCTTCACCTTGGCTGCTAATGGCCAAGCCCCCATCTCTTCGCTGCCTTGGAAGGCAAAAACCACGGGAGCAAACTGAGACAACACTATTTGCATCTGCCTGCAGCCTCCTATGGCGCCCTGCAACTGGAGAGCGGCTGCAGAACATAGAGGGCTTTCTACAAAGCCAAGCCAGCGGAAATCACCACCAATGTTAATTCAAAACAGAATGAGATAGCCACAGAGCAGGGCCTGAGAGCGTGCACAAAGAGGGCCTTTTCTTGTTCGCAGGGTGCTGACAGTATGGGCGAGAGTCCATCCTGTGCAGCTGATGTGAGGAACAGCACATCCTTAAATCTCAACACCTGGACGCAGCTCGGGAGACCTCGGCAGAAACTTAGAAGGAAGGTTTCAGCGAATGACACTGGGCAGATCCCGGGAGGCTCCTGCAGCTGGCCAGCTAAAGAGCTGCTGAAGAAGGGGTTTCAAATGAACTTTGGGATCTCTAGGAAGGCTCATTTATCAATGTAAACACAGCTTAGCTGCTTAATAAATCTGTTTTCTTTCCTCCTTTTCATCGGGCGTTGCTATTAGGGCTGATGGCTTTCATAATATGATCACCTACTATGTTAATAAGCGCTGAGTGCAACCACTCAGATAAAGATGCTGTAAAGGGGTGTTTTGTTATCCTTATCAAATAGTAGCTCAGTTTGGCCAGTGTGTGCTTAGCATCCTTCTTTTTATTCCATTTCAGAGCTTCAACTCTTCTAGGGATGGGTAAATTGCTATGGAAAAAGAACTGGCCAAACCAAACCTCAGCCCAAACACTGACATCAACCCAAACATTTTTGAAGGTCAGTGTTAGTTTGGATAAGTAACCCATCTACCCAGCTGTAAGTAGGGCTGGTTAGAAAATGGATTTTCCACCTTCTAAAAAATTTGGAGAGTATATCTCTGTTTGTAATCACAGTTTTTGAAAAGCTAAAACCTTTATACTCTTTTCCAAAACCAAGACAAATTGATTTAAGCGGCAATTTTATTAACAGAGTATCACCTCACTTTTTGTTTGGATTTTTTAGGTCAATTTTAACATTAAGATGAAAACATACCCACAAAATACAGGCAAAAGAGTAGTTGACTTAGTAAATCCATCTTCTCTCTCTCTACTTTGCATGATTGCTGTAGTATTTAGAACTGCATCTCTTGTGGTTTTGGACACAGATTGGAGCAGGCAGGACCTTGCAGCCCCTCAATCCATGCTTGATTAGTTCAAGCTGTCTTTCCTGAACACATCATCCAGGCTAGGAAGGGCTGGCAGCATGGCCAAGCCTTCTGCTTGGTGTGACACCATTGCTGTGAGATCCAGGAGGTTGCCTGGAGAAGAGGAGCATGAGAGAAGTGATGGCCAAATGCCATCCCAATGAACCAAGAGGGTGCATTGTTACAGCTGGTAATGCAGAACCACAGAAATAGGACTGTAAAGGATAGCAGAGATGAGATTAACTTTCAGCCCTAAAATAGAGGAATATTTGTAGGAGCAGCCCAACTTCTGGGGCTTGTTCAGAACCAACCTGTGCTTATGTGGACACCTTCCCAGTGCCATTGCCATGTTTGGTAGCTTGATGAGAGGTTGGCTCCAGCACTGGGCAGGCCATGAGACGTGGGAGAAAGAGAGCAAATGAAATCTCAGATATTGTTAGTTGGGGTAAGTTTGATTGTTAAGATTGGTTTCATTTCCATGGCGTAAAAACTAGAGCCATTTGAGCAAAAAGTGATCCCACTGAGAAAAAATGGTTATGATTTTGTGTGTTTTTACGAGTGAAGTGGTTGTCATCCTAAAACACAAGGCAGGCTAAGAAAGGTTGACTTTGGGCAAAGCGAACTGCAGAAAACTTGGGTAGGAAAAAATTGCCCTTTTTTTAGTATGTTTGAAATAATAATATAAAAGAATGTTCTTCACGAGCTCTCTTTTCACTCGCAAGTTGAATCTGAGACCAAAATAACCACGAAGGCCAATTCAGACACTTCCCTGTCTCTTTCCAAAGTGCTAATTCTTTTGCTTTTTATGAGCATTTAATTAGATACTGAATTAAAAGAAATAGGCAAACAGAGGGGACCCCAGCAACTCAATACTGAGCTTTGTGTATGGAGGAAACGTCATGAAACGTGAATCAGGTTAAACAGTTCAATTCTTGTCTGTTGTTTACATGTTTGAGAAGGAGTGCAACCGTTTGAAATTGTTTAAGTAGTTAGTAAGGCGATCGTAACATTTACCAGCAAATGACATAAATCCAGAATTAATTATAATGGCTTAAATGGTTAAAAAGAAAGGGGATCATTGGTCCCATGGTTTATTGTGAACTGTCAGGATAATGGAATTTTAATCAGTCCGTTTATTTTAGGAAGGATTAATTGCATGGCGCGATGCAGAAAATACAGTGACTAACTTGGGAAACTGAGCCCGCTGCGTAACTTTATTAAAGCAGATCAGTTGTAGCATCTTAATTTCCTTAGACATGTTTATGGGGAGCCATTTGTTTTGTCAGGATTCTTTCCTGACTGGTGGAGTTGCTGAGAATGAATGTGTTTCCTGAGCCCATCACCCGGGCCTCAGTCTGCATCCCACCTGCCCTGGCCCTGCATGTGGGATTCAGGGGGTTCATGTGTAAAAGTACATCAGGGAGCTCCTCAGGGCTGGGGTATGGACATGTATGGAGATTGTGTGGAGGCTTTTGCTGGAAGAAAGGGGCGTATCCTAATGCTGGGTTTGCAGGAGAATTGGAAGCTCAAGTTCTACATACAGCATATGTGTTTTCTGCTATTTTGCTGGGACAAGGTGCAATAGCAATGGTACCCACTGTCCTTACTGGACACCCAGGTACCCTTATATTCAGTGAAGACAGGGTAAATCAGCTCCAGAAGAGAGCCAGCCCATTCTTTATCCATCGTCCTTTCTTCAAGCACCAGTTTTGAATAGATGTATGGTTTTTAGGTGTTTTTTGAGGTGCTGCAGGTGACTTTCCTCTACCATTCAAATTTAGAAGTTCTGTGAGCTGGTTTTGGGTTTGTAAAGCTTTGGTTAGCTTATTTGCCTTATAAAACAAAAGTCTGGGCACTTTGTATTAACTTGTACTCTGGCCGAATCCTGGGAGCCTGCGTGTGGAAATTTCAGCTGCTTGCCCATGGTTGTACCTCACCTTCACTTGGTTTTCAGTTGCTTTTCTTTTTATACATTTGGAGGGAAAGGAGATATTTTAAATAATTTAATAACAAGACAGGCTGTTCTTTCTGAAGTTATTTGTTGTGAAGCTATTATTAGGCTGTATTCGTCAGCTGGTCTAAATTAAAAGCTGGTTATGTGGTGGAGTTTTACTGGTGCGCTAAAGTAAAGTGACACAGAACAAGAAGGTTTACAAGTAGCATCACTTCTCCTTCCGTCTTCTTTGAAGAGAATGGAAAGAGTGATGTGTACCTGGCAAATGGGACTACATGAATATTGTAAAATAATAGAGAAAAGGAAACGTTGCTGCAGTGTCTGAGCTACAGAGGGAAAGTGTTCCCATGAGGGAGCTGAGATGGGCCCTACCCCATGGGTCAGCCTACATGGGTGGGTTTTCATTCCCTACAAGTCTGGCTCCTGGATGGGGCAGTTACTTTAGCTCCTACCCTATACCCACAAAGCCTTCCAAATAACTAGAAGTATTTCCTAATTTTGCTTGTAGAAGTCAAAAGAAAGGGTGTTTTGCTCAATTCTACTATTAAGAACATATTTATTTTTAGTTTGGTGACAGTGCCACTTCTAGATAATCACTGCAGGCACATTGCCAGTTCAAAGACCTTTCATTGGAAGGTTAGTATTCTCTGAAATGCATTTATTGAGAATCCAAACCCCTATGCGTTTCCATCTATCAGTACTATGTTCAGATATGCAGTGAAAATTAATGCTGGGCAATCTGAAAAAGCACAACTCTTGTTTTTAAGGTTTAGGCTGGTTTATCAGTTTTATTATCCATGCTTTATAGTTGGAGAACCAAAAGGGTGAGATGAACATAAAGAAGCAAAGATGCAGCATTAAAACCCCACAACTTTTGGTTCTGCAACAAGTCCTCCAGTCCATGCTGTACCATTGGTCTGTGACAGTGCTGCCTGCTATTAATATGAATAGAGCTTTGTCCCTTACAGTTGGAGTTTCCTTCTCACCACAAATGTTTTGAAAAGCAATTAAGCTATTTAAGAAGCAGCCAACATGCCTACCAGTTAACAGTAGTTAACATTTAAAGTGAGTAACTATAACGTGTTATTTTTTGAAAGATCAGACCTTAATCAACCGATACTGATACTTGCATAACATGAAACTGTGTTTTTATTCTAGTACTGCTTTCACATTCAAAAGGTCTCTATCCTGGCTCAAATTAGTGCTGCAGACCTTAAAAGTGAGGGGGAAAGAGTAAAAATTGAAATCAGAACTGGATGTGAAGATTAGCTTTATTTACTTGGAACCTCACTGCAGTCAAGTATGAAGTGGTAAAACCAGAACCACTAATCGACACTCAGTATTGGTTCTGTTCTTGTGAAAAATGATTTCTTAATGCATCTACATACATTCTCACATGAATATGCACTTATATTTCATTTGAGGACTTAAACTCTCATTCTCTGCAGTATCTGCCTCTGGCTTGGAAGGATCTGCATGAGCTTGTTGCTATGATCTCCATCCTTGCTTTCTCTCTGGCATCCTGTGCCAGCCTCTGATAAGATGTGGCACTGGGAAAGGGATGTTGTTCTGATCTTCATCGTCATCAGAATTAGTTCTGGTTAAGTCACCTTTGCAATATAGGCAGTAGAAGCTGTTTATAACGGTTCCCCAGAAATAGGGCAGATTGAAATCAGTACTCATGAGTTGGTATTAAAACAATCACTTTGTGTTGTAGCTTTTTAGTAAGACTTCCCCATTGCTTTAGCCAGAGCACAGCCTCAGGCAGTTGCTTGTAAGGAGCACATAACCACTGGCACATTGGTCACAAAAGGCAGGGAAAACGGAGCTCCAGGGGGCTGGGCTGACATTTTCTTCTTCTTCTTTCCTTCTCTCTTTTAAATAAGGTTATTTGTTTAGTTTGAAAGACAATACCCGGCTGGGCTACAGGCCGTGCGCTCAGTGGGCTAACGCAGGCAGCTGGCACAACCACAATGAGCAGAGCTGCACCCTTCCAGGAGGAAAAAAGGCTCAGATGACAATATAAGTTACTGAAAACAAATAGCAATGAAATGGAGTGGAAGAGAGTTCTCCACTTGAGTTACTATAATGTTCCATTTGTAGTTTCAGGCTTCCCATAGACCGCCATTATAAAATGTTGGCTGGTATCTAAAAACAAGGGAAAGAAAATACTCTGCTGGAGGTAAAGAATTGAGATTATCAAGTGGATTTTTATTTGATATCAATAATAAATCACTTCTGGGCTAATTCTATTGCAGCCAGAATGTAAAATACACCCATTAGTGGGGTTTTAGGGTGTGCTGAACACAACTGCACACTCACTTTGCTGTGCAGCACCTTACACCATGCTGGTCGTGATCTTTTAAGGGCCCTTCAGTCAGTGATGGTGTTTGATATTGATTTGAATTCAAAACAAATAGGACCATATTTTTTTATGTTAAGATGATGAAATGGGGTATTTTGTCACTTTTGAAATACTGCTTCACTCAGATGTATTTCAAATGAGGAACCTCACTGAAATCAAAACTGCAGATGGGTTTGACCTCAGTAAAATGGTGTTTTCCCATTGAGAAACACCTTATTTCTACTGTCCTCATGAGTTTTGATCTATTCTGCCTTGGAAGGAGCCCCTGTGCTGCCAAGCCCTGTCCTCTGGGCTGCTGTACAGGAGGGTGTAAGGAGGCACAGAGCTCCTGCGATGGTTATTTGTTCAACAAAAGGAAACGCTTGCAAGGTAAAGGTTTGAAAGCAGGACCTGTCTGAAGAGAAAGGGCAAAATGGTCACTTTGGTTAAAAACAAACCAAAACACAACTGCCACATATTTTAGTTTAGTTGGGAATCCTGTCCAAGGCGGAGAAGTGGCTTGTGTGGAAGCAAAGGAAAACAGAAATCAAAGAGAAGGGGAAAAAGATGGATAAGAAATCATCTGAGGATAGGTGATAATAAATGGGTAGGAAGGCCACTGTCACGAAGAGCTGCTTTAATGTGCTCTCTTCCTGCCTCTCTATATAATAGCTTTTTTGTCAGACATGCTTGACTAAAATCACATGGAAATGTCCTTAGCAGCAAATCACTGGCCTGGCACTGATTTCCGTCATGCAAGAGGCCAAGCCAAATGCCATGTGTTGGTTTATGGCACGACAGCCCATGTTCAGGTGCCTGGTACATCAGTGCAACCCGGGTTCCTCTGCTTCATCTGTGTCCAGCCCCTGATTCGGCTCCTGTGGGCAGCAATGTGCAACGAAGCCTCTAAAACTCCAGGATTGTGTCTGAGGAACTGGAAAAAGAGGAGGAAAAGGGTGTGATGGTGGATGGAGGTGGACAGAGAGCCCTGAGCCCTGCTGCGGTCCTGGTTCTCTGGGATGGTGAATCCAGGGTGTGCTGGGAATAGGGGTGAGGAATTGGGAGAGGCATATCTGCTGCTGGATGCTGTATTTTATCCTTCCCCATGTGCATAGAAGGCCGCCTCAGACCATAAACTGGACCGCCTCAGACTGCATCCTGGCTGCTGAGGACCACATTATTCTCCCTCACTGTGGCCCAAGACAAGGACCAGGAGGTGGTGAAGAACACAACTGACCCTATAGGAAGGGCTGACAATTTTTAATTGACCCTATCTACCATGTGTTTTACTGTTCCTTTTCCAAAGAAACTCCAGCCCATGGCCCTGGTGTGATGTTCACTGAGACTCAACAAAAATTCCCCCATTCATCTTGGCAGATTTCAGGTCTGACCCTCAGGATGGGGAGCTGGGAGCTCGGGAGCACACATAGTTCTCTTGGATGAAGTCAGGAGCGAAACAGGAGAGAAAAGAGAGAAAAGCAAATTTGCCACCAGCTTTTTGATAACAAAAATGCAAAGTCTGCAAGCCAGGTAGATGGAAAGGACAATTTAAAGCAACAGAAATATCCCAGCTGCTTGCTTTGGATGCTGGGAGGGTTATCCCCCAAAGCTCGGTAGCACTTGGAAATGATGCATCCCCTTCCTGCAACATGAGCAGCAGTTAATCTCTGCCAGATAAATAGCATGGCTTCTCAGCTGGAAAATCCAGCATTAGAGGAAGAGAAATACATGGGTGATATATATGGAGGCTACATTCAGCGGCTGAAGGAGAAGGGGAGCCATCCTTTTCCCCACTCCGGGTTCGTTGGCAGCACTGCCGGCCCCCAGGACCCCAGTAGTGCCCGGGAGGGGCTCAGTTTCCCTCCCCACGTGCAATGTGTGGTTTTCTCTCCTTGGCCGTGTTCCCCACAGTGCCTGCAGTTACCTGCGGAAACCGAAAAGCACCGGTCTAGGCAGGCGGCTGTCTCCATATCCCTGTGTAGACAAGCGGAGCCAGAGGGCTGATCCCCCGGCCCCAGCACACAGCCTTCCTTTCAGCACCTTCCCCTTACACAAAGACCAACTTATCCCACCTTTTTTCCCCCTCCCTCTGTCTCTGCTCCCCGTAGCCCTCGCAATGAAAAGCCCTCCACGCGCAGGCTAATAAAAAGCCCTGTGCCACCTCCTCTCCCCCTCCCTTCCCATCCAGAGCAGCGCTGCCAAAAGGGAAGAAAAAAGAGGGGGGAAAAACCAGTGAAGGCTGGGGCTGGGGGAGTTAAACCTGGAACTCATTTAGCAAAAGGGACTTTAGTTAACAAGAAAGTTACCCATCATGAACTGCCAGTAACACCTCGAGTGATCCTAAATCCATTACCCAGAGACTTAGCCCTGGCTGAGTTTGATTTTATGAACTGTGAGGCTGCTATGTTGAAAGTCTGCAAATTGGACATAAATTGGGCTGCAGAAGGCTGGGGAGCTGAAAGGGTTGGGGTTTTTTCTTGCTCTGGTGACGTATGAGGCCTTGGCTGCAGACTCGCACGCTCCAGAGGAGAAGCTGTTGATGAGACTCTCAAAGACAGTGAATGAAAGCTCAGGAGACCTTGAGCCTGTGATTTTTGGCTCTGCTGCTGCATCACCTGCGTGAGGATGGGCAAATCGCTGCACTTGCTGTGCCTCAAATCTTCCCTGTGTGTATCCTGTGAGCTTTCACTCTCTTTATTCGCGTGCTGCCTTCATCACCCCACTTAAGGTTGTTTTCACTGTAGTTTAGTCTCCACAGTACTGTGATACAGGTCAAAGTCTAATAAAAGAAATTCAGTTTGGTGAAATACTGAAAACTGCTCCATGTGCACCCAGAAGTGAGCACAACGATGCTGCTCCACTGCAGCAGCAGGATGGCAGGGTGGGTGCCTCAATGGGGTGCTGCAGCTTTTGCTGCTCTATTTGAAATCAAGAGCTGCTTTGCACGAGACATTGCTGCAAATGCAGCCTCAGAGCATCCTATTTTCTCATGTATAATCAGAGTCTCAGATGAAATTTCAAAGCACAGAAGCTTCTAACTAAGTCTCAGGTAATTTTACATCCCCAGATAACTTACACAAAACCCAGCTGTATTTGCTTAGTGGTGGTGCTTTGTAATTTAGGTACCCTAAAGAAAATAAAGATGTCATGGCCCTAGGAGCAATATTTGGATCTGACTTTAAAAGGTCTGTTCCCAAGCACAATTTCTGTTGCCATCACATCCCAAAGGATGAGGACCTGGTTGCAGCAGGAGGCAAATTAGGTTTGGTGCTTGGTCTGATCAACTGGGAGGCCAGTGGACAGCAAACATCCTCCTCTGCTGTTCCCACCAGGCTGCTGCTGGCTTCTCACTTGCCTTCTGCTGGCTTTAGGTTGAAAAGAATTTACCCGCAGGTAATAGATAGAACAATCATCACCTTTCATTGACTGTGGCAGCAGAAATATTTTCTACACATGAAATTGTATGAAAATTTGTTTTTTCAGCTCAATGGCTGAATTATTTTTTTTATCATTATTATTATTATGACTTGGGTCAGGTTGAAGCAAATGCCTTTGGATTCCATTGTGAGATAGAAAATAGAAGCAGGACTCTGAAAAATATCCCCCCTTTTTCCCTGATTTAACCTTTCTTTTACTGCTGATGTGTTAAAATGTGGGCGAATTTTGAAACAGAATTTTTTAATAATGAAAAACCAAGATGCTTTCTTTTAAAACATCTTTCTACTAAAGAAGGAT
The DNA here is from genome assembly GCF_034315485.1 of Pezoporus occidentalis. Classification (NCBI taxonomy): domain Eukaryota; kingdom Metazoa; phylum Chordata; class Aves; order Psittaciformes; family Psittacidae; genus Pezoporus; species Pezoporus occidentalis. Next base: position 803,460 of record NW_026913749.1, on the reverse strand, counting down.
CACTGCAAAAGTGCATTTTTCAATCAAATAAACTATTTCTTGGACCCATTTCAGTATTAAAGCTTCAGGACAATTGAATAAAGACCTGAGTTTGTAACGCCGTAAAATCAGTGGGCTTCTTTCTAACTCAGAACTACTTTTTGCCCTTAGTTTAAGTGCACATACAGATGGCCTGTATGGGGGATCATGCCCACCACATCTCAGCGCCGACCTCTGAAAATGTGATTTAACAGATTAGTTAAGAACATTTGCAAGACAACTTTCCCTCTCTTAAGCCACCAGGCTCCGGTCAGTCCCCATTTCGGGCAGTCCTTTGCCCTGGCATAGCACAGCACAGCACCTTCTCTGTTATTTGCTCAGTAAAGGTAACGCTGTGAAACACGTGGCTAATTTTACCAGCAAGGTGGCAACAATTCAGTATGTGATATGTGAGGGCAAAGCACAGGCAGTTCATTTGGGTAATTTCTTAGCCTTCTGGCTTCTGCAATGTTTCTTTAGGGGGCACTGAATATGAGTGATTGAGTGAGAGAGAGTCCAGCAGAATTAGTACACACTGGATCTTTTGACCACGGGGGGAAAAAAAGCCCCAAAACAAAACAGTCTAATGTTGGTCTAGGGGCACGTTCCCTTAGGATTTGGGAAAGAAAAACACCAAACCCCGTTGGTTTGGTGCACCTCGAGCAGAGCAGCACGTTCAATTAAACCCCATTTCAACCAAATAAAAAGACACTTAATCTTGGATCAGAAATGACTACAACACAGCAGCCCGAGCTGCGCTGGCATTTCCAAGGCAAATTCAACTGGCTGATACTGTACCATGAAACGTGCTGCTAAGAACTCGCTGGCAATTCCCTGTTGGAGCTTCCAGCACTGCCGGCGAAAGGCCCCTTTCAATGGGAGCACAGGGTCCCTCCTCAGTTACTGCATAGTGCCATGGAGGACTTAGTTTGTGTGATAGGCACATTCACGTTTACCATATAACCTAAATGCAGGTAACATTGCTCTGCTCGTCCTATTTTTCCCTTTCCTTTTCCTCTTTTCCTTTCTTAGTGCTTGTTTCTGAATCAATGCGTTCCACTCTGTATGGAAAAGTCCTTTTATTTTCTCTGACATAATAAGCACAAGGAGAGATGATACCTGCTTTTAACACCAGTGTCTTGCAGAAGTTCTGTCTTACAAACCTTTATGTGCCTTTACATGATCTGTGCTGGGAAAACTAACGCCCTGATTTTCAGCTCATCCCTTCCCTTTGCACCTGCCCTTGTGTGAGCTCATGTAGTATTATCCAAGATACCCAGCGATATCTCGTTCCTAAGCTGTTCTTCACGGGGTTACATTTCCAAGGCTATGGTTTCTCTGCAGTGATGCCAGCACAGCACATCACCCTTGGAGCAGCTCACTCGCATCTCAGCAGTGGGAAGAGAAGTAGTGTGTAGAGTGCAGCCTCCCTTCTCCACCACCATCCTGGAGAACGTGTTCTCCACACCCTTGACTTGAGGTGTTCACGTTGTCCTAGTGTCCTTCATCCCCAGCAATCCTGCCTCCTGGGGTACCCAGTGATCGGAGGAGCCTCTAGGATCAGCAGACCCAAACTCAGCACTTCTTGGGTTGCAACTCTGGATTCAGTCTGCAGAGGTCCTCTCTGGGCTGCTAAACTGTATTCATCCTAAACCGGTTTCATTATGTGCAGTACAGCCTGTGGGCTTTTAGGGCTTAACTTCCAGAAGGGCTGAGCATCCGTGGTGCCTATGACCTAGACTTGAAGCCCCACAAATGACCTGTAAATGTGGCTCAAGCACCAACTCCACTTTATTTTAAGGAGGGTGAACTGCGCTTCTCTCCATCTCCACAGCCAGGGTTGTCCTCACACATGAGCTCGAGCTCCTGACTCACTACCAGGAGGCATAGGAAGGTATTTAAAGATAATTTATTCTTGCCAAGCAACAATAGCAATAGTTAATCTCGTATATTAAAACCTTTAATGACTTAGGGGACTTATGAAACCATCGGAGCCTGTTTAATGAGTGCCTGCTCTGGCCCACACTTTTCGAAGCTTAAATCTTTAATAGAGCAGAAAAGAAATTCACAACAATTTTGGGGGGAACCATGCGAAATTTATGGAGCTGTTTGGTTTCCAGGACTCCTGTTCCTGCTGGGCAATGCTCTCATGATGTATTATGGTAACATGTCATCAGGGCAATGGAGCTTCATGATGCATTGCAGCAATAAGTCGTTTGTAATACATCATCGGAGCAGCTGCTGCCCCTGATTGGGAGTCTCAAATGAAAATGAGGCAAGCAATTCAATGTGCACCAAAGATGCTTTCTTCCTTTCTCTCTTTCCTTCCCTTTCTCCAGGTCCTTCTCTCCTTGCTCCTGATCTCACTCTGCCAATAGCAATTTGCTGGTAATTTATTCACTCCGGCTCTCCCATGAAAATTCCTTTCTGGTGGAACCAATCGAGGACAATGCTCTGCACCCCAGGAACTCACCACGAGGAAGATGAGGGTGACTGCAATGAATTAGATGTGTAATCCCTTCAGACTGGTAGCCCAGGTCTGACAGTGACCGGCACCAGATGTTTAAGAGGATGGTGAGTAGGGTGTAGGGCCATATAGGTCCTATTTTGCTATTACTAATTAAGAGGTAATAGGTAAGCCCCCCTTTAGTTGCTGTCTGGTTTTTGTTCTCATTCTTGTTCTGTTAACAGTATTAACAGTTCTCTCTAATCCATGGAAATATCCAGAATAACTTAATCAACTGGGGTAAGCTCTCAGCTGATGCAAAGACTGATCCCAGGAGCCTTTAGCAAAAGGCTCCATCACCTTTCTCACCTTTAGTAAAGAGCTGAATGGGTTCTGCTGTCAGAGCACAGGCTAGGATATGAATTACTGGAAGTCCCAGGTGGCAGTGGCAGCCTGGTGGCACCCTGAACCCCATAGGTGTTATTCTCATCTGTTGTGCCTGACTTGGCCTTTTACACACGTGGCAAACAGACCTCTGGGAACTCACCAAATACACTGAAACCCTTTTTTTCAGCCTTGAGAACTCATTTTGCTCTGCTCCTCTCCTGTTTTCTTTAGAGAAGGGGCCCAGGTGAAATGTTTCAGACCTGACTCTCCCTGTTTCCCAAGTTCAAGGATGCTCTGGCTTGGCAGCACAGCCAGGGTGATGTTTCAGTACATGACAGGGAAAAACCAATTGGGACCAGATGTAGCCCCTGATATGGGTGCCTGGGCGTTGGGGGTGGGATTAGGACCTTGCTCTAGAGCTATTTGCTGTTCTCTTCAGTGGAGGTTGGCTCAGGAGATAATACAACATTCAGTGGAGAACCACTGGATCTGCTGCCCATACACACACACTGCAGTTTGTTGTGTTTCAAGGAATTGTTTTGATTGTATTTTTATTAGTAGTACCCCTTTAGCATCTAATGCCCCACACTTATTAAATCACACAGCACAGCGGAAAGAAAGAGGAAAATCACATCCATGGGTTGTTACAATGCATGAGGCATAACCAAGTGCTTTAAATCCCTGAGGGGATTACTTCAAAATCACCAGGCCACCTGGAGTTTCATTATGGCTCTTACAAACAGGCTTTTAGCAAGAAGGATGAGGTGGGGGGAGAAGGGGTCTTCTGTTTAAGCACTAAAAAGAGATAAAGTTCACAGAGCTGAACAATGGCTTCCAATGGGCTCAGCCGAGTCAGCTGAGACCAGGGACGGAAAGGATTAATCAGAGCGAAAAATGTCAGCTTACAACCAAATCTTTAGCAGAGTGTCCAAGCCACAGGGCTCAGCAGAGACCAGGGTTAGTCATGCTCTGATCACGTACCACTTTTTTCCTTGCTTAGTCTGTGAGTCAAGAGGTTGTGTTTGAATCCAAGCCGCCTTTTGCTGTATCTGTGTCACAAGTTGTTCCTCAGCACTCAAGTCCCATCTGTGGGAGAGCCCCTCTCTTGCTCCCATGTATTTCCCAGCCCATTGGTTCCCCCATGCATCCTCTTCTACCACATCTTGTGCTTTCGGTTAACTACATAGTGCAGATGTCTACAGAAGTATATTGCATCTTTGGAGCATCTTAACTAGGGTGTTGCTTTAGTCTTCAGGAGTACATTCAAAAGCTCCACTGCAAACTCTAGGTGGTAAATTATAAACAAGGTGAGGGTTGGGGAGCTGACAGCTCACTACGAGGAAAGCCACTGTTCAGCACAGAGCTTTAAGGGACACCAGCACTCCACATATTTTGTACTGATGCAAAGATTCCATCACTTGAGTTTGTGATGGACAGCATCTCTCTAATGAGGAAAGGCTGAGAAAGCTGGAGCTGCTTAGCCTGGAGAAAAGGTGACTGAGAGGGGATCTTATCAATGCACATAGTAATATCTAACGTACATCTTTAGAGGAAAAAGTGAATGTAAGAAACCTCTTCACCCTTGAACTCCTCCAGTTCCTCTCCACCCGTCGTTCTTCCACATAAACTCATAATGCTGGGACTCTGGGAAGAACATAAGGTACTTTTCTTTGTAGTGTTTTGTGGAATTGCAATGAGGAATCAGCAGGTAAAATCGTCTGGCCTATAGTGAGAAAACAAACAAGAGGCTATGAGGATTGTCTTGAACGTCACTTTCGATTAGAGTTAATCCTAGGTGGTGAAAGAATGGCTGACGCATCTGTAAGATATGCTGGCACTGTGCTCAGGCTTTGCAAGAATAACTCAGGGTTTCCAGCTTAGGAGTTTCCCTGTAGGAATCTATTATGTATTAGACTTATAAATATGGCTTATATGCAGCACCTTCTATGTACTCTTTTAAATAACCTGTCACTTCTACAGAATGTTTGCTTGCAGACCTAGACAAGAAATCCTAAAAGGATAAAAGGGATTGCGTGTGAGATCTTTGGCTAGCCTATGACATCAAGATCCTAGGGGTGAAAAGATGCACCGAAGCTGAGGGTTCGGAGCTGGAGAGTGTATTTCTCTCTCTGGATTGCTCCTTCATAACCACTGAGGATTTTTATTCCCCTGTACTTTTAGTAGCACTGGTTGAAGTGGGGAGTCCTGAACAGTGCCCTGGGAATGCTGGGCTCCTGTTGTGCCTCTGATCTGCAGTGTTCCACCTCCGTGGAAATGAGCCTCAGAAGTGTGAAAGAGCACATAGGAGTCAGTGCTGACTAATCGCTGTTACACAGAGGACTGAGGCAGGCAGGAATTTAGGAATTCAAATTCAGGGAACCCTGAGGTGACTGGAAGATCCTTTTTATCCCATCCCAACTTTTATCACATTGTTGAGGATAAAATTATGCCATCCAGTGCCTTTACTAAGGGTACTGGAGTTAAAATCCCTCATCACAGGCTTTCAGCTGGATGCCAGTTTGAAGCTGTTAGTAAAAACCCCTAACCTAAAAACCTGCTTACACATTTGTTCTGTCACTCTGCTAAAAAAGAACAGCTGAACAAATGATCAACATTTTGTGAGGATTAGGAAAATTGATACAGGCTGACTCACTGCATGCCGATATAACCCGGAGTAACGCTAAAACCCAGGAAATGAGACCGGGACTGGAAAGGGTGAGAGAATTATTGTATTATTGTAGCATCCTATAATGCCAGATTATTGGACTCGGTTTTCCACTGCCTATTTACGCCCTTGTAAAGGCTGGAATGTTCTTGCTCCGAGCTGATCATCTTTTATTCTTGTGATGCTTCCATCCAAGGGCTTTGTTGCTCTATGAAAGCACAACTTTCATGGAACAATTAAGCTGCATATGTTAAGTATTAGAAATGCATTAATCATTATTACAGGCTGTTATTAAACCAAAATCAATACAGTTATTAACTGTATTAATAAAGTTATTCATTACAGTTATTAACTGGAACCGATACAAAGCAATGGATAAGATCTTTTAGCCTTGTCAGGAAATGTAGGAGCTGCTGAAGGTCATCTTTACACTGAAAAAGCCCAAGGAGGGAGCAAATATTCCCAAATATGTGCAAAGCAACTTATTTAACACTAAGGAGGGGGCAGGTATTTTCCATGTATTTGCATGTGAAGGAAAGAAGAGGGGTGCATTCCCAGCTCTCAGTGTTAATGTGCAGTGTTTCAAAGGATGGTGTTTCTATTTGTACCTTGTTCGAAATAGGGAGTTCTGGCCCAGAATTGTCTTTTCTCTTTGTTTTCACTGCTCTGTAGATGTGCCTATAGTAGAAGTGGCTCAGGAGCCTCCAGCAGGCTCCTTCCTGGTAACAGGGCTCTATTCAGTCCAACCCAAGCTGCTGGAAAGGTCTCTCCTTAATGCCAGTCTTCAGTATGAGACATTATTACAATTAGAGAGGAGTCTGACCCGCAGGGGTCAATTTGGAGGCTGTGAATTCTGCCGGCTGGTTTTACACGCGGGCTTTGTGACCCGGCTCACTAACATCTCAGCCTGCCTTAGCCTCATCAGTGGAAGGAGCAGACTCCGCATCCCTCCTGCCCTGTCCCCTGGAGCCAGGACTTTCATTTCAGCCCCAGTGCCGGGTAAATAATCCACAAACCCGTGCTCCATCTTGCAGGGACAGAGGAAGCAGCCAGTCTGCCATCAGCTGCTTTGATCCTCCACCGGAGCCCCAGGGCAGCCCCAAATCCCCCCTGCAGCCCGCGGCTCCACCAAGCCCTTTGTGGGCATTGTGCATGGAGAAGGGATCACCTGTCAAAGTGAATGGCTGCAACCTTTCCCTGACCACTGGAGGCCTTTTGATGCATCGGGTGTTGATAATTAGGGCCTAATTGAGTGATTAACAGCCCCAGCAGCTCCTGTCTTTAAGAGTATGCGAGGAGCAGGGGCAGTTTCCCTGGTCCAAGCCTCTGAAGATGCGTTTCTCCAGCCCCAGCAGGATGGTTTGCCATGGCTCCAGGTTGGGCTCCTCCTGCTCAGGAGCACGATCTCCATCCCAAATGTGCAGAGCCAGCGGAATCATAGAAGGTGATTACATTTTCTCACGAGTGCTATAATCACTTCTCCTAAACCTCTATTGATAATAACTGTTGCAGGACTAGGCTCCCATTTGCCAAGACACATGGTCTCTGCAGGCAATGAAAATCTGTCTAGATATACTGAACTTAATTAACTGAGTTTGAAGAGCCTATTAAGGCAATATTAAAAGAAGCCTATCTCAGCAGGCCCTCACAGTGGGGAGATGCAGCAGAGCTTTCAATTTAAGACTTATTGCAAAGATATCCTGCTGCCCAGCTCCGTGGTCTGCCTGGGAGCTGTTTAATAGATGGCCTGGGAGCAGGGTAAAAGGGCTTACAAAGACAGCTGGGTGAGTGGTGGCTATATCAAAGGAAATCAACCTGTAATATATTATATGCTCACTTTGTGGATTGAGGGGGGAAAGGTTTACAAACGGGGAGGCTTTTCAGTGCAGAAGGAAACAAATGACAGTGTGGACATGTTTAACCATTTTAAAATGGGACTTGGGGAATGCAAAGATAAGCTTTTTCCAGGGTGATTCTGGCATACTGAGGTGCCGGCGTAGTAAGCAGCTTCTTGCTAAAGTCTGCAAGGTTCTCACATAAAATCAAAGAAACATTCTGTGCTCCTCCTACTTCCCTCTCCTCTTCCTCCCTTGTGCATAAGGTAATGACTAGTTTTGGATCCCTCTTTACTCCTCAAGAAAAATAGGTGTTGTCACCAGTCTGAGCATCATTAGTGGCTCTTTTTCCTGGCTATAGGAGAATAACGCAAAGGTACTAAGTTGTCCGTTGCCTGGCTGTTGAATAAGGAACTTTGTCCTGCAGAGCTTCCCTCAAGCCACTATTTATTATAAGCTGCTGAATTGCGAAACTACAGTAAAAATAACAAAGAAAAATAACAAAATGTGTTGATTTTTGCCTTACTCAGTACAACCTGTAAATGGAATGTACGAAAGTTTAAATGTAATAACATCACCAACAATAACTCCTCTTTTTCACAGAGCATTTTCTCAATTTAGAGGGTTGTTCAACCACTGTGTGCAGCACTGTGAAACCAGTATTTGCATTAAATTGAATGGTATGGAGTTGAAATTGACGTGAGTTAAAGCTTTTAGACCCAGGGGAATGGTGCTGGCCAGCCCAGGGCTCAGCACTTGACATCAATGGACTATATTCAAGTGTTTATTGAGATGGGAAGTTCTGATGGTTGTAGAAAGAAGTTTGAAAATATGACCTGAGTTGACTCAATTTATAAGCGGTGAGTGGGTGGGGACAATTCATATTATTATGATCTAAAATCCTTGGGGGTTTAACTGAAGCAAATGGTCTGTTTATGGGGGCTTATGTGGTGATAGAAGATTTTGTCTCCTGGGGCTCTGTAGTTCTACTCATGCACTGGTAAGGAGGTGGATGCTTAAGGTTTGAATTGATGTTCACTAGAGCATCAGCTGCGAGACTGCTCAGGACATGCCCTGAGCCTAAAAGATGTGGCTCATCTTGTGCTTGCATGACTGTGGGGGTCCTGTAAGAGAAGTCTAAGTGCTGTTCTCTCCTGTAGAACTAGTTCTTCTAATTCACTGAAGTCATCTTTAGATGGGTGTAATGAATGGTACCTTCTGCTTAAGCCCCATCAGCTGCTACAGCTCCTCAGATTTTGCTGGAGCAGCAGCTGTGTGGGGAGAGGGAAAAACTGCCCCCATTTGCCCTGCAAAGGAGAGGGAAGAAATGCAGCTTCCCAGGTTAGATTTCTTAGGTTGACAAATGATTATTGGTTTTAATCCTACATGAGAGGGGAATAAAAAGGCAGTCTTCTCCATGTGCCAAGCTCTACCACCTCTGCTTACGATGCATTTAAGAACCCCAAGTGAATGGGAAAGCTGTGGTGTGAGCAGCATGAGCAGTAGCTGCCCAGGCTGGCTGGCTGGAGAGTAAGAGCTTCCAGTGTGCCCTCATTCACCTATTCCCAATCAGAACAAACCCCAGATTATTATTTGCATGAATAAGGTGCCATGCTTCTGTTTACACTGCAGTTGTTCCTAACGTGTTATTTTTATACCAAATAACAAGGGGCTGTAAAGCCAGCTTATTGCAGTAGCTGACTTAAAAATAGAAGATCCTCCTGAAGAATGTCTATTCAGGGTAGGCGAAGTCTAATTGTGTGTGGCTTCAGCTTGTTTGGCATAGGAAAACCCAGGGTAACTTGAGAATTCATTACGAGAAAAGTACAGGACTCCTGCCATCTCCTAATGGCCTTCTTACAGCTTTAAATGCAAAATTTACAAGGAAAGTCTTACGGGAATGACAGGAAAATCTGGGAAGATAAGGGAACCGGCAGGGAAATTAATAGAAGCCTTGGGTTCGCTAATCCACAGTGATTAATATCTTTTAGTTCCATGATCCTTGGTTTCCACTGGAATTGATAAAGTACCAAATGTGGCTTCTCTGCTTTAAATCAATGCAAAAAATACTTCAGTTGGCCTTACTGCCCTATCTGTCATCTCGTTGCTAGCTCAGGGTTAGAAATAATACTTACTAGCTGCAACAGGGAGACAGATGATTTTTTCCAGTTCTATTTGCATTTCTTGCTTTATGTTAATCCTGTTATGGCCAGAAGAAGATGGTGTGACCAGCACTTGAGATGCTAATCATTTTCAGCATGTGGCTAGAGCTAAGAAGTTAATGATGGTCTTGCTAGGTCTTTAAGACCATCCACCCCTTGAACATCAGTTGTCTAAGGTCTGGCACCACATATTAGTTGCTGCTTTAGAAACTCTTGGCGGTCTGCTGGGGTTTGGGAGTTCATACAAGGCTTATGGAGAGGGATTCATGTTGCCAGGTTCACTTCTTGCAGATGTGGAAACTGAGCCATGGAGAAGGGGACTGACCTCTTCCAGGCACAAGTGCACTGATGAGGATGCTCCTGGGCACTGCTTCCAGGCTGCCCCTCTGCATCCACAGCCCAACTGCTTGTGTGAGCATCCCCCAGCCTCAGCCAGGGAAAATGCCCCTGAAAAGAGCAGTGAAAGAAGGGGTTCATTTTGCAGCTTAAAAAAGAAGTTAGAAAACTTGTGGGAAAATCAAATCTGGAACATGGGAATGATGTCAGCTGTAACTTTGCTGCTTAACTGTAAAACAGAAAAAGCCCTACAGGCATGAAGCAGTTTGTGTCCTGCATTGCAAGCACAAGTCTCTGAACATTCAGACTTCTAATCTGCTATAGAAATGATTACTGATGAGTTGGCTTTAAAAGCAGTTTGTAGACTAGAGTTATTTCCAGACCTGAGACACAGATACCCTGATGCTTCTCTCACTGTGGATGTTATCCACTGTAAATGCACTTTTACCTTGCTTTAACCTTCAGTGCTAGATGCATGTAATTATAACATGGTATAAAATGTGGGGGGCTTCCAGGGCTGCTCCTGAGTGGAACCTCTGAACACTTCTCACTGAGAGCTGAGCTTCTGATTCAATTCTGACTTTTAAATGTGCCGCCTCCTTTGGGGAGAGCAAAGAGAAAGCGAACCCGACTGCGCTTTCCTGTGTTTCTGCTCCACGCTCCCGTCCTCCATTCAGCTGCAGTCTATTTTCCTTCACACTTGCTTGACATCATGGAAATTCAATTGATGCCAGTAATTTATGATGGGGTATGTGGGAGACGTAGGTGTTTCTGTCATTAGAGCATTAGATCGCTTTCCCAGCCCAGCTCTCGGAAGCAGCACTGCAGCAAAACCGGTGTGTTTGCCAGCTCCTTTGCCTTCCCAGCTCACTGTAGGGCATGAGTTAAGAAGCCGCCCTCACCGTGGCATCTTGCATAGCTGGCATGGCTTAGCACTGCCCTGTCACTCATTAATATTAGATCTGTGCTCTGTAGTAATTATTCCCCCCAGATCCCTTCATAGGAGGAGAACTTGCTACCTGGGAAAACAAACTTGTCATGATGAGCTGCCCTTGTGTAAATATATCTTTTAAGCCCATAATTCAGACGTACGTCGTGTTTACTTTTGAACATGGGTTTTTTTGTCAGGGAATGTGCAGCTCGACCTTACACTGAACAGGGAAGTGTTTATCTAAAGAGTTAATGCAAATGAGTAATCTGGGACGCTCCTGCCAGTTCTCGGGTGGTGGGATTCCTGTAAACAGCTAGGCACTTTGAACTTCAGGGTTTTACTTTATGTCATGCTCCAACCACTAAAACAACATGCCACCATGGAGTTCTTCCCCCTGAAACCAAAACACAGATTAAGCCATGGAAACTTAGGCTGAGAGTATCATTTGGGGGGACCTTCTGTTCATCATCACATGCTCTGTAATTCACTCTGTCTCAAGATAGGCGGTGAAATGCCATTTGTGTAGTATGGTGGTTTATTACAACGCTAGTAAAGCTGTCCTGGGTCTGTGTAATACCTACAGACATGGAGATGTAGGAGGCATAATTGAAGACATGTGAAAAATGAGGGAGCATTGATCTTGGGGCTAATATTTGCGTGCATAAATTTCCTCCCAGTTCCTTCACTGGAAATTTAATCTTGGGCTGGTTATTCCTTATCTCCCTGCTTCCAGTTGGCCTCCTCCCTCTGAAATGCCTGCTCTGAGGGACCAGAGGTGGGAATCACTGCTCTGTCCTTACACAATAATTTCAGTGTCCATACAGATCAGCATTCGTCCTCTTTTATCTGTTTGTATCCACTATCAGTACTGCCAGAACCTCGCTTTTACAACCTGATTTAATGAAACCATGTTCATTGGTTGCAGGGTATATACTTACATGTGCAAGAAGTACTTTCTCTGATATCTAACTTTCAAGCTGGCTCTAAAAGCTCAGTTCTGCCCAGTTGTTAGTGTTAATCAGGGACACGGACTTGATATGGGAACTGTATCAATAAGACTCCTGCAGATTTTCTGTGGATGTTATGCAGCTCAAATACCCTTGGATAATCGCTTGATATTAGTACCATGTGGAGTTGTTAGACTGAATTATCCAAGAAATAATAAGAATAATATGCATCACATGTTAAGGACATAACCATTCTACTACACTGGCATGAGTCACTGTTAAAGTGCCCTGTATATCTCTCAGGGTGGATTAAGGATACAAGCCACTGGCTATCATGAAGGCTGCTACAATGCTGCATAATGTCTCTAAAATGTGCAATGTCTTTTGAAAGCAGCTATGAAAAATAGCCATTTGTCATATGCAGTAAATAACTTGGTCACTGGGGAGGTCAATAGCTAAAGGCTCACATCCAGGTTGTGGATTAATGACCTGTAAAATACCAGTTTAAAAATAGGCTCTTCTTCCACTTAAAGACATGTAATAATGAAGCATCTCCTACCATTCCTTAGCCAAGCTTCAGACAGAAAAATGGGGTTTACACTGGATGCACGGAGCTGAGTTAAGCAGTGATATAATGAACACTATGTAAATCAAGGGCTGGTGGCACTACGCCCTGTTCCTTACGTTGTCAGGATGTGGCACACAGGACCAGAAACATCCAGGACTCATTCTGTGTGTCAGAAACAATTGGGAGTGAAAAGGCTGCGATGCACGTGCTTGCTCCTGATGTGTTTCTGTTGGTCCAGCATCCGATGACAAGTCATAAATGTCCCTACAGTGGACAAATTTCCATTGCAGGAGGGGAATATTTATTATGAGATTAAAAGATATAGAATGGTGAAAGGGAAAGCAGCAAACCAACCTGTCTTGGGCTGGGAGGATCTATGAGGTGACTTAGTCCTTCGTGCTTTGTGCTGTAATGTCCTTGTATGTATGCCCACGACTAATGGGCTGGGCTGGGCTGCTCGGGGTAATTTTTCAGGGAATTTGGTGTCTCTGGATTTGCCAAGATGGTTTTGCAATCTGTTGGGAGGCCTTGAATTTAAAATAAATAACAAACCCCTGTTCTAGCTCTGCTTCTTTTGCATGCCTTTAATGCGGCTGAAAGCCATGATTAAAGGGACTATTGCATGCCTCAAGTAGATAGAAGTGGAGGTGAATGGCAAGCAGAGCTTCAAAGATGTCCTTTAGTATAAAGCGACTAAAAGGATGACGCGTATTCCCCCTTCCATGTATAACCAAAATGGGCTGATAGCTCTGGGAATATAAATACGATAAAACATGGCTCAAGACTCTTCTGTAGCTGTGAGCTGCTATCAGGTATCTGGAACTTCTGATCACCTCTTGAAACAGGAGCTCCTGTAATGCGGACTATCCATAATCACGGCAGCGGAGCCTGCCCTTCTACAAGGTTGTTTTCTCCTTCTTTTTGCTTTGCATTCCCGTTTCCTTCAAGCCAAGCTACCCCCTTACCCTGCACAGCACAGGACAGACTCCTTGTTTTTCAGTCTGCAAAGAACAAAGCTTCCTCCTGGCTTCTTTATTTTAAACAGGGGAGGCCACCCACAGCTCCAAACATGCCTACTGAGAGGAAAAATAAATGGCCAAGCTCCTTGCCAGACACAGATGTGCAGTGTATCTGTGAGGAGGAGCTGCTTGGGAAGAAACATTCCCATCCCACCCAGGTGCTGCCATCGGATGGGTCTAGGAGCATCAGCACCTATAACAGTGGGGAATGGCATGGAGAGTGTACTGGGATGGTGGGTAACCATAAATCACCCCTGCCCAAGCAGGAGCAAGGGAGCATTCAGCAAGCCAGAGCTGTACAGATGTTGAGGAAGGGAAATCTGGGAAGCTTTCACCACAGGGATGCCGGCTTTCTTGCCTCACAGAAGGCAAAAGCAAGCAGTGTTTTACTGGCTCATGGGCATAATATCCAGCCAAGGTCCCAGCACCATCCTGAACCAGCAGACTTCTGAGTGGCAGCAGAGAAAGGTGATTGTACCTTTAGCAGGGACTATAGAGATTGGCTTGTGGTGGTTGCCTTCTTCAGGGAGCATTTGTGTGGTCCCGGGGTTGGCATATGTGGCATAGGGGGTGTAAGCAAGCGCATCCCCTGCCCCACGTGGTGACACCACCAGCATGGGAGGTGTCTCCTCTCCCAGGCCCCTGGAAACCACTCATCCCTGAAACAGGAGGAGGAATGAAAATGAAGTGAGGAGCCAAATGCTTATAATTTCCACCCGTTTAGCTCTTTTTTGCATGTCCGTGTCTCAGCTAGAGCAGAGGCAACCTGCGAGCTCTGCGTGTCTGCAGAGCACTTTGTCATTCCGAGGCCCATTGCCACTTTGGCAATTGGCTTTTTTATTTTACATAATGGTTTTAAAACATGTAGAATACATGAGGTGGATGTTGGATTTGGAGGTTTCCCCATGCCTGTTAGTGGAAAGTGCCTTAATATACAGCAAGGAGCAGCAGGCTCCCTCCGAGGCTGCCTTTACAAGTCAGTGAAATGTGAGAATCATGTTCAAAATGGTGAAACCCTCATTTTTCATGCTTTGCTTCTCTGTATAGACTAAAAAATGCCTTTTTCCTTTTAATGGAAAACTGAGACCCACCTACGAAACATCATTAAACTTGGGATGAAGTCAATCGACCTGGCAGAACTGACATCCCGTTCCTGCCTCTGCCACCACCTGCTTTTTGTTTCCGTGGGTAAAGTCTGTATCTGAGATTTAAGAGCAAACTTATAACACGTGTATATTAGACAAACTGCAGGCAGGAGCTGCTCAAAGCCTCGGGGCTTTTCTTATTAGGTGTGTGCATTATTCTCCGTGTGATACTTGTGGTGATTTTAGTGTCTGCTGTTTAAGGCTTCCTCTAAAGAAAGGCCAGGGTTAAACCAGTGTAGATCTGAAGAGGGCAGCGGAGCGATGGCAAAGCAGCTGCAGACAGGTTTAACATAAAGTGCGTCTTGCATCGAACTGGGGAATGTTCTGCATTGGAACGGGTTAATAGAAATGGGCAAAGCAAGAAAATGAGTGCACGTTCTGCTTAGTTAATAATGTGCATGAAAATAAGCGTTGGAGAAGGGGATGAACGAGTCCAGAGACGGCAGCTCCTCGTGTCCAGCTCTGCCGCCGCTGCCAACACCCCTGTTCCCAGACTGTTTGTTTTTCCTTCCATTCCTCTCTTTTTATATCCCAGGAGAAGCAAGGGCTGTATTTCAGCGTTTCATCCCTATCGTGAGCTACCGTGTATTTAACTGGCAGCCTGATAGCAGCTTAATGCCAGAGATCAATGGGTTGTTCCCTGTTTTCAGAAAGCTCCTTGTGTTTTACCCGGGCTGGTAACAGCTGATATGGACACAGCTGATGTTGTGTGCTAGAGCTTTAAAACAATGAATAGAACATTCTTGGTTAAGGATCATGATTTGATGGGTTTAATACGTTACAATTAAAGCCACGTGAAGGTGTGGGAGAGGGAAGTTAATTGTGGCACTCTGAGGTCTGTATTGGTCCTACTCGCATGAGGCTGTAAGCCGGTGTGCAACTTTGCATTTCAGGTTCAAACTAAAGAAAACCATAATGCAAACCTTGACCTGAAGCAGCTTCATTTCAATAAAGCCATATTCTGTGTGTGTGTTTTCCACTGGAACTTAGACAAAATTTGCATGAAGCCTTGTCCAGGCTGATCTGAATGTGAAGCCAGTGACTCTGTTCAAAGTCAAGCTTGAGATGTCCTGCATTAGGGGAAAAACTAACCCGTAGTTGTAATACAAATAGGAAAAGAAGCAGTTAATGTGCATGGAAGTTGTTACATGCATTTCACTGAGTGCATGGTGGAGAAGAAAAAGGAGCTGTTTGCATTTGGGTATGTTTCTGCAAGTTCCTGTTTAGAGAATGTTTTATAAAACCCCTCTCCCTTTAGTGGGGGTATTCATATAGGAAATAATTCTATTTGTTTTCATTTTATTTGCTTAATTTCCACTAACCACATTTGTTTAAACTCTTTGAGATACTTGAAAAAAAACAGGATGTTTCTTTCTCTGCAGTTGCTCATATTAGTCCATTTTCTTTCTCAGATGATATCAGAATCATCTGGTTATGGCGTAATGGAGGTTGCTCCAGCCAACTGCTAAACATTGAAACGTAGGGTTAAATCACATCTGAATTTTTCCTCAAAGGAATTGGATGCGAGTCTCCTCAGAAATACTCTTTTCTTTTGGTAGTGATGGCCCCGTTTGAGGCTATCCTAGTGAGAGCTTCCCCCATGGAGTTAGGTTTAAAGCTTTCTTTCTGCTGTTTTCATTTTAATAGAAAAGGAATATTGAGAAGGTTTTCAGAACTGTTGGTTTTCTGGAGGTGAAAAGACTACGGAAAAAAAGTTCATTTTTTAAAAGATGTTGCAAAATACATAAGTTATGAGAAAAAATAAGGAAGATGTCGACAAACTTAGCAAAGATCAGCATATGGAAACGCAGTTTTATTTTTGGAACCTACATACAGCTCCATTCCATTTGTGAGTTATCCACAGATCCCGTTCCTGAAACCACCCTGGCTTTGACAAACGTGAAGCCAAGGAGGCAGGGGGGTGACCTGGCTCTTGGGGCACCTTGGGACACCCCTGGCGCCACTGGGGAGCATGGCAGGATGCCTGTGTCTGCCTCCAGAGGGGAGCACGGAGGGACCACCGGCCTTGCGAACCCCCGGATAGGAGTATGGCCATTTACACTTGAACACACTTATTACAGCTCCTCAAGTAATGTAATTTTAGAAGCGCCTTGGGTCCAAAAATACGACAATGCATTAAGCGCAAAATCAAACTGTGGAGGTTCATTTTATTTCCATTAAATTCCACTGTGAATATTGCAGAAGCTTTGGTTTTATTATTGCTAATTCCAAGCATAATAAATAGGCTTCAGGATCTAGGCTGATTTATTATCGTTTTAAACAGGATGATATTTGCAGCCTTTCATGAATTTATACAGTAATGTCTATTTCCAGTTTCATTCTTCTCATTTAACTTGAGAGACGCCATCAGTACTAAAATCAGATCTATAAAATAGAATAATCACTTTCCCTTCACCGTTAGATGTATCTTAACTTAAACTGAGGGAATATGGGAAAGATTTGTTTTTTCTTGTCACCTTGTCAATCTGAAGGGTTTTTTTTCTTGGAGGCAGCTAAAACTCAGTGGTTCAGTTGGATAATTTTTATTCAGGCTTCAGAACCCTTTTCATTGTTTGTACTTTCTATATAGGTTCATACAATGAAACTAGGTGGTCTTTTCCTCATCACTCGCACTTCTTGTTTGCAGTTTGTACAAAGCTAATGCGTTTTGTTCCTGTTAATAATAGTAAGTTACTAAATCAGAAATGGTACCAACCTCCAAGCAAACCGAATGCAGACTTTTAAAACCTGTTATCAATCATTTTCAATGTAAATGGTCATTTTAGATTTTATAGCAACTTCTTTGATGTGAGGCCATTTTCCATGAGGATAAATCCCAGTCCTAAACACCGCAGAAAGAACTGAAGATAGAAGAACATACCCAGCTATTTCCCAAAGGCATGCTGTTCCCCAAAGAGAAATTCACACAAGTCCATTTAAGTGAATGTGGAGGCTTTTCTCTCAGTTGGGCCAGTTGTAATGAGGTGAAACCTGAACTTAATGGCTTGGCCCAGAAAATCCTCAACATGGCTCACAAATTGGAGCTAACACCCAGACAAGCTTTGCTTGCAGGTTACCCAAAGACTGTTTGCTGTTCTACACTAATCGGTTCGGTCTGAAAATAAACCAAGGGCTGAGCAGTCAGAGCGGTCCCCAAACCTCTGACCTTCTGGAGGGGAGAAATGCACCACAGAAGGGATGCTCTAATGCTTTACCCAGCTCCCCTGGGGCTGATGTTGCTGCACTTGCAGAAAGGAATCAGCTACTCGGTCTTGTGCTGCCCTGAGCATCTGTGGCCCTGGTTGTTGTTAATAGCAATGTTTTAGTTCTGTAGCTTGTGTACAACGTGATCCTGACACTGTTCCTCTGTCTGAAACACAGCAAGGGCAGCTGACTTACTAAGTCTCAGTGTTTCAGGAAAAGCCTGAGAGTCCAAAGAATTAATGGAGCAAAAGGAGATAATACAGTAACCTCTAGCTTTTAGTCCCAAAGTGATACAACAGGCCAGTCGAGTTTAAATAAAGGATAAACCATTAAATCTTCAGGGGCTATTAACACTGTCATTTACTGAGCGACTCCTCTGGTTGCAGCCTGCATTGGTTTCTATTCCTGTGTATTTGGCTTAGACTTGATTTCATGGGGTCTGTGTGTTTGCCTGTTGTGTGGAAGATGTTGATGGAGAGCAGCACCGCAGTCCCTCAGGCTGGGATGGGCTTGTGGAGGGTAACACGGATGGGTTTCTTTTTTATGGGTCTGTCTCCTGTATACTCCAAACTCCCAGCATACCCTCAGTTTTATCAGTCACAGAGGTCTGGGATGAGCTGGGGCAGGATTAAATCTTCCTTTCAGTAACATCTATTAAAACCCAAATATAAGTCCCTCAGAGGGCAGCAACAGGAGAGCGATGTGGGCATTTCCCTTCAGCATTAAAAGCACTTAGCATTAGATTAGAGTCCTCCCCTAAATAATACTGCCCCTGATTTATTCCCCGTAGTGATTATGAGCTACGGGAACACAATCCTCCTGCAAATTCCCATGTCCATCTCTCTTCAGCTTACTTTGGAAATGCAGATCTGGATCGTCTTCCGCATGGAGATTTTGCTTAACTCTGTGTACTGATTTCAAACCCTTTCTTTATCACAGCTTATTTGTCCAGAATGGTTGGGTAGATGATTCCCTTTGGTGCTAGGCCCACATGGACTTTTGGAAGCTGCTGTGTTAATGTATAAAATGAGGTTATTCTCCTATTGCCTTGAGTACACGCATAGGTTTCTCTTCCTCATCATCACACTGGAGGGCACCATGCCTTTTATTTCCTTGAGAGAGCAGTAGCAGTTTGTAAGATGAATCTTTATGATGTTGGCTGCTCAGCTATTCTTTTTTATGAGAGTCTTTCAGGATTTTACTGTTCACAGTTAAAACATCCTAGAGAGCCATGTGCCTCTTGAAAACTCAGCAACATCCCCCCCTGGGGTAAATGGCAGTGCTTCAGTCAAAGGAGGGATCAGACTTGTGAAGAAACACAAGAAGAGTCATGCAGAAATGTACATAGAGATGTAAATCCTTAACACCAGGTATAAGATATTCTTCAGGACATCCTAAAACTCCCTGGTCAATGAGTCGCTGATCACAATACTTGAAGTAGAGCAAATGCCTTCAGGAAGGCAAGGAGGGATGATTAAACTTAAAGGAAGGGCTCCAACTTGGCACCAAAATCTGCCCAAGATAACACTTGGAGTAAAACAGAAGGTGAAATAAATACCTTTCCAGAAAGCTGTCCTCTAAACTGGCATCATCATACTGGTTATTGGTTAGTGATTATCATCTGTGTCAGGCAAAGGGCTTTGTAGAGTAAAGGCTGAGTGTTTTACATTAAGAGACAGGAATATAAGTGTATTTTTGAGTTTGCTTTCTGTGCATAATGTTTTACCATTCAGTTACCAGTGTGGGCTCTCCAGTTTATTGCAGTTTTCTATGGGCAGCCTTTGGACATGCTCAGCTGCCACAGTTGCCCATCAGCACCAACATCACCCAGCCATCACCATCCCGGTGCCCTGAGCGCCTGTGCAAGCACAGATGCCCTTGTGCTCGTGCGGACACGCACAGAGGCCAGAGGCAAGGTAGGATTTGGCTTTTAGAGGGTCTGAGCTGCCGTTGGCATCTGTGAAACACAATTTCTGCTGGGCTCCACCCCTTCTCCCTCCAAACCAGATGAAATATTTATTGGGTTGGAGTGTAAGGGCTCAGTGTTCCTCTGCAGAGGAACAGGGGAGTCCTGGTTCTGACCAGAAATTTCTAAGACTTCTTTGTGGCTACTAAACGTTGGAGGAAAAACCACAAATTACCATTGCAGTGGGGCTGGGCCCTGTGTCCTGGCTCCAGTGCTTCCCTATTCCCTCCCCTCTGCCCTCCTGTTTTAAAGTGTGCTGCATCTGTGTCAATAAGTACCCCATGTATATGGCAAGGTAATATTTAATGTGCACACAGTGTGTGCAAAATTAACCACTGACAGGGTGGAGGAGTGAGGGAAGAGCAGAGTTGTAATTACACACAAAATTAAGCTATTACTGTGATTAAGATACTTCTTTAATAAGCAGCTGAGGAACCTCCTTTCCCCCTAAACTAGTCACAATTCACCCCCGGGGTGTCATTTTCTGGCTACTCCTAAACTTTTTTTCCCCTTGCTGCACCTAATCCCTGTATTACCTGCCCATGGGCGAGGTGCTTCTGCCGCAGGGTGGCTATGGTCCACTTGGAGATCCACCTCCCTGAATTGCCCTGAGGGACACCAAGTCCTTCCCCATCACTTGGGCCAGGTTTCTGGGGTCCTGGAAGCAGTTTGTCCATGTGTCCCAGTGTCAGTTTGTCTCATATTAGCATCTCACCTTCCACACGAGATTGATTTGAAGGTAGTTTCATGCACTTAATTAGTCCATAGGTGGAGTTGAGCATCCATAAGGTAAAAGCATGATAGAAAAAGGATGGAAATGGAGATTTTGGCATATTGAGTGTCAGTTCTGTGTTGGAAATGGGAGAGCAAGGAAACGCTATTTTGGTGGGATGGGAAAGAAGAGTCCTGAGAAGGAGGTTAACAAGGATGGCAGAACACCATTCATACATAAAGCTTTGCTAAGCAGCCTTCCCCTCCTTGTCAGCACATACTTGAGTCACAATACTGTAAATAGTGTGCATTTTTGGGATGATTGTTGGAACCACTCAGGACTTTAAACCAAGAACAATTGTGCTCCCGCAAGCAACATTGCTTGCATTTCACTGCGTTACAGATGGCCCTATTTTACACTTCTTTCCAGCATGTTTTGTAAAGTACAAATGTGATATATGTGACTAATGGGCAGAGATTTGGTAATATTTCCAGTAAAATTTTGAGCAAACATTGCTTAAAAAAAAGGGAATTGTTTCTAGAAAAAGGAGTATTTCAACAATATATCAACATTCCAAAAAATGATTTTCAGGAAAATGTCTTTTTTTTAAAATGAAAATATTTTCCTTAGAACTAACACTGGTCAAGCTGTATTAACGATATTGGGAGAGCTCGAAGTGACAATGAGCAAACCATGAAAAATGGACAGAAAACAAACACAGAATCACTCCAGTCCTGGCCTGCTCTTTAGTTATATTGGAGACTTTCCAGGGCTTCCATTTTTCCACCAGTGTTTAATGGGCTCTCTGTTTGCATTTATGTTTTCCTGATCTTTCAATCTCAGAAATGGCTGCTTCTGGCAGGGCTCTATTAGCATCACTCCCTTCATTCCCTCTTTTCAGTGTGTGTGTGTGCCTCTTTTTCTCCTGAGGTGGTAGGAAGGCAGCACCTTGATGTGAATGCATAGAGGTGAATACAAAAAGACTTGGGAATCGGGGGTTTCAAAGGCTGTGTGAGACTCCATCAGTGGATTCCGCTCGTACACGCACTCCCTGGAAAAACTCCCTGCCCCAGAGGGTTTATGCCAATTAAAATGTAGAGATGACATCAGTGAAATTAAC
The DNA here is from genome assembly GCF_034315485.1 of Pezoporus occidentalis. Lineage (NCBI taxonomy): Eukaryota > Metazoa > Chordata > Aves > Psittaciformes > Psittacidae > Pezoporus > Pezoporus occidentalis. The sequence continues at coordinate 781,999 of NW_026913749.1, read as the reverse complement.
CTAAATTTTGCTTGACCTGGAATTTAGGTCAGTTTAAATCATCATTTCACCAGGGCTGTCTGAGGTTCAAACCCATGCACAGAGCTATAGGAGCAGAAATGTACTTCAAAGCAGAGTTAGCTCCTGCAAAGCCATCCCAGAGGTGGCTGCAGGGCTGTATGGGAGGTGACCACCAGCACTCCTCTCACTACCCATGCACATGCTGATACAATGAACTGTCCAAAGCATGGCACTGCTCAGTTGGTACCCGAGGGCATCACTCCTGAACAGTGGCTCTGTGAATGGACATGGAGCACAAGGCAGCACTAGGTTGTTCAAGGGGAGCTGGAGTGTCCCGGAGGAAGGCAGAGCCCTGTCAGGTCTGTAAAGTCAGCACAGCACCGACACTTCTTGGCACTGTACTTCAGGACTTGGCTGAGAGTTTAGGTAGCTCCAGAGTTTGCCATAGGGCCCTGTAATATCTGAAAAGGGAAAGGATGGCATGTTCACGGACCCAAAGTGATTTGAATTCAGTGACAAGGATCCCACAGGCTCCATGCTCCTGAGATTTGTATTCCCTCGTATGGGCTTTCAGTGCCTAAGGGTTCTCACGTTCCCAGGTATGCACTGACATCGTGCCTACCTCTGGACATGTGTTACTGGAAATAGCAATGACCTCCTCTTCCTCAGTTGCACTCCTTATCTCCTGGGATGATGATATCTTCATAGCTTGCCTGTTGGATGGTTCCAGCATCAAAAACACTATAAAGAAGTTGAGCTGCCTGTTCCTTTCAATGTTTGCACCTTGTAGCACAGCCTCTGTGGTATTCTGTTTGCAGTTCCTGTAGTGATTTGTGCTGTGCTCACCCTTGTGCATAACTTGGCAATCATTAGAACAGAAAAAGCCTCATTAAAATAATGGAAATGGCTGATCAGCACGTGCATGGTGTCTTATATGTGGTATGTTTTAGGGACTGCATTTGCAGTCTGGCCATATTTGCTTATTTGAGCCCCCAGGATGGACACAAGTCCAAAGTTCTACTCACAGTGTATTTAAGCACTAGCGTAACACTTCTTTCTTCACAGAGCACTACAGCCTTGCACACAATTAAGTGTTTTCCACTTCTCCGATGAAGACAAATGGCCCTTGCAAGCAAGCTCGGGACTTTGCCCTGCAAAGCTTGCTCTGATCAAACGGTGGCAGTAGGTTGCTTTGTTAGAACGATTCCTCCGTGGGTTCACATGTCCCACCCTCATGCAAATAAAGCTGGGATTTAGAAGGTGTGAGCTGGCATGGCAATGAAGCCTGCAGAATGTAAGCTGCAGTAGCCCTTTTTCCGAAGCCTTGACAGTAAGCAGAGTTAAATAAGAGACTGGGATCTCATTCAGTATCTGTGAGTGGGAGAAGTGTTGGGGAAAATAGAGTCATGCGTTGCTCTAATCCATCCCTCCCTTAAAGCGCGCTGTGGTTTTCGTTGTTTCTGTTTGTTTTAATGTAAGGGGGGGTTTGTGCTCTTGGATGTGTTCCACAGGAATAGCTGTGAATTATCACGGTGCCAGCACAGGGGTGTGGGTGGCAGAGACTGAAAGCTATCTCAGCGTGCGTTCCCTAAAGCTGGAGTGATGTGAGGTAACCTTTTGAGAGCATCTGTGTGCTGTCGAGAGAGATGAGGGCTTCCAAGGACTTAAGTCACTAATGGTCCAGGATACGCAGCACCACACTTGGAAAGGTTACAGACAAACTTAGCTATACGTTCTTGTTCTTCAGGATTCAGTCCAAGCTCCGACTCGGCAAATAGAGAAAGAAACCTCTCCTGGTGTTAGGTTATTCCCTATCTGGCTGCTGTAAGGTGTCTGCTGCAGCAGCCGGTACCAGTTGCTGCTGCAGTACCTGGATCCCTGCAGGCAGTTTTCTCCTTGCTGTCTGCCGGAAGCATCCAGCTCTGCAGCCCTCACACTGAGCTCTGTGACCGTGCAGTTTGGCAAAGAAGCAAGGAGAGAAGGTCTGATTGCCTGTTTGTATAACACAGCGATGGAGCTTTTTGGCTCTCGGTGTGTGTCTTCCCTCCGTGAAGCAGAAATCTTGGGTGCTCCTTTCCCCCAGGATATGCCTAGCACGACATATCTGCCATTGCCCTGTTACACGCAGCTCTAACACCGTGAATAATATTAACTACATTTGTTCAGTAACATTAGATAGTGACAGGGACACTACCCCACTCTTCTGCTTTAATAGTGGGCCAAATCTGCCTGGATTATGCCACTCCATGGCAGGCACTGGAGATCTGTATGTGCAGCTGCCTGGTATTAACAGATTAGTTATTAATTTCTATATACCCTCACATTAGGTGTGTTTGACAGCTACCCCTGTTCAGATTCCCTTTCCCTCATGGCATCTTATTTCTGTGGTATTTAAAGTGATGTGCTGACATCTTTCCAAGAACATAAGTCCATGTAAACTGTTCTCAGTCTCTGCTTATTTCTGAGCTGGATTCAAAGCATTGATTACCCCAGGGCAGAGAGAGGACAAGGAGCCTGAGCACTGCCAAACTGGCACTGCTATTGATTCTAAAAGGGACTTCTTTGCATCGGAGTGGGGTTTGGATCAAACCCTTGCAGGAGAAAAGCTAGAGCACTAAAACGTTGTCAGTCTGGGGTGGTTTCCTACCTGCACTGCGGGATGTTGCACAACAGTGGGCAAGAGGGTGAGATGGGATTTGTCGAACCTAACCCTAGTCCTCCAAGTTATGTAGACTCCCTTGATAATCAGCAGGAGGATGAATCATCCCTCTGTTAGACAACTGTCCAAGACGAGTGGGCTGGATTGTTTTCTGGATATGTCTGTCTCCTCCATTAATTACAGAGGGTTTAGGTAACTAGTTTGGACTAGACGCTTAATTTTTAGATGGCCAAAGTGCAGGGAAACAAATCCACCCTCAATCTCTGCCTCTGCTTTAGAAAACGCAGACCATTTGTGTGCTTCAGGTTGGATGGGAAACCCTTCATGGCATGGTCTGCCTGGGAGTTTCACTTGGTTCCTGTGTTCATCACAGGAATAGATAGGAGCGAAAAGCTTGGGAGCTGCGGGTGATGGATGTACTGAACTTCAGGTTGCGCACATGTGCTGCTTTGTCTTCATGGGGAATAAGGAGGGAGGCAGTTTCTTATGGGGAAATAGTACAGCTGAATTCATCACATTTCACGCACTATGTTGTCCTGGAAAGCTTGTTTCTCAGCCTGCGGACCTTCTGGAGGGCAGGGGGTGTAGTTGCATTGCAGGATCAGCAAAACTTACCTAAACTGCCTCTAGGTTTAAAGTTTTCTGTTAAATATCATGACTAATTTGGCTTAGCTCAAAACCTTGTTTTCAAGCACTAAGGCCGCATGGGAAACCGATGTTAATTTAAGACTTTGCCTAGCTTTTCTGCTTCAAATGTGAGCAATAATGATCAAGATTTACAAGAAGAAACCTTTATTTACTCGCTTTGGTTTCCCCATGCGGTCACTTTAGATTTGTTGCACAAAGCAGTCGTTTATTTTTATTGTGACTAATCTCTCCACAAGTTTACAAATATGCACAATGTTATTCCGACACGAGCAGAAGGTGTGGGGAAGTCACCAATCCCGTTTGGAAGGCAAACAGAAAGATAACGAACATGGAAAGCCTCTTGCCCCACAGCTTTTTAAGGAAGTGGAACAAAGCTTTGGTTCAGGACAGTCAAAGTCTTCCCTTGGAAACAGATGCTGTCTGGGCGTTATCACCTAGATCTGAACCTTGTACCACTCGCAGCAGGAATTTCCATTCCCAGTTTCCCTTTCCTCTCCTGCGGATCCTCCCAGGAGTCCTGATAACCTCCACAACAGCAGGACCAGGCTTTTTTTCTTCAGGAAAAAAGCCCCAAACGCTGTCACTGATGGGCTGAGCCACCTCAGCGCTCTGGTCCCCAAAGCAAACCTGGCAGCGAGCTTGCACTCCATCTAACCTCACCTCCGTTGAGTGGGCAGAGGCTCCCCTCGGCTCCGTGTGAGATACAATCACGTTTTGTTTGTTCATTTGCCAGGTTCTGGCTGGTTTAAAGGCATGGCTCCATTAGGCCACTCCGGGTCTAGCGCGGCGTCTCCCAGCTTGGGCAGCTGCCTGGGCTTGGGTGATTGATTGGAGCTTTGATCACGAGAGTCAAGACAAGCCTGCAAAGGGCAGCCGTGCTCTGCAGTCTTTCCACGTCGAGCCTGGCTGTATGATTTGTATGAGTGTATGTTGCCATATACTTCCAGATTAATGTGCTGCACTCCCATATGAACTAACCCCGCTTCCTGCTGAATCAGAAGACTTGCAGGTATCTTTACACACTTCCGTAGCATGTTTAATGAGACTAAAACAAGCATTTACCCAAATACCTTGAGGGAAGCATAGCAGATACAATCATTTTTTTCCCCCCTTTTAACTCATAAGACAAGATGGAAAACATGGTTCATAAGTCAAATTGGCAACTCTCAGGATCTCCTCATTCTTCAGCCAGCACCACCTATGGCTGGGAGCAAAAAAAACCACAGTTTCTAGAATACATCTCTTCCTAAAAAAACCCCCGTTATTCCCAACTCTTTTCACCCTGAACAAGAAGCACGAACAACAAAAACTGAAGGCATCACAGCCACAAGAATGTCCTTATTGTTTTGTACACATCACTTGTGTGCAAAGTGTTTCCATAATTACCAGCCCAGCTGCTGTTGAAATAATCTTTGAGTTTCTTAGTCTATTCTATTCTGCTCATGCGTCCATATTAAATGGGTTGTTTTCATAAGGCCAAAATACCTCTTTCCAACGAACTGAATTTAGCATTCAGCAAATGCTGCTCAACCACCCCTCAGACCATTACGTTTGTCAGTTATTTTGGGGGTTTGGCAAAGCCATTAGCATCAGCCTCAGAGCAGCCCTTCAAAATGTGTGCTCAGCTAAATTCACTTCATATAAAAAAATACTGCAAGGTCCAACCAAGTCGCCCACCTTCCTTTTTGCTTCCCATTCTATGGGATTGTTTTCAACTAAAATACCATGTGGGTGTATATATTCTACTGCCTCATCCAAATGGATGTGGATATGGATTATTATGATTAATATGCATGCATTTACGTTCTCCTGAAGAACATTTTGAGAAGGGGAATGTGTACCTTACATTTAACATAGAAACTTTTCTGTGTTTGAAAAATTTAAAGTATCCTCTGATTTTTAGGAATCATTGGATTGGATGGCATCAGCTGAGTCAGCAAGTTTGTAATCGCTTTGGAGTCATGTAATCCATAGTTAGTCCAGTGAGATCCAATGAAACATCCAATCCAGAAACAACCACATACCACAGGTTTTAAAACACCTTTTAAAGCATCCAAGTAACTGCTTATTGTCCTGTAGGAAGTTGAAAGACAATCAGTAGAAATTGCTAAAGTGGTTGGTGTTTTTAAAATACCTCAAGGCTTGTTGCTCTTCTGCCTTCAGAAATGCCAGATAGTTGCCTAAATTACCCCAGAGCGTGGCATTTTAAACATCAGCTGTGATTTGATCCTTGTGTGGTGATCTCTTCAGGTGTATGGACTTGCAGTAGAATGTATGAAGTTTCTACAGCTTGATACTACAATTTATCATACTTTCTAATGTTTTATCTTAAAGCCAAAAATGCCTAGTTGATTTGTAAGATTTAAGTGATTTTCAGGTTTTTTTCACTATTTGCAGTTCAAGAAGGAATACAAAATATCCTTATATTTAAAACATGATAGCAGAAAAGCTGTAAATGGGGGGTTAACAAAAGGGTTTCACTGAATCATAAATAAATTGAATCTGGGCGTATTCTTCCCCATCTTTGGTTTCCTTTACTTGTTTTCCTGGTATTTCCTTCTTAAACAAAGGAAATTTGTCTGTGGCAATTAGTCTACTTATAGACAGAAACTTTAGGTAGCATATAATTTCATATGTCGTATGCAGGATTGGGGCTGGGGTTGTGGGAGCTTTGCTAGAGTTGGGGCTGGGTCAGTTGGGATGAGCATCCAGGCTGCTGGATGCTCACCTTGTAAGCATTATCCCTCCCTCCTTTGAAGAGCAGAGGAGTGAGAGCTGAGACAGTGAGCAGACTCCAAGTGTCAGCTGAATTTTTCATACATGAATCATAGAATGATGGAATTCCAGGTTGGAAGGGACCTCAAAGATCATCTGGTCCAACCTTTCTAGGCAAAGCATGACCTTAACTACATGTCTCAGCATCCTGTCCAGTTGAATCTTAAGTGTCCACCACTTCCCTGGGGAGATGATTCCAATGGCTGATTGTTCTCTTTGCTCATCCAACTGAAATGTCCCTGGGAGCAGCTTGTACTCAGAAGCTTCTCTCTCTGCTTTTGTGTTCTGTGGAATCACTGTGGTCCTGTCTTGGAGATAATGCTAATGTTTCTCCTCCCAGCTGCTGCTCATCACCTCGTTCACGTTTGCTGGCATCTCCTCTGCGTGATGCTGAGGGAGTCACTGCAGAACATTGCTGCTGGGTCAGGACTGTCTGAACCTGCCAACAACAGCAAAATCAGAGTTTCAGGTTTATGTTCCCAGCTCAGTGCACAAGGCTGACGTTTCTTCAGCTGATGCTGTCTTCCCAGTCTCCACGTGTACCTTAGGTGCCTGTGGAAGAGGCCCAGTATTTCAGCTGTTAAATCCAGGGGTTGTTATCTTATTCTACAGAGACTGGCTTCTTTGTGTCACCGCTGTGCTCCTGGCCAGGAAAGCCATGTGCTGAAACTGCCCTCATGATACCTAAATAGTGGATAAACAGCAACTTCTAATTTTCACTGCTAATGTCTTTCTTCCAGGCTCTCTAAACAAGAACTGCTCACCAAATCTCATGAGCTCTGTGATGAACGCTGCCTAATCAAAAGTGCAGAAAGAGGGTTTTGTTGGGTTTTTTCTCTCTCCCTCTTTCAGTTATTAAGTAGATTAAAGAAACAAAAATAATTCCCTTTCGCTTGTGGTCCAGTGTAAGCAACCCTATGACGTTTGTTGCCTTGGGATTTATGCATTAGAATAACCTTTGGTTCCAGTATTTTCTAAAGATTTGCCAGCAAACATTGCTCTTTGATTTGGCTTAATCATGGAGGATGGGACTAAGGGGACTAAAAAAGACCAGGAATGCTTTTGCATTGCTCATATTAGTCTACCTTATTCATTTAAAACCAAGCTGGAACTAATGTGATCAAGGACTGAGTCTGCATTTATAAACACTGTATTTTCATCTAACATCATCTGAGAGGATTCCTTAATAGATGGACTTCTGGCAAATTCCTCCCATATCCCTGTTTGCTACAAGGAAATGGAGCTACCAGATTTGGCTGATTCGGTTTAAGACTTCTGCAGACATTTGGCAGATTCAGTGTTGGATCAGACACTTTTAAAGCAGCTTCTCAAGCAGATACGATCTGAGCCACGAGGTTCAGGTCATCAGCTCTTGGGGGTGTTCAGGATCTGCAGTGTTGGTTTGGACCCATCAGATTTCTTCCCGTCCTCGTTGACAAGTCCTCCTTGTTCCAACGTGCAGGTTGGCTCGGAAAAAAAACATAAACAGTGGAAAAAAACTTTTCATATGGACAAAACTTAAAACCATTCCCACGTCCAGCCTGAAATTTTCCAGGGGAACTGGAACCTTCTGAATAGCCCCAGGGGAAACAAATGAAGCTTTACTTTGACCAACTGCCCCAGATTTCCAGGAGAAATTCATTGTTGGGGTAAGAGGTGAGGTGCTCCTGACTCCAGTGGCTGTTTTGAAGGTACAATGGCAAATGTATTGGTTCTATTTCCAGTGGACCATGCTTTTCCCCCACTGTCCAGAGCAATCTGTTATGAGTGTAGCTGGCAGAAACAACAGCGTGATCTTGTCACTCACTGCCTTTGTTCTTTTCCCTTCCTGCTTTTAGTTTATTGCTTTTGCCTGTTGGGAACTTCTTTTGGATTCGAAGTATATCAGGACAAGAGTAATGTGTCATCAATCTGTCCCTTCCAACACTTGCATTATATGCTTTTCTGCTTGGCGTGTGGGTGGAAGAACAAGCTGGAGTTTTTTCAGGGGTAATCTCTATGCCAACAAGCAAACACTGCATTATGTAGAATAACAAATAATGATTCACTGGGATGGTCTCAGCAAGGTCCGGAGGTGTCAATGAACCTCATACAAGTTCACATCTCATACAATTACAACTGAATCTCCAATGCTTTGGGGGAAACCAAATGACACAAAGCACAGGGCCAAATTATGTGTTGAGGAGGAGAGGGGAATATTTAACTTCCCTGGAGGTGATCAGCCTAAGATCAATATAAGGCAGGCATGGTGTAGACTGATAAGATAAAGAGCAATAGAAATCCTTTTTACTTGAACCAGGTATAAACAATTCTATTAAATCTTCATTAGCAACGTTGCCTTATTAGTGGTCTTGTTGTATGTTCAGATGCTTCTCTCTTCACTGTACAGCATCCAGGCTTTTTGTCTGGAGAAATCTGGTAATTCAACCCATCTGTCTTAGCTTAGAATGGGATAATTTATCATTTGGTAGAACAGTCTCTTTCCTTTGAATCCAGCTGGATAGGACTACTATCTCTGATTGCAAATTGAAAATATTTGATCTATCTCTTTGGATGGAATAACTCTGGATTTATTTCCAGAAAGGAGGGATTTCTTGTTTGTTTTGCATGTCTTTTTTTTTTTTTAATCCTTTTAGTTTAGTTTATAACAACTTTGTTCCATATCAGGCAAGAAGAATCCAACATCTCACTTGGGAAAGAAAACCTTGCCTGTAGCCAAAATCCTCATCTGGGCCTACGTCTTCCAGCACATTTCCCAGTCCTGATGAAGGTGCTGTTCTCCTGAAGCCTTTCAGCAGGTAAGATAGCATGAATCCCACAGTGACAAACAAAAATGAACCCAGTCAACACCAAAGTATCAATTTTACATGTGTATTGGAAACTTTCTGGGTATTCTATTGAATTCTCCACCAGGTATTCAGGTTGTTTCATGCTGGTGGAAAGAAAGTGAAATTCTGAGAGTGACTGTCTTTGTGGTGAATTTGTACTTAATAACGATGATAGACTAATGTTGATTTCCACACAGTTGGTTTTAACATAAACCAACAGAGCTGACTTACAAATCACTGCCTTATTGATGACAGGACAGCGAAATGGCAAGGCAATGGGTATAAATTACACTTAGTTTACTTAAGAAATAAGCCTGCATCATCAACATAGGAAAGACATCCAGCATCACTTCTACCATGAGTATGCAGTCCAAGGAAAGCAAATAACTAGCAATGAAAATCTCTGAAGGAGCTTTCCTAGGGCATTCACAGGACCTCTTGGAAGGATAAAACCGGTCCATGATCCATCATTCAGAAGTTCACTGATCATATCAGGCTGTTTATAAGCAAACTCGGTTTCAAGTGGTGCCAGGCAAAGATGTAAACACTGGCTGGTGCCAGCAGGGAACATCACAACCCGTATTGCACTGTGCTGCACTCAGAAGATGTGGGAATGAGAAGGGGTTTTAGTTTGGTCATAAATAACCGTTTAAATCACTGCAAATCATTGTTTCAATACAATATTGGGAGAGGCACATTACTGAGGCCAAGCTGATTTTTCAGTAATTGCTTCTGCAAGTCTGTAGCTGACTAAAGCTGCCAGCAACAAAAAAGGATGTGTTTGGGAAAGGGCCTGCAATTTCCAAGGATTTCAGGCTCCTGGGATTGCTCCCCTAGGTGAGGGGAAACAACTGCTGTCTTAATGGCAGGAAAAAAGCAGCCAGCAGTCAGCAAGTTGTTTATTGTAGAAACTATTGATACCCTCATACTGCGCACTGGGTACAGGAAAGTCCCTTGGAACGCAATAAACAGGACAAATTTGTATTAGCATTAAGAAATGCTTCCACCAACAACAGTGTGTAGGCACCAGGGATTAATAAAGCTATTAACATTACCCCTGTTTTCTTAATGTTGCATAGAACTGATAGTGGTCTGTATTTCCAAATCATTCCATATCTAAAAGGTATGTCCAGCACTGTATAATAAGACTGCAGGGTTTTAAAGCTTTGCCTGTGTAGATATGGGGCACTTATAGCCTATGAACCCAGCAGAATATGGCAGTCATTCCCAGCCCTACTCTTCACAGCAAATTACTGCATTCATAGGCTTAAAGTCAGGTCACTCTCCCATGTTTTAAAGCAATACAGCTGACCAGCAACAAGAGATCAGGATAGCTGGATTCCAGTCAATAAATCATGGCATGGGAGAACGTTTCTCTCGAAGAAAGCCATGACAGTGCCTGAGGGGTTAAATGTCCATGGCTTTATTTCTCTCTGCCTGTATGTATCTGGAATCAAGACACTGGGATAAACACAATTAATCCTGTAGTTTAGGTAGGAACTCACTGCTCCTGTTTAATAGCATCAGTTTTTTAATCAGGAGGATGTTTTCAGTAAGCACATCACAGTTTATTCACCCTAAGAGAGAGTTTACAGTTAGTTGCTTGGTTGTTTGCCTTTTTCCCTCAGCAACACTAAGGCTTGTTATATGTACTTTAATCTCAGCCCCAGCTTTGTCAGTATTTGGTCTTGTCTTACAGAACTCCAAAGCAGGGTCAAAAGGAAGCAAACTCTCCCTCCAGAAAGCCAGTATCGATTCTTTTAACTGCCTCAGCCAGAAAGCAGTTTTTGGACAAGTTCAGCATAGAAATGGGAAGAAAGCCTGGTTCTCCAGACAGACCCATGTTGTGGTTTAAACCCACCACCCCTTCCCCCAGTGGCTATTGATATGGGACTAATGTGGGTTTCTGGCACTTGGCTGTTATATGAGCTCACCGGGCAGAGCATCACCCGCTGTGCAGACCCTGGGGGTAATACCGTGGCCATGTGAAGCCTCTGTTTCTTTTGCTATTGGCTACAAGAACAAATTGTCACCTCTACCTTTTAGAGTCTGAAAGCACAATTCAGAGTCCTTATTGATGACTGTTTGCTGGGAATACATTAGGCTAAATTGCAGAGTGAGAGGCAGAGCTATTAGAACTGAAGGATGGTTTCAAACAAGAACTCCTGGGTGTTAATTGACAGTGAATGTATTTTGGCTGGGGAGTGAAATGAGGATTGTGACTATTAAACAAAGAGTGTTTGGAACAATGTTTAAGCATGAGAACTGGCTGACATCTACCTTTTTAAATCACAATAATAATAAAACGAATGAATTGGATTTTAAGCTAACTTCTCATGCATTGTGCATCACCATTTCATGGTGATTGAGTACCTATTAAAGGTGCAATATTCATTTATTACCATGCCATATTTCAGCTGTGTATCATATGGATATTACTATGCATGTACAGAATAGCCTTTAGTCTGTTAAACTCTTCCATAACTTTGAATAGGCAGTATAGTGTCAAGGGGAGGTACAGAAATAACTGGCACAGGCAAGACACATCAAGTATATGCATATACTGACCTCACAAAAACACTTGTGTGGAAATACCCCATTAGGGATGAAAAATCAGAAGGTTCATGAGCACATCGTGTCACTGGGGACGTCTCATACAACACAGTTTCCTTCTTGTAATCGACTCTTTAAAGCAAATGACTGGGCTGTGCAGGGACTATCACTGTGTGAAAGCACAACACTATTCACATTCCTTTTTCTAGATCCTTTTAAAGAAACTGATCGAAAATTCATTGAGTTTAATGTGCTGCACCAGTGGTAATTTAAATCCTTGCAAAACACTTCCAGCTCACTTTGCAAGCGTGGGCCCAGAGCATCAGCGTCAGCCTCATTTCCAGCATGTGGCCTTAGAAGCAGATTTACCAAGCAGCACAGACAAGTCCTCTGTAGTTTCTGTGATTTCCTTATAGCACAATGATGGTCATCACTGGAGCCAGGTTATCCCAGATGACTACCACAAAAGGAAGACTAGGAATGGGAAAAGAGGGTAAATGATACTCCAGTGTCACTGTAGGAACCATGAAGGGTGGAACAATACATTTCTGTCATGTCGATATGAAGGAATCTAGTGGAGACCAGTGGCTAAAGTCGCACATACAAATACCCTGATAATAGGTCCCTGAAGCAGAAGGCTATAAAGGATTTATATACTCCTTAGTGGAGTCATAGCACGGAGAATCAGACTGGGTTAAAGGAGACTGTGTGTTAATACCTCACACTTTTAAATCCCCCTTCCCACCTTTTTATATCAATAGGATGCATAATGTTCATTTTGTGAATATTCTCTGTCTGTGTTTTCCGTTTTCGCATGACTTTGCTTACCACATGGCACTGTTTAAATGCTCTGATTAGAAGACGCATTCAATTACCTACAGATATTAGTGTCCTAATAGATGCTAATGCAGATATTAGTGTCCTGTAGACACCAGTGTCTAAGGAGCAATGCTCTGCAATGTGTTTGCTTGTTCAGTTGCATCTCCTCCTGATGAAGTCTGAGGCAAGGAGAGAAGATGAAGGCTGAAGGGTCAGAAAGGATGAGTCAGGAAATGTTTTACTCTTACTATAACCCCCCTGCCGAGTGGAAACATTGGAGGAATCCTTTCCCTAAGATAATATTGATTGTAATTTATGATGTACCATGTTTCAACTAGCTAAAGAGAAAAGAAAATAGTAAGTCCAGTGTTTCAGCCTGGTTTAAAAACCCAACACACAAGTTATACAGATGAAGTGTGTGAAAAGCAGGGAGTGAATCACTGGCAATGGGAACTCTGTCAGAATTAGGAAATTAAGTTCATTAAAGGTGTGGTAACTTAATTTTCTATGCAAGCATGTAATGATGAGGGTTGGGCAGAAAAAAACCCGCTCAGACATCCAATTTAACACAAACCCACCCAAACTTGGCAAGGCGGAGCGTCCCCAGCTCAGCCCAGCCTCCTGGCTCCCTGTTTAGATTACATTTGCTCTAAATAGTCCAAATGAGGCCTGGACTGTACCCTCCTTGTCCCCGTCATCAGCCTCCTGTGGTGTCAGCAGTGTGAAAGCAGACGGGCTCCATGGGGCAGCTCCCCAATTCCTCAGCATTCCCCATTCTTGTAGACTCTCCAGGGCATTTTATGGATGAGTAATAAATCTTCCCTCTTATTACTGAGAGAAAACCCAGAGATGAAACCTTCATTTTACTTAGATTGACCTTAAAAACCAAAATCTTGATTCAAAACAAAGGCATAAACCCAAAGCAGCATGTGCTTTGACCCCATCACATGGCCTCATCATCATACAATTGGCTTCAAAATCACTCTCATTGCCTCACTTTTATTCAAGATGCTTAAACCAAAATGAAGCAAATTTTGTTTCCCAAACAGATCCTGAGATTTTATTCCTTTCTAGTCATGCTGAGGGTTGTGTGGCTGCCTAGCCCAAGAGATCCTAGATTAATTTAACAAAGCCCATGTAATCACTCTGGTTCGTATCTATATACCTAAAACGAGAATCCCGTCCACGTTCTTCAGCTCTCTACGTTAGGGATATTCCTGTAGTCAAAGTTTCTGGTGGCCTATTAGCATTATATAAAACTATAAAGATTTCCTGTTTCAGCAAGCAGCAAGTTTGACAGAAAATCTGAACTGGATTGTTTCAGGGAATGCCAGTCTAAAGTCTCAGTGCGAGACACTGAGATGCCACCAAAGGTTTCTGATGCCCATATGGAGGGTCCTGTCCCTTCATCCCTACCCCATCCATCCATGGCATGGTCTTACTTTCCTCCTTATACTTGGGAATAGGTGGCTTTAAGAAAGCACCTCCTGGGGTGTGCATTTATTTCATGGGTGGTATAGCAGCACATCTGATCCTGGGGGATATTTAACAGCACCCTCACGGCTTCAATGTATTTGCTTTACATTGATAAAAGTGAACAGGGACTCAAATTTGGCATTTCTTGCCCACCACTGATTGTGCATCTCCTTTTGGATTCACAACAGGCTTTTACTAGCACTGGCTTTACTGCCCATGCCCAGAGGCAGTGATTACTCTAATTCATATTAATGTTCATTTCCACACCATCTAAATCAAGCTCTGAGCTGTGGCCTCCAAAGTAGGAGAAGAGCCCCAAGTGATCCACCAGAAACCATGGCTCCATCCTCACCATCATCAACTGATGGAGGTGCTCGGGGCGGGGGGAAGCACAAGGGGAGCCCCCAGTACTGAAGCAGGCAGCGAGGCAGGTGACTTGTTAGAACATGGGGTTTTGACACCGGACGTTTCACTGCTGTGTTTTCATTGCGCCTTCTGAAAGCTGTGAGAAGTGAAGGTTATTAAAATTATATATGTATAAAAAAAAGGGCAAAAAAGAAAACAGCGAAAAGCAACAAGGAAAGTTTCTGTCCAACAAAAAGTCCAAAACTGGCTCCAATTGGACCTCAGTACGGAAATGCTGGAACTTGTACCCTCCAGTGGCAAAATAAAACAGGCTACCATTATTAGACGTTTTCTACAGCTAAAGATGTAACATCATAGCTAAATTCAGTCAGAGACAGGTCGAGCAACAAAAACCAGGAGCCAAGGCAGTCTAGTCTGGTCTGAAACTTGATTCAGGCACCAGATTATGAATAGATTTAACTAGTTTGCCAAAAGAAAATGTAGATTTTGGCAGTGTTTGGACTTTTTTTTTTTCTCTTTTTTTGGTGTGCTATATGTGGAGTCCTATTGCGCGCCGTGGGGATATGAGAAAAGAGCCTTTTTATATTATATAAGGTCTCGATGCGCATGTGTGTGTGTGTATATAGGATAAAAAACACAATTAACCCCATAAATGCTAAAGCGCCCGAAGGGCCTCTGCCCGGTGCCCCTTAGTCAGGAACTGAGATTACAGCCAAACTGGTTCTGCTGTTGCCTTTAGTGATGAACCCATCCCGAGCCACTGCTGCTGCCTGGGGACAGACCTTGCAGCAGAACTCATGGGGCTGTGTAGAAGCTGGGGAGATCCGGCACCACCAGCAAAGCTGCCTTCCATGGGGAGTTGTTTGTCCGCCCTTTGTAGGGTACCAAGGCCTCTTTCTGCCGTGGTCACTTATAATCTTTATTAATTACAGTGAAAAGCCACATTCATCTTCCTGTTTGCCATGGAAGTCCTATGCAATATCACCTAAAACACTCCTGAGGGACATAGGTGAGTATTTGAGTAAAGAAAAAGGTTTAGAATACCCGCAATGCTGCAGCCCACATATGTACAGCAAGAAAAACAAACAGGCGATCTCTGGAGGTAGATTTTGATGACAGATGCCAGTTCTCTGTGGTTGGAATTCGCTCTGATTCCGTTCAGGTATGTGGTATAGGAAGTAGTAAAAAAGGTAGGAGTTGAAGAAAGAAAATACAATCAAGGTGGGGAGGAAGGGATTGTCAGGAGAGAAGGGAGCAGACGCCTGCCTGCTGCGACTGCTCCTGCACTGGGGGCTTCTCTGGAGTATTTCATTAACAAGGAAAATACACATCAGCCTCTGCATGTGTGTATTTGCCAGATGTTACAGTTGAGTCTCAGCACAGACATCCCTATTATCCTTTGAGCTCCAAGAGCTACTGTCACCAAGACAAAGGATACCAATTCTCCTTTGCACAGCACAAGGGTTCAGCATCTCATTGTATCACGGAGCACTTAAGTCAATAGTGAGGTGTGTATGCATTGATTAATTATAGTGGTGATGTCATGAAACAGAGAATGGGGTTTTGAGAGCTGTATAAATGCATATACATGAGAGATAATGTAACTGTCAAGCTGAGACTCTTAGAAGAACCTATATTTTATCCCTGCTTATACATAGTGTATTGAGCAGTTGGTTATGTTGCAAGCTGTAATGCTAAGGTTTAATAGGGAATTGTGTTATACATTTGGAATAACTTGGAATTAATCTCTTAACTTACTGAGCGCAATCTCTTTTTATCAAGTCATTCTGCACCAGTATGCACTGGGAATAGCACCAGTATGGCACTACAGCACGCTTTACCCTTCTTCCTGTGGAAGTGTTGCTTAACTAGGTCCTCTAAGAACTGCAGTTTCTGCCGGTGTTTGTTCCAGCTCTGGGATAAATGTAGCTTTACCACCATGGTGGTGTGTCTCTATCAGGGCAGGTTTTGCCAGCCAGTCTACTAACATTGCATGGAACTATTTTTCCCTTGGGGAAGTGCATGATCAGGTCCACACAAGGTTATCCATCATTGTACCTTTGGTGCTATTCGTATATTCAAACTATTCCAGCTGCTTAAAATCATCTCGTTTGCAGTCAAATTACAACCCACCCCCCCCCCAGCACATAAAGAGTTACTACATGCCCCAAAGTACCCCAGTGACCCCTCAGTACTTATCATCATCTCTCCTAATTCAAGCACTCCTCTGGACTGCCTGGTGGAGGGTTTGCAGCAGGGGCCCTCTCCATAAAGCTGTCCTCAGGGATGCTGAGCTGGCAGAGGTCAGGCCAAGCTTGAAGGAGACATTTCTCACCTCAACACCTATTCCTGGACTCTCAGCTTTCTTTTATATATTGTTAGTTTTATTTCAATGAAAAAGCCTGGAAAGATACTGTGGTTAGAAACCACCTTTCTCAGTGGTACCCAGAGCTGCACAGGAGACACTCTGCAATGCAAACAGCAGAGACAGCTCTCGCGGCAGCAGAGATTTCACACTGGGCTGAAGCATCACAGAAGAGAATCCACATGCTGGTTTTGATATTCATTAATCATCCAGCTAATTTGTTTTTACACGGGAGCGCTGACAGCAAACGAATGTTATTATAGCAACAGCACACTGCATAATCCAGACTATTATGGTATTAGCATCGATGAAAACGACTGCTCTGTGTTCACTTATGCTCAATTCTGTATCCAACTGCAACTGTAAATATATCTATTTTTATTCACATCTGCTGAAAGAAATAGACCTACCATATGTGGCCAGAAGGATAAAAGGATTGCTGCTGTCTTTTTCTTCCTCCTCCCTCTGGTCCTTATCTCAGGAACATGAGTTGAAAACTGGTCCAGGATTTACTGACTGTTCAGAGACTTTTTACGAGGCAGTGCTTTCTCGGGCTGATATTGAGAATATATATATTTATATCTATGTACACACATGCACAGATGTATTACCGTGCCTAAGGTTATTTCTGCAGTCTATCTCTTTTGTATTTGTATACCGTGTTCACACAAGAGAGGAAAAGCAATCCAGTGGGTAAGGTTAACTTGGGATTTGAGAGACCTGGTTTTAATTCTGCTCTCTGCCATAGTCTTCCTTTTTAATACATATACATATATATATACACACACACACATATATATATAACTGTATACAGGTACATGGAAAAGGCACACAGGACATCGTCTACATTGCCTTTCAAATGCAGACCTGAGCCCACATTAGAGTCTAAATCTGCATTGCTTTGGCGCTTTGTGGATGGAGGTCCACAGTCAGCACAGGGTTTTGGTGAGCTTTGAGCCACACAGGACAGGGACAGACTTGGGCCACATCCTTCAGGACAAGGAGAAACCCACTCAGCAATTCCTTTCTGTCCGTACAAAACTCCAGTGTGTTACAGAGCTTTCCTTATTCCCTTGAGCATCCTCTTTGGGTTAGATGGTGGAGGAGGAACCTCTAATGGCTGCAGATGAGGAGGTACAGGAACTGTCTGGCTTTATCCAGGAGGGCCGTGTTAGCACTCTGTCAGCACAGTTGCTCATATGTTGTTACACTGAATAATGGATTTGCTTATATTCAACACCACATGACTTTAAAGCATTTAAAGCTTAACTGTAGACTGTTTTGAAACAGATGGGTACCTGGTCTTTCACAACATGGCAGCTCCAACGCACTCTCTTATTTAAAGCAATACACTCATAAAAATCAAGGGTGCCAATGAAGGGCTTTCGGGTGTTTAGTGGCTGAGGAATTATTAATACCAGTTGCAAATACGTGATTGTGCTGTTATTACTGATAGTACAACACAAAAACATCCCACAACAATGAGATTGAAATGAGCACTCGAAAGCCATTTCTTGAAGCAGTGTCAGTCGTGCACATGCCCTTTATTATATTGGGATTTTAACCATTTGGGTTGCCACGGATTTATAAAGGAATACTGCTTTACACAGCTGGAGAATGATTTATAAGGGTTCCTGTTAGCCCCTCATCAAACACAGGCAAAATACACTACAAAATGGACCAGAACCCCAAATCCAGCTTCAGTCTTAAGGAAGACCTGAAGAGATATGAGAGACCAACTCATAAATACATTGACACCCAGTTCTACCTGGAAAACTTAACGGGCATGGAAAGCAAATTGCTCTTTCTCATATCTGTTTGTCTTCCATTATTTGTGGTCTCTCACACAGTAGGAAAGTTGTGGTTCCCCTGATTTGCTCACTCATTCTGTTATTAGAGGAGATCTTGCCCTGCACCGTGGGGACCCATTTTTCTGTCCTCACTCTTTAGCCAGTGCGGGGATCCCCGTTCATCAAACCCGTCTGTCAGAAAGCTAAAACATGTCTATGCTTCTTCCTTCCCATTTTCTGTTGTTCAACTACTGACAGCCAAAAATGTGTTCGTATGCTTTATGCATGAGGAAAGGTGACTATTGATGCTAGCAAATGTGTGGTCATTTTTTTTCTTGTCAAAAATCAGTCTCTGGAATCACTGATGCCTCGTGAAATTACAGTCTAATGCAACCAACTGGAGTATAAAGTAACCAATTTCTTTACTTTTTAAGCAAATTATTCTCCTGGAGGTTGAAACACAAAACCGAGGAATATATGAAGTTATTTTTGTCCCTAGTCAGGGGAAATTAATGAAATAGCACCTCCCATTCTGTTGACATTGGCCAAGATTGCCAAAGTCCTTAGCGATATTGGGGTTCCCATTATGGGGAATATTGTAGTCACAGGAGGGATTCGGAATATTATACTGGTGGGAATGCCCATGTAAGCTCTAATGTAGCCGAGTACTTAAGCTCATGCTTAACTTGAAGCAAACAGTCAGTTGGAGTCAATAGTTACAGGGCTGTGATAAAATACATGTCTACATGCTGGATCAAATGTTATCAGGAAAAACTATGTGCGCTTTTAGTATGGCTTGAGACATCAGAAACCATCAGTAAACACTGTCTGAACAAAGTTCACTCAGTATGTACTCAGGAGTGTGTGTCCATATTTAAAATGCAATATTTTGATGGGGATTTTTGTAATTGGCTTAATTCTTTTCTGATAATCATGACATTTTCAACACAGTTTTTCACTCTGCAGAGGCCATTCCTCCCTTTCCGTTCTGCTGTGAAAACTGTGCTCAGTATCTTTGAACAGTTTACCTGTGCTTTCAACATGATGACCCTAGAGCCATTGCTATATCATATATTGTATTGCCACCTCAATGTGGTGAGTTTGTGAGGGAAATGACGCAGGGAGGCCAAATACACACAGTGAAATAAGGGATCCCAGCAAGAATAAAGGACATTGTTCATGGTTAAACACGCCATTCTTCAGCGTCTATTTTGATAACAATCTTGGAAAATACAGATTTTTCTTTGTCTAGATCTATTACTTTACTGCAGTTCTCCTTCAGGACTTTTCAACTTATAGGTTTGCACTACATCTAAAGCTTTATCCCAGAGATTTTATTCATTACACTATAATGTGCAAACTATGAGCACAAGTACATAATATGTGTAATAGTTATATGTATTAATAAAATGTGCTTGAAGCATTTTTTTTTTTTGTAACTAAATGTGGGTTTGGAAGCTGGAATTGGCATTCAATCTCATGTGTGCTAAAAAACTGTATTTAATTTACTCTGTGTGTAATTACATGCCTTGATATAATTGGATTGAAGACATTATTCTCTTCTCATTGAAAGAAGAGGTATTATACAAAGTTTCATCTGGACTCCAAAGAGTCCAAATTCCCTCAGAGGAATTCCAGTATTTCTTTCCCTTTTCATCTCTATTCATAGAAAACACACCTAATGAACAACTAGTTAAATAGTCATCAGAGTAGGACTAATTCCAGTCCAGTTTCCACTGGTGATGGAATTAACCCCATCCATTACAGTGGAGTGGCTCCTGATGGATGCTGCTGTAAGCATCAGGATGGGGATGGGTGGATGAGATATCTAATCCCCCTTTCTCCCTCTGTGTTTGCATCTTGTTTGGTTTTCCTTCTGTTTGGATCCTGTTTGTAAGGAGAGTAGCGGTACCCAAACAGTGATGTGGACCTGAGCCTCACCTTGCTTTTCCTGGGGCTTAATGGAGTACAGAAGACTCCAAAAGCGTGTCAGGATCAGGCCCAGTGACAAGGGGGAGCTGTATTCAAAACTAAAAGGGAAAGAAAAGCAAGAAAGTTATTGCAGTGTTGTGTAGCTCCTTCTCTTCACTAAGACCCCCGTAAACATTTCCCTTCTAATCTTCCTGATACCAAGTGCAGCAAATTGTCAGCAGAGGTATGAAACCCGAAACGTGGTCCATGAGCATTCAGTTAAGGAGCAGACCTTGGCCAAGGACCCCTTCCCTTTCATATCCCGCCCTGGTGTGCCCTTCCCCTCTCCCCCATCCCTTCCCTTCCACCCATTGTACGGCTTCCAAGATTTCTCATGGAAATAACCCCATGGCTTGTTTTCCATTACGGGTTAATACCGGATTTAAGGCTCTTATTTTCTTTTTCCTGACATGTCGCCCATCACGTTATGATTATTAGAGTTTGCTTTTGAAGAGTTACCTGAGGTGAAGTCTAATTGGACTCCAGGCTGCTGAGGAAGGATGCCAGGGCTCGGGAGCGCTGCCAGCCGCTGATGTGGCTCATGCACAGACAGCAATCACAGCACCGGGCTCAATTTCATGCCATGATTTAAGATACAGTCTGTAAGGGTACACTGATGATAAACCTACAGTGCCTGTTAGGGAGCTGGAAGCAGGAACGGAACCGATCAGCATTTAGTATAATATTTAATGGCAAAAAAGCTATATATCAAATGACAGAATGCAACAAAGGAGAGGTTTAATGGCTCCTGACTCTAACCCTGTAAGAGTTTCCAGGCTCTCCCACTGGTTTTGGGAATCCTGCAGTGGCTAACAGATACTGCAAAGCTCATCCAGTACTGGTTGAAATACGGCGATCTTGCATATTCTGCCTCATTCTGCAACAAAGCATTGCAGGCTGGATTCTGCCACCTGAAATTGCACAAAGCACGTCTCGGGGACTGGGTACTAACCTCACTTTTGCATTACTGCTTGCAGTGACTTTAGTGGCGTTGCTCACAGAGGTGAGTGCTGTGCAGGGAACACAACAGTGAGAATTGCTTGGGAGGGCTGGAAAATCTGGCTTGTCATTTTGTGTCAGTGTATGTAGTAATAACTGAAGGGAATGTTCTGAGCATCTCCGGTGACACTTCATCCATTTCCATTTCTTTTCCCTTCAGTTCTTACCTGCTTTCATGTGCTTCTAGCTAAGACCTGGCTGTGTTGATAATGAATAAAATTCAGGTCCAGAGGTATCTTCCCAGTAGATTCAATTAGCTTTAAATGCTGCTGGAGAAACCACCTTGTTTTCTTTCTTGTCTACCAATGTACATACTATGTTTTTTTAACTAATAACATAAAGACACAAGGGAGCGAAAAGGAGTCAAACACCATCACAACTCACTTTCTGCACCTCAAGGACTCCACTAAACAGGCATTAACAGCAGCATTAGCAACATGCTTTTTGTATGTCTTGGCATTTCAGAGCACAAACACCAGCTAAACATCCAAGTCTATTTGTTTTCATGAGGTGTTTCAAATAGAACCATTTTATCAGCAGCTGAACGGGATGCAGTGGGGCAAGGAGATGGTGGGCAAAAGAGAATTGAGACAAAGGAATTGAAACATAGAAGAAAAGGAAAAGAGGAGAATGAAAATGATGAAACAGGTTTGGGTTTCTCTCTCATGACTTTTCTTTTCGCTTTAAACAAGCTCTAGAGAACACTTGATGTGCTCTGTGGGATTGTTCCCTCGGAGATGATTAAAACCAAATCCCATCAGCCATTAGGCCCTTTTGATATGGTCATGGGTTTCCACCTAATTTTATCAGCCCAAATGGTGACTAAACGGGGAACAAGCACCATTTGACCAACTCTCTCCCAATGCATTTTCCTAACCAAAGGTGGCAAAGGTTCCCTCAATGAATTCTGTTTCCATTTCCAGCACACACGTGCACACAAACAGGCACACTTAGGAGGGAGAAACCAAAACCTGTATTTACCATTTCTGTACAATCAGATGTTTTAGAGATTAAGAGAAAAGGAGAAGGGGGAGAGGAGGAGGGGAAAGTCACATGGGAGGCAAGAAAAAAAGAAAACCACGCTTTCTATCTCTTCCTACTTCTTTTTGGTTGGGTTTTTGTGGGTTTTTTTTCAGTTTCCAGCCCCATGTTGTGACTTTGACAAATGATGATGCGTAGGGAAGATTTATGCCAGGTCTCGGAGCATTAGCACATTATCACGAGCAAAACAGAGCCCTTGGTTGACATCATCAGGGACCCATTGAAGCATTTTTTGAAAGTGATATATGGGCCAAAGCCCATCTTAGAAAGAGCTGTGGTGCTGTCCTGGTGGATAAAGTCTGGGGGGATGCCCGGAGAGAGCCAGGTGAAGACACTGAGCATTAGATGAGAAATGGTTAGTAAAGACCCGTGCTGGAAAGGAAAGAGGAGCCTCTCTGCTCTCGAGGGACCAGCCTGTTGAATGATTTAATGGCTACCTTTAGGAAATGCCTTTTGCTTTATTGCTTTTGCTGCCTTTTTCTTTTTTCTCTTTATTTCTTCCTCTTTTTTTTTTTCTTTTTTAAGGGATAGAAATACAATGTAGGCTCTTCCCCTCGTTTTCACCTCCATATCCCAAATCAGCGCTCCTGTAAGGCCACAGCTTGAAACGTGTCTTTGCAAAAGACTCCCAAACTTATTGATGAGGACAGTCTGAACTGTTGAAAAAGAAACCAAACCCCCCCAGATTAAGCATATATGTATTTACTACAAATGCAAAAGGCTTTCTGAGTTCACTGCAAAGGGTTTCCACTTCTGTTAACTTCATTCTGAATTCATTTCCAGCACTGCCCAAGAGCAGGGCTGTAGCTCCCAGGATTAAGCTGTGCAGACTTTCCACAGAGGTGTCAGAAACTGCATGGAAAACTGGTGGGATTTTCAGAGCTACTTCAGTCATCAGACCAATAGTTTTTATCCCTCTTCATTGCCAAAGCTTCTTTAAGATGCTTCCCATTTCACCGCACAGAAACTGCAGAACCTACTCGGCATGGGAGTCGCTGATGACGTTCATTGTGCTTCTAGAACCAAATGGTGGATTTTAGTGTTTCTCTAGAATTAACATTTTCTTATATTGGGTGAATGAATTTTAGCATTTCAGTGATAAGGTTTTGCTCTCCAGTTTGCTTTGAGATTCAAGAAAACCACACATGGAATTTACAAGTCTCTATTTACCCTTGTGAGTCAAATCTTAAGGCAATATTTTACTTTCTAGAGTTTTATTATCTTGGGCCTGAAATGTCAAGGAAAGATTAAGATTTCAGAGCTAGTAAGGTTCAAAGAACCAAGGTTGAGACAGTTTACCATTTCAGAGGAATTCTAGACTGTTCTTTTAGGAACTTGTGTATCTTTGCTAGAGCTACATAAGCTACAGGGATGAGAAACTGTAGAAATCATATATGTGGTTCCTAAGAAATTGGGTTGATTAAATTTGCTTCACTGGAATCTCCATTTTTTTTCCAGAGCTGTTTAAATATTGGTAATATATGTGTTATAGTTGAAGAATTCAATCACTTATTTCTTATCTACAGTACTCTGCACAATCTGTGCCTCTCGGAATGCCGCAATTTAGCTAAAAATCTAAACCAAGAGATAAATAAACCAACACAGGCAGCAATATTTAAAGCTCAAAGGGGCGAAGTTAACACAAGTAGGTTCTTTCTCGCCCAGAAAAATGCTGCACATCCATGTTTTCAATAGAAGAGCCACTGAACGAAGAAAGACTCAGTCATTCTTCCATACACAAACTACAAAAGTTAAACACGTCTCGTAAACAAGGAGCAGGGAGCAGAGATTTCAGTGCTCTCATGGAAGTTTTTGAGGGTGCACACAGATAAAGAAAACATTTTTTGAGTAAATGACTTGTATCTTTTCAGCACCGTTTCAAGTACAGTGTGTCAAGATGATTGATGATATAAGCCTGTAGCAGCTTCATGACAAATTAGTGATTCTGACATATGTTTGATGCTCTAAGCAGTTTTCACTTGAAAGTAAGACGACTTGCTTTCCAGGTGCTGCCTTTGCTCAGGAGCTTGCAATTGAGCCTGGGGATTCAGTTAGCTGGAGGACAGCAGGGTTTCTGGAAATATCATCAGAGCACCCAGCAATCAATGTTTTCCCAGGGCTACTGTCTTATTATGTGTAAAGAGATGCAACCTAAATGCAGATGGAATGTCAGCATTAAATAAGGGAATTAGATGCTAGGTTCAGAATGGGTGAGGGGATAACTGTAACAATACAGTCTCACTCCTCCAAGTAAATGTCTCTCTTTCAGGAGGCAGAGCCTTCTATTTACTTATTTATTCTGGGGGGCAAAATTTGCCATTTTACAACTTTGTGGATTTGTGCATTAGTAGCAATACACCAGTAATCAGGGTGGTAGCATCATTCCAGGTCATTTGTCTTCAAACACAAGACCAACAGTAAATATAGATCTTTAGTTAAACCCCCCCTCCCCAAACACCATGTTACAAACCTAATCTACAGGAAACACTAATAATCCCAATTTCACCAGCTGCCTTGGTTTAGGTACAACCTCACCATCATAGGAGCAGGCCAGCGAACTGAACAAGACTTGCAAAGTCTTGATCCCCTCCTTTCTCTAGCATGGTATTGAGATAACCTTTGCCAATGAGTCACTGGCTTTTCCTAAACCCATGTGGCAGAATCAGATCCCATGTTTTATCATGGAATAGGAAAAAAAAAGAGGGAAGAAAAGGGCATTTTCCACAAATAATGCTGCTCAGTGTTGCCGCCAGCTCTACACCGAGATATCGGGCCGTGCTTGCGCGCTTTCCTCCTTGGACAAAAACAAACCCGTGTTTTGAGAGAGTACCGTTGTAATTGTGGGCAGTTATATGGAGGGGAAAAATAATGTGGTTTGTCATCAATCTCTCGGTGTGGCACACAAGGGCTGACTTGTTGAAATTTTGTAGGCTGTATTTACAGAGAAAACATAGACCTGGTGCTGTGCAGAGCCCTATCAGTCCCAAGGTCTGGAAGAATCATATCGGAGAAGAAGGGAAGGCTTGAATCATAACCTTGCAGGATAATCTAATCCATAAGGGAACAGAAATTACTCTGCTCCTGTGAGCAAGATCAAAACCTGAAGAATTTAATTATTAAGGACTTATTTGTGAATATATACATAGACTGGTTTGAGGTGAGAGCTAACAAATAGCAGCAATTACTCTTATTGCTGTTTTACAAAGCCACAGACAATGGGGAAAATGAAGGATGGATGCTTCCAGCCTTGAAAAATGCTACACTGGAGTAAAATGAGATGGTGTGTTGCTGTATTGGTTTTAGAATGGTGTTGTTATGTGGATGATCTTATAACATAAAGGCTTTGTAAAAATCCTATAGCAAGCCAGAGCCCCTGCTCTAACTCATCAAGACAGAACTATCACATCTATCACTATCTGGTAGAGACCGAAAGCAGAAACACATGAGAAATGGCTGTTTCTCCTTCATTTTTACTCTGTAAAAGTTAAGCAACTCCTCTGTAACCACAGGATCTATTTGCAGTCAATGGAGAAAGGAGCTATGCAGCTCAAGAGGAACAGTCATGCCTTACAGCATGATACGGCCAGGTTGGACACAGAGGCTTGGAGCAAGCTGCTCTAGTGGAAGGTGTCCCTGCCCGTGGTAGGGGTTAGAACTGGATGAGCTTTAAGGTCCTTTCCAGCCCAAACCATTCTATGATTCTATGGTATTATCCCCTGAAACAAAACATGTCTGAAGAGTTCGCAGTCCTTCCAAACTTGAACTGCACCTACACCTCTGTAACGAGAATATCCCCAGCCTGGCTGTCCTTGACAAGTTCTGTTTGCAACTCATACTGTTTATTTTCTTTAACTTTTTAACTTTGTTATTCGGCAAAATCAGAAATGCTGCATGAAAGGTACCCCCCCCAATGTAGTAAATGGCCTCCTTCTGCAATTCAACTATTTTTCATTCCATTTTGTTTCAAAATAAAACTGAATCTACTTCTTATTAATATTGCCACACAAAATCACCCACATGCATAGCTCTAATACATAAAAGGAGCATTTTCTCTTACTTCCATTAAAACATCCAGAGGGCAGTGGCAGTGAGAGTAAATTGAGAAGACCAAAGTTAAACAAAACCAGTCTCGTACGCTTTCTGCAACTTCATTGTCTGCTTTGAGTGTAGGTTTGCACCGTACACGTTCCACAGTTAAATTATCATAAAAGCCCAATGGCTATTTTAACTAGCTCACCACTTACGCACGCATATACAGGTTCAGCTTTCGTTCTCTGCCTTGTTAAGAGCATGGTAGGTAGCTGGTGGGTAATTGCTTGCAATGTCACCCCAAATGAGTTGAAATTTGCCAACTTTCAGGTTTTGCTACAAGCCGAAATCTAGGACAGATTTATGGGGTTTTATTACTGAAATTGATCCGTTCATATATCTTGAGCTGACTTGCCTGGAGTCCACAAAATTCCAGGGAATAATTGACTGACCAGTCAGTCTACTGTCTATAAATGTATAAGCTGAGTATTGGTGCTCTCCAAGCCTGAGCCTCCCTTCAATACGCTGCTTCAGTGCTAATTCTTGGAGCACCGTCTCTTGCTAAATCAGTGGCAAGACATCTACAGAGCCCCGGGGGTTTAGGATCTGGCCTGCAGAGCCTTGTTCACAAGACGGGAAAGGGTGAAATTTCTTGCATGTTTTATTTGCCAGCTATTGTAGTTTTCAGTCAGACACGAGCTGTTTGCAAACCTTGCATTCCTCCGTGGCTCTAACCATTACAAATGAGAGGAAAAAATCAAGGCTATCAGCACGGGTCACCGCAATGGTTTTGACACAGAAATGCTTCAATATTCATGATTCTTTCTTTCTAAAGAGTCCTATATTCAGCTGGGAGGGGAAAGAGATTAAAAAGCAGTTTCAAAATGAAACTGGAATTATTGCTGTCATTTTAAAGTTAACTGGAGGCACATTTTGTTCAGGGTGTTCTTTGGGCCAGCCAGCTAACCAGAAAACCTCTTGCTTGCACAGCTCAAGTAACTGAGAACTTCATGGCTGCTTGCATCAATGTACATAAATGTATATTATGTACCGAATGTATGTAAAAACCCTAGTTCTCACACAGCTTGGTATATAGCCTAGGATAACTTGATAATGATGATATTATTGTTTCACGATGGCATGGTGCCTTTAGTCCCAAATGATAGCATTTTACATCTATAATATGTAATAAAATATAACTATTTCTTGGCTTGGTCGGGAACCCAGATTCTGTGTATCAGCTGTTGGCTGAAGGGAGATGGGAATGCTGACCACATTCTGGGGTAAATCCCGAGTCTTCCTTCAAAACGTGTCCCAAAATCATAGCCTGCAATGCCAGCTTCACACAACGCTTTGTGTGGCTTCTTTGGAGGAAACCTCTAATACCCAACGCTGGTTTGCTCTGCACTGAGATTTAGTTTGTTCTGCTCTAGCACCTGTAGCTTGCACACACTCACACACACAGAGAACAGCTTAAAAGGAGTTTCTTTGATTTCTGCAAGGGGAAAATGCTGTTCACCTTCATCCCTTATATATTTGCTGAACATGTGGGCAGCACAAAGCACATTATTTGTGTGTGACTTCTGTCCCAGGGATGGTGGCATCAGCTCTGTTTAATGAATAAAGCTCCTATTTCTGTAATCGCAAATCCTGCACAAGGATTTCAGCACTTAGAAAAATAGCAATGGTGCAGAGGATTAGGGCACTAATTGCGTGTATATACAAAACGAGATGGGATTCAAATCTGGGGATTACAGAGCTTGTGATGGTCTTCAGTTACAGCCAATGTCTGAGTTTTCCAGATGGGCAGAGCAAACGAAAGGCAGAAAAGAGAGAAGGCGGCAGAAAACTCTAATAACAACAGTAAATATCATTCTAAAATACCCAGTATGACACAGTAATTCATGGAAATATTTTAATGGCATCATAAAATATTCACTGTAACTAATAGTTGTTCTGGAGAGGACAAGGAATGGATGGAGATACTGACTATTAATTACAGTCCTGTTCAGTTAGCTCATTTTCCTATGGACATAATATGAAAAGCCTCTAAATATAGACAGAGATAGTAATTAGTGTTTGCCTGTTTATATAGGTCAAACCAGGCATCTGCAGGCACAAGACAGCTGAATATAGTGGGGTTTGTCCCACAAACTCACCAGGGAACAGTACCTGCTCCATAGGCCTGTAAAGTGAACCGCTGGGATTTTGTAATGAATTGTTTCCCAGTTTTACTCTCACAGAAGGTTTCTTGATTGCTTAATCCAAAGCCCATCGGAAACAATGGAAACCTGTTCATTTCCAACACAGGATTTTTAATAAGACCCCAAGTAGCAGTGAAATAAATGAAGCTCTATAAAAATGAAGCAGAAATACGCCCAGAAATCGTTTTAAAATGGTTCAAAAATTCACAGAGAATAAGGTTAATTTTTTCTTTCTAAAGGAGTTTTAACTCATCTTTGGAGTTCATAGGCAGAAACGTGGTTTCCCATCAGAAATCTGAAACTGGCTTGAAATGTCTGTGCAAAAGATCTCATTTTCTATTACTGTCTGTGAGGCAGGATGCCCTCTACTCTATCACTCTATCAATTCCCTCTATGCCATCATTCTAGAGAGAAGATAGCAATTCTGCAGGGATTAATTCTGAATTAGCTCCTTGCTTCAAACCCACCCCAAGTGATCCTGTTTGTCTGATCAAGAAGAACACGTGACAGCTAGCAGTGCTAAATACATCTCCAGAAGTTCCTGGCTCTCTTGAAGAGGGCTTAAGGGATTCTACAGCCCTTTGTTTCAAATGCAGGATGCACAGTGCCACTGCAAACCTTCCTCACCTATTTTCCACCTGATTTAGCACATTTCCACTCATCTTCTGTCTTCCTCAACCTGTTTTTCACATGCCTATGTGTGTGTGTGTATATATATATATATATATATATATAGATATGCCTATGCATGCATGGTGTCCTTTTTTAATGCTGAAAGACATTGCGCTTTATGACCAGCTTAGCAGAGAAGCAGCCCTTCTTCATTAATGCCAGCACGAGTGTCTTCTGGGATAGATTTCAGTGTCAATCCCCAAAAGACTTGTTCCTTTGCTGAAGTAAATTATTGCATTATTATTTGAGGAGGTGATGAGATCATTTATTGTTTTTAAGGGTTAATAGAGCCTGTCAGGGTCTTTTTCCCTCGGCTGGTTTTGCTGCTGCTCTAGGATCAGTAACAGCTCCAAGCTACACGATGCTAAATCAGACCACACTTTCCTGAAGAAAAGAAAAGAAGAAAAGAAAACTTACCACCAAGCAAAGAAGCAGTTCAGTCTGGTTTAAAGGAAGGGGAGGGAGGGAGCCAGGGGGAACAGGGACTAACTTTGGAGAGAAAATAACAAACTTCAAGTCCTGAGGTCTTTCCTCTATATTGAAAAGGCAGTTTGGAAAGGAAATTAGTAAAAACAAACAGAAGGTGCCAAGGTTTCTTTATCATACCTGGAGTAGGATATGCTAAATTCCACAAGCCCTCGCACTGGCGCCTGGTGCTGCCTCGGAAAAAATGGTACCCACGGCTCTATAAAATGATCTATTGGGACTTCAAAGTCGTGGCAGCCCCGTGTGGCACAGGATGTGCTCAATTAATTATGTGATTTTTAACTGACAGGGGTTGGGAAAAGTAAAAATAATAAAAAGGGAGGGAAAAAAAAAAAGGGAACATGACGAAGAAGAAAAAGGTTTTTAGAGAAAATAAAATTAAAAAAAAATCAGAGCAGTAAACTGAAAGGCCTTGTTGTCTGTCTGCCAAACAGCAGCAGCAGATAAGGTCCGGAGTTGCCGTGGAAACTCAGGCCCGTAGGAGACAGAATCCAATTTCAGAAACCACAAAATCAACATAAACGTGTGCAAAAATAAAAAGGTTTGTTTGGCAAGTAATAAGGAGAAGGCTACCAATGTATAAACCAGATGAACCGGGGTGACCTTAGCCAACTTTAAGCCATAATAATGACGATGTCCCATGTAGCTTTGGCACCTCCGAAATGAGCAGTAACCAGACGCCGTCCGTGCTGTTATCATCTAATTGCCACCCTTTTTCTGTAATACTCAATCCCCAAATCTCCCTCCCCCTTTACCCCCTCTCCCTTTAAAATAAAAGGAGTGAGGAAGGATAAACAGTCATTAAAGCAATGGGAGTAATCTGAGTTTAAACCTCAAAAGGCTGAGGGATTCAGAACTGATGCCTTTATCTCGACTTTCACCTTTATCTTGTCTACTAACTGTCCTAAGTTATTATGCAGAAAAGAGTGATTTTCCTTTCTTGCTCTTTAGTACATGGGCCAAATAAAGTGAGAGCTTAAACCATTGTCAAGTCTGTGAAGGCTATGCAATTGCAACTTTTTCAGTTTTCCTGGAAAAAAAAAGATGTTCTAGGACATGGGTTACTATCACTATAGTAAAATAGACGTCACTGAAAACACACCAGAATGCCACTTCTGATACCAGCTGCAGGGATTTCTTTAATGAAAATGTCTTGGGAACACTTGGACAACTTTTAAACCAAACTATATTGCTCCTGGGTAAAGTGGGATGGCCAATACTTTCCTCTTCTGTTTTTTTACCATGTTCAGCCATTCTATGAGACAGAATTTACCCAGCTTGGTCCTTGTTCCTGCAAGGGGAATGTAGGCAGGGAGGCTTTAGGCTCTGCCACGCTTAGGAGCTCCCTGACTACCAAACAGCAGCAATATCTCGGAAGCAGTTTCACACTGCTCCTCATCTTTAGGATGCAGTCCCTGAGAATACCCAATGTAATGTACTGTACTGGTGCTGTGATGCTTCTTGCAATGAGCTGGGGATAATCACTACAGACAGCAAAGCTTAAAGGCCATTAATCTCAATAGAAATATAGGAATATACTTTATTTGCCACTGGAATGATGATCTCTGTATCACTATGTTCTCATTCCTTCTTTCAGCAAATGCCTTACTCCAGTATTAACCTTATTTAGGCAAAATGCAGTTGTCTTCACTGTTGGTCCCTGGCAGTTTTGTCTTGACAAGCACTGAGGGAGGCACTGCTCTATACAATGCACTGAAAACTGTATTTATGGGCAGGAGGGTTTTGTGAGGCTTTGGAAGGTGAAGGCCTGGTAATCCCCAGCACTTCATACCCACCACTGCACTTTTGCTTTATGCTGTATTTTCTCGCTTCCAGCAGCGCCGTGGGGGTAAAGCAGCCAACAGCTTCTTCAGCAGTGTCATGTGTCCCTTTTTAAGAGCACTGTTACACAACCACATGGAGCTTAACTTGGTCTAGCAAGAATAAAACAGAATATCGAGGTGGAAGGTGTGGGACTAAAGTTCTCACAGTTTGCATGTCTCTTGCTTTATCAGTGCTTTCATCCAACACCATAGCAAGCTTGTCCTTCTCCAGCCCTTACTTAGGGAGCTTCAGTCCATGTTTTATCCCTAAATGGATTGATTTTCTGCTATGTCACAAACTCCTGGGCAGCATGATTGAGAGCTTGGACACTGCAGAGATCTAGGGGCTCCCTACTACCCTTTCTAAAGTCTTCTTTGTTAGGATAAAGGCTCATGTTGGAAGCAGAGAGGAATCGGTAGGAAAGGGATGGGAGGAAAACCGAAAGTGAGAAATACAGGAACATCCCTCTTCGTTACAGAAGTAATTTGCACTTTCAGCTAAATTCACTACAGCTTCTCAGGGAGTTTAAGAGAAAAGCATTTCTGTGTCACTGAGCAAGCTTAATAAGGAGTCGTGACAGCATGGGGTTTTCATGTCTCGCTGCATGGGGACTCCCTGCGCACAATGCGCTTTGACCCTGCGAGCCGTGGGGCCGGAGCTGGGCTTGGCAGGTTTTTTCTCTCCTTTGCTTTCACAAGACTTGCTCTGTCAGCAGAATCCAGAGCTAAGGTGGCTCGCTTGCCATCCACAGGCCAGATCTGTCACCTAGCCTCTAACGTCCCCAGCACACGGAGCGATGCCAGGTTCCCACACTCTGGTCACGCACTGCAGGTATCAGGAGGGTTTGTTTGCTCTTGTCACCTGGGTGCTGCTGGGTTTCCCCAGAGCAATTCCTCTTCCAGGGAGTTTGCTTTGGGTGGCACGATCCCACTGCAAAATGGGGCACAAAGAAAGAGGGGCACACTCGCAGGCACCAGGAGCCGAGGGATGATGGTGTAGCAGGCGCTTAGGGCTGGGAATAAAGAGGTCTGTGTTCCCGTCCCGGTGCTGCCAGCAGTTTGCTGCGTGACAGCGAGTGAGTTATTTTGGCCTCTACTTTCCAAAGTGCCCACAAGCTTGGATGCGTCGGGTTTGTGCATGGTCAGTTTGGCTTGCTTGCATTCTGAAGGACCTGGTTCTCAGAAGCAATTACAGCCTGAAGATGCAAGTCGCTTCCCCACGGGCTGCAAACAGTAGACGCTCGTTACCCGCAGGCAGGCACCAGAAATCAGTGACAACTCCTCCGCCTAGGTACATGGCTTGGGAAAAGATAATTACTCCTTCTCTCCTGCACATCTGCACCAGGCCAAATATAATGAAGCCCTATATTTTAATGGGCAGTAATGTTTAATACTTGACATTAGGTAAATACACTTTCCTTGCCGCTAGAATAATTTCATACAGCTTTAGGGTGGAGCTTTGAAAAGCTGCTGGGTAATGGAGTACAAACCCGACTGCGCTCAAGGCTCACACTGTTTTGAGAGTCCCACCCTTAATCTCTGATCATTACAAACTCTTACCAGCCAGTAAATCTCGACCGCTGTGTTTGCAATAATGGTTATACCAAAAAACCCAACACCTGAGGTCAAACCTTCCGCGGTGTTTCTGAGGACACGAGGTGATGTCACACGCAGCCCATGGGCTCCGTGGCCGGGCTCAGGCAGGGAAAAAGTCTATTTATTCCAAAGCCTTGGCAATGCAGAGCAATGGAAAAGGACATAAAGAGCTCAAGCATATAGCTGAAAGGTAAATAGCAGTTCACATGAAATATGTCTCCGAGTTAGTCCATGCCCAACAAAAGCTCTTGAAACGTATCTGGATATATTGTAATGTCTTTTTTTAAGTACTTTACCAGTCTATCTAGGGCAGTTGAGTGGATGTCAGCAGTAGCGCTGCGTTTAAAATGATAGATATTTTAGAATGAAACTATAAATCTCTACAGGCTTACAATCTACTTCCTTTTAGAGAATGTGGGTAATGGCAAATGGAAATTTACAGTCCTAAGGAATCAAGCAGCGGTGCCGTTTGGTCTTGATGCAGCAAACACGCATCTGCGTTCTTTAAGGGGGTGATTTTCCTCAATAGCTTGAAGGCCAGCAATGGTATCACTCAAGAAAAAGCCATGAAAAGTGCTTGTGGAAAGGATATACTGCTTATCTAGCTGACCTCATCAAGGGAAAGCACCTTTATATACTGTTTAGTGTCTAGGAATACTTATAATTGACATAAGTGAAACAAGGAATTGACTAAATAAGATGGAATGTTTTAAAACAGAAACAGTGGGGGGTTTTCAAGCATCAAATGGACTTTTCAGCGGTGCAGCATTAAAGGTGTGGGCTTGGTGGGGATCAGAGTGAATACAAAGCAACTCTGCTGTCAATGCAGATGCACCCAGGTACTGTGATGTTCACCCCTCTTCTGCTGATGCTCACCAAGTTCCCTGCCTTTCCTTGTGCCTCTGGTTGCTACCAAGTGCTGGAGTGGGAAGACAAGGCTGAGGTAACGCAGAGCTTAACCCTGCCTGTGTGTTTGGGATGGCAGAGAGGGGAGGAAGGGAAAACTGTCTCTAAGCCACAACACTAGTCCCGTACTGAAGCCTGGGTAAACATGACGGACATGGTGGAGGAAATAAATGCTCAGGCGCTGCTGAGCCAGAAGCTACCTCTGTTTGCATGAGAGAAGTGACAGAGTTCAGGTTTAATAAGGTAGCAGAACTGGCCTCCGAGCTTCGCCTTCCCTCACATGGATCAGAAATAACATCTGAAGCATTTTGTAACACACTGTAAGGTACTGAAGGCTTCTGTTCCCAAAGAGTGACGTTATTACAAGGTGCAGCAGCATTTTGTGACAGGACTCTTCCACTATTTTTCTGTATGAGATAATAATATCACACATTATCCTGAAGTAGAATAACAGAGCCTCCTTAAATCATAACACTGAGAACCTGAATTGGTTTTCAAAAGAAAATTAAATAGCCCATTAGATGATTTATTCTCTTTTGCTACACACAGCTTATTTTGCCATTAAAACTTAGCTGGTCTCCAAGCACCAGAAAGAAAAATGCTTGCAAACACATTTTCTTAGGACTGGTAGAGTTGGAATAAACTTCAAGTATCATCTTGTTATATTCAATACTGTGCCACCTCTTTTGAGGCCTTTTTCAGGACCATAACACCAAGCAGGGATGCTTCAGCTTTCCCTGCAAGGAACTGGCTCAGCCCCATGAGCCACGTTTGGTCAGCGTATGATTTGTGTGGGCAGTGGGTACGTTTTTTGCCCAGTGTATCACACAGTAACAGTGCTGAGCTTAAAAACAGTGCAATAGGCTCTGGTTTCTGTGGGCTTGATTAAGCAAGACAAAATCCATTAGTGTCTGAGACCTCACAGGTTTCTGGAGGCAAATTGTTCCAATTACCAGCACCCCAGAGCAAATTAGGAGGCAATTAAAAGGAGCGGCTGTGATTTCACCAAGCTCCTCTTGTCACTGTCATGCACATTCCATTTGAGGCTCATTAAAAAGGCATTTTGTCATTTCAGTTTTTCTCTAGCAGTGGCATTTTTCTTTCTGAAACACACACTTGCTACACTTGGAAATAGTCCCTAAAATTGAGAGGGGTGAGGGTATGTGCACGGATTTATACTGAGTGCGGTTCAGGTGAACGCCTCTGGAGGGGCTGTTGCTGCTGCTTACTCCACGCACCGAAGTCTCAGACCTCTGTGCACAACATATGCTTTTTGCACACTGTCTATCCGGAAGGAAAATGAGAAGAGAGAAAAATCCATTATCTCCCCATCTTCTTGCCCCGAACAAGATGAGGAAGTGCTGCTTTATTGGCTTGCTTTTACACAAATCATACTCATGAGCCTACTGTTACGAAGTCTTCAGTCAGGGGTCTCAGGGCACATCGCAAATAGGAATTAATTGTGCTTCCCAGATAGGTAAAGTGGGGAATTAAGATTTAAGTTCCTCAGCATCACACAGGAAAGAGGAGTTGTGACCTATAGCATTTCCCAAGCAAATTCACCATCCTTGACTCATTCCAATTGGAAGAAAAATTCACACTATGCAGCCTGGCACTGTCAAGTCCAGCTCTCCTCATCTGACTTCTCTCCCTGAACACCGTGTGCTGTCACCAGCCATTCTGCCCCAGGCTCTGCCTTTTCCCATTCGCATTCCTAAACCTCTTGGAGATCCTCCATCTTCTGTACCTTCAGTCTCAGGACACTGGCTAACCCCAGCGTGTTTAATGCCTTGGGTGCTGGCTGGTTTCCTTCGGCTTGGAGCTGTTCAGTGGTGAGAGGCTTCATGCCAAGGAGGGAACATTTATGGTCAGTGGGAGGCAGGACCCAGCCCCAAGCATGGGGAGGAACAAAGCCACTTTTCTTGGACTTTACCCATCAATTGACTCACCTCATCTCTCCCCAGCCCATACTTTCAGTTGGAGCAATCCCCACTCACTTCTGCATCCAAATCCCCTTGTAAGAGTGAAGGCAAATTACATCAGGAGCTGAACTGAGTACAAATGTCCAGAGTGAGCTTGGGGGTGGGGGGGAGAAGAGAGGCATTTGCAGTTGTAGTGAATCATTGCACAAATCCATCTCATTTGGAGGCAAGGGAAAAAAGAGTCGGAGATACAGCACTTGGCACTATTAAGGGCAACCAGGGCGGAGATGGGAGCTCCTCTCTGGCACTTGAGGAGATGCCTGTTCCTGTGTAAAGGAAAATAGGAGGTGGGAAAGACCCCCACCCTCTGGGAAGTGGAAAGGAGAAGTAAGGCACAGTTCAGCGCAGGAGTAAGGAAAGGATGGGGAGATGCAGAAACACACACTTCAGGGAGCTGAGATGCTGACTGTTCTTGAGCATTTAAAAAGTTCCTAATCTCCTTGGTTTAACACCACGTGTTAGTCTGAGAGGTACCACCCAAGGCAAAAAAAAAGGCAGATTAAAAAGTAAGCCTCACACCCACTAGTGTGCAACCAAATCTGCTCCGTCATGCTGCGGGACTGATGGAGGAAAGGAGAAAGCTTGCTCCAGCCCTAATAATTCTGACGATTCATCGCTCCGCATTAACAGAGGTCTTTGGGGACAGAAGCAACGGGATCACGCTGCTTCTTTAGGGATAATAAACACTCCTGGTAAACACGCCTTCCCCATCCCCTAAATACTCGCCTCCCGCAACTAACGTGAGTCACGGATCCCACCCAACGGCAGGTCACTGGCTGCTCAAACCAGCGTTAATACCACCCAGCATCAATCCTCCTCGCTGCTGGAAGGCAGTGCAGGGTTTATTTATTTGGATGGAGATGCCCATCCACACACGCACACATGCACAGTCACACACAGCTCCGGGTAAGAAAGACTTTTCTTGAAGGGCGCATGGAAAGGCGCCTTGCCAAACAAACGGCACTAAGCGGCGCGTTCCATTTTAGGTGTTGACAGTGTATAATAAATCCCGGCCCTACCTAACGTTTACAGGAACATTAGAAAATAAGTGAAACGGCGTGAGCTGGTTCCCAGGGCAACCAGACAAACACAATAAACAGCCGCAGAGGCAGGAGTAAGTTTACACCATCCTCCTGGGTCTCGACTAGATCACTTTACATTAGCCTTCTGCTGGTGCTGCTCCTGAAAGCTCTTTGTTTTATTATTATTTGGAAGAAGGGGAAAAAAGCTGGTATTTTTTTAGTGCAGATCAGCGTGAAATCGATGAGTTCCTTTGGTTGCTCCTCTTTATGGGTCTTTTACTGCACATTAAAGCTTCTGTGAAAATAAGAACGGCTATTAATAAATCTTTCTAAAGAACTGCATCCCCCTCCTGCAGAAGAATATTATTACTATGGTATTTAGCAACCCAAAGCCTTTGTTAGCCCACTAAAAACTACTTTTGAGGGGTATTTCTTCTCCGCACAGATACAAGATTAACTGTAAAATACATGGGTAAAAGCCAGCTTTCCTTGATCCAACAGCCTTCCTCCAACTTTTCATGGAACCAAACTACAGGTTGGGATCTGGCTGTCACTAATTTCAGAGCTGGGCCCCACCAGGTCACTGCAGCTCGGGCCTATCAAGCCCCCTGATGAGCTGTGCTTTAGTTCTCCTATTAACCAGTCAATACATTTCTCTTAACCTACATACTGGGGGACTGTGCCAATACATCCCTAAATACATGGTTTTCAGAATACAGGCTGGCCAAGAATAGGAACACGGAATTTGATTTGAAATAGGAGGAGGAAGGTAGCATTTTTAGAGAGGCACTGAAGCTGTGATAGGTTTGTGAATGACGTGATAGTTTTGGGAAGATGACCTTAGAAGTTCCTCAGCTTTTAAGACCACCCACAACTGATTTATCCACTGATGCTTAAGGAACTGATCTTTGCAGGTTTTCTCCATTCCTGCCCATCCACCACAGCCAACCACGTTATGCTTAAAACTCTCTTCTTTCTGCTTGTTGAGCCACCTTTTTGTGGTTTCCGTAATTGTTTTGGCTTGTCCTGCTTCAGGATGGGCAAACCCAGGGAGGCTCCGTCTCAGAGAAACGTCCTGGTGATTCTACCTGGGTATAAACTGGGTGAGTCAAAAGCAGTACATGGAACATGTGAATCTGGAAACCCTAAATGGAGCAGCAGGAGTCATTCAGCTCATCTACCCCCACTTCTCCTGCCCATGAGGAGCAAGCCCTATGACAAAGGGAGACAAGGGGGTGCCAGTTAATAGCCCCAACATTTTAAAGGTGCTTCAGCAATGACTGGATCCGTTCTTTGTGTGTTATCCAAGGATTTCTGCACAGTAATGACATTTGGACACCAGAACTGCTTTACAAGTGAAGGGTGGGGTAATCACATGCTCCTGGTTGCTTTGCCACATTTAGCTCCATCCTTTCCAGCCTGCCGCAGTTTACGGGTTTAGGTTGAGCAGCCCTGCCAAGAAACAAGCTGTTGGCCTGCAGACACCAGGCTGTTGAGTGAGAACACATCCACCCGCTCCAGTCTGGGAGCGAAGGAGACAGCTTTCTGTGTTAATAACTGTGTAAAGGGCTGAGAGAGTGGAGGTGGCTTGTTTCTTTATTATTTTTATGACCAAACCACTGCCCTATTGATGACTAATTAGAATGAGGGAGGTGCAGATGGCAGCTTCTCTAATGAGGCCTATTAAGGATCCAACTCCTTTCATCCAGTGCCCTTTTTCCTAGAAAGACTAAGCAGCAATGGAGGTCCCAGCTTCTGCTCCAGGCACAGGATCCGAGAGCACTTCAAAACTAAAAGGCAAATGAGATAAGGGAAGAGCAAAGTATGTCTGCAGCAGGGAGGCTCTTGGTGTCGTGTTCCAAGACTGATGCTAAGTCCACCCCTGAACACCTCAAAACTAAACCCCTTTTCTGGGTTGGGTTGACCAGCTTCACTTTCTCTATTTTATTACTTTTTTTCTGCTGCAACCTCTGCACTCCTGAGTCATGGTCATGAGGACAAGAGCTGTAACACTGTGAACCAGAATTTCCTACTTCTAACCTGCACAGACACAGGGAGCAGCTCGCGAGGTTTCCACCCTTGTTTTGCAGGTTTGCAATAGGGTGTCTAAGCAACTGCCTCTGGAGTGTTTATTTGAACTGAAGGAGCTTCCTGAGGCTCTGGTGTCACAAGGACGTTTTCTGTCTGGCCACCTGAGGTTTACAGGACATCCATCCCTCTGTTACAATACAACCTGAGGACCTCTTGAGCTCTCAGCCTATTTCCCTTCACAACACTCCCATGAAAACACTTGCATTTCACACATGCAGTATTTGGGAGGAGGTCTATTTATATTGTACAGAATGCAGAAAACGAAACAGAGAAAAGAACCCAAATTTCCCAACTCCAGGCTAGTATTCAGCTGCCAAATCAATCTTCTTGCTACTGCACTTCATGGACATTAAGGAAGAAAACAGCCTCCAATTCTATCATGGATCAGGTGCCTGCAACCTTTACTCTGATTAAGAAATGCATATGCACAAAGGCAGTCACACTGATGTGCTTCCAGTAGAGATGCTCAGATGAAAAACACCCAGACCTGCAGTCACTGCTATTTCCCAGTGACTTCAGGGGTGCAAAGTCTGTCCCAGTCCTGATCTGGTCTGAAGCACGAAACTTAAACATTGGGGGTTTGGTAAATGAAACAACCATTTTTTTAAAATCCTTCTATTCATAAAATATTTAATTTTTATAAAAAATATTTTTGTTTTTACAATCCAAAGGGATGCATAAACATCCCATCCAAACATCTCCAATAGCTACAGTAACCCCATCTCATTGTCTGCTTGGATTCAGCGTAGCTGAGGGTCTGATGAGGATGTCTCAGGTGAGCGAGCTCCTTGCCTTGGGAACGGCAGCACAGGAATGCTGTGCATTCCAAAATGTCTAAGGGCTACTTGGAAACGTGCACGTCTGAGTGCACTGGACTGGATCAACCACAGACATTATGAGGTTTGTGGTGTGTCTGAGTGTAACAATAGCAACTTGAGCCTAGATGAGATTTCCCAGACGTGGAAGGCTAATATAGATTACATATGTTCCATTAAATACAGTGAGAGCTGGTACTAGAGCTGAACTGGGGATGCAGAGCAGTTAGCTCCTCAGATGTGCAGGAATTGAGTTGCCAGGATTCACAGCTACATGGTGCTATATGTTTCACTGTCATCAGAAACAGCATGTAGGCAACTTTACCCTTCTCATGGTCATCCACTGACCCCTGTTCCAGGGGGACGGGTCCCAGTCCTGGTCTAGTGACCACAATGCTCATGCAGAAGACAGGGAAATCAGTGGTTCTTGTGATAAGAAAGCTGGGTTGCTTCTTCCCTCAAAAGTAGATCAGAAATAAGAGGCTGTAGAAAAGCTGGTGCTCTGAGAAGTTGGAGGTAGAGCGAAGACCCTGGCTGCTAAAATTGCCAATGTGTTTATGAAAAGATTTACCAAGGACCTATTTAGTTGTCAATGTGTTATTGGGTGAGTGGCAGGAAATATTTGTGATTGATAATGAATCTTTCCCGCAAATTCCTTAGCAAACTAAGTGAATAGAAATAAAGATATACCTGGAGAGTGTTGGGTATTGAAGAGGAGACCCGGTGCTCTACCTGATGTGAATGTAGTGGCACTTGATTTCATTTAGAACAGAATAATTGGAATGGATTACAAAATTCTTTGATAACTTCATGCAAAAAATGTGCCTTGCAAGTGAAGCTCCTAAAGGAAACATGTGAAAACTTGTGTTCGTGGCAAGGCGGAGGCTAATGGGTAGTTACAGGGAGCAAACACGCTGCCCACCGTGTGCGTGCGCAGATGGAGGCTCGATGGAAGCACAAGGCTGTGTGAGGGTAGAAAAAGTCTCCTGGGAATTTCTGACACATTCTGGGATAAGCCGAGGCCAACAGAAAAAGGACTTAAAACACTCAGAGTGGGCAGAGCAGAGACAGGCTGAAAACCCAGAGGTTGAGCTCCCTTTGTAGTTATTTGTGGTGCTGGGTAGGATTTCACTCGTGGTTTCTATTCTCTCCCTCATCCTTAAAAAATGTGATGAATTCAATAAGCTTTCTGACTAGCAACCAGGTCCAGCATTGCAAAACCAGCCGACCCTCCCCATCCACACAGCCCTTGATCCAAACCGGGCTCCACGCTGGGCATCCAGAGCCCAGGGCCAGGGTTTTCCATCCAGTCTCCAAAGGCTCATCACAGCACACGGCACATCAGGCTTGTCACTATTGCACAGCAATCCTCCCATGTCTTGCAGGAAAGGTTCCTTTCTGCCATTCATACAGGCTGTCAGTAGTGAGAGTTTGATGGCACTGGATATAAAGCTAAAGGATCCTGAAATCTTTGTCTGGGTGTTATCTCCTCCACGTGCCCCTTCTGCATCAATGCCTTTGCCCCAGAGCACAGGACTCCTGCCAGTTTAGCCCCTCCAGTCCCCATAATGAGTCTTACATCTCCTGCTGCCCTTTGCTGTACTGCACTCAGCCATGCCAGCACTGGACAGGATGCCAGGACAACCTCACAGTGCCATGAATTCCCAGGCAGGGTAAGGAAGGGTGGGAATGTGCTATAAGCCATACGTCAAATGATTATCTGTAGCTATATTAAGCAGCAAGGAATGTATTCCTAAAGCTTTAAGGAAAGTTTCTAGCCTTGAGTCTAAGCATTTGATTTCAGGTTTGGGAAAGAGCTTAATTCCCTTCAGGAGTCAGACCTAGCCGGGATGTCTCATCCTGCCCACAGGAGGCAGATGCACTGACCCAATGGAGACCCTACCTGGCTCCCCTGCTCCCAGGAGCCATCAGCCCAGGTGGGTACCACTAACATATGCTCAGGGATGGGGGATCTGACCCCATGGATTTGGGTTCATTGTGGGTCACTCTGAACACCCCTCTACCACAGTCACATCACCTACTAAGCAGTTACCAAATTCCAGTGCAAACTGCCTTTATTTTGGTCAGGTACTCCATGATCTTCCCTGTCTTAATGCATAAAGTATAACTTAACACACTACCTAGAAAAAGGCATTTTCTGTCCATCTGTGTAAATGGCTCAGGTGAGAATCAAAGCTTTTTCCAGGTGCATCTTTTCTCCCACAATTTAATAAACAGATCTGAGATGCAGAGCTACCCATAAGCCATTTGCAGAGTGCTAATTACTGACACTACACCACCCAGGCCTCCTTTAGGCTATTGCTCTGTACATGTGGGCAGGTTATAAGCATCTATTCAGTCCCTACTTCAGGAGCCTCTTCCAGCATCAAGCCAGCTAGCTGGGCCATTTCCCTCAACGCACTCCTGGCAGCTTCATCGTACTGCTCGGAGAGCTGCTTGGCCAGGCTGAGCTTTAGGATGTTCTCTCTCAGGTTACTTTCTAACCGTACCTGGTCCAGATACTCTGGGTTTGTGGTTTTGATCCTCTCTTCCAGCTGAGCCTGGCTCTGCAGCACCGAGCAGATCATTTCCTGGAGGATAGCTTTTCTATCAAGGACACACTTTGTGGATCAGCTCAGCTCCCCCACCTGCTGCTGGACCTGCTTCAGTTTGTCAGGCACTTCCTCCTCCTTTACAATGAGAGAAAAGCTATAGCCCTCCACGTGCACCTGCACCTTGTAGGCACCTGAAAAGACAAAACAGCATCTATCTCGTGACTTGCATCCGGTTGGAGTCCAACAAAGGGATGCCTGAACGCTTTTGTCTCTGCAGAACTAAACACATGAAGCAATAGCTCTCCGGTGACTGACTCTGAAAAGCATCCATAAACCAAGCTCGTTTCCAGTTTCCTTGTCACTGTCACTGCTCTGTGTGTGCGTGTGCTATATAATAGAGGTGTTTGCCAGTAGCAACCCAATAGACTCGTATATAACTTCCTTAAGGACTTCCTTAAGGACACAAGGCCAAAATCACCCCTGATGCAGCTGCTCTGGCTTCCCTCTGGTGAAATCAATAGTCTTTCCACCTGGCTAAGTTTGACATATCTTCTCTGTTTGCTCACTTAGTGAGAAGCACAGGGTTTTGGGTGAGTCTTTTCTGAAAAGCATATTGCAAATCCATCCTAATCTTCCCTTAAGCACCTCATTGCTCTCCCCATCAGGTACCCCCATGTTTCAGGGCTGGTTCTGCAGTATCACAGAGGCAGATGTCACAGGGCAGGGCTGGAGTTAGTGCCATGTGAAGCAGCACTAGAAAAGCCAAATCTCATGACATGTGTTTTCAAGATCAGTCACAGCCAGTAGGAAACATTATAGTGTACCAGAACGTAGAAATGAGCTAAAAAAATGGCCAGAATCTCCATGAAATCTGAACTCTGTCTATACTGTGTCATACAACAATGAACCAGCAGTGATGGGCACTCCAGACACAGGAGCAGTGACACAGCAGCACCTATGAGAACGCTGTTAATTCACATGGTCCTCATTATTTTCACGTTGGCTTCAGTTAGTTCTTAGCTTTCGCTTGCTTACCATGCTCCTGCTGCACAGACTCCATGCAGGCTCTAAGACTGGCAGTGGGAGCACAGCCAGAAACCTCTTTCAGCTTCTGGGCAGCTTTCTTCATGGCAGAGTGATCGTCGTGCTGCTTGTTGAAAGTGGTGGCGATATCAGAGAGCTGGTTGTCGATGGCAGGCACATTCACCAGCTTCATTGTGAGGGTCCCCTCCTTATTGAAGACCCCTGGGGAAATTAAAAACCCAAAGGAATGTCAGAGTTAGCAATAGAATAAAACAAGCAGGGACTTAGGGAAGGGCTGAAGGCCAGTGAAGACTTGTTTGAAATGAGCAGGAGACCCTGACTGAGATGCTGTGATCAGCTACAGACCCTTTGGTTGGCTTTGGGAGCTCTTTTGTTACCTGAAATCACAGCTTTGCAAAAGGAAGAACAGACTCTGAGCAACTTCTAACACAGCCATTTGGAGCAGGAGCAGGGGGAAGCACTGAGACGGTTGCAACAGTCCACTGCAATGACTTCTTAGTTTGAAATGTAAATGCACCACTGAATCACTCCTGTCACTCTCTGCCAGTTTTGGACATGCCAAATAGACAAAGAACTCTCCCTAGTTAGCAGAAACACATAATCTGCTATCAGGCCTGAGTTGAAACCAGGGTGGAAGTATGATATTGCTACACCAGATGCTTCAGAGGGAAGGCAAAGAACCCCTCGGTGTGGAGGTGTGGATTATGTGGCTTCCACAAGGCTCTGCCTTTGATTTTACACTTTGTAGCTAAAAATCACCTTGGCTCCACTGGAATTGGCTAAAATATGCTGCTTTACAGTGGCAGAGGATCCTGCTCAGTAATTGTTCAGACCTCCAGCAGTTTTTCTGCACTAAGCAAATCCTTCCTCCGCATACAAAGGGAATACATAGGCCCAAAGTTTCAAATCCTCTTAGAGCATACCCAGTTCCCACTAATTCCAATCAGAACTTGACATTCAAATCCCTCAGGCAGCTGTAGAAACTG
Organism: Pezoporus occidentalis; assembly: GCF_034315485.1. Taxonomy (NCBI): domain Eukaryota; kingdom Metazoa; phylum Chordata; class Aves; order Psittaciformes; family Psittacidae; genus Pezoporus; species Pezoporus occidentalis. Next base: position 737,498 of record NW_026913749.1, on the reverse strand, counting down.
CAAAGCAGTTGCACCACTGGAGCCCTAATTAAAAGCTCAGTTATCCAACTGGAAATCAGAGCACTGGTTCCATGACAGCACTCCTCGACCATAGTTTGTTTTACAAACCTGCAGAAATCTAATTGCATCTCCTGTGCAATGGAATACATGAGCCACTCGCGAGCAGTATTTCCAACAAATGTCACAGAGGTTTGTTTTTTTTATAGGAGGAAAACTTCAGCCTCGCTTTTAAACAATAAAATCTGTTTTAGCAAGTCTCCCTGTTGCCAAATTAGTGCTGAGTGAGCTTTGCTTTGCTTCTCTGTTTTGCTTTTATGTGTCTAAGTTCCCTTAAAAATAAAAGGGGGGTAGGGAGCAGCAGGGAGGGAACATGGCATTTTTTCCAATAAAGTGATGGATCCTAATGATAAATAGAAATGAAGAAGCTGTTCTCAGAAGATCGAGATGTTCCTACAGATTTATAACAGTATAATAAAAGGAAAAATGACTTTCTATCAAGTCCCATCCAATTCCATAAAAGTTATTTAAAGTAGAGTCAATGAATAAATAAATACTTCATTAGTCTACCCTGAAGTGTGTTATTTAGCCCTAATTGAAGGAAAATTCAGAGCAAAGTCTGAGCTAACTATTGATCCCATGGCCTTCACTCGTTCTTGGCTCTCTTTCCACTAAACAACCAGGGCTGGTCTTTGACAGAAATATGGGTAAATGAAAATATTCACATAAAATGCCTTGTTTTCTGGAGAAAATCATACTTTTATTAAAACAAAAAAAGCCTGGAAACATTAAAGGTTTTTGTCTTCACTGAAAGCTAAAACATTTCATTAAAAGCCTAAAAGAGCCCTTCCAAGAGTCATCTTCTCGATGGTCCTTGGGAGGGTGTTTCAGCTGTTGGCTGTCTCCTGTGACGTCCCATTTCCCTCCAGTGAGATGAGAGGAGGGATGTAGTGAGATAAGGTGAGGTTTAGGCAGTTGTAGTTTTCCCATAGAGGAAAATGGTGCTTTAATTCCTCCACAATGCAGCTCCCACGAATGAAAAAATAGCATTTATTTTTCATCAAGAAGTTCAAATTTCACCACTTTTAGCCCAGCCAATTAAATAAGGTCCCTTTTACTTCCCCTTCTGTGACCCCCACCAAAGCCTTGGTTATTTAGAGCCTCGGGAACATTTGACACGAGCGAATGGCACAGAGCTGGACTTGTGTCTTGTGTTGGAGAATTTATGACTAAATTAGCATTACAAGTGGAAACTGTCCTTGCACGCTCCTTTAAATGAACCTTTGCATTGACACGCGGTATAGTAAAGTCAGCACATCCAACTGGGGCTGGAAAAAACGCCCTCATTTGTTATATACTCTTTTGCTCACACAATGTTATTTTGATCCTCGCTGGCGTTTCTGTGCCACAGAAATAATCCCCTGCACATTCGGTAAATGCTCCATCACACATTTTGCAGCTTCGACACTTTTTTAGGCCACGCTCCTTGTAAACAAGTTATTTTGGGGGAACCTTGAATTTTCCTTCATTTCGACTGAATTTAGTGGTGGTTTTTTTCACTTCCTGGCCTGAATTGTCCCAAAGTGGCTCCCCATTAGCAGCCCTGCAGTGGCTTGTAGAAACGGTTGGCACTTTGCAAAGCAGTTAGGGTTCTCCTGGATGAAAAGCGCTGCATAAACGTGAGGTCACTGCCATTTAACTCTTCTATAGCTGCATGTTTACAGCCTCTGGCAAGGGGTCTATACCACTGCTTTTTGTTCCTACCGGTGCCAGAAAGAGGGGTGCTGACAATCCTGTACATGTCTTCCTGTGTATCTGTGTACGATGTCAGTGCTGGATGAGTACCAGGATTTACTAATTATCACTTTAACCACTATCCACAAAGAAGGGGGCGAGGGATGAAGTGTCCAAAGAAAATAGTTAAAATCTTCTTACCAATGTTCCGACAGGGCTGCCTTGTGTTTACAGGAGGGGGCTCCCGCTGTGAAAGAGAAAGAAAGTTGTGATGTCTGTTTCAAACAGAGGAGGAACCAGCTTGCTTTACACACCGGTTTTCTATGTGTCTGTTCCCAGATGGAAACGCTGCACTATGGGGAAAAGGGACTATGGAGCAGACCAGGAAAGCAGGAGGGTTTGGATGGATCAGACACAGCTGCCAGACAGTGGGACCCGACCACCTCATGCCCCGCATTAAGTCATAACTCACTGGACCACACGTTCAGAAAGTGAATGAATGCTATAACCCAAAGAAAGGAAAACTTTACACCCAAATACCAGCTAAAACTCAGATTTGGAAAGTTCTGCGCTGGGCACGGTGCCGGTTTCTCTCACCTCTCCCACCAGTCTGTACAGCTTGCTTTCCCTATGTCTTTTGCAGCTCCACCAGCAGAAACTTTGTCATCTCCCCATCCTGCTTCTGAGCCAACATCCAAACGCTTTTCTAACACTTGGCTACCTCAGAGAAAAGGTGATGCCCGAGCCCTGTGAAGCAATCAGAGGTAATCCATCGAGTGATACCTGACGGTCTGCTGGCACCAGCCCCTCTCACTGATCTTTGGTTAAAGGGAGAAGGCCTTTCCTGGATTTAGGCTCCACTACAAGCCCTGGTATTACCACCAGAAGTTGTTACCTGCCTATCGTCACTACACTGCACACTTCATAACTCCCTGTACCAAATCCTACCTCCCGCTTCCCAGCCTGTCCTGGGATGAAATGCTGGAAAAACCATTTACCAGTCAGTTCAGGAAGTCTTTAAACATCAAAAAAGAAAGGTTCAAGGAATAGGATTTATTTTTTTTTTACCCTCTCAGTGCCTACATTTGTGGTTCAGGTTTTGGTTTATTTTATCCATTGGAAGCTGAGGACACCACCTCTCACCTCTCTGGCAGTGAGGCCAGTCCAGCTCAGGCACCGAACAGCATCTGACTCTGAGAACTACAGATCAAATCCTGCAGGAGAATTTCCCATGTTCCATTGACAACTGTGAAAGTTCAGGGGTTTACACTCAAAATTCAAGGTATCTGCAGTAGTAGCTATATTTAGGTATAAAAAGCTGGATTGTGACAGTGCACTAACAGGCAAGCATGGCATAACTTAAAAATAGCAGTGCTGGCTTTTCCCCTTGATTGGAAAATCAGTGGATAATCAGCAATAATGTCTGTCTCAGGTATGCTGCATGTGTGTAAATACATCAGGTGAGTATGTCACTGTTAGAAATACACCAGGGAAACTCACCATATCACTGCCCTGACGTGGAGCATCCATAAGCCCCTCTCTGTCCCCATCAGCCAAGCCATGTGCAGAAGGGGCAGTCCTCTCCACACTGCAGCTCCAAACAGACCTTGTGACGCACCACACGCAGTCCAAACCCCCTTCCCCTTCCCTTCTGCTCTATTCTTCTGTATTGTTGATGGCAATAGAGAAGCTGCTTTCTTACCTCATCTGAAGTAGCTGAGAGACAGCAGCAGCAAAGGACGGGCATGTCAGTCTACACAACCACCCCAGGAAAGGGGGATGTCAGAGGAAAGCGTCTCACTGGGACCTTTCAGAAACCTTCTTGCACCACAAGAAAACAACAGCAACCCAATTGCAAAACAGCTGCAGCCCAAACAGAGTCAGGACTTCGTGTCATGGCATGAAGGACTTCCCATGCCAGGGACTTCCCAACGCAAAATGCTCCCTTGCCCCGGTATTCACTGGCAGTATTCCTCGTTAAATCTGCATTTTCCTGTCGGCAATGCAGTGGTGTCTGACAAGGCAGATTAGTGCCAGCACCAGGAGGACCCAGGGACAACCCCCATTTCCCTGTGCTGTGAGCAGGCATCCTCATGAACACAGGGAGCTGCACCTACACCAGGATATTTTACTGTGCCATGAAACCTGGAGGATTAGGACTGGATGTTGACACAAGCAATGCTCCCCTTCTGTTCTCACGAGTGCTTCCATACTGTGTTTGGCTGCTTGTCTTATTTGACATGTCACAGCAGGAGGATGATCCTGTATAACCCATCTCACACTGCGTTTCACCACTCGTCGTCTCTTATCTCTGTGGCCTTGATTTGTGCGAGCGTTTCTGATTCCACGCTGCACATGCTGATTGGGCAATTTCTAATACATATTCTATTAACCTGGGTAAAATTCAGCCTTCCCACTACAGACTAAGAGTGAGCTGGTGTTTAATCAACACAGCAGCACAGGGAGCACACCTGAAGGGGTAAATTTGTCAGTGTAAGTAGTGACCTGTAGCAGCAGTGCCAGAACTTAGATCCTCCTTGAGACAAAACAAAAGCTAGAAGGATTAGCATCTCCCCCTTGGCTCTCAAAGTAGCCTTTAATTGTTGGATGGCTCCTGTAATACAGTTGGACAATCCGCTCCCAGCCAATACGAGTCAGAGAGACACAGATTCATAAAATCTTTCTGCATCTCATAAAATGCAATTGCTAAATTAGAAATTCAGATCTTCCACATACTTGGCTGAATGGAAACGGAGACTCCAAATTGCTTATTATTAACCACAATGTGCTGGGCTCGCTTTGGTTTTTCCCCCAAACCCTTTTTTCCCACTCCTGCTATGAGATCTTTTCTCTTTTTCATAGCAGCCTTTCAACCACGAATCCCAAGTCATGGTCAGATTCTTGTTTCAGTCTCAGGGCTCCTGCCCATTCCCTTACTCATATAAAATGGTGCAATTAATTTATTGCAGTCTCGCCACAGTTGTTTTATTCATCATCACTGTAAAGCTCCTGTGAAGTGTGCCCAGGAGAGGTAATATCATTTTAACTAAACTGTCCTGATGAAAGCAAGCTGAGAACCAAGGGAGAAACAGCAAGATTATATACCTGGAGTGTGTTTCTGAGACAGTATTTCTTCCAATGAAACATTATTTCTTATGGTAATGAGTATACGGCCTGTTCAGTGAAGAAGCCACACAGTAAACAGATGTGGGAAAAGTCAGAGAGGAAAAACAACAGAATGAAGCTAAGTGAGCTATGGCAAATTCATCAAGAGATCCACTCTTACCCTGTGTATGGATCTGGGATGAAAATGTAACTGTCTTGCAATGTGTGTGTATCAAGAAGGAAATGATCACAGCTATTCCACAGGTGGCAAAACCCAGATGTGGTGGATGTTGAAGAATGGAGTGCCCCTAGTCAAAGGGACAGGAGAGGATCAGAGGGAAGAGAATCATCTGCCCACAGGAAAAAGGCAAATCTGGGTCCTGGTTTCTCCCAGACTGATTTTGTAATGATCAGTTCTGATTTGCAGTGATCAATGACTGATTTGTAACGATCAAATAAGGCACCTGATGGGTACTGGCTACTCGTGATGCTACCTAAGGATTTACAGGGAAAAAAAAGACAGATCAGCTTACAAATCAGCAGGTAGAGCAAGCTGCCATGAGGTTAGTTAGCCTTCTTCATGAACCTGAGCTACGTTTTGGTTTACTTTGATTGAGTTAAGATTGCTGGTAGAAACCTTGACACATGTAATCGGGTTTCACAGGCTGAAGGCACGCACCTATTTGACTGTCACTATCTAAAATGGTACGTTTGAGTCTAAATCACAGTCTAGAACCTGTCTCACTCAATGACTGCTCAATGCCAGCTTGGAGTGCTGAAACAGACTCTCCATATTTTTTGTTCTTATTTCTTTCAGTCAATATGTGCAATCCTCTGAAGTCACATTAGCCTGGCACTGACAAACAGGCGTCAGCCTGCTCCCAGTCTATCTCTGTAGCCCATCAGTTTGGTTTATGGCTCTTTCGAACAGCTAGAAGGGTCTGCACATGAAGAAGCAGCAGAGATCCAGAACTGGCCTGTCTCCCTGTGACATAGCGCCATGAGGTTCCCAGACTGCTGCTAAGAAAACACAGCTCATACACACGGTGCCCCTGCCCAGCTGTGCTGCATCTGCCAGGCGATGTTGAAACCGGGCCTCCCTGGCGCTGCCTTTATTTACCACAGTGGCACTGACTTCATGCGCCGCGGCCCTTTCCATTCGGGTTGCCTCAGCCAAGGTCATCATTGCGTAAAGCATGAGCCCGCAAATAGCAATTTCTTGCTATTTCTGAGGAGAATTACTAGTTGTGTTTGCATCGAGGACTGTGAGGAATCCCTGCTACACTTGGGACGTGGCAGAGCTCACTTACTCAGAGTTTCTTGGATTCAGCAGGACCAAAGCAAAAAAAAAAAGAGTTAGATGAGTCACTGCTGAGTGCAAATGTACTCTGTAGCTCCTCATGGAAATAAAGCTTTCTGAAAAGTCATATGATGTGCTTCTATATATACTTGTTCTATATACTGATATAGACGTGAGAATGTACACAAACACACGGAGATTCAGGTATGCATGCACCCAGAAACGTTCGTCTATGCACATACACCACCACATTCTGAATGGAGGGGAGCATGCATGCCCAGGACATAAACCTTAAATCTACTGAAGGAACTGTACAACATATACCTACACGCCTCCTGTGCCTGCTTTGCTGAAAGAATAACACTTTAGGAAAAGAAGTTATCATGAAGAAATGATTCTCTGCGTAAAATCAGAGGCATCTCACTCCAGATTAGAAGTATCTCAATGCCCGGCTCCTGTTGAAGTCACAAGCCAGATGTTCTGCTCATCTGCTGTCACAGGCCCAGGGCAATGCAGAATCTCTGAGACATTTCATAAGTGTGAGCTACTGACTTCAAAGTAATATCCCTTTCACTCATGGTTTTACTTTGGATTTCCCCTTTCCAGGCAGTCAGGTAATACAATATCACAAGGGGGGGAAATGGAAATGTCCTATGACTGAGAAATACTAATTGAAGATATTATTACTAGTAGGACTATTTCTTTATTCCTGGGCTGGCCTAGGTACCACAATATCTGTCTGCAAGCATCTCACTTGGAAAATATCCTGCATCCACACTGCATAAGGGAGCACATGGCCAGTAATCAAGATAGGTAAATAACACTGATCCTCTAACTAATTGCCTAATGGAGTTAATCTGTTCAGCAATTAATTCCACCTGAAGAGGTTGGCTCTTTCTTACCCTTGATCTTATTGTGGCTGTTCTGACTCAGAAGGTACAAGGTGGCTGGATAAGGAGCACAAAACCAATCACAGAAACAAGAGGATCACACCTCCAGCGTGATTGGATTTCTCCTCCTTTGCTGTGTCTAATTAAGGTTTTACAAGATGCTGCAAGCCCTGGTCTCTCTCCACCCCTTAAGAAACCCCCTCCTGCATGGTCACCACATGACAAAGAGACACCCCCATATAAAACACAGCTGCAAACTATACAGACAATTTACAGGTCTCCGAGATCACATTTATGCAGAGGTCCTGCAGCAGGGAGATTCTGAATGTCGGACCCTGTCGGTGGAATGTCATTAATCAGAGGATAATGGACAGGAAGGTGGGTGGCTGCTGATAGTTTTGGCTCATTTAAGACGGTTTTGGGAGGCTGCCAGATTGTGTGGAGGATTTTTGAACTGGTTGAAACAATATGGTCTTTACAATGCTATAAAATACCAGGGTGGCTCGAGTGGGTTTCGAACTGGCTCCTGGCCAGGGAAATCTCAGGATTCCAGTCAGCTGTAACCTGGACTCAGATGTATGTCTGGGGTGGCTGAGGTCACCGGCACCCCTTGCACCCTCCCTCCTCCTTGTGCACCACCATAAAGTAGATGATGTCCATAGCATGAAACCTTAAAGCTTCCAGCTCATCTCTCCATGGCTTTGCTGCTTCAGCTATTTCCCCTTTGTAGTTTATAGAGATGCCTTTCCCTTCAATCAAATACTGAAATAGTGCATTGATGATCAGGTAGGGCTGTATCTCCCGTTGTATTTCATCTGTCTTGCCACAAATAGAAATGATGTGCTATAAAGGACAGATGCCTGCAGGGACATATAGAGTGTGATGCTGCACACTGCTTCAGTAGCATGCAAAAAGGAGCCTTAACCTGGATGAGAATCAGGTCTGCAGTCATCTTAGGTTAAAAATTATTAATGGGTAATTAATTACTTGCTGATGTAACTGCACTGCCTTTATAACAAGCAAAGCCACAGCTAGAATCACAATGTAAATAACTATTGGGTTTGTTTCTGTCGGTACCACTCCACTGCACAAAGTGAACTAATTGTATTCACATGAACGCCGCAAGTCCCAGACCAGGCTCCTTCTTCTTATCCACAGGAGGTAGCTGCACTTTCACTAAAATGAGGGAAACTTTTCGGAGCTCTCTTGAGAGCTGTAACACTGAACTCTTTCAGCTTTTTAAGAGTAAAAGTTTCCCATGCTGGTAAAAGCGATATTATTTGATTTTATTAATTTAATATTTTGGGGGTTTATCTTATTTTAGTCAAATATCATCCTGATCTTTTTATTACTTTTGCTACAGAAAATTATTCCATTGCCAAATGAGACACAGCTCAGGCTGCTTTATTTATAGGAAAGTAAAACCTAAACCTGAAGCTATCTTTTCCTCCCTTCTGTGTTTCCATAAACATGATTTCTCCCAATAGAAAAAACAGCTGAAGTAACTTGTCATAATATCATTCATCAAAAGGAGTCTGATAATCCCAGCCACTTGAAGCCACGTTTGCAAGCAAAACACACTAAATGGAAACAGAACACTCTAAGAATTAAGCAGTTTGCATTGCTTGTCCTTCCTATGGTTAGAAAAGAGACTGTCATGTTGTAAGGCTCTTGGTATGCCATGATGCTTCCTCTGCCTGTATATCCATAATGAACTATGGAAGCACAAGGCTGCCATTCCAGCCTCACCTATGTGACACTACATAAGGGAAATGCCACATCTGGAGGAGTTTCACTGTTCTTCAAGATGGAACAGACCTCCTAGACAAGCCCATCTTCTTGCCAAGCTCCTCCTTCTTTCTCCATGTGATTGTGTAGTGGATTACTTATCACTGAGCACATGGCAGATGTCAGGGACACAGTTTCTCTTCCCAGCAGATTGGGATTGATCCATTAAATAAAACCCTTCTGTAAGAAAGAAATGAAAAGCCATTAGCAGTCACAATGGTGAGGACTAACAAGCACCCACTGGTGTCCAAATAAAATAAACAGATAGGAAATCAAATCAGGCAAGACTGTATTCTGGATGTTACTGCCCAAGTGCTTGCTTGGAGTCAGATGTATGCTTTCATAACTGAAGGGTTCAAGCTTTTCTTTCCACCTACTTGTTGTGCCATTTCAGGAAGCTTACCAGGAAGGTTTTTTTTCATGGAATCATGGGATGGTTTGAGTTGGAAGGGACCTTAAAGCCCATCCAGTTCCAATCCCCTGCCATGGGCAGGGGCACCTTCCACTAGAGCAGGCTGATTCAAGCCCCATCCAACCTGGCACACATTCACACTTGCTTTTATCACACAAACTTCAGGAGCAAAACACCATTATCTTAGGCCTCTCTTTCACAACAGGCGATCATATAAATTAAGGGTGGAAAACCTTTTGGAGGCCTAAAGAAACAGGAGGGAAGTAGAAGAGAAGGGGGCTCGCTGTGTGTCTCTGGTGAATAGCTCAGTGTAGCCCCGCTCCCATTGCCCAGCCAAATGGCTTAAACGACAGGCATTAACCTTAAACCTGCCC